>NW_026294756.1:1200000-1898421 GCF_026119805.1 Tympanuchus pallidicinctus
GTGGATTTTGCAGAAATTCAGCCACAAGACTTCCTACCAATGTCTGTCTTTTGGCTGAAATCTTCTACCTCTGCAATTGCTTAAGCTACTGAGAGAGTAACAGGAGATGCACCTGCTTGGCTCGGCACAGCGCTCCCCTCCTGTACATGTAATCCTCCGAGTTCATGATGAACATCATTTTGTGGGTGTTGAGCTTGAACCGGCAGTCCACGTTGCACGCGCTCTCAACGCCGATCAGTCTCTTCCAGGAGCTCTTCACCTCACTCCTCAGAGCTCTCACTTGCTTACATTGCCACTTACGAAATTTTTTTAGGTTTCTAGAAGAAAACAAAGATCATGAAGCATTTGTCACACGTGTTCACCCACTCTCTCAAGCTGGTAGAGCCGACAGCAAAGTATGAACTGTATGTTTTAGTTTTCAGACTCTCAGCAAATAGTTACTGAAATGGAAATAAACAAATTAGACCTCAGATTCCCCCCAGAAAGGACTGCTTAGGCAGCCCCACTCCATCATAAATACACCTCAGTGCAGCAGTCATTAACTTTTTCTTCAGCATTCTTGCACAGCACACTGAAATCCAGCAGTCCCTCTGGACCTCAGAGACGAGTGCATTCCCCTAGAAATGCCTGTGCTGCACATCACCTACAATCACTGCCACACAGTCAGAGGAAGCAGGACCAGCTGCCCCAGATATGACTCAGGAGAGGGAGGGAGCTCACCTTTGCAGAAAAACTGGTTTCAGTAAGAAGCCATCATTCTGGTTGTTTGGAACTCCTTCTACCCCAACGTACTGCTCCATGTAGTTAGCAAGGTGCTACAAGAGATCAATTTCAAGTCAAGATTTCTCTCAAGTTAAACACTGCTGCAAAGGTCTAGTTTATTTCCAGATGCTCTTCAAGAAGCTGCTGGTACCTCACCCAACCCCAAGATGATTTATGTTGGAACTGTTTCACTGACATACACACTTCTGTCAATGGCCATACCCTTCCAGATAAACTTATCCTCCTGGCAAAAATTCATATTTGGGATCAAGAAAGTTGGAAAGCATTCTTAGATATCTGCTTTGTCTGGGTACAGCAGACTGCACGGTCACCATACTATTACCTGGACCTCCACCGGATCTTCTGTTTGGGTTTCTTCTGTATCCAGGAGTTCAATGGTCATGATCACCTGTCCTTTCCTCTGTAGAAACATTACCTGTAATAAAGTGACAGGTGAAAGATGTTGGCCACATGAGTCCACAATAAAGTGATGGATATTCACAAGTCATTTGGACAACAAATACATGATCAGGAGAGGCGCAAGCAACAAGGCTTTTCAGTGAGTCAATACGCCACCTTACTGCCTGTGCTGTTTTTGGTACCCCTCTCTCCATATTGTGGCCTTGGAACTTTCAAATCCACTTCTCCCAGGTGAAGTGGCACAGTCACTTTATGAGAGCAGGTTCTCACCTTGAAACAGTTCTCATCTGCCATGCAACGTTCAGCCTTCCACTGATAACTGGTTTCCTTTGCTGCCCGGACACACCTAGAGGACAGGTTACCTCCAGCAGCACCTCGCTTCCTCTCGTTCAGGTAGAGCTCAACAACCTTCAAGCAGATGTCGTCGCTCACTAAATGGTGAAGCTTCCATTAAAAATGGGAGAATTCAGTTAGCAAGTCTGGGCCAAGACTTCAGCGTGTTATGAAAGGAATACAAAACTCAGCATAGCACTGCACAAAGTATCAAAGTTTTAACTCCAGAGACTTCATACCCTTTATTTCCCCTTTCATTACAATATAAGGAAAAAAAAAAGAGAGTAAGGAGCTAAAGTGCCTAACTTTACAAAAAAAAAACCAAAAAACAAAAAACAAAAACCTTTACAAAAACAACAACCCTACAATTAGAAGACAGATATTGCATAGAAAGGACAGAGCCTTTCTTTAGCCTTTGATTTATCTTGGAAATGGCAGAATTTTGAACTCTGCAACTGAAGAAGTGTTGGAAAAGGCCAGGAAGAGTCAGTCCCCTGAGGTGGTCCCTGTACTGTACTTGGTACTGAACTATCTCACTGAACTTTTATTAAGCCCTTTCCACCACAGATTTAACTTCTATATATTTGCTGAAAGTTTTATGCGTTCTTGCATTACAGGTGCTGTGAGAAAGCTATTTGTCCATAGAAGGGAAACGTGCTGACAGAGCACAGTCATCAAACTAGTTACCTGGCGGACAATATTCTGCACCAGTTTGTCCATAGTAAAGCCAATGTAGGCATGGATGGTGAACATCTCCCTCAGTGTGTCCTCGTACTGCGTTGGGTCAATATTCCCATCCAGCAGGCTCCTCACCATATCCAGGAACGCAGGGTAGTACTCCTCCAGTTCCACTTCACCTGGTCAGAGGAAAAGGGCAGTCACTTACTACATGCAAGAGGCAGAGTGAAGTCAGGAGGTGTACAGGACAGCACTGCTGGAGAGCTGTGACATTCAGCACTGGAACACCTTTGCAGAGTTCTCTCTCAAGAGTGCTGACAGACTGAAACAGTTTTTCCTCAAGCTCTTCTGCCATGCTTGAGTGGTGAACTGTTTCATCAGAGAGCCATTCACATTTTAAAACTAAATAACACTTTAATACAAGACACTTTGGGAACATTTGACAGCTGTGCACTTGCTTGGGAAGCTTGGGAAGATTTTCTGAACTATGCATGAAAGCACTCAAAAGGACAAATGACAAACAAGCTGTCCTGTCAACTCAGCCGTATCCATGAACTGCAAACAGAGCAGAGGTTTGGTCCTCTACATTCCCTGCCTGCTGCTCTCAGTTCCCCAGACACATACATCCAGAACATTAACAATGCACCACGTCAGAGCGTATTCTTACTTGGTTGCTTCAGTCTGAGCTCCATGGCTGGATCATTGGTCTTTTCTTTTCTCCCCTCACAAAGGAGTTTCTCCCTCTCTTTTTCAGTCCGATATTCTAGGAGCTGCTTCTGCGCTTGACGATAAATCTTTAGGAGCCTCGAGCACAGAGTCTGATGAAGGCGGAGGAAGAAATACCAATTATTATTGACAAAGAACAGACTGTAAACATCGTCCAGAGCGTTATGGGGCTCAGCAGCTGTAACATCACAGAAGGTTGCTTTTGTCTCCAAAGGACTGCTTGGAGGCCCAGGCACGTGCTTTTTCCGTAGCTCTGGAGTATCCAGGTTCTGCCCCTGATGGTTTTCTCTGTCTTCATCTGTTGATTCTTCAGAAATGCTGTGTTCAGGGGGCTGAGAGAAAAACAGCTCGGGTATGAAGTGGTGCACTATCTGCCGAATGGTTGCTTGATCCTCCTTTTGGATGGTAGGCTGACGTTTTACGTAATAGCTGATAAGAGATGCTGCGTCTTCCAAAATCTGCTTATCTTCATAGATAAAGATAAGATGAGGCTCATTTGTGGATGAACTTCTCCCCTCTGAATGCTGCTCCTGATGCTGTAATCAAGAGACAAATAGATAAAGATGCTTCCACTGCATGCTCAAGAGCGACTCCTACCAGAAGAAATAAGCCAGGATTAACACTCTGCTTGGGACAGCCATTTTTGACTGAGAACTCTTCAGAGCCCCTCAAGCTGATCCCAAGCAAACCTTCAGACAACAGCATAAATGAACAACAAACAGAATTAATTATTTGCTAACATACATACCTCATCATAGACACTCTCAATTTCATTCAACAAGCTCTTGGAGCGCAAAGCCTTGGTGTCATTTTGTTTGAAGTTGACAGCCTGGTGGTCAAGGGACTTCAGGTAGGCTTTCTCGTACTGCTCACGCCAAATTTTGTTGAAGCCCTGCTGGGCCTCCCGCCACTCCTCCTCTTTTGCTTTCAATCTGCATAAATGTACAATCTATGTCAGTTTGAAAAGACATACATAAAAGCACCATCACTGCAGATAAGCTATCCTTTCTAACAGTGTCTACAGGAAGCAGTTGTTTAAAAATGCTTGGGAGGAAGACTAGAAAACTACAACAATTTCCAACACCTTGACCTTTCACTGGAGATCATCGCACAGAACCTTTCAGCACTGCAAAGAGAATTTTTTTAGTTAAAAAAAAGATGGCTGAAGTACTCAGAAACATCAAACCAGCTACCAGCAGTACAAGAAGTAGGGAGGGCTTAAAACTCATACTTGACTCCCAAACCAACCTAAAAAACGTTTGTTTTTTAAGCACAGTCCAAGAAATCTAAATACAGAGAGAAGCATTTTCAGTAAGCTACTGAAATATTTTAGATACTTCCAATGAGCTGCTAAAATATTTGTCACTTCAGAAGTAAACAAGATCTACTTTATTTCCTATTTCTGTACATTATGATCTAAGAAGTAAAAACCAAGTTACTTATTGGGAAAAAAAAAGGAAAAAATACACATAAAAACAACCTTTACAATCCTGTTTCTTAAAGATCCCAGGTGAGCGTGGGAGAATGGGAATTACCTCTTAAGAACAACTGGAACTGCAGTAACTGGGTTTTTCTTCAGACTTTCAATGATCTCTGGTGCTTTATCACCATAGATGCGATAGATGGCTCTGCGCTGGATCACTTCTGATGTTCCTCCCAAGCAATCATCCAGCCGAAATTTTTCCTGATCCTCTTGAGTGAGACGAGAAAGCTTTTTCTGCACACTCTCCAGCACACGTATTGTGGCTAAATTGGTCTCCAAGACAACATCCAGCTGTTAAAGAGTCCCCAAAGACACAGTTTAAGAATGCTGACAGCAGCAAAATGGAGATGAGCTCAGGTCTGCTGCCCGCTGGGTGGAGCTAAGAAGCATCAGCAAGGCTTCTTACTGGAAAACAGACCTGCGCCAGTTCTCCAAAGGCAACATGCTTTCCAGAACTGGACTCATGCCTAAAAGAACTATTAGACTCTAAGCGAGTGGGAAAACACCAAACTCCAGCTCAAACTAATGAGCACTAATCAAACTTTCAGTATTTGGCCAATGATTAGTTCAGTAAAAATCCTCAACAGCTAAAAGTTTTGTTTTCTGAGGAGGGAGAATGGAAGCTGAGCAGCAGAGGTACCTCAAACCGCTCATCCTCACAGCGGTGCAACTGTTCCTCATAAGGAGTCTTCTTGGAGCTGACAAAAGTTGAGTCTTCAGACCAGGATGGAAATGAAACCCAGGTATCATTTAACACCTGCAAGAGTGCAAAGATATGATACTGAACAATGCCTTAGGAGCCCAGAGCTGTTCAAGGAGCTCTGATACTGCGCTGTTTGATTCTTGCACAGCTCTTCCTTGAGTTTCTCCTGGAAGTTTCAGCCTAGCTAACACTGTCATGACTACTCCTAAATAATTCAAGGTCTGTGTGGAAATGCATCAGAGTTCAGAAGCAGCTTCACTATCTTCTCTCAAAGCAGAGATCACTGCAGCAAAGGGGACAACAGGGAGCAGTGGGAGTAGATGTCTGCTCCCAGGGACAGCAGTGCCTACAACATTGGCTCACAGTGCTCTTTCAGGAGGAACACTGCTTCCAAAAGTTAGTGCACTGCTAGAGAAATAACTTCTGTCCTTCAATGCTCTTTTCTATCTATACAAATAGCGTATGCACACACACTCAAATGAGATTAAACTGAAAGAAGTGACGAGATGTGTTTAGATAAACCAAGTGAGCTGAATGTGGATACTCTTATTTCAGTGGATTGGATGAATAACTGATACTGAAGAGGGACAGTCAGAGTTAGAGGGAGGAATCCACGTGCAGCAGCTGTACTACTGCCTGCCCCATTTCAAGTTACCTAAGTACAATGTTTGTACAGGGATTTGGTGGATGATCCCAAAGTACCTCCTTGCAAATGGCTGTTCTTCCACTGCACTTTGGCTGCTGGTAGGTTTTTGGGAGGGCACGGTAACTCGATCCAATGCGTTTGCAGGAAGCATAATCTATTTCCCGGCTCATTCCATCCCCAGATCGGTCACTCAGTGGAGAAGCAAACGAAAGCTCTTTCACACCAAGGAAGGACTTGAACTGTGCAAACAGCTCTGGAAATTTCCTTCAAAAACACAAATAAGCATGACCTGTGTTATTTCATTCTGATGGTTTTAGAGTGGCTAATACTCATCATAAAAGTGAGAAATCGAAATAAACTCCTCCCCAAAATGCTCCTCAAGAGCTGTGTAGATATGTTAACGATTCCAGTTTTACTATTTCTCTTTGTGAATTAGCTCTGCATTGCTGGCATGCTACCTAGAAGGTATTTCTGATGTTGAATTCAAAGCTTCAGTGACAAAGTTCACAGCGCCTACCAAAAATTAACAGAGCAAGGCTAAAAAAGGCCAATGCAGCAGAGATGGCAATCAGTAACTCACCCTAAAAATGGCGTCACTAGCTGGAGCAGCTCAGAGCCAGAGACCAACTCCTGGTTGAAGAGAGCAATGCAACGGAGAAAATTTTCGTAGACTTCCTGACTTTTGAGCACTCTGCGCACCTACAGACAGTTTGGAAAGAAATCACTGAACCACGTGGATGCCACTTTTAATTACTGTTCATATTCTAAGGAGTCTGAACCACAGGAGACCAACCTCTATTTGCATTGCAACATAAAAAGAGAACATTCCCCAACAGTCTGAGTTTCAAACAATAGTTCAGTGGCTGCATATAGTTACTATGAGGAAATACTGCTGAAAAGCACAGAAAAACATCCGTGTTAGAGACAAGCATTCAGGAAAAGGTTAATGATCAGCTTCCATGCTTCCAAAACCATCTATTTTCTTTTTTCTGCCACTTGAAGTCAGGCAATTGCTAAATGCTGATGCACAGATTAAATAAAAAATGAACCAAATAATAACCCCACTGGTTTAAAGTAAGCCCACAGAGTGAGAACAGGCCAAGTACTGACCTTGTCAAAGAATGAAAACTCCTGCAGCGTTCCATATTTTCCCACTGTTGCTACTGACAGATCTTTGGTACCTCTCAGTTTCATTTTCTTCTGTTAAAAGAACAATTATATATATATATGTCATTCAAATGCTATCAAACTCCACTTTGCTGACACAGAACAGCTCTCTGCAAAGACTGATCATCGTTATTTCCCAAAGAGCAACCTAGCACTGCTGTGTCAAGTCCTCCACAGCAATTTCTATCAGAGGGCTCCTGGCTAAGGAGGAAGATCGCTTCAGGAACAATTCCAAAGGTTCCTTTAAAGAAGCAATGAATTTGCCCTTCTGGGGACCAATATTCTGCATCTAAGGGCTTGATACTCGTATACAACATGCTACCGTATACATTTTAGAATTCTGAAAGTTGCTTTCCTTGCAGATTATTATTTATAAAATAGTTTTGATTTTTTTTTTCCTTGTACCTAACCTACATACTTCAAAGTCACCACTCATTACAACTTCACCCAAGGAATTACATAAACAAAATGAGTAATGTGAGGTCACTTGCAGAGAGATACCTTTGCTGGGCCAGAAACAGGACGCAACAGCAGCGGTCTGGATCGCTTTTTGCTGTGTTCAAGATTCTTTTCATGCTCAGTTTTCTGGACACTGTTCACTTCACATGGTCCATTTCCTGTGAACTGAAGAAAATGAATAATTGTTTCAATGCTCTCTCCTCAGTCTGTACAAATATCCTGCTTATCTGAACAGAGAGCAAGTAATTAAGTGACCTGTTTTGCGAAATTCCAAGCAGTGAAGAGAAGTGAATTTCATCTACTGGCTGTGTGTTTTTCTGTAATGCATTCTATATATAAACAGGCAGCATTAAATATTCTCCTTGCTTTAAGCATACACATACCAAAGACCTTTTAGCCTCTGGAAGAAACTGTCCAAACTCAGAGAGCAGATCCTCCTGTCCTCTGAACAGATTTGCTACTTCAGTAAACACTTCTTCCTCTGACATGCCCCGGAAGGGTCGACCTTTAGTGTTAAGCTGTTCTTTCTGAAAAGATAAGCACAGATGTTAAACAGATACAAACACAAAAAAAAAAGCAACACGAACTTCACAGAACTATCAGACAGTCCAAGGCTTCTATCACACAGGATATCACAACATCAGCTGAGAGTTAGTGAAGACAGATCCACATACAACCCCTTAGCACCTCAGTGCCCAGGACGTTCAACAGTTTTCACACTTCTGTCATTTCATTTGATAGCTGTTCAAGCAGCCACACCACAAACCCACAATCTACCTTACTTTGAAGGCTTTTTACCTGGTAAGTATGAAGAATTTCTAAAAAGGATCTGTAAATTTCTGGGTGGTCAAGGAAGCGAGTTTTGATCTTATTCACGTAACTGATGGCATTATTGAACTCTACAGAATCAGACTCCAAAGGAATTTGGGATTTGTCTTCTTTGTATGGAAGCTGATGCCTGAACTCCTCGGTGCAGTCACTGTGGTTGTGTGAATTCTCCTGTGAGTAATGCAACAACAGCCCGCTGCCAGGGAGGGCACTGGGAACAGCCTCTGAGGGCACCTAGTGGCATAAGACATACAAGACAGTGACTTGTGCTGAAACACAGGTGCAACTACATCCTAGCATCAATATTTTAAATCTGTTTAGCTAAAAGAGATTACCACGTGAAGAAATAAGGGGGAAAAAAGATTTAATTTGATAATACATTTCCTTACCTGCGTTATTAACACCATGAGTTAAAAAACAAACAAACCCATAAACCATATCTGACTTGGTAAACAATCTGACTCATTGCTGCTTATGACTGTCCCTGCATTATCCGCACTTGAGAGGTTGTACCAGGTAACGTGTGCTGCAGTTTCTGTTACCACTGTTCTATTTCAGAGGAACTGTCAGTTTTAAGAAACATATTAAAATGTAAGGCTCCAAGAAGCAAAATTTGTAAGCAACAGAGAGATCTAAAAGATATGTACTGCTACTAATTAGCATTAAACCACAACTTTATCAGAAGAATTCAGCTATAGCTCTATTTCAGCCTCCACAACCTCACATAACACAATAACAACAAAAGGAAGAGGCCAATATTTATCCAACAGCAGATGTCTCCCACTGCAGGATGGTAGCGATTGCATGGCAACACCTCACATGCATTCAGGCAATGGACAAAAAATGAACCAAATAATAACCACACTGGTAGTTTAAAGTAAGCCCACAGTGTGAGAACCAATGTGTGAGGCCAAATACATTTCTCAGTTGCTCACTGAAGACTGGAAGTACAGTTCTCCCAGGATGTTTGTTTAGACGTGTCCCTGCCCATCGTACATTGAGAGTCTGTGCAACAGTCCAAGCCAATTAAAATCTCAGTTTTCGAATCTGATGGGAGTATTTGGAGTTGCAGTGGCACTTCATGCAGGAACATCGCTCCAGTGCAAGCTGAGCTAATAACTGGTTTGAGAATAAACGTTCAAATTTACACTGTAGCCATTACCACATCTTAAAAACTACGTCAGAACTTTAGCAGTGTGCAATACATGCAAATGTACACAGCCTAAACTGTGCAGGTGTATGGGAACTGCTGAGTCACGGCCTGAACCTCTGATTGATCACCTGAGGCGAGCCGTGAGTCAGCCAGAGGAGCACAGGTGAAGGCAATTCAATTCACCTGTGCTGCCGGAAGGGGTGGAGCCAGGCTGCACCCCTCCTAGACCTATTGAAGAGCTGGCTGCCAGTGGGGAAGGATCTCATCTGGAGATCTGCTCTGCTGGTGTTTTGTGGTGAGCTCAGCAGAAGGGTAAGCCTTCCATTTATTCTCTCTTGTTATCATAGTTCACTTCGCCTAACTCTCTTGTTTATTTTGTGATTGTAACATCTTGATATCCATTGATTATACAGTAGGAGATGTGCACAGCAATATATTAACAGGATTTACTTGGAGTACTATGAGCTTTATAACCTACCTGACTAGTCAGTGGTGACTGTATACTTAACTTCCCATTCTTTGGAATTTCTATTCTGTATCCCAGAGGGAGGAAAGCATTGAATCCTACAATGAGGTCGGGGTGTTCATGGAACAGCTGTGAAACGCGTCGGATGACTCCGGGTGTGTCAATGCTAAAATTGAGAAGAATTTGTTACTTGTGCCTACATCAGAAATACAACTCAAGCCCAGAAAAGTACAGAGGTAGGTGAAGCATGTGGCTTCTCACAGATAGCATTCTCAACAAGAAAGTCTGGGAACTTCAGACCTAGGAACAGGCCCAGGCAGAGGGAAGAACCACCACCTACTGCAGCCTCCTACTGGGAGTGTTCTCCAGATAGAAGAACGTACAGGTTGCCCAAAGTGGGCACCACGCAAGGGCTGAGAGCTCTGAGCAACAAAAGTCTTCATCTGTGTTTCAGAGAGGGTTATAAAAAAAACAAAACAAACAAAAAAAAAAAAAAACAAAAAAAAAAAAAACAGATTGTTCTTTCCCCGTGGATTTCTGCTCTGGTAAACAAGGAAGCAGGCAGCAGTGGGATGAACGCCTCCTCCCTCATCTCCAGCGTGTAACAACTGGGCCAGCAGGGACAGT
Organism: Tympanuchus pallidicinctus; assembly: GCF_026119805.1. NCBI lineage: Eukaryota > Metazoa > Chordata > Aves > Galliformes > Phasianidae > Tympanuchus > Tympanuchus pallidicinctus. Next base: position 1,210,452 of record NW_026294756.1, read on the forward strand.
AGAACCTCGGGGTGAAGGCTGGGGAAGCCCCCAGGGCAGAGACGGCCCCGGGCCGGGCGTTACCTCTGGCTTTTGAACTCCTTCATGATCTCCAGGAAGCCGTTGTAGGTGGCCGGGTCGCTGCCGAAGCGGATCTTCACCTGGTCCAGGTAGGAGAGCGCATCCTCCACCTGCGGGCGGGACGATGCTGAGGGCCGGGGCGCGGCGGGGCCCCACAGCTGACACCGCGACGAGAGCACCGGAGAGACAGGACAGATCCCGGGGGAACGGCGCGGTGCCGGGGGGGGCTGAGGGGACGGATGGAGGGCCGGGGAGCCGCGGTAACGGGGCCGGGGAACGGGGGAGGAAGGCGGGGGCGCCCCGCGGCCCCGGGGGCGGGTTCGGCAAAGGGCCGGGGCGGGGCGGGCAGGGCCGCTCTCCGTCGCCCTCCGCGGGGACGGGGACGAATCCCGGCGGGCCGCGCTCCGCACTCACGTGCACCGGCAGCTTCTCCTGCGCCGCGGCCCGGCCGCCGCCGCCCCAGCGCGGGGCGCTGCCCCCCCGGCCGCCGCCGCCGCCCCCCGCCGCCATGTTGGGAACCGCCGCCGCCGCCGCGCGCCCCCCGTCAGCGCGTGCGGAGCGTCTGCGTCAGCGCGCACGGCGCCGCGGCCCGGCCCGGCCCGGAGCGGAACCTTCGCGGCCGCCGTCGGCGGCGCCGCCCGCACCGCGCGCCGCTTCCGGTCCTTCGAGCGGCCCGGCGGGAGCGGCGCCTCCGGCGGCGGTGAGCCCCGAATGGGGCCGAGCGACGGACGGGGCTGCGGGGGCTGAGCGGTGCGGCACCGCGCCGGGGATCGGCGGGAAACGTCGGGGACGGGAGCCTGAGGCCGTCGCGGTGGCCGCTCGTGTTGGGCTGCGATTACAGGGCGCGAACGGGGCTCCGGCGCCCGCTGCGGCATTTTGGCTCAAACGCCGTTTTTATTCGTTTTGGCTGTTTTTTTTACGCGCTCGTTCTGCGGTACGTGGCAGCGGCGCAGTGCGGGACCTGCGGGTGTTGTGGATGAAGCGCGTCTTTCTGAGGCAGGACGGGACGGCAGCGGCCGTGTGTGCCGTTTATTTTACAGCCGTGGGACAGCTTGCTGGTACAAACCAGGCTCCCAGAAGGGTTGCCGTGGTCACACTGCTGTGTACTGCGGTTCTTCTCGTCCCTCTCTCTGCACTCAGTGCTGAGGAGTGGCTCTGAGGGTCAGCAGAACCTCTCACAGATGCTGTGACCCAGCCCCGAGATGTGCACGCACTGCACCGCCTGCAGGGCCAGGCACAGAGTAAAGGGCTTGAAGCGCGTCCCCGGCTTTGGGCTTCCCTTAAGGCACTTCCTCTGCTTCCCTTCTCAGCAGACAATGGCACTCTGTTGAATTGGATCGCTGCTGCTACGTGAGAGGGAGAGGGGAACTGATAAGCCATGCTCTCTGTTTCTCCTCCGGACACCATAGATGATGTCTCATAGAGACCTTGGACTTGGAGTGCCATAAATCCTGTCGATTGGCTCCTCCTGACGGCTTAGGGCAGTAATTTACTGTTAATACCATCATACTTGCCTACCAATGTAGTCCTATTAAAGAGGTGAAACAATATAGCTTGACTAATTTGTACTGAGACATAAGCAAAGCCAAAGAAAAATATGCCGGTGCTAACACTGCAAGGCAAATATTGGGCAGTTGCTCAGGGTTATTTTAGAAGGAATGTGTGAAGCATCTGGAGACACTCGACCCACTTGCTTTCTTTCATGAGCTGCTGTCTTCAGGTGCTAAGCTTTGACCTAATGAAGAGGTGGTAGAAGAGACAGGAGTAGTGAGGACTAAGCTACCTTTTATGTGCACAACCTCCGTTATTGTGGCTATAGCTCCTAAAGTGCTTGTTCCTTCAGCACATTTAAAGAAGGGCCATACCTTTGTGTCTGCAGAAGAATACACAGTCATGTGCCACTCATCCCCGTAAAGGTGATGGGAGGGCTGCTGTTCAATATGTTTGTCTTGGATAACAAACTTTACTCCGCCGGAAATCAAACTCCAGATGCACAGATTGTGATCCATGACAGCTGAGATGCCCAGGTTCCTTTTCCAAATGCTTTCACACACCTCGCCTCAGCTATAAATTAAGAGAGGAGGATTAACAAACCAAGGGATTCTCAGTGCTTTCAGCGATTGGCAGGATGCTGATGGCTAGGAGGTGATGGCCAAGCTGTTGAAGCTCTTTTCAGATGTGAAAGAAGCTCTCCGACCGTAAAAAATGAAGAATGCTCACCAGAGTGCCCAGGGAGGGTGTGCAGCATCTCAATAACTTCCATGTTCCAGACTAGCATTGAGCCATGCTGGGAACCTGCCACTAGCAGCTGGTAATCAGAACTAAGTGCCATCACTGTGATGCCTGCTGCGAGACACAAAGAGGGAAATCTGTTCCTGATGCTGCAGACAAAAAAAGAAACAATTTGAGATTGTTAATATGCTGTGCTTCCCCAACTGGAAACGCCCAATACTGCCTGAACTCCTTAGTCTGTGCCAACAGCAAGATTAGGTTCCCTCAGACATATCTAGGTCAGTGTGTGCTTTTGTTGTCCTGGCGACAAAATGACCCACTTTCTCTATTCTCATTTGTTGAAGCAATTGCAAGTGGGACTGGTGCATGACTGAGCACAAAGGCAAATAGGCCTTTATTCTGCCTTTGTGTAAACTCATGGGCAAAATGGTATTTCTAGAGAAATACATACTGTCTCCCTGCTCTATTTATTTATACTACTATTATTTGGATCCCGTTCATAACGGATGATTATATGTTTTCTTGGGCTGTAGCCATCACCAGGGCTAATCTTACCTTTGAGGAATTCAGTGAGCCTTGTGTGGAGGGGCTGCCCAGGTAGGTGGAGAAATCCACACAACTGAATGAGAAGGGGTAGGGACAGATGCTGACCCAGCTGAGGTACTGCTGGCACAGCTTCCCAATCGCTTCCAAGTAAGAAGGCACAAAGAAAAGCAGCCTGGCCAGCACTTCTGTGTCTATTAGACTTGTCCAAAGAGGGCAGAGATGAAAATCATTTTAGAACATGAGTGTGGTGGTCCTGAGAGCTCCCGTCGTCGTGTTTTATGTGATGTACAGTTCATAATGATCTGAACTGGCCCTGCCCAGCCAGGTCCTTCAATAAGATAGAGAGGGCTACAGTGTAGAATGTGCATGAAAATAATGGAGTGACAGGACTGAGGAAGGAGTGTGAATTCTGAGAAGACAGAAGAGCAGTGCTGCAAAACCTGCTTTTCTAATTAGTGTTCAAGCTGCTCTCTCTGTGACAGAATAAAGCTGTATGTGAAGTACAGCTCACAAATGAAGCTACAGGCTTTGCTCCTGAGCACAGCAGTGTCACCACAGTGTAACAGCCTGCAAATTCATGGAGAGAGCACCTGGTGCATTTAGCAACTTCAGGACATTTCAGCTTATTTACCTGAAAAATCTGAGCTGACAAAGACTCGGCTCAGGCTGGAGGGCTGGTGAGGAAAAGGAACCATCTTTTCATGGAGCAGATCTTCATGTGTGTCTGAGCCGAAGCTCATGCTGCCCTCTGGACCTGCTGAGTTCCCAGTTGAGGCTGCTCTTTAGTTGGGAGGTGATTGATAGCAATGCCTACAGTAGCAGTGCCTGTCTCCAGACAGCTGTCTTGTCCCTTTTTTTTTTTTCTCCCTGGAAATCTTGGGGAAATTTCAGCTGTTTTGACAGGAGCAGTAGGAAGTGGTTGACTGCACTGAGATGCATTCTGGAGCATCTCTCTGTATTTGGAGAGGACTGCTATCTCTATAGCAACTGGTGCTTGTCACCTGGTAGAATCCCCAGGGTCTTTCCTGAGGGCAGATGTGCTCCATACCAGGCACTGTACACAGCTGAGGTGCCTTTGTTGGCTGCCTTTCTCTGTTCTCGGAATTCTCTCTGTATTTTAGATTTTTTTAGAGATTTTATTTAGTGGTGAGAACGTACCACTACTTGTTTCATAGAGTTTAGGCACTCAGGTATTTAAAGGAAGTTTCTTAACACCCAGGATCATGGCTGTTCCCTTTCACAGTTTCCCTTTGTCAAATGGTGTAGGCAGAGATAAGAAAATAGACCTCCCAAGGAGCTGAGTTCATCGGTTTCTCTTGAAGTCAGATTGAAGAGGCTGCTGTCTATCCCTGTCTGTATCCCCTCTGTTTCCCTCTGGCATACAGAGTAATAATTAAAGAAAAATTAGTAATGTGTGTTTATGTAACAGGCTCCTTTTGGACACAGTACTTGGCTGGATGTCTGTGAAGATTAATCAAGTAAGAAGAGATTTACCAACATCTTAATCTGTCATAAATCAAACAGGGAGATGAAGCCTCTTATTGCAAGAAACTAACATTACAGAAAGCCTTCATCTGGGTTTAGCCATCATCAGTCTCAATCTAAACTGTCAACTTCAGGAGTCTGAAGTGCATTTTTAGACTATTCTTCAAGCTTCTGTGATCAAAACCAGCGATGTAATGGAGGAAAATGTCAGCTCCATTAAGGTTGCTTAAAATATACCATGCTGGAGAGGTGACAGCAGACACAGTCTGGAGGATGAGGGCGATCAGTGCCATCCAGGCAAACCAAGACTGGAAGATAGCGACAGAGAAATATGTAATAATGCTTTTGTTCTATCAACATCAAAACAACACTGGAGCCTTGGGATGAGCCTTGGCAGCACTCTGCAATGTGCAGTTTGTACCTGTCGTAGTATTGATGACAGCAGTCCTCGCCACCAACAAATCCACTGATTCAAGCAGTTGGTTACAGTTGGAGCAGAAGTCCCCGGTTAGCAGACATTTTTGGAAAGTCGAGATTGCCAGCATCACTGAGAAGAATCGAGGTCTGGGCTAATTGGAGGAGAAACAGCTTGCTTGCTGTAGGAATGCAGCGTGTTACTTTCTGGTGAGCAGGGAGTTTCTGCAATTTGCAAATCAAAACCAAACAAAATCAACCAACCAAATCTTTTCCAGGGCCATTGTGAATTTCCTTAGGCTATAAAAACATTTAAGCCTCTAAACATATCAGACCTGTTTTCCTGCATTCCACGTCTACAGCTTACCTGTATCCTAAAGGTAAGATGAAATCACTATCTCATACTGATTCTTCCTAAAGGATTTCAGTTGCAGGCTCTCTAAAAATCCTCCCTGCATTCTCTTTCAGAACATAAAGGAAACAGATAAGTGTCAAGAAACCCTTAGTGGTACTTCTTCCTTGGAGAATGTGTGAAAAATGCAAATGCTGGGCACGTGTGAACGAGAGGCCAGACTCAAAGCTGTTCTTGAATGTTGATCTTAACACTGTCAGAGTGATAAACTTCTCTTTGTCAGAAATGTCGCCTCAGAGGTGAGGTGAGTAGCAGCTGTGAGTCACAGTGGCAGTGCAGGCTGGGGATGGGAACTTGTTTTCTCAGTGTTGGTGAGCTGCCATCCCCCACGGCCCCTCAGGCTGCTGTCTGCATGGGGCACGCCGGCAGGACTGAACTCAGCTGGGAGGTTTTGTGTGTGCCTACCGAGGGAGGGCTGCACTTCTGGTTTCTGTTGAAATCCAAACCCATTTTATTAGCTTTTCCTTACAGAAGAACACGAACACAAGTCCCTCCAGCTTGGCCTTCTGTTGGCCTTGCCCTTTTTCACACAAGATCTTTACGTAGAAGTTTTCTCCTTTGGTCTCACAGGTCCTTTACTGTTAATAATAATAATCTACATTTCCTACGGTTTTTTTTCATTATTATTATTTCTTTTCTACAAAGGCTTTAAGAGCAGTAGAGCTTTCCCTGTCTGTAGAGCTAATTTGCAATGCTGAAAGCTGTAGACGCTGGTTTGGCTTCTGTCTGCAAAAGAAAAGGGAAACCTGTCAATCAGCAAGAAATGCTGAGAGCAGCAAATGAAACACTTTGCTTTTTCCATTGGGCATCTACAGCCTCTCTCAGGATTAAATCTCTTGCTAAGTTTAGCTACGTCTCACTAGAGTTAGTATCAGGAGTTATCTGAAGGCAATGACGTCTGTCCTGTGGAAGTCTAAGCCCTGGCACGCACATCTCATACCCTGCGCTGCAGCAGCTTGGAGCTGGGAACATTCTGCACAGCATGGCACGCTTCAGACGTGGCAGGGTTTCTCAAAGCATTGAAATACATACTCTCAGCTGCCTGCTCTTTTTATTATTCTGTCCAAGTCCTGAGCAAAACTTGTTGAAATGGACGTCATGGGACAGCAGAACGGCTAAGCGATGTGAAACATTCTGCTGTTTTTTTGTTGTTGTTCTTACTATGTGTAAGACTTGCACAGACCCTCTTTTCTATTGGTATTAAATCTCGCATTCCAAAGGAACTTAAATTCTCAGCTGTTCTGGTAAGGAGTACTAATTAACATTTTCAGAGTTAGATTTGAGGAGACATAAGTGAAACCCATCAAAAATCAATAGCCCTTTGCAGGTCCTCATTGAGTCATCCAGGCAGGGAGCTCCTTTGCTCTTTGTGGCAGGGAAGCAAGTTAATTAACCTGCTGGGAAATGCCCAGCTAATGTTCTCCTTCCAGCTGGAGAGCCTTCAGGAAGCAGCAACAACAGGCAACTGAGAGCTTCCCAGATGCGTAGAAGCTGTACTGAACTCTGTGCCCCTACAGCATTAGTTAAAAAGAAGTTACCTCTGAAAGAAACATCTTTGCTAGCTGGAATGAAGAAGGCTTGCCTGAAATGTACCGTAGGTTACCAGTGCTGAGCCATGGAAATTCAAGAAAGGTTCCTTATCTCTCACTATAAAAGGCTCCACTAAATGAAAGTTGTGACCTCTCTTTGTGGCAGTTGTCTTCTTGATACTAATCACATTCCAGATAAAGAACCTTAAAGGTGCAGAGCTTTAATTTTAAGGTATCTCAGAATATTTCTCCTATCTGTTCTTACTTAGCAGCTATGATTTTACTTGACCAGGAGTACTTTGAAGAGCAAAGGCTTTGGCGCTCAGCAGCAGCTGATAGCAGCACTGTGCTTGAGCACGGAATGCTTGGACTAGAAAGGATCTCAAAGCCCACCTGGCCCCACGCCCTGCTGTGCATTGGTTGCCACTCACCAGGTGAGGCTGACCATTTCTCAAGCACGTCCAGGTCCCATTCATTCAAAGCATTTTTGGTGGTTTTTTTGTTTGTTTGTTTCTTTCTTTCTTTGTTTTAAATACAAATACTGAAACTCCATATAAATAAGCTAGAATTGTGTTTGTCTGCAGATTTATACATACCTGTCCCAAGTGATGACCTTCATTTTTTAGTCACAAAGGAAAGGTGGAGTCAACAGGTACAAAACGTTCCCCTTTGGCCTTTACAAGTTAGTTTCTTTATATCCCTCCCTGAAGTCTTAAAAAAGCTCCTTGGACAACAAGAGCAGTGATATTTTACCATACTGCTTCCGACTCTAACGTGCTCAGACATACTTGTAGGACATGTCAAAGTCCAACCAGAATCACTTTGTCCTTGGGTCAAGGAGGCTTCAACAAGATCAAGGAAGGTGTGACTTCTAAGACCGGCGACAGTAAAAGCAGCAAACATCAGTTCCTCAAATGCCATTGGACAATCAGAGTCACTTCACAATTTTTATTTTGTTAAGGGCTTTTATATAACAAATTTCCTCTTGAATCAGACATCTCATAAACCATTCTTTATATGCATGTCAGTGATACATCAGGCTTTTGTAGACCAGTATTTGCAAAACCAGACTGTTGTCAGGTAGAAGCTGTTTTCTTCTGAGGGAAACTCACAAAGTTAAGGCACTTTAAGAACCCAACCTACAAATCATTTGACCTCTTTCTGGCTTTTATCTGGTTGTATATAATAATTCTTTTTTCCAAAATTAATATCAGAGTTTCAATTCTGGAATAGGGACACACACAAAAAAAACCCAACAAAACAACAACCAAGCAATGACTGTTCTTAAATCCTTCAATTTCTATTCCTCATTGCAAGGTGACAGCAGCAAGCCTTATTGCTAGGGATGGTGACACCCTGCTTAGCTGAAAGCCCAGTACTACACCCCCAAGCATACTTTTAGCACTGCAGTGATCCTGGCCATCAGTGATAAAAACCCACCTCAGAATGAGTTAAGGTCTCCAGGGCACAATGCTTAAGATGACACTTTCAAGAACAAAATCTGTTACAGGAACAGCTTCAAACTAATCTAAAAGCCAGTATTCATTCAGCAGAACATGAACAAGCTGACTGACTGCTCCGAGCCATGCAAGGCATTTCACATTCTCCCTCCCTCATTGGGCACAGATCAGTAGTTTGGCAAAAAGGGACCTACAAAGCAAACTCTGTTTCTTAAGCTGGCGCTCTCTTATTAGTCCATTAAAGTACTTCTAATCAGCTGGTGTGAAATCTATTTCTTCAGCCTTTCTAACCTTTAAGAATATAAGAAACGTTTCCTCCTGCGTACAGTCAGTGTTCAGGCTGCCCACCAGCACACCAAAATCACCGCTTCAAGCACAGCCCAGACTTAGAAGTATCCAATTCTCCTGATGTAAAGATGCAAAGATTTAAAAAGCAGTTTCAGGTCCATTAATTAGGTGCCCTGACAGTTATAAATAAATAGTAATAAATACTTATTTACACTCACGTACCCTTCTTATATCCCACAGGATTACAAACAAACCAAAAACATGCTTCTTTCTCAAGTAAAGACAATCAGGTTTGAGGTGAAACACACAATTGCTAACAGAGCATCAACACTACAAAACAGTTTAAAATAATAACAGTACCAATAGATAGCATTTAAGAGCATTTTACAGCTTCAAGGGTCCTGCAAACAAAGTCTTAGTTAAGAAAGTGACCATTCATTAAGAATCAGAGGGAACTTGGATGAGAAAAATGTAATTTCAGAGTAGAATTTGGCCAGGACACCAGAGCTGTTTTCCTTATTGCATACAGAATATCATGTTATTTGGAGACATGGCAGATGCAGGAGCTGGGAAAAATAGATCAGGGTTGTAACAGACCATTTAATTTCCTCGAGCATGAAATCCAATTTCCACATTGATTGTGTCTAAACAGTTTGTTGTTCTGGGGGACATCAAAAAGGCCAATGAAAACTCACAGGAACAGTTGTGGGAGCACAAACCATACTTCCATTCATAAATAAACACAGTGAAAGATGATGCATCATAATTGCTGACATAATTGCCAGCTGGGAACTGGCACCCATTTATCATCCTGGCACAAATCTATAAATCCCTGAAAATATGATCAGAATAGAGAGATAGAGACCAAGAAGCAAGGAGCAGCACAGAGAGCACAACTGAAATTCAGGGAATTGCCTGGCAGTGTCTTCACTTCCACCTCTCCTCTGAAGTCCGTGAGAGGACTGGAGGATAAAGGAGACTGCAGGCGGCTTTGAGACACAGCTCTGGAGGAATTTTCTTGGCCTGTTTACTGTTTGGTTGCTTTTTTATTCAGCTTTTTTTGCTTTTCGTTTCCTTGTGCCTTCATTTAGCTCCTCTTTTGACTTCACAGGAGGAGGTGGCTGATAGGAAGCCTCGTGGGAGTGCCCATGCTGATTATGATGGCCGGTGTGTCCGCCAGAAACAGAGCCAAAGAAAACTGGGCAGATGAAGCCTTCCACTGGAGCAAAAGGTGAGGCGTGAGAATGAGTTGCCGTCATGAAAACCTGCCATGCAACAGTGGACAGAGTTAAAGACCACATACACCAGCTTTGAAGAACTAACTAGTAAAGGACATCCTACTTAGCACAGGTAAGTGTCCCTGTTGCTATGTAATCCAAGGCTGTATCACAAGGATCTTCTACCACACTGAAAATAACATGGAGAATTTAGCCTGCAATTTCTTAAGCTGATCTTTCCTGGTACGTACAGCCAGTGCCTTCCAAAGTGGCTTAGTAAGGTTATCAAATCTAGATGCAAGAATTAGTCCTAGTATCTCATTAATGCTCTGCAGAGTACTTCATTCTCAGCACTAGCTCTCCTGAAGATAACACTTCCAGGCTTTCATTTCATTGTGAAGTTAATCATGCAAGAATTCTGCATGGGCAAACACTGGCATCTACAAGGAAAATTAGGATCACCAGAACCCACTGAACAAGAAAGGAAGCAGCATTTCAAAGTCAGTGTTTCAATTTAAAATGGTGAACAGTCAGCCCCCTCTTAATTCTGTACCCTTTCTCTGGTTCTGTAGATTTGTTAGCAGCAGATCTGCTGTAAACTTACCTTGCAAACTATCATAAACATGGTGAAAAAGAAGATGAGGTTGGCTTCAGAGACAGGGAGCCAATGAGTTTGTTGCAAAGTGAAAAGAACTGTGCCATACAGACTGGCTTTTGTAGGGCTAGAAGAGAAATGAAGAACTTATCTAGAAGGTTTGTATACTTTGTGTCCAGTCCCGAATGGCTCTTCAAATTTCGTTTTCAGTCTGACTTAGAACATGCAGGCTAGTTACTTACAAAGACATGTGAAGAATTTCATTTGTTTCTGGCCTCCAGACCCCACGCAGCAGTTGCTCAAAATTAGACATCAAAGCAACACCAGAACCTGTGGAACAGTAAAAGCAAACAGCTAGAACTGCCACACCAGAAGAGAGCTCTGCTGGCTCCTTTAGATCCCCACAGGATAAGCACAATATAAAGGGAAGGTTTGTGACATCCACCCCAAAATTAAAATAAAGTTACCCTAAAACAACAGAGCAGGCAAATGCTTTCTAGAGCTCTATAGTGTTTCCTGATACTGGAAAAAGGCATTCGCCTCTGTTCCAGCAACTGATGCACAAATGCTTACTGCAATTACAAAACAAGGGGAAACTGACTGGACTGTTTCAACACTGAAAGAACTTCCTAAAAAGACACAGGCAAGGACAGAGACAGTAGAACATGGGAGATGATAAAGAGTTACTGAACTCTGCACCCGTAAATGACTCCCAGTTCTTCATGTCTCCGATGACTCAGTTGACAGCCATTCTGTGAGTATGAATAAATCTGTGTTCTAAGGAACGTGATTAACTGGGGCCAGCTGAACACATCCACTATCTGGCCTGGTCAGCACTGAGTGATGTGGTGACCTTAGGCTCCATTTGCAGGTTCTCCCCTCTCTCCCACAGCAGTAGGTGCAGTGGAGTATCCCAGGTGTCACCTTTGACCCATCCAGTGGCCATCATGATGAACCAGCCGTGGTGGTACTGGTGATGAGCATGGTGGACGCCGGCCGCAATTTTGCGAACTCTGACCACCTCCTTCATAGCCACAAAGATGAGCTTCACAGGCAGAAAGCTAACACACTTGTAGAAGAGGTTCATGGGGCAGAAGAATATCAAATACCTGGAACAAAACCACAAGGAGCTTAAGGACCCATTTGCTTATCTTGACCTGGGATTAAGAGAGAAGATAAAGAGTACTGTATAGTTAGCCTAAGTTATGTCAGAGAAAAGGAAATGCTGGTTAGGTCACCTACAAGCACCCAAAATGAAAGTGTCCCCAAATCTTCAGTCCGTGCCACCCTTCTGCTGTGTGCTGTCAGTGCAGCACGCTGATTCTGTGGTTTGGCCACAGTTCAGCTGTGGCAGCTATGAATAGAATCGTCCTGCAGGGAGTTGGTTCCCACTCCTATTACCAACACATCAGACAGCTGGTCAGAGAAACTGCAAACTAGATCTAGAAATACAAAAGACTCAGACTGCTTCATTGCACCTCTGCTTTCCCCAGCAAATCCAAACAAGACAGTACACGTGTCCCACAGATGGAATACCTCCCTTCATGCAGGGAGGTCCTGCACACAGCCAGCAGTATTGAGTGCTCGGCAGCTGAGGAGAACTCACCAGACTGCTGTGGCCAGGATGACACTGGAGTTGTTACTGAAGTAATGAATAGGTGACTCTCCGAGCAGCAGATCAGCGAGGATGTAACTTCCAAAGCAGTGGAGCATGGCACAAAGCCAGGAGGCAAAAGGACTCTTGCGAGACATCTCCACAGCTCCTGTGAGTAAATTTTAAGTGAGAAGGTGCATTCACCAAAGAGCTAAGAAAGACACTTGCTTTCAACATGCTCCAACAGGAATTGAGTCAAAGAAAAGGGCTTGTAAAATAAAATGGCCAAACACACACTCTGCAAAGCCTAAACAAGCATCAGATAGTTGAGACACGGTCTGTGCTCACAGCCTGCAGACCCCTACAAGGTTTCATATGAATGGAGCCCTTAGAAGTTTAGCTCCTGCGTTTGCTTCTCCTACTGCAATCAGAAAGAACAATTCTGCCCTCAAAATAAATGCTTTTTTTTTTAGTCTTAAAACAAAATGCATACTAGTACCATTCTCTCCATTGCTTCAACCTAGGTGCCCTCTAGAATTCATGAGCAATCTGTTCAGCTCTTGCATTCATAAGATAACCTGTAAAATAGAACAGTAATTCTTAATCTTTATATAAATGAAGGGGATTGGAGGATTCCTCACTGGTACTGCGGTGGTTTGCAAATACCCTTCAAGTTCAGAAAATACAACTAGGTATTTAAACTGTGTTACTGTTGGGGAATACAGTGTGGTTTCTTCCACACCCTCCCACTGCCTGGGGGTTTTGCTTGCTGTTTGATTCCTCTCCCATTTTCACCTCCTGCTGTGCTTCTTGGAGGAAGTTTCATAAGAACATCAGTTCTGTAACATTGTTTCATCTCCTTAAACTGATAGCAGGGTCCTTTGTGCAGTGTATCAGATACCAAACTCTGCTACACCAGTAAAGGGCAGATAAATAATGCTGAAATGTTACATCCACATTACGGACAGTCATCCACCTTCGGCAGCAGTAAGTGAGCTAAATAGGACTGCTGATACCATTCCATCCCCACCAACATCTGAACCAGCTGAAGGGACAGTGGAAGTGAGACAGCTGCAACAGCCATGATGTGAAGCTCATCTATAGGAACCCAACAGTTATCTGAAGGAGGAAAGTTATGGACATTTTTCTTCGGCTCCATTAAGCCTCGCTGTCTTCTAAGAAGGAAAGGGGACGTTACCACCCTGACCCTCATCTGCCATGTGGGAGCCAGGCGAGAAGCTCACTGCAGTCTTAGGCAGTCTGAGGGGATTATGGGGTGACATGTTTGGAAGAGAAAATATCTTCCCTGGGGTTGGCTGTTACTGCACGGCTCAGAACTTAATGCTGGAAGACAGCTGTAAGGGATCAGGCCTCAAAAACCCGGCACTCCTGTTTACAGGGAGCTGAAATAGAACAGTATGCTGCTGCTTGTACAGCGCAGCAATCTGACAACGGGGGGACTCCAAAACGTGGCACAGCGGGTGGCTTTGCCTCATCCGGCGGGCAGCAACACCGAAACCGATCGACAGAGCACAGAGAGCGCACACCGTGTAAAAACAGCGGGGAAGGCGGCGTTCGGCGGGGACCGAGGCACAGACAGGCGGCAGAGCCGGCGGCAGCCACCCGGGCACGGAGAGCTGCGAGCAGCGAAAGCGGGACAGAGGGGGGACGAACGAGGAACACAAGACGAGCGTTCAGCTGCGGCTTCTCCGAATATAAATAGGGGAGCGCGGCCACAGAAATAGAACAGGCGACAATGGAGAGAAACGGAACACCGAGCGCGGGCAGAGCAGCGGCGACGGGAGCTCGGCACGGGGCGGTCAGAACCCGGCACGGGCAGAAGGCGCGGCTGTGGCAGCTCCGGCGGATCCCCCCGCGCCCCGCAGCGCTGGTCCGCACTGACCTGGCTCGTACTTGAGGTAGAGGACGGACACGATGAAGTAAGCCGCGTCGAAGAGCGGGAAGACGGGCACCGAGGCGAAGGCGGCCGCCAGCTCGCCCAGCTGCAGAGCCCCGGGCAGCTCCATGGCCGTAGGACCGCTCAGCGAGCCGCGCTCCCCGCCGCTCTCCCCGCTCCCCGCCTCCGCACGGCCGCCCCGCCCCGCCCCGAGGGTTGTCCCGGGGCGCGGCCTACGCTCCTAGCGGGCGGCCTCGAGCTCCGGGCGGCGGCCCCTCAAGGAGCGGCGCTTCCCGCCCGCGCGGTTCCCCGCCGCGCCGTGCAGCCGCCGTCGGAAAGCAAAGCCGCAGCCCCAGGTTCGGCGCGGGCGCTTCGGAGCCGGCGGTGGGAGGCGCGCGCCGGGACCGCGCATGCGCCGCGACCGCGGGCAGAGTGCCCGCCTCTTCCGCTTCCGGCGCCAGGACTGCCGCCATGCTGGGCGATCTGCTGCTCTGCGGGTAGCGGGCCGGGCCCGGGGGCGGGGAGGGCTGCTGGGGACCGGCCGCGTCTGATGCGCTCTCTCTGTCTCTCCTCAGAACGCTGCTGGTGAACGCCGGCGCCGTGCTGAACTTCAGACTGTGAGCGGGGATCGGGGCGGGGAGGGCGGCGTAGGAGCCCCGGGAGCCCCGGGCCCGGCGCTTCGCGCGGTAACGGCGCTTCTGTTCCCGCAGGAGGAGGAGAGACACGGAGGGCTTCGGCGAGGGGGCGAGGGAGCCCACGACCGGTAACAGCCCGGGGGGAGGGGGGGGGAGGATTGGCGGCTGCGAGGCCTCGGGGCGGCGCCGGGCGGCTCTGCAGTGCCCTCCGTGCGTGAATTTTGTTCTCTGACTCTTTTTGTACGTCTGCGTTCCCTTATATTTCTTAGCTAGTGCTGAAACGCGACGCGCTGCGGCGTTGGGTATTTTTCAAGTCTAAGATTTCTCCTCTTGGCTTTTAGGTGACAATATCAGGGAGTTCTTGCTGAGTCTTAGGTATTTCCGAATCTTCATTGCCTTGTGGAATGTCTTCATGATGTTCTGCATGATTGTGTAAGTAGAGCCGTGCAGCACCTGGCATTTGTTCGTCTGAAGCCACATAATGTTGGTTTTTTCTTGTAAGTGTATTTCTTTTCTGATCTCTCTCCCAACTCCTCGCACTCTTGTTCCATCACTAGGCTCTCATTTTGCTCATCTGCTTTGATCTTCCTAAAAATAGTGGCTCACCTCATTTTCTGCCAGTGCAGGCACCTTTAGTGCATGAGAACCTCTTGACAGTGTGCAATTGTTTTAGGCTTGGATATGACATCATTTAATTCAGCGCCTATAAACGCAACACAGTGTGAACTTTAGGATGATTTTCATTTGGGGAGGGAAATAATGCCACATAATAAAGCGAGCCATGAGAACAGGCTCTGGAAACTCTGGATTGTAGTTCAGATAGGCAGACTGGCAAAATTCCTGTTTTCTTTTTGCTGCTGTAGCCCTTCGGCCCAATGTATGGCAGAGGAAAACCAATAGCAGCGGTGCAGTGGTGTTCTAAGCTGCAGTGCTGGTGTGGCTGTTATGCTATAGGTCTCTCATCTGCTCTTTTTCTGTTGCATCCACCAGGTTATTTGGATCTTGAAAGTCATCCACAAACACATCTGGTAACCTGGAAGAGACTTTTGGCTGCAAACCTAACTTTTCTATCAAGTAAAAGATTATAATGCTTTCCACATACAGCCCTGGGGTTGTGGCAGGTTCTTTCCATGGAGCAGCACAGCACACAGCTCCCCCCAACCCCCCCG
Organism: Tympanuchus pallidicinctus; assembly: GCF_026119805.1. Taxonomy (NCBI): domain Eukaryota; kingdom Metazoa; phylum Chordata; class Aves; order Galliformes; family Phasianidae; genus Tympanuchus; species Tympanuchus pallidicinctus. The sequence continues at coordinate 1,225,985 of NW_026294756.1, forward strand.
GCTGCATAACGTGGGGGGAGTACAGGGCTGCGTGCTGCAGGGTGGGGAGCCTCCCAGCCCCTGAGCCAAAGGCTTCAAAGTAAAATAATTTCAACTTCACTGGGAGGAGAAAAAGGAAAAAAAAAAAAAAAAAAAAGCCAACTTGAAATTGTGTTGCTCAGCATTGGGTGCCTGATGTGCAGCGCATTGCAGCTGACTGAAAGCCACAGCCGTGCAGCTCTGCGCCGTCCTCGCTCCATCCCTGCTGTCACTGCACTGTGGGTCGCGTGGAAGTCACTTCATTATTGTGAAGCTGAGTAAAGTATTGATGTAACTGGAAAAAAGAAGTCATTTTCCCTCACAATTCCATTTTTCTTTGGAGAAGTAGATACGGACACCTCAAAAAAGGATTCTCACTTTTTTTCTCCCAATAAATTAATGTTTAGATACAAATTTCAATATAAGGTTTTTTTTCCTAAGCAATACATAAGGGACTTTGAACAGAAAAAATCTGTAATCCTGAGGAAGTTTTGGAATCATTTTGAATTTGGTTGAATAAAAGTTCTATTTAAGGGTAAATTTAATGTTGTGTTTATTCCAGTAAGGAGAAATTAATTCAATATTGGTGTTTTTTTGAGATATTTTAATTAGGTTGTAACTTCCAGTAACTTGCAAACCCAGGTTTTTGTGCTATTCTTTAATGTTAAATCAGTGTTTGGGCCGGTGACCTTCCCTAGTAATGAACGTAGAATACACGGATAAGAGAGTCCTTCAGCTGGGTTTGTGCTGCGCGGAAATACTTTAGGGCCCTTTAAATTTAACCTTAATTCACATCTTGCATGCGATTTCTGTGGTTTTTGTATTTCAGTCCATGTGTATTAGCAATAGTAGCGCTGCCCAGCGGGGCGGCCCCGTCCACAGCTCCGCGTTGCGGCTCTCCGTCCAAGAGTGGGGGCGGGGCGGGCGATGCCGGAGCCGCGCTGAGCTCCGGGCCGGCGGCTCCTTCGGGGGCACGGCCAGCTTTTCCCGCTGACGGCCGCCGTGCCGCACCGCGAGCCGAAAGCGATGTCGCAAAACAGCGCGCGGGGCGGAACCGCCGAGGAGCGGCCGCGTGAAGAGGCGCGGGTTGTTTCCGCGCCCTGTGAAGATGCGGACGGAGCCGCGCTCCCTTCCGCACCGCTCCGCTCGGGCTGCGGCCGCTCCGCCCCGTCCCGGCCCTCGCATCGCTCCGGACGCCCGTCGGCCGTTCCCTCCATAAGGCCGCCCCGGGGCACCGGCTCCGTTTAGACCGCGGCCGGAGGCAGAAGCGCAGCACGGCGGCGCTCCGGGTCCGGCCCCGCAGCGCTCCTTCAGTCCCCCGTCCGACCCCGCAGCGCCGCGCCACCACCCGCGCACGCGCGGCCACCCCGACCCCCCACCTCCCGTCACGGTGCCCGCCGCGCATGCGCAGTCCGCGTCTGCTGCTGCGTGCGGAGGGACGTCAGGGGCGCGCCGTGCGTAACGGCGTCGGGCGTGTCCCATGGTGCCCTGCGCGGGGCTGGCTCCTGCCCACAGTTGAGTTCGGCCCCGAGCGGAGCAGTCGGGCCCGGCCCGGTCGCGCCGCCGCGGTTCCTCCGCGACCCGCTCCGAGCGCCGCCGCCCCCGCTCCGCGGGGAGCGAACATGCGACTCCGGCTCCCCGAGGAGGCCGCCGCCGCCGGCGAGTGAGGAGCCGCCGCCCCGGCCCGGCCCGGCCCCGCCGCCCGCCCGCCCCGGCCGCGGCCGCCCCGCTTCGCCCAGGCAATGACAGCGGCTCCGGCCCCCTCCCCGCAGCAGATCAGGGACCGGCTGCTGCAGGCCATCGACCCGCAGAGCAACGTGAGTACGGCCCGCCGGGCCCGAGGCTCCCCGACTGGCGGCGCGGGGACGCTGAGCTCCGGCCGCCCTCCGGCCCCGCCGCCGCCTGCTAAGGGAACGCCGGGAGCCGCCGCCTCTTCTCCTGCCGGGACCGCGGCTCGACGCGTTCCAGCCCGGGCACCGGAAGCCTCCGCTGCGGGCGGTAGCGGGCAGCTCCCGGCTCCGTGCTGCCCCCGGTCCGGCTCCCGGCGGCTCCGCTCCGTCCACGGGGCTCGGCGGTTTCTTCCCGTTTCCCTTCGGGCCGTGTTCCCCCTTTCCCCTCCCCCACCCCTCGCCCCGCGCCGTCTCTCGGCGCCGTCCGGCTCTACCCGGCCATGCGGCGCGCGGCCCGGCGGCCTCCCCACGCCAGGCCGCGGCTCGGGTGCGGCCTGCAGGGGGCTCTGGGCCGGGCTGCGGAGCCTCGCGGGGCGCCCACCTGTTCCGCGGCCCCTCTGCCGCCTCCCGCCGCAGACATTGGGCCCGGGGCCGCCCCCGCGTTCGGGGGTCGCCCGGAGGGCTTCGAAGGTGGATCCGGGGCGCTGGAGCGGCTCCGGCTGCGGGCGGCCTCGGTCTTCGCTTTTATCCTTCCCTGCAGAGCGCTAATGAGCTTATCTGCTCCTTCTGGGATGTAGAGTAAGCACGGGAGTCGGCGTAGATTTTACCAGTAAGTGGTCTTCTGTGTGTAAGCTGTGGTTATCCAAAATGTTATTTACTCCTTTTAAGGTTTTTTGGCTTATTAAAGCAGCTCTTCACATCAGTGTTTATTATGGTGAGAGGGCTGCAGGGTCTGCAGTCTGCCAGATTTCTTCAGCCTTAGATCGACATCTGCATGGCAGCACTCAGAGCTGCGCTGCTCCCGGCCGTCTGCAGTCTGTCGTGGGGCAGCAGGGTGAGTCAGGCTGCAGTGTGCTGTGCTGCACCAGTGCTGCCAGGTGGGCTCTGGGTCCCATCACAGCTGTGCCTGCTTCTCTCTGAGCAAATATCTCCCGTAGCAGACTGGTGTTGGTGTTCTCAGAGTAGCTGATGAAGTTCTGGCCATTTGGAAGCATCCTGTAGCGCCGTGCAAGCGATGTGAAAACTGAAAGAAAAACCACCCTGTGACAACCTGCTGTGATACACGTTTGTCACGAGCTGCAGTGTTACCAGCTTGAGCAACAGTAATGAGTGATGATGGTGGGCTTTCAAATCTCACCATTGCTGGAGTTTGCAGTCCTTTAACTTGGTTGACACTGAAACATTGCTTCATGAGTTCTGTTTGCTCTGGGCCTTCTTCTTGTGGCCACAGATTTTTCATTTTACCTTGCTCTGAGCATCAGCCCAGTTAAACATAATTCTATTAGAGCTGTGGTTTCTTGTAACTTCAGACCTGCTGACTCTGGTTGCCCTGCTTCTGGGATTACTTTCTAAAACATTGTATCTGTGTAGGGTTAAGGACCTAAGAATTATGTTTTGTGATGAATGTGCTTTGTCCATATGCAGTGTCAGGTTGTGCTGTGGTGGTGGGACGGGGCAGCAGCTCTGCTGGGGAGGTCTGAGCATCAGGCAATGTTCTGCTGGGCAGCCAGGAGGTCAGTAGCCCCATAAGCTTAGCAGCAATGTATGTTAAATTATAATTCTACATACTTGATACTTATCCAGGGCAATAATTAGCGGCGGAAAAATCAGCCCATTGTTCAGAAATGCCTGTAGGCAGGGGGCTGTCTTCCATTTTAACCTCTTCTTTGAATGAGAGCAGCAGTGGTGGAGTTGAGGTTCAGCATACAGACTTGGACTTTTTTTCCAACACGTGGTGAACAGTAGATGGACAGACAGAACTATCTGCTGTGCTGTTTTTGTGAAGGGAAGAAAAACTTGAGTTTTGAACACCCTTAAAAGCAAACTGTAACTTAAATCTGACCCGATCTCCAATGCAGAAGTACAAGAAGCTGCTCTGTTGTCTTCCCACAGGATGCAGTCATGCAGCTCTGAGCTGCAGCACTTCTTGATGCTCAGGGAAAGTTGTGGCTGCTTTCTTCTGGCTTCTGGAGTCTTTTCTTGAAAGAAGTGGTTGCGTTCAAACTTAGAGCATTCATTATTGTGATTGACTTCCTTGTTTACTAAGAAAGAAGCTTTGAGGCCTGACTTTCTTTTGGACTTTTCGATGTAATTGTTGGTGTGGGTACATGTGTGTTTCTGGAGAGGAGAGGGGTGAAAACTGCACCAAATTCTTGCAGCAGAGGGATCTGTTTGGTGGGGCTGAGGAGGGGATGTGCTTCTCATCATGCTTTGCTGCGAGGTGCTGTTAACTTCAGCTTTGCTGATATCGTCCCCAACACAACCCGCTTCAGCCGTGTGGATATTCAGTCCAGCGGGCCTATGGAGGTCTTTGTGATATGAGCAAATCTTGGATAAGTCTGAGGTCCTGTCGGAGAAGGTCCCTTCCTGTGGTGAGTTTGACAGGATGGCTTTTCCTCAGGTTGTTGGAACCCATGTGCTTTCAGAAGCTGTTATCTATTCCAATTGTTGATCTGTTTTAATCTCTGCCTGAAGCCCTGCTCACTCCAGAGTGTTGCTTACACTGTACACACATTTAGCACTTGAGACCACTTCTAGTACTTGCTGCAGAATGTATGTATAACTTATTTTCACACACCTAGTTCACTATTTGTATGAGTAACCTCTATTTCAAAGGAGACCTTTAAGAAATAAGCTATCTTAAAAAAATTACATCATCTTGGAAGCCACCTGGGATGTCTGCTGTTATTTCTCCATTTATTCAGCCTTTTCCCCTTGAAAAAACATGGACAAACTACTTCTGCTCCATGACTTACAGCCTACATATCAGCACGGGGTCAGTGGGACGGGCCCAGCAGGGAGTTGGGTGTTGTACCCCCAGCAGGGCAGTGTGGCTCCTGCAGGGAAATCCTCCTCCTGGGAGCATTTCTTGGACACTGTAGCTGGAGAAGCATCTGACGGCCTCTTATAGCTGTGTGGGCTCTTAGGGGAGAGGGGTTCCTGGTTCTGGTAGAAGCAGTGCTTTTCTGTTTGGGTTCGCTGTGCTGAGAAGGCACCCGTTGTGCCCAGCTGAGCCCCTCTGCGGGGTGAAGGCACTCCGGCCCCATCAGGGAGTGTGGTGGGAGAGGCTGTTAGAACTGTGCTCACAATTAATGGGTCCTCAGCCTGAATGTGTAGCAACCTTTGTATTTGGAATATTAGACAATAATTTACTTACTTGCTGTTAATAGCGCTCTGAGGTGTGAGCCCAGCTCTGGTCTGAGGTCACCGCCTCTCGGATGCTCGCTGTGTGGGTCGGGCTGCCTGCAGACCAGGCTGCTGTGCACACTGAGCTTCATGGCTTTGCTGCTCGGCCTCCAGCAGAGGTCTGCAGTCCAAAACATTAATGATGAATTGGTCTGTGCACTGCGTTACGTTTGCCAGAGTTTTGGGTGATCTTCCAGTCTCATGGTTAGCGGTGCTTCCGTGCTGTTTTCTGGGTTGGTTGCTTTACTGAAGTCCAGGCACAAAAGCATCAGTGAGATCTGCTTTCTAGAGCTGATGTTAAAAGGAAGGGGAGCTTGTTCCAAATAGACAGTGCCAGACACAGCTCTAATAATATCAGTGCTGGGGGTGAAGGAGGGCAGCGCTTTGCTTTGGGAGGGTCTTGGTAATTTCTGGAGATGCAGGGAAGCGTTGTGTGGGCGAAAGTAGGCATGGCTTTTGCTTCAGCTTTATCCGTTTTTGTGAGGCCCTTAATGAGCTTATCAGTTTTGAGGAAGCTGTGGTGTGCAAAGAGGATGGAACCTGCTGTACCTCTCGTTGGTTTTTGTCTGCTTCTTGAGTGTTTCAATCAAATCCCAGCCCTGCTCTGTGCCTTGGTGGCTGATTGCTTCAGGTGTGTGGGGAAACTGCAGATGGCTGTGGTGTTTCTTAGCCTGGAGTCCTGGCTGCTGGGGGAGGTCAGGTGGCTGCAGGTAGGAGTCCTGCTGTGTTCACTGTGTTCTGCTTCTTAATGCTCTGTATTGTCAGCAGCTGAGTATCTTTCAACCCACTGGTTTAAGGGTGGTGATGCTGCTGGTTTTTCGGCCTCTCTCTCCTGTCTTACTGCTCATCTCGTTCCAAAACAGCTTGCAAATTAATTGGTAGTTTTCTTTTCGCTTGCTGGCTGTGTTGTGTCAGTGCCTGTGATGCTCATACAGATGCTGGGTTTAACTGCTCCGATGTGGTGCTTGCCTGGCCAGGAGGTTTGTAGCTGCTGGCAGAGCTGTGTTGCTCCTAGAGAGGAGTCTGCACTGTGCTCCATGCTGCAGTGAGACTTAGCGTCACTGAGCTGCAAAGGCAGAATCTGTGAAAAACAGAAGTAGTGGGGAGTTTGAGTTGGGAGGGTTGAAGATGTGGGGCTGCCAAATGAGCTTTCTGTTGCTAATTCCTTGGTGCTGTGCAGGTTGCAGTGTTGATGGCAGTAGTCATTTGCTTTTAAGCTGTAATTTGAGTGTTGGTTTCACGGTGATGTTAAATAATGCCTCTCCTTATTCCTGCTACGTGCATCCCTTCTGTGTGCTGGTGCAGCTGTCTGCAGAATCTGGCTGTGAGCTTGAACTGGGGAATCCATCTGGGTTGAAAAATGACAGAATAGTTTTTTCTGACAGATTCTGGTCTAGCTCAGCTGCCTGATGTACCTGATGCAATGTCTGCTCCTCGCGACACAGCAATGCCATAGGTATGGCAGCTCGGGTGGGTTGAAAGCACTTAAATAGGGACTGAGGCTAAAAAGCAGAGTGCTTCTTGCTTTCCTGTGCCTCCCCCCTGCCCTACGCTGGCTGGGGCTTCTGGGGCCCCGTGGGAGCTCACTGTGCTCACCTGTGCTGCTCGGGGTGGCTGTGGGAGCCTTACGGTCAGGTTTTGTTTCTCAGCCCCTTCCCATCCCTCTGTGTGCCTGCTGTTGCTGCAGCACAGCACTGGCAGCACCATTAGGAAAGGGGAAATAACTGCCGTAACGCTGCTTGTAACCACGAAGCAGTTGACTGAAGGGAAGAGGTGACTTTTTGTAGGTAGGATCAATGTCTGGAATCACCTCTTCCAGTCACCACGAAACACAGTGTGGGGAAAGCTGGTGTGTGGGGTGCTGTCTGCCCAGGTGTGCTGGCTGTGCTCACACCCCCTGGCTCTGAGCAGCCCATGCTGCTGCTTCCCAGTGCTCCAGCTGTGGGCAGCGGGGCCCCAGGAGCCTGGGCACACAGCAGGGGGTGGCAGTGCAGGAGGTGGGAGGGCAGTGTTTGCTGCCGCGTGCTCCGGGTGGGGGGAGCCACAACTGGTGTTGTGTAAGATGTGAAGACCCTCAGCTTAACCTGTGTTTCAGAAGTCCAGGCCTAGGATAGCAACAAGATTTGCCAGCTGTTACCATTCTACTGAGGGTGAGACTGCTTTAGGGTCTGCTGTGAGCTGCTGCATCTCCAGCACTTCTGGTACAGACCTGTGACGGCTGCTGCCCCGCGTCACCCCAAGCACAGCAGTGCTGCTTCACATGCTGTGCAGCTCCTGGGGAGCTCCCATCTCTGGGGGCTCTGCTCTTGTCCAGGGCTCTTTTTTTTTTCTTTCAGGAGCAATACGTGTCAGGGTAGAAAGAGAAGGAATTACTTCTGCCCACTGGGGAAATGTGGTACTAATTAAGAAGTGCTTCTTCTAAGCCATAGATATTATTATATAATGTTTGGAGTTAAAAACAAATATAAATATCATATTAAAAAAAAAAAAAAAAACCAAACACAACAACACACAGATGCCTGCTTCCACTGATAACGCTTCACTGCAGCCCTGAGAGGTCCGTGTTGTGCTCAGTGATAACTTGCAATGAACTTTCCCTGGTCTGTGTAACACGGTGTGCCGTGGCCCTGTGGGCACTTATCTTTGGGGAAATATTTTGGGTACAGGTAAGTATATCACACTCACTTTAATGTAATTGCAGGTTTGTTTATACAGTGTTCTCGTAGCTAAATTATTCTTTCTGCAGGTAATTCGTGCTTTTGGCGTTTGGAACAATATTGCAGGGCTAACAAACTGCTTTAATTTGAGGTGTGATCTGCTGAACATAACGCTGTGTTGGTGTTTGCTGGGGCCGCTTCCTTCGCTCTGGCTGCTGATGTCAAAGTGTTAAACAGCATCCAGCCTGGACCGTGGAAATCTATTGAGGGAATGCCTGGAAGTGAAATGTATTGAGGTGTGTTGTGCTGAACCACGCGCTTCTGTGCCGTGGCTGTTAGGGAGGAGAGGAATCCTACATCCGAGTCTGTCGGCAGCACTCGGTGACAATCTCAGCTTGGTGTATTTTGAAGCTTTTACTGCAGAGATGATTGTGCAGAGGTGGCAGTTGTGTCTGAGGGTGACAGCCAGCTCTTCGCTGCAGCTTCTTTCTAGCACACTTTCATGATACTTGCTCCTCAAGTGAGCTCTGTGTGCTGATCCTGCAGATCCGGACCTTTTGTCTGGGAGCACACACAGCTCTTCTGCTGCACCTTCACAGCTTTCTGAAACAAACCATCTCCAGCTCGCAGCTCTGGGTGGGCAGGGAAGGCTGAGTGCTGGAGGTGCTGTGAGGTGGGCTGTGTTGTTTTACCCAGAATTTGGTGAGCAATAATTCCAGGATCAATTGACTGCACTTTTTTTTGGCGTCTCCATTAAAGCTCTCTAATACACGCTGACGTAAGTTCTGTATTACTAGTTGCTGATGAGAGGGTAGTGAATTATTTTTCTGCAAACTTGATTTTAAAGCCTTCCCCGTTTGTGATGGTGCTCTTCCCAGGTTTGTGAACATGTGTGCCACACTCACTTTCTTGTGAGCACATCACTGTGCTCTGTAGTTGTGCAGCTGACAAGGGATGCTACATCGTTCTGCAGCCAGGGAGTGCCTTCATAGCAGGCCATGCTGGGATCTGTGTATTTGTGGGCTGCCATCCCACAAAAAATTCATCCAGATCCTTTAAAAATTCATCCCGAGTCCTTTATCATACAGACTGCTGCTTGTAATTACCTGTGTGCCTTTCTTTGGAAGCCAGGACTGACGAGGACTGGATTGAGTTGGCTGATAGGTGGAAGGGAGAGCAGGCGTTCCAGCATCTCCACTGCTGTGTTCTGTGCCCAGTCCTGGCTGTGCATAGGAGGGAGGGATGGATGTCTGGGAGCTGTGTGGTCCTCTGCCTCTGAAGTAACACCACTGATGTAAAACTTTCCTTCCAGGTTGCTCTGATCTGTGCTTGAACCCCAGTAATGTCTGCAGAAACTGATAGAGGCCTTATTTGAGTGTGCTGGTAGCACTCTGGTTATTCCTGATACATAATCAGTGTTTGTCTTGGGCCAAATCAGGTCAGCAAGCATGAGAACAATTGATGACCTTTTCTTTATGATGTCTATAATGCATGGAAAGGCTTTCTTCAAGCTCTGTTGTCTCCTACCTACTTTTTCCAATACAATATGAACTGAGCACTTAAACTTTTTCTTGTTGACCGTGTTTTCAACACCTCTTGTCACCACCATCCTCTGAACTCCTCTTTGTGTACATTCTTGAACTGTAGCACTTGAGATGAATGTGTGCTTCCACCCAAATTTGATTCCTATTCCATTCCTTATTGGAGTGGCTGAGTGAAGACCAGGACTTTCACCTTGCTGGTGGTACACCATGGCAGCCCCCACTGCTGTGCCCCCTCAGTCCACACAGTGCCTGTCTGGGTGAGCAGCATCTCACACAGCCTGCCTGTGCTTCTGCTGCAGGGCTTTTCAAATTGGCTCCAAGAATTTGCTCCCCTAAAAAGTTCTGCTCTGCTTCACGGTCTGGAGGTGTGGGGTGGTGGGTCTTTGGTTGTTTATTTTGGTGAGGAGAGGGAGAAAAGTAAGGGGAGTGTGTGTGTTGTGCTGCAGCCAGTGGGCATCCTTTGTGAGCAGTGGGAGCAGGGATAGACAGGGTGTGATTCTGTGTGCGGGCTGCAGTGCGAGTGGTGAAGTCAGTCTGCAGTTATTCCTGTTTGTTGTAATAAGAAAGCTGTTTGGTTACTGGTTAATAAGCATGAGTAGAGCAGTTTACAGTGCTGCCTTCGGTTGCCTTAAAGACCCCCCTGCTGGCACACTGCTGTGGCTCTCCTGGCTGTGCTCATCTTTCCACACCTTACTCACGTGCCACAAGGGATCAGGGCTGAGCTGCTGCCTTGCTCACATGGAGCACTTCAGGCCTGCCCACCCCTGGCAGTGCAGTGTTCTGCTGCGCTCTGACCTAACGCTGGTTTGATTCTGGCTTTGTGAGGCAGGGATGGGAAGGAATCTGGGTAGCGTTACCTGACCGTTGAATAAAAGCTAAGTGCAAGTAAAATGTATGCAGCCTGTTCAAACTTTCAGTTAGAGGTGGAAATTCTAAAGCTGGGGTAAGGCTGAGTGCCACACAGAGCCACGTGCTCACGAGCGAGGGCTGTTCCTTCTGCTGTTGTTCTGCAGCACAAATTGCTGATCAGTTTTCCAAGTGTGGACTCCCAGTGAATTTCTCTGTTGTAGAAGGTGCTCTCAGGGGACGTCTTCAACTCGTGCCTAAAGCATCTGTTCCTCCATTTTTAAGGGTCTCCTTCCCTAAATGCTATAGGAAGCTCTCCTCCACCATTAACTGTGTCTTTTGTATGCCAGGGAATGTTTGAATTCCATTCAGCAAACTGACTTTCAAACGTTTTCAGAAATTCTGACTGAAGTAGTGCATGGTGTGCAGTGTCACTTCTGTGAATAGCATCTCGTGTTCCCTATCTTTAGACAACTTCATGTCACGTTGGGGGTAGGGGAAACTGTTAATAGATTGGCTGCAAAGGAACTGATCTAAATACCAGCAGATCGTAACCTGAATTCTCACTCTGAGTGTTTGTGTCTTTGAATAAATGGCGTTACAGGTTGCTGTTTGTGTGGTGTGATGCTCACTTCTGCGTCCAGCACGTCCCTGTATGAGGTGCTAAATAAATACCATCCTGCTGCATTTCCCCTGCACCATTTAAATAAAACCTACTATGAACAGCAGCTCTTCTCTTCTTTATTCTTACTCCACACTTTGGATTATAATGCAGTGAAATAACTGTTACACAAGTGCAGTGTTGCGGGAAAGACTTGGTATTGATTGGAGGCTGCAGTCTGGGGCAGGATTGGTGCTTGGACACGAGCAAACTGCTGGAGAGCTTTGGAGAAGAGCGGGGAGGCCGTGGCTCTGTGGGAATGCTGCTGTCTTCCTGTCCATTTCAGCAGTGCTGGCCCTGTAGGGCGGTGTGTGGTGGCCTACAGGAAGATGCTGAGGGTTGTCTCTGCACAGGGCTGTGCGTGGGGCTGGCAGCGCATAGCGGGAGCAGCAGCCACGTGCAGCTCTGTGGGTTCTGTGCTGTGCAGGGAAGAGCCCAGCGCTGCCGGTCCTGCAGTGCATCCCCCTTGCCAGACCTGCTTTTGTCCTTCTTAAACCGCTGCATGGAGCTCACCTGTTGGTTATGGGATTGGTCTTAGCGTGTAACAGTAAAATAGGATTAAGATGGCAATTAAAGAGCAGAAATTCCACTGTTTGAAGCTTTCCACAGTTCAGAAACCCGTGCTGTTGTCTGAGACTGCGGTGAAAGCATTTACTGCTGAACTTGGAACAGATCTGACACAGCAGCAGCGAGCTCCAGCGGACGGCTGAGCGGCACAGGGAGACCTGCATGGAATAAATAAGATTTGTTTTCCGTGACTGTCATCAGGGTTGGCTGGAAAGGATTACTGGGGATGACTCGGAGCAGATGTTCCCCAGTAAACTTGGAGTGAATTAACCCGGACCAGTCAGCCTTCACCACACGGGAACAGCATGGGGTCATTTGGAATGCAGTGTGAATTATTTGTAGTTGTTTGCTGCCGGGTCCTGGGATTGCTTTGTGGGAGGCTTTGTTTTGGGGCAGCAGTGATGGGTTGCAGTGGAAGCAGACAAAGGCAAAATAGAAATGAAAGCAATGTGCAAGTTGGAGGCACGGAGTTGTGCAACTGTGCTCTTGCACGGTCTGCAGAGAGGTTGCCCAACTCCCCCTCCACTGTGCTGCTGCTTTGCCTGCTGTGTGCCAGTTAGCATTTCTAATAACTGTGTGTGAATAAATGCTCCTTCCTGCTGCTGCTCACAGTCGGGTGATGTCCTGACAGGTTTGGTCGCTTTGTGCTCCTGTCAGTTGTGTGACAGTGTGAGTGTTCTGAAGCCAGTAACTGATGCTCTAAGGGAAGGCCCTGCTGTGCGGTGTGGATGCGCTGCTGTTACCTCCGTAGGTGCCTTCGTCTTAAAAAGGTGGCACTTGAGGCCTTTGGGAGCTTCTGGCGGCCTTGTTTTTTCGTCACAGCATTCGACTGTACCACGAGAGATTTTGCTCTGTATTATTTTGAAATCTCTTTCTGTGCCAGTTCGGGTGAAGCACTCCAGAATGGCGACCCCAAACTTGTGGGGGAGGATGGAAGTTGTTGATGGAAGTTGTTGCTTTTCTTTTTGAGGGAGAGCCCGGCTTCGTGTCACTCAGAGCACGAGGAGAGCAGGAGCTCCTGCAGTGTTTGACTGTTGGCACTCCTTGCACTGAGCGCTTCAGCACAGCAGCGTTTCCCATTGGTTGCAGATGTGTGAAGAATCCCAAAAGGCGTCCTGTGCTGCCCTATTGCTGAGCTGTGGGCACAGGCTGTGGTGTGAGGCAGCTTCTGCTGTCAGAATTGGCACCATGTTGTGTCAGAGGAGGGAATGGAGCACCTATCAGACGTGGCGTGGGCCTGGGCTCTGGTTGGCGATGGAGGTTTGGGCACAATCATTGATATCTTGGTATTCTAAAACAAAGGCAAAGCAGTTACTGGAAATTCCCTGACCAATTTCATCTTGCTGTAGGTGTGTGTATACATGAGCGTATTGCTTTTCCCATCTTGACCTTTTGATAAGTCCCTTTTTTGCCATCAGTTTGTCATTGAGCTGCTATTTGGGGATTACCAGTAACTGTAGAACTGATTGTCCCGATTACTGACGTGTTCAATGCTCAGAGCCTTCCTGCACCCCTGTAACTCCTGTTCTGAAAGATGTGTTGAGAAAGAGAACATCATCAGCTGTCCTAAATGCTCTGATTCTAGAAGCTTTGGGGGAGCTGAATGGTGTCATGTGTCACTTAAAGTGCAGTCTTAAACCATCCTTTCTGGGCACTGAAGGAGTGCAAGGATCCACTCTTACAGTCAGTGCCCTGAAATGAAATTCTGAGTGCTGAAATACATCGTGTGCTGTTGCTGCTTTAAACCTTCAGAGGAGCATTCCCAGCCCTGAGCTGGGCGGTGGGGCTTCAGGTATCTGCAGGGGCATCCAAGAGAAATTCAGCTTTGGTCGGCAGTTGGTTTTACAACCTGAGTTCGGATCACTCAAAGCCTACATGGACTTTTAAAAAAAAAAAAAAAACAAAAAACTTTGGATAAAAAATGACTCAAAATCAGGGAAAGCATTTCATTGTTGGCAGCTTTATCCAAGGCGGTCCTGGTAAAGCCTGGGATTGGCAGAAGGATGGGGGTGGTGTGGAGGAGCTGAGCCCTGCACGCTTCCCCTCTCCTTACAAAGAAGGAGCTGGCAGTGCTGCGGGGTGCAGCTCTGGGATCCCCACAGAGGTTCTGTGGGAGATTTTCCACGGGTGCCGTTCGTGTCCAGTTGAGTCACAGTGCAGTTAAGCAGTAAATGAGGTTCAGTGATTCACGTTTTCCTCCTCTTATCATTTAAATCCATCTACAAAGGTGAGTTAGAAATTCCAGGCTTCAGTGCCGTTAGTGTCAGGTAATGGAAACGAGGATCTGAGTTCTGTCAGAACGTTTTAATATCACACGTGGGTCTGCAGATCTGCCTCTGCCGTGCACACAAATGTTGCAGTGAAGCCCATCAAAAATCTGCGATGTGCTTTGTTAATGTAAAATGGGTTTCTGACGTTCTCCTCGCTGCCTTACGGACTCGTGCGGTGCCATTCCTGCACCATGCAGCCTTTCAGGCTGCCGGAGCCGGGTGTCTGAGGACCCCTACCGGGCACAGCCTGCAGCGCTGCGTGGGGTTGGGGCAGTTTGTTCCTTGGTGTGACTGCAGGAACAATTTGAGCAGAACTAAACAAAAGAGACTTATGTAAGTGTAAGGCAGTGCTCAGAGCTGAATTCTGCGGTTCTGATTCCACTGGTTGCTCTGCTCAGTCCACTTGATGTTTAAGTTTCCTTTTAGGCTGTAGGACAAGTGACCGATGCCTTGACTGAGGGCTGAGAACTTTCCTGGTTAGCTCACTGATTTTTTTTTCTGCTATTTCATTTCGTTTTATGTAAGTGTGTGTTTGTTACAGCTCCTTCAGTTTCCAACTAGGTCAGCAAAGTGTCCTTGTCCCTATTTTTTGAACAGTCTGCTCCCTAAAGCTAGACAATGTGACAGCAGTTTTGTGATTAATGTTTCCAGCAATTATAAAGAGGAAGGTCTTAAATCACGTTTGATAACTGAGACCTGTACATGAAATGTGCAGTGACTTTGTCTTCCTTATTGCAGATCCATAACATGGTGGCAGTGCTGGAAGTGATCTCCAGCCTGGAGAAATACCCCATTACCAAAGAGGCACTTGAGGTACGTCACCATTTGAGCATCGCTTGATTTTCTTGTGTGAATAAAAGGACTTTCTCTGCCTGTCTGATTTCCATAAGAGCTTTCCTTGAAACAATGGATTGATTGCGGAGGATTCACGATGAAGGTGTTATCGTGTCCCTCTCATGCTGCTTCTGCCATCTCTGTGTGCAGCACTTCTCTCTGGGTTCAGCTCGGTGTGCTGTGCAGCCTGGTTCCCGTTTGTGTAAGGCTCTGTGTTAATCACGACTTGCTGCTTATCACGATGCTTCCTTTCGCTTATGGAACCATGTTGGGACATCTTAGGAAAGCTCATCTGTTGGCCTTTCAAGATAGGGAGCAAAGAGGGAGGAGGCAGAGGAGGAAGAGAGGACATAAATCACACTTTGATTTGTGCAGTGGAGATTTATATTTGCCTGTTACAGCAACATGTGGACAAGATTCTGGATTTTCAACGCTCACCTCTTTCTCGGGTCTCAGGTTCATTGTAATTCGTGCACTTTTTCCGCCCTGGATGCTGCAGTTCCCTCACGTCAGAGCTTTCACCTCTGTTCTCAAAATTCTTGTGGATTTAAAAATTCCTTTCTGATGTTTTCACAGCTGATGGCTCTGGTGCCTTAACCAGGGAGGAAGGAAGGGGTGGCTTAAAACCAGCAGTAGGTTTCGTGCTGTGTGGCACAGCATAGAACAAGAGGGGTTAACCCTTCCAAAAAGATTAATTCAGCTCTTGCATCTCTAGCATTTGTACTAGGCATTTCTTAGGGTAAGCATTTAAAAAGCAAGAATTTACCTTAAAAAAAGGAGTCAGAATTTTGTTTCGAATGATACTTGTTTATAAAACAACTTTTTTTTTTTTCTAGGAAACAAGGCTTGGGAGGCTTATCAATGAGGTGAGGAAGAAGACATCCAATGAGGAACTTGCCAAACGTGCCAAGAAATTGTTGCGGAATTGGCAAAAGTTGATAGAACCTGTGACCCCGAGCGAGGCGGTGCCAAGAGGGCTGCAGAATCCGCCCGGATCGGCCAACGGCGGTGCTCACAACTGCAAACCAGAAGCGCCCCTTCCTGCCGTGGCTGGGTCAAAACCCATCAGTGAATTGAAAAGCAGGAACGATATCCAGAAACTGAATTCTCCAAAACCAGAGAAATTGGGAAATCGGAAAAGGAAAGGTGAACACAGGGATGGGCATCAGGGCCCTCCTCCCCCGAAAGTCTCCAAAGTTAGTCATGAAATATTACAGAACTCTTCGCCCCCTCCAACAAACGGAATTGGAGGTAGTCCGGAGAATTTTCCTAGTCCTGTAGATGTAAATCTACATGCAGGGCCTGAAAGCAGCAGGACAGAACTTAGCGAAAATGATAAACACAATAAGATCCCAGTAAATGCTGTAAAACCTCACACCAGTTCTCCAGGACTCGTAAAACCTTCAAGCACTTCCTCCTTATTAAAGACTGCAGTGCTTCAGCAGCATGATAAATCGGAAGAAACCTCCGGGTCGCACCAACCCAAGAGTCCGCGCTGCTCCTCGTTTAGTCCCAGGAATGTCAGGCACGACGCGTTTGCGCGGCAGCACACCACGTACTCACCAAAGGATTCCATGCCTAGTCCATCTCAAAGGTCTCAGTTCTTAGACACTGCACAGGTGCCGTCACCGCCGCCATCCTTGATGCAACCATCAACACCTCCGATGCCAGCGAAAAGACTGGAGTTCTCTCAGCAGTCGGTGTCTGAGGTGTCCCAGCACTGGCAGGAGCAGCAGGCGCCTCCTGACAGCCAGCACAGGCACACAGCAGGGACGCTTCCGCAGCACACGTCTCCCGGTTGCAAAACCAGCTCCCACCCGGGGGAATCTCTCGTGTCGCACGTCGGCTTTTCGCAGGACGCTTCGAAAATGGACAGTGATGATGCTGCTTCAGGTTCAGATAGCAAAAAGAAGAAAAGGTACCGACCTAGAGACTATACAGTCAACTTGGATGGGCACGTGACAGAAGGGGGTGTGAAACCTGTGAGATTAAAAGAGAGAAAGCTCACTTTTGATCCCATGACAGGACAGATAAAACCTTTAACACCGAAAGATCCTTTGCAGGTAGAAATCCCTGCACTTACTGAACAGCACAGGACAGAAACGGAAAAGCAGGAGCAAAAACCCAACCTGCAAAGCCCCTTTGAACAAACGAACTGGAAAGAATTGTCCAGAAACGAAATAATTCAGTCATATTTAAACAGACAGAGTAGCTTGCTGTCTTCATCAGGAGTACAGACTCCAGGAGCTCACTACTTTATGTCTGAATATTTAAAGCAGGAGGAAAGCACTAGAAAAGAGGCTAGAAAGACTCACGTTCTAGCTCCTAACAGCAAACCTACAGACTTGCCTGGGGTCACGAGGGAGGTCACGAGTGATGATCTCAACAGAATACGTGAACATAACTGGCCAGGCGTGAACGGTTGTTATGATACACAGGGTAACTGGTATGATTGGACACAGTGCATATCTTTAGATCCACACGGGGATGATGGTAGATTGAACATCCTGCCTTACGTCTGCCTAGACTGAGTACAGGTTTGCTAAAATGCTTTTACGTTTGCAGTTAGCAAGAATGGCAGACACTATGCCACTTAAAGATGGAGAAAGCCTCCTGTCCTGGACAAATAGGCCCAACGAGCAGAGGGTGAGAGGGAGCTGCTTCTGTACAGCTCTTCCCTTTAAATTCTCCTTTTGTGAAATGCTGCTACCAGTTTACTAACAATTGCAAAGGAAGGCATACGAAGGTTGAGAAAACTGAGTTCAAAACTCTATAGCGAGCCAGCTATAAAAAAGTGTTAGTCCCCAAAAGCGAAGATGATTTCCAGCACTTTCTGAATGCCGGAATCTGACTACAGGCAGGTACAGAGAAAATTGTGGAAGTTACCTTAACAAAATATGCATCTATTTATTTGACTTGATTTGGGTTTTTATTTGGCAGTGAGATATTCAAGAGACGATGTGCAAAAACTGTAGTTTTATTTGTATCGCATCTCTGAACATGATTGTGTTTTTAAAGTCATGTGGTACGGAGATTGGGTTTTAAACAGCAGGTGTTGCACTGCAGGCTGGGAGACCAGCTTCAGCTCAACATTCCATGGGCATCCACATATTTCAGTCTGGTTTCAGTTTAAATCCAGTCTCTGAGAAATGCTGCAAAAACAGATGTTTAATGACATTTTGATCCCACCACCACCAGCCAAATATTTTTCCTCCTTTTCCCTTCCTGCAAACTTCTAGGAAAAAAAAATAAAAAAAAAATCACCTTTTCTAGAACTTAAATGTAACGAGGGTGCTACAAGTTCGTAACTGTACTGTGAGAGGGAAAAAGGAAGCCTGTTTGTATGCTGGAAATATACTTGTTACCATTCCTTTAGATATTGTTTGCCTTATGGATATCCATCATAAACGCAATTTGCAAAAACAAAGAGCCTTAGTGAATGTACAGTACCTAGACTTCTGTGTTCCTGGGATGCAGAAGGGAGCAACTTTGCTATTTGGTCCTTTAAGTGGACACATTGTGATATAAATGTGGAAATAAAAAAAATTTGCACAAAGCAGTTTGTGAATTATTTATACTGAACTAATTTATTTTTAAAAATCTGCTCAATTCAGACAAAGTAACAGAACCCATCGGAGCCCAGCGAGGCGCAGCCCAGCAGCGCTGCTGTCAGGGCGCAGAGATGTCTTCCAAGTGTGTTGGTGGCGTTTGGTCACACAGGTTGGATTGTTTTTAACTCTGGTTGCATCCAGGGGTGAGAGACTGATGACACAATTACTGTTAATGTACCTCAGAGTCTAAAAAATTGTTAGTTCATCTTGGTAATTTTGTAATATATTATTCCTAATTGTTAAAAAATATTTCTAAAGCAGCCTAATCCAGAATTCAGTATAGAAAGCTCAGAATTTCTATTACCTGTATTTGCTTTAACGTTTGGGACAAGCCGTTTTCTACAGTCCCCGCTGCTGGACTTCTGTCCAGGGAGGAGGGGAGGGGACTCCAGGGATACCAAAAAGGTGCTGAGGTTCAGTGCTGTTCGTTCTGTGAACTCATCTGTGCTGAGTCTCACTGCCGTGGTAAAAGTAGTTCTGCCTTTGAGAGCGGAGTCAAAGCTCTTCACCGTCAGAGTGTGATTTTAGAAGTGTTCCCCATGCGTTGCTTTGGTTTATTCCATGGAATGCAGCCGGTAACATTTGGGTTGTTTTTGTCATTCTTGTTAAAACCTGCCTTTGTGGTTTGACTGGGACTGCAATGGGGGCATCTCAGAAATCTTACTGGCGTTTGTTTGCTTCTGTTTCTGAAACCCGAGGACTGCGTGAAATCTAAAAAAAAAAAATGGTTACCAAAAATGTTTCCAAGTATATTTTCAGTTTACTTCCATTTTATCCTCTGCAGTTGATGAAATCAGGCAGTGTTTTTTAGAGTTGCAGAAAGTTGCTGTCAGGAAGGTAGCTGTGATGGCAGAGGGCTCAGAAGTTGCTCACGTTGGGAAATGTTTATTTTCTGTTTTATGTTTAAAAAGAAAAAAATTTTTTAAAAATGTGCATTTTATTCAAACCCTCCCCAACCCCTCCTCCCTCTTTCCCCAAATGGTCCTATTTAGGAACAGGGTCTGTGCCCTTTTGAGGCCTTTGAATGTGGGGCAAATTTCAGGAAATTACGAAGTACACTTTATAAAAACCATCCTTTACTTTCAGTTGCTTACATTTCTGCTGCAGTCGGTGGCCCGGAAGGTCGAGTGATGTCCTGAGTCCCTTGGCTGCTCTCCATAGCAAACCGGCCGTGCCGATGCTCGCTTTGCTTGAGGGAGCTCCACGTGCTGGACTCGGCCCTTCCCCCGGTGCTGCAGGATCTCCAGGGACATCACGTGATTTGCGGCGTGAGCTTTAACTCCCGTTTGCTTCTGCTGTGAGGGTCAGCTCGCTCGGATGTGATCTGGGGTGAGACGAGGCTCGACAATCTTTATTTCAGCATGCTTCTATAACCAGTTCTGTGAGCTCCAAAAAATGTGAATAAGTTTACAAGGTGATTTTTTTTGTCAATTTTGTAAACAAGTTCAAATGAAGTTTACCATGTGCATATCTGCTGTGTACTCTCATTTTTGCATGCTCAGTTTCTCTGCTCCTGGATTCTCCCGCTCTGCACGATTTATTCTTTTAAAGTCTAAAATGAACACCGCCCTCTGCAGCGAATGACACGGAATGGTTTTGGGAATCGCCGTTACCTCAGGTGCCTGTTTTCAGAGGTACATAAATGGCGTAGAAGCGTCTTTTGAAGGAGCGGATGGAGGATCGCCCTCCTCCCACGGGCTCTGTCCCTGCACCCCCAGCAGCTCCCTGAGGTGGTTTTAAAGGCCTCGAGGGCTCCTCTTCACTGCGCTCTGCTCGGGCCCGATTTGGCTCCGCTCTCAGGCGGTGCAGATCCGCACTGCTCTTAGGGCCGCTTCTGCGGCTCAGGAATCCCAGTCGGTGCGGTGTTTCGTACGCCGCGTCTCTCTCCGGTTCCTTCATCCCGGGCTGCGCCTGTGGGGCGGGACGGACGGGGCGCAGCGGCTGTCAGAACGGAGCACCGAGGCGGAGAGTTCCGGTCTGAGGTCGGCCCGTCCCCCAGCGACCAGAAGTGGACAGAGGAGCCGGAAGTGACGTGGAAGTGACGCAAGCGGAAGTGATGCACACACGCTCCACCGCCCCCTGTCGGCACCCGTAGCGCTGTGCCGGCGCTGAGCTCCGGCGCAGGTCCGCCCCAGGAAGCGACGCGTTGGCGGCGGTGACGTCCCGGGGGCGGCCGTGCGGCTCGGGCAGCCATGGCGGCGGCCCCGCTGGCGGCTCCGGGAGGAGGCGGGGCGGCGGCGGCAGCGGCGGGGGGGGCCGGGAGCCGGAGGGGCCGCGGGCCGGCGCTGCGGGAGGGCGCGCGGGTTTCGGCGCTGTGCTTGGCCTGGTACGGGCTGAGCGCCGGCGGGAACGTGGTCAACAAGCTGCTGCTCGGCGGCTTCCCCCGGCCCGTCACCGTCTCGCTCTTCCACATCCTGGGGCTGTGCGGACTCCTTCCGCCGCTGCTGCGCGCCTGGCGGGTCCCGCCGGCCGGCCCGGCCCAGCTGCCGCCCCGCGCCTACCCGCGCTACATCCTGCCGCTCGCCTTCGGCAAATACTTCGCCTCCGTCTCCGCGCACGTCTCGCTCTGGAGGGTCCCGGTCTCGTACGCGCACACGGGTGAGGCTCCGGGCGAAAGTGGGGGTGCGCGGGGCGGCGGTGCCGTCCCGTGGGGCGCAGCGGGAGCGCGGATCGGAGAACGGTTTGTGTTGGAGGGACCTGTAGAGACCTCCCGGTCCGACTCCCTGCCGTGAGTGGGGACAACCGCAGTTCCAGCGGGTGCTCGGGGCCTCCTCCTGCCTGACCCAGGCGTGCGGCACCCGGCGCTCCTCCGGGCAACTTGTGCCAGTGCTTCACCACCTTTTTTCCTCGTGTCCAGTCTAAATCTTCCCTCTTTTGGTTTGAAACCATCTCCCCTCGTCCGCGCCCATCGGGATGCCCCAAGGCTGCTTGCACTGCTGCCGCTGCCCCTGTTGTCACCTGAAGCCCGCTGTGTGCTCGCAGTGCTGCCTGCTGCCGTGTCTCCCATCAGCTGTGCCTGTAGGAGCCCAGTGCGGCACTGCGGGGTGCGCTGTGTGTTCATGTGGGTGCCCGGCGTGGTGCCCTGTCCCGGATGTGTGCTCACAGTGCTGCATGGCTGCCTGCTGCAGCACCCTGCGTCCTGGTGTGAGCTCACAGCAGTGCCTGCTGCAGGGTGGAGCACTGCATGCTGCCCTGTGATGGCACAGGGGTAAGGGGTGACCCCGTGTGGGCTGAGGTTGGGGTTTTGTGGGACTGAACCTGAGCCCCTCCATTCCCAGTGCTCACCTTCTGCTGATGGTGTTTAATGGAGTTGGCTTCGCATCCCCACCGAAATTTTCTTTCCCTTCTCAGTAAAAGCGACGATGCCAATATGGGTGGTTCTTCTTTCGCGGATCATTATGAAGGAGAAGCAGACGACGAAGGTGCGGACAGGTTTGCTGAGGTTTCTTCTCTTGCTGGTGTTCGTGGTGTGCTTTGCTCGCTGGGATCGGGGAGGTTTGGGTGAATGTTGTGACTAGGATTGCACCGGGTGGATTTGCCACGTTCTCTGTTCCTTTTGCAGGTGTACTTATCTCTTATTCCCATAATAACCGGTGTCCTGTTGGCCACGGTCACTGAGCTGTCCTTTGACATGTGGGGACTCATCAGTGCACTTGCTGCTACTCTGTGTTTTTCACTTCAGAATATCTTCTCAAAGAAGGTAACAGTTTTGCCGTTCTGTGATTCATTGGAATTTTTGGTTGTTTCTGTTGGCAGCTGATAGTGCTTCGCAGTACCAGTTCATTGTGTATCTTGCTGTGTCGTATCATTTCTTCATACTGAATGAGTCAGTATGAACACTGGGCACTCCTTGAAATCGTAGGAACAAAGAGACAAAGTTAAAAGGTGTGTCTTGAGTGTATTCCAAAATGAGTTCTGGTTTGTGGGACATCTTAATGTGGATGTTGTTAATCCTGGGAGAGTTGCAAGTCAAGAAACCACTTTTTCAAAGAGAAATCTGTTTTCTTTGGTCGTCCTCATTGGAAATTCACACCATTCATTTCCATGCTGTAACTGTCGGTTGCAGGAAGTTGTTATTATTACAGGGAGAACGGGGGGTGGTTGGGGCACAGCTGTAATGTGTCCTCCATCAGGTGTTGCGGGATTCCCGAATACATCATCTTCGGTTGCTGAACATCCTGGGGTGCCATGCTGTGTTCTTCATGATCCCAACGTGGGTTTTGGTTGATCTTTCTTCCTTCCTGGTAGAGAATGACTTGGTAAGTGTCGCTTTTGGGAAACTCTCGTCTATTAAGATAAAAGGGGAAAAAAAAGACGCAAAAAATGTTCTCTTAGGTAGTTCCTCATCAGTGTGGAAGGATCTGTTGTGAAATACCTGCAGATTGTTTCACAAAAACCACAGCCAATGAGTGTGGTGTTTCTCATTAGAATTAATGGTGGGGTGAGGAGTGGGAGCCGATGTGACAGCTGAAGTCCCAGGAAGTAGAGCTGGAGACAGGAGGACACGCAGCTGGAGCCCAGTGCTGTGTGCAGGAGATGCGTTATCAGAACTGGTAGCTGCGTGTTTGGTGCCTCTAGAGAAGTTGTAGATGTAGGCAGGGAAGAAGCAACTCGATTATTTCTGTTACTTTCTCTCAGGTTTCCAATAGGTGACAAATGTATGTAATTGTAACGTTTGTTGTTATGACAGAGCACAATGTCTCACTGGCCCTGGACCTTGATGCTGCTCATAATCAGTGGGTTCTGTAACTTCGCCCAGAACGTCATTGCCTTCAGTATTCTTAACCTGATCAGCCCACTGAGTTACTCTGTTGCGAACGCCACCAAAAGAATCATGGTGATCACTGTGTCCCTTATAATGCTTCGCAATCCAGTCACCAGCACCAACGTCCTTGGGATGATGACAGCTATCCTAGGGGTCTTCTTATACAACAAGGCAAGTTGTTCATCTGTTTCTTTGTTTATTCAGGGAACTCACCTGAACCACTCTGGTGGCTTTGAACTGTTTTGTAAAGCAAGTTAACAGCAGAACAGAAATGAAGAAGGTGTGACGTAGAACTTCATTGCATGGGAGTGCGTGGCTGAGTGCTCCATTGCTTGGGTCAGGCCAGCTGCTGGGTGTGACAGACTGAGATCTTAATATTGTATTGAAGAATGAGATTAGTATCTCGCTAAAATGCCTTGAGCAAAAGCAGCTTCGTGATTTGTCGTGTGAGGAGGAAGTGATTTTTATTAGGAGTCGCTCATTTGATCTCATAAATGTGGTGGTGTTTTCCCTATGTATATTTTGGGTGACACCTTAGAAAAACTTTCTTTCTTTCTTTCTCTCCTAGACAAAATACGATGCAAACCAAGAAGCGAAGAAGCAGCTCCTTCCAGTCACAACTGCAGACCTTGTGAACCTGGACCGGCACCGCAGCGCTCCGGAGAAGTCTCAGAATGGACTGACGGCGTTTGCCCCGCATGGAGACTATCAGTACGGCCAGCACAGCCGACAGAGCTGCCCGCCCGCCTACAACTTCAACCGTTTTGATATATAGAATCCTGACACGCAGGTAGAGACTGTGATATTAAAGTGTCCCCAGCATTATCAGAAACTTTTAGTACATCCGTGAATGTAAAGCCATTTTATTGTAAAGTTTTGCAGAAGGGAGGATGCATGTGTAGTGAAAGTGGTACAGACCTTCAGCTTCTGCTGAGCAGATCTTTCATTGTGAAGCAGCTGGATTGGACACCGGACCTGAATGCAGCGTAGCTCTCGTACAGGGATTCGGATGAAGTGCAGGTACAACATTTCAGAGCAAAGCATCTGCTGTCGCTGCTCCTTTTGGGAGCCTGTCAATCGGTTACTCTTTTGGCAGCTAAACCCTGGCCAGTACCTCGTTTCCACACTGATAGTGTCACTTTTAATTTGTTCTCTACTGTTTTAAGAATACTTACATGAAATTGTCAGGAAAAAAAGGGTGTAAAGCTGGTGATCAGGATTTGCCCGCTTGGGAGGATTGTGTCGGTTGTGGATAAGGAGCCTGGAGTTCATCTTGAGCAAATATGAAACTTCATGCGGGTGTTAATTACCTCCATGCCAATGCCTTCAGTTTTTGATGACAAACCAGAAGTATTTCTGAAAGAACAGACAGTAGAGATCCCTTCAAGCGACGCATTTAAAGCATAGAGAAACAGTTTTCTCTAAAATCATTGTTGTCCCAAACAGTGCAGATAGCAGAAATGGAGACTGAGATCATCGTTGTTTTCTCAGTAATGCAGCCCTGTAAACTCAGACATTTTTCTTCCTTGGCAGTGCAGGAAACCCCTGACAAATAAAGCATTTCTAATAATGCCTTTTTTTTTGCGTGCTTTACACCTCTTACAAATCTGTCTTTGGGTCAGGAATTGAAAGGCTTAAGGTATTTTTGTCTAAGTTTTAAGCATAAATTTTGCTCCCTAATATGATTCACATTGTAAGAATGCATGAACATGGTTAATAATTCTGCATTGTTTCTCAAATCCATCTTTTTGGCCCCTGATTGCGTTTTTAAGTTTCTTAATTAGTGGTGCTTGAGCTGCTGTGTGCGTTTTGTCTGACCTCTCCTTTCAGCTGGAAGAAGTGACACGTTGTATCCTTCTCTGTTCCTGCGACTCCCCTGGCTCAAATAGTAAATTCAGAAAGGAAATACTTAAATCAGCAGTAAGCATAGAATCTGTGGCTCATAAGAACTGATTCAGGTGGTATAAATGAAGACACCAGGTTCAAGACAAGTGGATTTCAGTGCATCAGGCGCCGCATTTGTGCACGGAAGGAATGAAACCAGTGGAGTTCTGGTTTCACTGAATCAGATTATTATTATTATTATTATTACTGTTACTTGAGGGGAAAAAAAAAAAAACAGGTTTTAGGGGCCTTCTTTTCTTAACAGAAAAGCTGTTGTACAGTGAGATTTTGATAGCATAAGTATTGTGTTTTTACTGGAGATTGTCGGGTAGCAGTGACAGAACTTACGGTGTGGTGCTGTACAAACACTCCTTCCGTTTATTTATTGCTTTAAAAATGGCCATTTCCGTGATGCGAAATGATGATTTGGCTCCTTTCTGGGTAATAAAGAATTTATTTTTAAGGGCAAAGTCAACCTGATCTTATTCTTTTGGCTGACTCTGGAGTTAGTTCTGCAGATTGCCTTCCAGGATACAGCCCAAAAGAGGAAATGGTTCTCCTGAAACTTCAGAGATGGTTTAAATATGCTGCTAATGTCTGCGGGCAGAACTTCTGGAGTTGCCTAGAGTTGGTTCAGCTCCTTCTAGCTTAGAACTTGGGCTTTTATTCTATAAAATGTGAATAAATTATTTCCTAACCCTGATTAACAGAAAAGGTTATGAGGAAAGGCATGATTTCATAGGAAATTGCTTTGCCTGTTCCAGTATTAATTTATGTGTTATTATTTCCTTTTACACGATGAAGTGCAAAATGTGTATTTTTAGGGCTCACTTCCCAATATTTAAGTGCTGTTACAAAAATAGAGAAAGAATCGTGTGGACTCTGGATTTGTGTTAGATTCTGGCTCTGCACAATTTCATTTGGTGTGTGAAACATTTAGGCTGGGATTTGTAAGGGGGACTGAATTGTTCAACCGCTTTCAAAGGGAGCCACCTGGAAGCTGTTCGCCTCCTGCAAATGCTCAGTTGTGTTCTTTGTGCTTCAGTTTCCCTACTTTGGAGGCATTGAGATACCAGCAAGGGGTCGCAGCGGGGCCCAAGGATGTACAGATGTGATGTGAGTTCATCTGTAAATTTCCTGGTATGTCTACTGCTGTAACAGGGTCATGCAGCTTGAAACTGCAAGTTGGAATAAAACTCCATGTACTGTATTCACAGATCAGAGATTTCATTACATACATTTTGAAGGCTTGCTTTGCTGAAGAATATAACCAGATCTGTTCTGCAGCTCTTGATGCGAAGCTTTCATGCATGCTCACTGTGGCAGGTCTTTAGATCAGCTTTTTCTATCAAGAGCATGGCAGCAGGGGGAGCTTCCTGCTGAAAATAACGACAGTTCCAAGTTGCAGTCTGTGCGTGTGCCCTCAGCACGTGTCTGAAACAAAATTACTGTACTCACAGAGTAGAAGGAGACCCAAAATGGGGCCCAACATGTGAATCTCTGGGCTTTTTCCCTGCAGCCTGCTCCACAGTATTTGCACCCTTCTAGTTCAGTTCTGTGGTCAACAGGAATAATTTGCATGGGGTACAATAGGTGATTAAAACGAGCGAGTGGCTCATTTGCAAGAGGTGGTTTTTCAGAGTGACCGAATCCAAGTCCTTGGGCAATATTGCCCACATTCTGATAAAGAGGTTTCTGATACTGTTGTATATGTATTTCAATCTTGGACTGCTGCAAGATTTTGTTTGGCAAGGTGAAACATTTGTTTTAACATGGTTTGTAAATTAATGACGTATTTAACTGTGTACATAGGTCTGTAGAAAGTGTGGAAACTGGAATAAAAAGGGCATATGGAGACCATCGTGTATAATGACCCAGTTCTTAAAGCAAAGAAGACTGCTTTGGTTTTCTTAGGTGAAACTTTGGGAGTGCAGTATGTGAGTTGTAGTGCTCACCTGTGAGAAATCAGATTGTTCTGCTCAAAGGGAGGGATACCTGGCTGGCTGTTTACGTAGGCAGAAGCTAGCATGATCTGGGTGCTGTAATTAGTGTCAGCATGTGAGCCACTGGTAGCCTTAGACATCCTACTGGGTTTTGTGTTGATAGCTCCTCAGAACAGGTGGTGCTCTGAAGATCTCCTGAAAGCGTTTTGCTTTCTGATTGCATTTTAGTGCCAGGTAGTGGTTAGAGCATCTTTATCAGCTGGGAAAATGCCTGGGTTTGTTCATTTGTTTTTTTGTTTTTAAACTACCTGAACATTAAATAAAATCCAGGCAATACATAGGCTTTGTAGGAGCACAGTGAAAATAACTGTTGGTAATTTGGGGTCAATTCATGATAATTCTGAAGCTCAATGCTTTTCTAATATGCGTTCAAAGCCACATTTTTCTGATGTAGCATTTTGCAGCAGAAGGGAGTTCTGCCATGTAGCCGTTTGTGAAACCACTGCAATATAAATACAGGGAAAGTTTTGTTTTTCTGAGGCTTCCATTTCTGAATCATGCTGTAAGCTGTCAAAAATAATTATCGGGTAACTTTGTAGTAATGGCACAAGATGATAAAACAAATTAATTGATCCTGAGATCATGGGTGTATGATACAACTGTGATACATAGCTACAGAAGTGCAGATACACAGGTGGCTGTCACCAGATGTCTTTGTTTTGTGTTGGTGCTCCATACTTTGATGTGAGTATGGGTGCTTTTACCAAAAAAAGTTCCTAAATCCTGGCAGTGTGAAATGTGGCACTTCAGCAAATGCACAGTTTTGTATTGTTTTCCTCTTCTCATTTTAACTCTGCTGTTCTGTGAAGCTCTGGATGGTACCTGGTTGGATTGCCTGTGCTGCTGCCCTCCAGCCTGTGGATATCGCAGCTGAAGCGAAGACCCCTGTGTGGGACTGGGGGAAGATCACACATCAGTGGCTCTCAGGGACAGTGACACTTCATAACCTACAATAAACCAGACGTCGAGATGCTTTTTGACTGACTGTCAGGTAACCTGAAGCGACTGCCTGAGCTCCGATGTGCAGAGCTGATAACGTTTTTGCTGGGCTGGAAGTACCAGTAGGGATTGTGAATGAGATTTTTAAATATGAGCTAAGACAGAACTTCATCCGATTTCTGGGATCAGTGTTTGTCTCCAGAACTGCAGGTAGAATCACAGGCAGACTTTGTGTCTGACGTTCTTTGTATCATTTGGATACATGAAAACATCCATCTTCTGAGTTTTTATATTCAGTAGCTAATACAGTGGGGCTTCATGGAATGTCTTGTTAAGAATAAAAAGTTCTGCCTTTCTGTGAGGACGTCTGTGAGTGTCGTGTGTGACTGGAGGTCCTGATATGGCCCTGGAAACGGGGAGCGATGGCAGCTCCTGAGCGCTGAAATGGCCGAAAGCCCCGGGAAGTGCGGGCCGCCCGTCTGGAGCTCTTCGAGCACTTCCAGCGACGCTGTGGCGGAGGGCTCCTGCCGCGCCTCGCACCTCCTGCCGGGCGGCAAAGCCGATCCGTCCGTCATCGCGTAGGATGCTCGAGTTCTTACTAACGCCGCTCTGAGGAGTATCAGGTGTAGAACCAATCTGATTTTAACTGCATAAAGAAATGAAGTCACTTGGAAAGTATCAGTGTTCAAGTATCGTACTTAAAAAGTATTACTTAAATGCCCCTTTATAGTGCAATTAAATGTCGGGTTTTATTGGTTCCGTGCTCAGCCGAGGGGCCGCTCGGGAGGCCCCGCCTCTCACGGCTTCCCGCCTCCGGCCGGGCCCCGTCACGTTCCCGCCCACTGCGTGCGGGATCTGAAGGGGGAGGGGTCGAGCGGCCGCACTGGTGCCGCGCCGCGGCCGTCTCCATGGAGATGCGGCCGTAAAGCGCGGCTGCGCGTGTCTCCGGGCGTCTCGCGGCACTTCCGGCCGCTGCGGCCTAGCGGCGGCGCCCCGTTGTCCCGCGGCCATGGAGATGCCGTTGCCGCCCGACGGTGAGCGCTGCCGGGGGGGCGAGCGGGAGCGGGCGGAGGGGCGGCGGGGCCGACGCGATCTGACAGAGCTGCCTCCTCACAGACCAGGAGCTGCGGAATGTCATCGACAAACTGGCGCAGTTCGTGGCGCGGAACGGGCCCGAGTTCGAGAAGATGACGATGGAGAAGCAGAAGGAGAACCCCAAATTCTCCTTCCTCTTCGGGGGCGACTTCTACGGCTACTACAAGTACAAGCTGGCCCTGGAGCAGCAGCAGCGTGAGTGGGGCTCTGCTCCCTTCCCGCGCGGCCGTTGCGGCCTTCCCCGCCCCCCCCTCCCTCTGGTTCGCCGCTCTGCCGCCCCCGGGCGTGGGCAGCGGGTTGCGGGTTGGTGGGCTGTGCTGGCTGTGAGCTGCAGCTCGGCTCCAGCAGGACGCCCTGGTCTGGCCAGCGGCTCCTGGCGGTGTCCAACTTGCGGTCAGCTACGACCCCCAGATCTCTTCCATCGGGGCTGCTCTCCAGTGCCATGGTCATGTGGTCATTTGGTATTAAATCGTTGTGTAAAGAGGGAAGGTCTGTTTTGGAACCAGCGTGGATTTCGTATACAGATACTTTAAGAGCTCACTTTGTCTCATAGTGTTGTGCAAGCAAAGTCAAGACATTGAGGCTCCTCCACAGATCCAGCCGCTGCCACAGCCGTCCCTCCCACCTGCTGCCCCTATCCCTGCTCCGCAGGGCACTCCTTCTGTGGAGGAACTCATCCAGCAGAGTCAGTGGAACCTGCAGCAGCAGGAGCAGCAGCTCCTTGCTATGAGACAGGTTGGTGTAAAATAAGCACTTGGCTGGCTTATCTTGGGCTGTAAGAAACTGGAGTGAAAGGAGAGAGGAAGGCTTGCTTCTGATTGGTGGTGGTGAGGTGGTGCCTTGGTGAGCGTGGGACGTTATTTTACTTATTTTTGTTCTGTTGTGGTTGCTTTCATCTGCTTAGAGCAGATTACCTGATGCCTTAGTAAGATTGATCCTTGATTAATTTATTTACTATATGGAAAGGCCTGCTGATTTGCTGAGTGAAATAAATTGTGACTGCTTTAATCTTCACTTAATGCTGCAGGATGCTGGGAACTGCAAGAAATTCCATCCTGTAGTACCTGAAGGCAGATTCTGATTGGGGGTGGGACGGCACTGTGTATTTGAACTAATGATTTTGTAGCCATTGAATCATTTACGTGTGGTCCACTTGCTTGTAAAAGGCCTTGCTGTTTGGGACAGCTGCTTTTGGTTAAGAGGCTATGAGGACTGGCATAGAGCAATTCAGTTCTCTAAAAGAGCATTGGATGCAATGTAATTCTATTAATTTTTTTTTTTCAGGAACAAGTCACTTCAGCAGTAGCCCTTGCAATAGAGCAACAAATGCAGAAAGTTTTGGAGGAAACTCAGTTAGATATGAATGAATTTGACAACTTGTTGCAGCCAATAATTGACACATGCACCAAAGATGCGATCTCAGTAAGTGATCTGAGTCTGGAGTTACTTGGTGATGTTATGGGTTAAGTACAGTTGGAATTTTCTGACTGTATAGAAAGCAGCAGCTTAATTACTGTTGGTAGGCAAGAAAATTACTGGAACGTTTCCTCTCTGGCAGTTATTTCAGAGTTGTAGGAAATCCTTACGATGTGAACGTGTTAGACTGACTTAAAATATTTAAAATCTTCTTTTCTAAGGCTGGAAAGAACTGGATGTTCAGTAATGCAAAATCTCCTGCACACTGTGAGCTGATGGCTGGGCACCTGCGAAATCGTATAACAGCTGAAGGAGCTCACTTTGAGCTTCGGCTGCATCTCATCTACTTAATCAATGATGTATTGCATCACTGGTAAGGATTAGATTGTGTTTTTCAGCTTCAGGTTTAGATTAATGTGGTGAAATCTCTCTGCTTATCGTGTTCTCAGTATGACTCTTCACCTTTTATTTTTAATGTATTTTTTATTTTTAGCCCATAGCTGATGCACAGAGCTGCTGTTTCAATAGTGGCATTCAGCTTTTACCTACTTTGTATGTTTTTATCTCATAGAAGGCTGTACTGTAAAAATGACGAGGAGGGACTTCTTTATTTCTGTGTATCCACTATTTTTGGTAGAGTGGGGAGGAATTGAATTATGGGGTTTTCCTGCTGTGGTGGAAGGCAATAACTCTTATCTTCCCTTTCTTTTTCTGAAGCCAACGGAAGCAAGCAAGAGATCTTCTGGCTGCTTTACAGAAGGTGGTTGTTCCTATCTATTGCACCAGCTTTTTAGCCGTGGAGGAAGATAAGCAACAGAAAATTGCCAGAGTGAGTGCCTGGTGTTGGTTTAACTTCATGCTTTGCTTTGCTAGGTTAATGCTAAGCAAATTATCGAAGGATGGAAGAAGACTGCTGAGAGTTTTCTAGTCTGGTTGTCTTCACAAAGCCTATCACAGGATGTGCTTTGAGTTTAAACCTTAATTTGAACAAGAACCTAAAAGTCCTTGCGATTTATCTAGAAGCTGCTGTAAGGATGAGTGTGTCCGAGTCTTCAGTGGCTCCAAATACAACTTGAAAATTGTAAATTTTACAAAACTGGAAACATAAAGAAAAAGATGAGGCACTTTTTTTTTTTTTTTTTTTTTTTTTAATTGTTAATCAATTCTGAACACCTCTCACTCTTGAATTTGTGCAGCTTCTTCAACTGTGGGAGAAAAATGGGTACTTTGATGAGTCAATTATTCAGCAGCTGCAGAGCCCAGCTCTTGGACTTGGCCAGTACCAGGTTAGAAACAAACGTAACACTTTTCTTATTTATGTACACATTTTGAAAACAAACTGTTTTAGATCCAGCACAAACTTTGTTCACAATTTCTCATCAGGCAAATTTGATCACTGAGTACGCGACTGTAGTGCAGCCTGTGCAGGTTGCCTTCCAACAGCAGATACAGAACCTGAAAACTCAACACGAGGAGTTTGTAAACAGCTTAACGCAGCAGCAGCAGCAACAAATACAAATGCCACCACTGGAGAATGAGGTGAAATCAACTCCCCCTCCTCAAGCACCCACAACAGCGCCAGCCTCAGCTCCACCATCTGCCCCAGTTACACAAGCAGGTACTGAGCTGTTCTGAGACCTGTGCAGAACTCGGTGGGTAGATGTCTGCACTGTGCTTGTGTATCCAGCAAAGTTCAGATGGAGTCTTTGGTGTTTTCATAACTGCACGTAGCCTTGGGCGCCTCCAACTGTTTCCAATTTGTTTCAGATGATGGTAAATCGCAGCTGCCTCTAGCTGGTTCTTCAGAGTATGACACAACAGGGTCTGGGGTGCAGGATCCTGCCTCTGGTGGACCACGTGGCCCTGGGTCTCATGATCAGATTCCTCCAAATAAACCCCCGTGGTTTGACCAGCCTCATCCTGTTGCACCGTGGGGTCAACAACAGGTACCAAACACTGTTCTGAAACAATAGGTAAAGGGAGGGGGAAATTCAGAAAGACAGAAGACTGCCTTGGTATAAGAAGTGTGTTGAAAATCTTGGAACGTCATGAATCCAGATTGGACTCCAAAACTTTCTCGTTTGGGGCAGTTAAAGGCAAGGTGTAGCCTATGTGTCATGGTTTTTCTGCAACGCTTTCCCTATGAACGAGCAGAACAAGAAGTACTCCCCTGAATGCAGCACTGTGTGTGCTGATCAGTTTGGTCTTTTCTCTGAAACTGTGGTGGTTCAGAATTTGTTTCACCTGTGTGTATTGCCTACGGGCACTTATTGAAAAGGTAGATTGCCTTTGCTGCATTCTTTCTTTTGTAGCCTAATGACCAGGCTCCTTCCTTACTTTTCCCACTAGGGACCACCTCACTGTCCTCCGTGGAATAACAACCATGAAGGAATGTGGAATGAACAAAGAGATCAAGGCTGGAACAACCAGCGAGAGACGCCTTGGAACAACCAGCCTGACCCTTCTTGGAACAACCAGTTTGAAGCACCGTGGAACAACCAGCATGAACAGCCTCCATGGGGTGGGGGTCAGAGGGAACCTCCATTTCGAATGCAGCGGCCACCTCACTTCAGAGGCCCATTTCCTCCACATCAGCAACATCCCCAATTCAACCAGCCCCCGCATCCGCATAATTTCAACCGCTTTCCACCTCGCTTCATGCAGGATGATTTTCCACCTCGCCATCCCTTTGAAAGGCCTCCTTATCCTCATCGTTTTGATTACCCCCAGGGGGATTTTCCTCAAGGTAAAGTGTGTAGCAGGCCAGGTTTTCTTACACTGCAATACTGATTGCCTTTACAAACTTGAGTGCTTCTGGGGTGACAGCTGGGGTGACAGCTTACTCAGTGAATTGCTCGGGTTTTCCTGAGGAACACCGAGTTTGTGGGTTTGGGAAGCTGCTACGAAGTGGCTCAGGAAATACCTGCGGAGTTGGATGCTTCCTTACTTTTTTGAGTCATCCTTCCTTCCCTCCCTAATGGATACAGATAACCAGAAACCATTGTCCAGGCTCAAGACAGCAGCTGTTTGAGCATTTCTTTTGCAACCATTTATTTCATTTTTAAAGTAGCACAGAAGTGAAAATCAGCATTTTCCTGCACATCAGGCTGTAGGTGAGGGCTCCTCAGCTGGCTCCTGCACTGCTGCAGAAAGTCAGAGGAATGAAGTCTGGAAGTCTTCTTTGATTTAGTTTCTATTTCATATTTAGAAGTTACGATTATTCTGGGATATAATCATTGTCAACTTAGAGTCTGAGGATCCCTGTGGTTCTGTGCAGCGGGTTGTGTTAGAAATGGCAACGTAATTGGTTTTGTTTTTTGCTCTTTGTAGCTTGAAATGGCGCTGTAGGAGTTGCTATTCTAAGCTTAAGAGGTTCTGAGTTCTGCAAGCCCAAAGAAGGCTGAAACCCAGAGAATGATGTATTTGGGATTCTGAGTGTTCTTTTGTTGTGTCTTTTTAAGAGTTGTGGAAGTGAGTTGTGAGAACAGCTTTTCTTGTCTGAGGAAGGACGATTGAAGCTTTTATTTCAATAAAAAACGCTTTTGGATTGTATTGGAGACCAGAACATTTGTTCTGTTATGCAAAGTTGTTGGAGGAGGGGATCTACTGAAACAGATGGCTAAAATTAGGGAAGGGGTGAAGCAATGACTACACATTGTGTTCTTAGTCTGTAAAGATGAGTCAAGTAGCACAGGCTGAAGAGAGTTGCAGTAATGATGGCCGTAGAGACTTTTCCTGGAAAAATTCCTGCTCCCTCTGCAGAAGATGTTGATTTTTCAGTGTCCCATTTTCCTCCATGCAATGAGTTTGGCAGAATATGGTGGCGTTCATGACAGTGGTTTGTCTGTCAGTGATTGGGTGGATGTCTCTCATTTATTTTAACAGGATATTATCTCTACTCTTCTTGAAACACCTCTTTAAACAAAGTATTTTCTTGTTGCCTACGCATGTGAGTCGATTCCTGCTGTATTCCTTTCTTTACAGTCAATGCTAAATCAACATATGTACACATCACAGGTCTGTTTAGATTTCTGCTAAGCCATGGTTATATACTTAGGCTCCAGAGATAGATGCCATCAGTATCTGCATTGCTGCATCTGAAACCTTTTGTTCTTAAGCATCTTTCTTGGACTTTTTGACTGCTGTATGTTCTACGGTAAAGGATGGCTTACAGTTAATAACCAGGTGTCTTGAGGGTATTTGCTATAGCCAGAGTGGGAGATGTGCTGCATGACTTTCATGGCCACGGGCCTGTAGCCAGCCTCTAGTTCTTCTATCCTGTTGCTTTTCTTGATCGGCAGGACTCCAGGGTGCCAAGGTTGTTTTTAGGATCAATGCACTAACTGCAGTGCACTTCTGATTGCCTTCGTTTCCCTACAGCTAAGTAAAATGTTTTAACCCTCCCACTCTGTGCAGAAATCGGACCTCCTCATCACCACCCTGGGCACAGGTTGCCTCATCCTGGAATCAGCGAGCATCCTCCCTGGGGGGGGCCGCAGCACCCTGATTTTGGGCCTCCCCCCCACGGATTTAACGGGCAGCCTCCTCACATGCGGCGTCAAGGCCCCCCTCACATGAACCACGACGATCCCAGCCTGGTGCCAAATGTTCCCTACTTCGATCTTCCTGCTGGACTGATGGCCCCGCTTGTAAAAGTAAGTGCTTGGGATGGGCCCAGACTCGATTGAAATCCCTGGTCAGCACTGTGGGCAGTTTAATGTGGACATTCACGGTTTCGCATCTCTCCATCCAGCACACGGGAAGGGTTGTGTAAATGGTGAGAATTCCAGGTGTTTGTCCCAGCAAAAGCCAGTTAAGCCTGTATACATGAAAGACTGATGTGGTTTTGAAAACGTTACCTCCACTGATTTTCATATA
Source organism: Tympanuchus pallidicinctus (assembly GCF_026119805.1). Lineage (NCBI taxonomy): Eukaryota > Metazoa > Chordata > Aves > Galliformes > Phasianidae > Tympanuchus > Tympanuchus pallidicinctus. Next base: position 1,261,048 of record NW_026294756.1, read on the forward strand.
GGCAGAGGGAACCCGTGGTTCTGGTGGGGCTGCTGTACACTAGTTTTGCTATTTGGACTTCTTTCTTGCATAGATGTTTTGTGACACTAATGTTGTACACACAAACAAAGAGTGGTAAGGAACAGGATATGTATCTGTATCAGCATCTTGGGGGATAATTACATTTATGCATTCTGTGCTTGAGATGAACAAACAGGCCTATTCCATTTTAACTTTCTGTTACTCTCAGCATGCACCAGTTTTTACCAGGTTTCCAATCCAGGCACTATTATCACAGAGCTGGATAGATACACCTGCATTTTATCTACCTGGTGATCCAGTTAATGTCCCAGTACCTGTAGTTGCTGGCTTATCTCATAAGAATCAAAACGGTGGTGATAGCACAAGAAAGCATTGGGTCGTCTGCAGAATCCTTATTACTGGAGCATTTTTATCCAGTAGTGAACTGTGAGGTCCCTACAAGGTTAAATCTATATTAATCTCTTCGGATTGGCCACCCCATGACACATGACAAGAATGTAATTTGTTTTGTTTCCGGCAGCTTGAAGATCATGAGTATAAACCTTTAGATCCTAAAGATATACGTCTTCCACCCCCAATGCCCCCCAGTGAGAGACTACTGGCTGCGGTTGAGGCATTTTATAGTCCACCATCTCATGACAGGCCTAGAAACAGGTAAGAGTAGGTATAGCTAACAATGTGGTAAGGAAAATGCCCTAAGGATCTGTCTCAAACCAAGAAGTGGCTCTCTCTTCCTTCACCCATGTCTTGGTTCTTCTAATGCTAAGAACGAGTGCTCTTGTTGTGTGTTAAACCGTTTGATCTTACACTGTGATGCGCAAGACCTCGGTGCCCAGGCTCTTTGTTCCCTACCACATTGAGCAGAAATCCTCTGTTGATGGTGATTGAGTTTTACAGGCGTCTGTTCTATGTGTGATTGATTTATTGCAGTGAAGGCTGGGAGCAGAACGGGCTGTATGAATTCTTCAGAGCTAAAATGAGAGCAAGGCGGAGGAAAGGTCAGGAGAAGAGAAATAGGTGAGAGACCTTGACTGCTGCCTTCTGATGCGTGCTGTTCATTTGGAAGGTGCTAGGACTGCCTTGCACTGGTGTAGGGGAGCAGTTCACAATGTGTTGCTGGAATTAACTGAGTTTTAACTTGCTGGAAATTCTGTCTAATCTGTAGAAAGTATTTTTTTCACACTCAAGTTTTGTTGGGCTTGTTTGCTGAAATGCTGAGCGTGTGTGATTTCAGTTCGGTCAAAAGCACATCTACATTTCTCAAGCATCTCCAAGGAGTTTCACAGGAGTTTTTCTGCTTCTGTCTGTGCAGCGGCCCTTCTCGGTCTCGCAGTCGCTCTAAAAGCCGCGGTCGCTCCTCCTCCCGCTCCAACTCACGATCTTCAAAGTCATCTGGCTCCTACTCGAGGTCCCGCTCTCGCTCCTGCTCTCGCTCCCGATCCTATTCACGCTCTCAGTCCAGGTAGAGTGCGGTGAGGTGAATCTCAGGAGCTCAGAGGTGGAGGTGGGGGAACGACCTGCAGGGCTGAGCGTGGAGCCCTGCGCGTTGCTCTGCTGCCCCGTGCGTCTGACGGTGCGCCGTCTCTTTCCAGGAGCCGGAGCAGGTCCCGCTCTTCTCACAGCCGCTCACGATCGCGGTCGCGGTCGAGGTCCAAGTCTTACTCCCCAGGCAGGCGGCGCCGCTCCCGGTCTCGCAGCCCCACCCCTCCGTAAGCTCTTGTTTGTTGGTTTCTCTTTTTGCCTCCAAAAGTTTACAGCTTTGTAAAAGAATATCTTAGTAGAGGGGGTGAGGTTACAGTGGGTGCTAATGTTTAACGGAACGTAAATGACTTTGCACTGGATCCGAACAGCTATTGCTTGTTCTTAGTTTCATCTTTGTATTTCCTTAGTTCTTCTGCTGGCTTAGGTTCCAGTTCTGGACCTCCCATCCCAGAATCAAGACTTGGAGAAGAAAATAAAGGCCATCAGATGCTTGTGAAAATGGGTAAGGTGCTAAGATGTAATACACAGAACATGAAACAATGATGGTGATTGCTGTTCTGAGAGGGATACGGATGAGAGAAGGATGTGAGTTTAGCATGAAATAGAATTTAACTACCTGGCATGTTTCATCTCCTTATAGCACAGATCGGCATCAGCAGGACCGACAGGACAGATTGGCCTTGTGCTTGTCCTCCTAAAATGTTTTTAGGGATTGAGCTGATGCTTTTCAGCTCCCAGAATCCCTGCTTTTTAAGTAGAGGGGACAGTTCCTATGTTGTTTCAGACCATTGCTGTCCTACCACATTGAACTGGCAGTTCCTGTAGTTATTTCCAGAATGTCTGTTGAGAATTCTAGTGCTGTAATGGTTACAAGCTGCAATGTTTGTACCTTCTGCAGGATGGAGTGGGTCTGGTGGATTGGGAGCCAAGGAACAAGGAATTCAGGACCCAATCAAAGGAGGAGATATTCGAGACAAATGGGATCAATACAAAGGAGTGGGAGTTGCATTGGATGACCCTTACGAAAACTACAGAAGAAATAAAAGTTACTCATTTATCGCGCGCATGAAGGCTAGGGATGAATGTAAGTAAATGTTGCTAAGCAATTAAAAACTGCTCGTGTTTGTGGTTTTGTTTTGTTTAAGGAGTTTTACTGTAGAATATAAACTCAAAATCAAGTTAACTCTTAATTCTTTCTAATGTAATGAAGAGAAGAAACAACAGGTAAGTGAACACTGTGATTAACCCTACGTCTTCTACTTCTCGGGATTGTGCTGTATTCTAATTTCTGAAGCCTTCATTAATTATCATGTTCTGTGTAAGCCACATCCTGCCTGTAATACCAGTAGTCTCTGTCTTCAGATGTTATCCTTTAAACAACGAGAAGACTGGTCCCAAAAGTAGTGGAGGGGGCCATGCCATGGATGGATGGCTGCCAGAGCAGGAAGGGTGTTGGAGGGAAGCTGGCCCACGCTCACTGTTTGGCCCTGCCCAGCTCCTGCACTGAGTGCTGTGTTCTGTCAACCCCAGAACTGGTAACAAATTCACTGTAGTGCAGTTTCAGGTAGGGTGCAGAAAAAATGGAGGCGCTTCTTAGGAGATGAAAACAGTTACCCAAACGAATTTTTGCAGAGTCTGTGCTGTGTACAACTACACCTAGCAGTGATTAGAAGGAAAATAATTGGCATGCCAGATGAAAAGTCACTTCTGCCTACGACTGCAGTAGATCTGCATAATAAAATGAATTCAAATTGTTTTTAGTAGAGCCCTCATTCCATGAAGCATTCTGCAGTTACCTAAGCTGTCTGAAATGTGTAAGTGCTCTTCTCCCTATTGTTTCAGTGAAGCGTGAAACGCAAGACCCTCCACCACCTGAATAAGACTCTCTGAAGAAAGATGTCTTGCATCTTCTACAAAACATTAAACTTGTATAAATGCGGATGAGAGTCTGGAGGAAGTGACAAATGAATTACTTTTAAAATATGGTGGAAAATGGAAAGCTATGACATGTAATTCAGCAATTGTGATTTAGCAATGGTTAAAAAGGCCAATCGTTCCTCTGACATGTCTAGCACACTTAAGGATTTCCATTTTATTTTGCAAAATTCTCTAGTTAGCCAGCACTCTGATACCAGTTAAACCCCGTTGAGCTCCCCCTGGTCCAGGATTGTAACTCACTCATGCCTGTGGAATACAGACGTTTTCTGATACGGTTCTATGTCTCTAGTTCCATAATGTATGTTTATTTCTCTCAAAAGGTTAATTCTATTTGAAGTGGAGGGGTGCTGCCTTGGGATCAAGTCAGACTGATGCTGAGCAGTGTATCCTAATGTCTAAATGGGGAATGAAGCATCTAGTTCCAGTACAGGTGACCTATGAGCACTGTGCAAGCTTGTTAGAACCTACCATACAACTTAACACCCCTACACACCAGCTGCTGCAATCACAACTCTGTTCAGAACACGAGGGTTAAACGTTCTAGCTTTTCAAGCGCTCTGAGGGATGTTCAATGCTTTGTAACGGAAGACATTCTTTAAGCTTTTTATATTTTTGTATATACCCTTTAATAAAAGCTAATTAGTTCAATAGAAGAGAATCAACTTTCTCTGTTCTGCAAGTTTCTAACAGTGAAATGTTCTTGGAAACTTCCTTTAACATGAACGAGAATAAAGTTTTGTAACCGTTCCCAGAGACACCAGCTGAAGGCGTTGGGCCCTGACACTGCACTTCCACTCCCAGGTCTGCGTGGTGGTAACCACCTCCCAGAGTAACTTGTTTGTATAGCAGAAACCCTCTTAAAACCATGCAGTTAATATGGTGAACTATCAGTTTGTTCTAGATCTACTGTAGTTGTGAAACTGTAACTGTCTGTGAATCAGCATACAACACCTGTATGTTACCAACTTGTGAATTTTATTGTTTTGCCTTCCAATAAACACCTTTTTTTAATAAAAAACAACATGGTGCTTTGTATTTCACAGTAAATGGGTTTCAGTATTAGGCTGTAAGTTTCCCTTGCACTGAATTTACTGTAACTCTGCCTATGTTTGGTTTTGTAGTAATCTGATAAGATGCTTCAATGAAGCTCTAACAGCAGGATGGTATTTTCCTGCTGTCATCATAGTCCCTGATGCTCTGGTATAGACTTCCACTTTTATTATGATAAAAGAGCAGCTGATCTATGTGATAAACACACAGAATTTACCCCAATCCTTTCAGATAAGAGCTATTTTGGTTTTCTTCTTTGCTGACCGTGCTGACTCATAGCTCTCATCAAACCCTGCACCATGAACAGTAGTAAAAAAATACAAACAAGCAGGAAAACAAACGATGCATTACAAGAAACAGAGCAGTTGGTACATGGTTTGCAACTTTTTAATCTGTGCAGTCTGACAGGGTTTCATGTTCTGACTTGAGATCTGTAAAGGAACGTTTCAACATTCATGATGGTGGCAGCATCTCTTCCGCTTCCTGGATTTCTTCAAATGCTTGTTCAATCGTTAAAGGTGGGGATTTGTGACTCTTGATGTACTGCAGAAAGTTAACACACAGTTTATTTGTGTAGAGAAATACCTCATAGCATGTAATACCTCTATCATAAATACCTCTTTAGCCTCTTCCAGCGTATGATAGTGGAACTTCTCGTTCTCTAAAGACTCCACAAGGGACAAGTGAAGGTGCTGAATGTTCTCCACAAATTGCTGGGTCAACATCAAGTGCTGTTTTAACATGGCATTTAAAACAAGAACTGAGGGACTGTATGCTGTCAAGGCTGCAAAGAGCAAAGTGAGTATTTTAGTAACATCTCAGTCGTGGCAAGCGCTAACAGCGAGTCAGGCAGCGACTCCATGCATCAAACAATCAAACAGCACTCAGAGAAGTCTTTCAGTACCTTCCACTGCATCCATGCTGATGACATGACTGGCAATAGGCACTGGATCCACGTAGCTGTTTCCAACAGGCAGACCAAGCAGTGCAGAGCTGTCTGCTGGGCAGACAACAAGAATTACTGGGGTTGGAGGGTGACAACTCAATACTAGAATTCAGTTTCAGCTTTAGGGCATTGGCTTCCTTAGAACAGCTCTAAATCCAACAGGGAATTCAATCAGCCAAAATAATGCTGAAGTAAGTCTGTGCCCTCCTCCCTTTACTTATTTCATGTTCACCCACTGCCATTGTGGAAGCTGTATTTTCTAACCTTGGACACAGCAGAACTAAAGGTTCTCATACTTGAAGGAAGCCACTGTTTTCAGTGAGGTCCCATTTTCTCCTGTCTATGGCAAAAAGCATCTTTCTTAGTTTTTCCCTTCAAAGAGGAGTAGGAAACAAGCTACCCCTCAGAAACGAAGGTCACAGCTTGCTTACAGCTATCAAAGTGCTGTGGTTAAAATGCTTTTAGTGGCATGTCAGCCAGGGAAACTGATCAGGTCAGCATGTAAAATATGAACAAATCTCAAGATTGAAGAGCATGGCATCTTGATGTAAACGTGAACTTACTCCTTGGCCAGCAATAGGTGAACGGAAAATCCACTGTCTGAGCCGCAGTTTCCTTTACAGCTACTCTGTGTGCCTGTTTGTGCCTCTCTCTGGTAAGTAAAGGGGACGATGCTGAAGAAGATGGGTCTTTTGCAGAATATGTGTAACTCTCAGAATGTTCCTCTGACATTTTTGTTACAGTTTCCCTGTCTGTTGTAGGTGGAGATGGTTCAAAGTCTTCAGAATATTCTGAATTAACAGTTCTGTCATCATGATCAGGATAATCCTGTCTGTGTCTAGAAAAACCTGCAGAAACTTCTCCTAAGTGCTCAGGGATTTCAGCTTCAGTCTCGTTTTCAGTATCCCTTTCAGAAGCATCAGTTGCACCAATTTCTGCACTTGTTTTAGAAAAAGCTGGATCCTTTTCCCCTAGGAATGTCTCCTTTTTTGGATTTCTATTTGTTTCTTGACTAATTTGAGTGTCTGTCCCCTGTAAAATAAAAGAACTGTATGTTCAGAGAATCAGCAATATATAACATAAATATGGCTCCATTATTCTTAATCTTTGCAACTAGTGAGCCATGCCCAACTCAGAGAGTTTTCCAGCAGAACAGATGTGTTTATTTTAGAACCTCCACCCTTCATCAAATGAAGGCAGAATGGGAAGATGTGTGAAATTTCTACTTACTTGCTGCTTTAATTCTGCCATACCGCTGATATTTGGTGCCAAATCATCAAGGCTCAGGATATTCTGCCTGAAGTCTGCAATTGAATGACAAACTGTTATGAGAACTCACAGGAAAGTCACAGAATGCTTCCTACGAAGGACATAAAAAGCGTAATATTAAGAAGGAATTGTACTTCTAAAGATTCCTCCTGTCTGCAGGCAGACCTGCCTACAGCTCAACAGGCTCCCAACCTCCTGCATTTATGCTTGTTTTCACTCACACCCAACAGTATCCTGTCCCACTTATATATCAGCATGAGTCTGAATGCTGGACTTGTTTTGACGTCACAACTGTGATCCAGAGAAGCTCCTTAATTGAATTCATTAAATCAAAAGCCAAGAAAAATACAAATGTGTAACAAAGACACCTATGTAATTTCTAAAACCAAAGCTTATGTAAAAATAGCCTACTAAATATTTCCAAAGGTAGTACTTGACCACACTGGTTTGTAAATAATGAGTACAATTTGAGCCAAGTCTATCAAGATAATGCTTAGAAATGCTTACCATTTGAGCTAATTGAATCTTCCACGTCGTCTGCTTTTGAAAATAACTCATCTAATGATTTTATTTCACTTCCATCACTTCTCTCTGACAATTGACTTTGCTTGGCATTGCTTCTTCTGGGCAAAGTAATTTTTACAGTATTGTCTTTCACGGAAGAAGATGGTGATTTGGATCTCAGATTACGTTGTGCTGACCGATTTCTGCTGGCCAGTGGAGATCTTAACAAATTACTTCCACTTAAAACAATTTTCTCTGAGTTTTTGCTGTGAAGAGAAAGTACTTTGGGTACCTCTGTCAGTGGAATTTCCTTCTGGGATGGAGGAGGCGCTCCTGGTGAAACTGGATTCTTACTCTTTCAAAGAACACGAAAAAGAGATTTATGCATTTCCTCATTACTGTATGTAGATCACTAAGAACAAAAACAGACCATAATGGGTGAATCCCAGTCATTTCATAGTGTGAAACCATGCCAATGCGTATCATGAGCAATCTGCAAAGACGTTAAAAATTGTTTCTGGTGTTAGTAAATAGAAAGCAACATGATAAGTGAAAATACTGCCATCAACGTGTAAACAAAAATACATAATGCACTGAAGTTTGTATTTACCTTTCCACCCCACCTGGAATCAGCTGTAACACACCTTTGCTTCTCCCTTCCACAGGAAAACTCCAAAGAGCTCTCCGTGACTTTTCTCATTTCCCCCTCAGTACCACCCAAACCAAGCTGTTGTGTAACTGTAACATTTCTTGTGGGGCTTTGGGCGCTTTCCTCTTCCTCAGAGCAGCTCCCGCTGGCAGCCACGTTCTGACCAACTTCAGTGCAGCCCTTCAAGTATTTCTTGCCTCTTGCGCGGCGCTCAAGACTGGAAGCAGATGAGGAATCTTCACCCAGAGGCTTCCGGCCCAACTCAGCGCTCTGCAATTCCAGCCGCTTTTTCCGACTCAGGATTTTGCTTTGTAGCTGCGCCGCTTTCCTCAGAACTGAATTCGATCTCGCGTGAGGAGCGCTGAGCTGAGCGCTCGTGGCTCCGGGCGCTTCGCCGCTCCGCGCTTTCAGGAACCTGCCGCGGCCCGGCGGGACTCTTCCCGGCCCCTGCAACTCTGCGCCTTCCTCTCGGAGCTCAGCGCAGGAGCGGAGGAGGCCACATTGCCCGCCGGCGGCGGCTGCCCAGCGCGGAACAGCGCCGCGTCCCTGCCGGGAGAAGACGCGAAGTGAGGGCGCTCCTGCGGCTTGCCCGCACCTTCAGAGCCGCCCGGGCCCGCGGCCTCCTACCGTTCGCACACGTGGCCGAAGTACCGGCGCTGGGGCACGGCACCTCACCTGCTCTCCACCCACCTGTCTACGCACGGCCATCTCAGGACGGACGGCGCTCTTGCGGCAGCATATCCGCCAGGCTCCGGGCCGTATCCTGGAGACGGCGACCCCCCAACATCCCGTCCGCTCATTGGCTGCACACAGAGCCCCGCCCCCCCCCAGCTACCCTTGGGCGTAACCAACCAATCCCAAGGAGACATGCTGCGGCCGGCCGGTCAGCACCGCCTACAAGTCCCAGCATGCACCGCGCAGTGCGGGCACGTGCAATTTGCATCTCCCTTGGGGACTCTAAGCCAATCGGAACGTTAGTTATAAAAGACAGGGAATGCGTAGCCAATCAGAGCCTAGTATAGAATGGGCGTAGGCGCGAAGTTTGGAGGACCGGCCGGAGGCGCGAAGCCGTTGCTGTTTGAGAGCGATGGCGGCTGGGCCCGGAGCGCGGCGCTGGAGCAGCGCAGTCGGCGCCGTGCTGCGGCTGGGGCTCCTTGGGGCTGTGCTGGGGACTGCCCGGACTGCGGTGTATTTCCGGGAGCAGTTTCTGGACGGAGGTTGTGGGAAAGGGAGGGAGGGTGAGGGTGTGATGAGGTGGCTGGCAGTAAGGGCGGTGAGCGAGCTCTGAGGGGAGGGGGGGCGGGAAGGAGCCGAGCCCTGCCCTGCCCTGCCCTGCCCTGCCCTGCCCTGCCCTGCCCTGCCCTAAACACTCCTTCTGTCTCTCGGTCCCGGCCCAGCAGGTGGTTGGCAGAAGCGCTGGGTGAGCTCTGAGTCGAGGCCAGACCTCGGCACGTTTCAGCTCTCTGCTGGGAAGTTCTACGGGGATCCTGTGAGAGACAGAGGTATGTGGGGGCACGGGGAGGCAGTGTGGGGCCCTCTCAGGATAGCCTGCATAGAGCCACCGTGTGTGGGGAGGGGAAAAGGCCTTTTTTCTAAGAAAACTGAGGGAAATGTAAGTATGAATATTATCTTAATACCTTTATAGGTCTACAAACAAGTGAAAACTCCAAGTTTTATGCAATCTCCTCACGATTTAAACCGTTTAGTAACAAAGGGAAGACTCTGGTCATTCAGTATACTGTGAAACATGAGCAGAAGATAGATTGTGGTGGGGGATATGTAAAGATTTTTTCCTCGGACTTGGATCAGAAGAACCTGAGTGGAGCTTCCCCTTACTACATCATGTTTGGTGAGTCTGTAACTGCTTCTCCATTGGCACAGCATTGCCACTGCTGTTGTGCAGCTACTGAAGGATATTTGTGGAAATGACAAAAACATTCAGGAGAAAGTTGTTTTAATGGGAATGTTGTGGCTGTAAGCAGTTATTTGTTCTATACCTGAAATTTCTGAAAGTATGCATTAAATTCTCAGCTGACTTGAAGGGCGTTCAAATATTTCAGGCCTTTACCTTTATGTAGCAGAGGTTGTCTGCCCTTAAGGGTATTTGTATGCAACTTAGTGAAATTCTTTGCTTGTATCTCAAGGTTTGTTGTTAGGTATCTGGTGTGATTACATAATTTTTACATAATCCTTCAATCTATGCCATAGATAGCAACCTGCATTTTTCTGCAATGAAATTAAGGATACAAAACATATGATCTCTTTGTAGGGCCAGATATTTGTGGATCTGAGACAAAGAAAGTCCATGTTATTTTAAATTACAAGAATAAACTTCATCCAGTCAAGAAACCAATCAGATGTAAGGTAAACACGGGTTTCAAAAGTAAACCTTGAGTTCCCATCAAACTCTAGGATCACCAGTCAGAGGGCTATGTAAGAAGGAAAAAAAACCACTATTGCAGGCATAATTGTGACTCTGATGCAAGGCAGTTTCTATAAGCTGTGCTTAAGGCTTTTAAAATATCTTATTTGCCTTCTTTAAAACCCAGGTTGATGGATATACACATCTGTATACTTTAATCATAAGGCCAGACCAGACTTATGAAGTAAAAATTGATAACGAAGTGGCTGCTTTGGGCAACTTAGAGGATGATTTGGATTTCTTGCCACCAAGGAAAATTAATGATCCAGCAGTGAAGAAACCCAGTGATTGGGATGATCGAGCCCACATCGATGATCCAAATGACATCAAACCTGAGGTAACTCAGCAGTTTGAATCTGTAGTTATTTTGCATTATTGAATTATTTCATTCCCGCTGAATTCATTTTATGGATTGAACTACCCATGTTTTTGATTTTGTTAGTCTTTCTGTGTCTTCAAAGGATTGGGATGAACCTGAGTACATTATGGATACTAGTGATGAGAAACCAGAAGACTGGGATCATGCTGTGCATGGAGAGTGGAGTTATCCTATGGTCAAGAATCCTCTATACAAAGTACAGATAACCTTGTAGTTCTAGCTGGCTGTGGCACTTCAACTCTTCTTTGTCCAACTGCGTTCTGAATACATGGTTTGTTCTAGGGAGAGTGGAAGCCAAGGCAGATTGATAACCCAGACTATAGAGGCGTTTGGCCCCATCCACAGATCGACAATCCGCATTACTCACCTGACTGCAATATCTACAGCTATGAAAACATTGGCGCCATCGGACTGGATATCTGGCAGGTGAGTTGCTTTTATAGGGGAACAAAGGACTTAGTTTTCACTGGGCATCACAGAATCACAAGGTTGGAAACGACCTGCAAGATCATCTAGTCCAACCACCCTCCCATTCCTATTAGTACCACAAGCACTAAACCATATCTCGTAAATGTGGCATGTGGCAATTTGTTTATGCTTTAATATAAGTGTTATCTGTTGACCTGCACAACCTGGTCCACAGAGGCTGCTAAGCAGAGGATTGGACTAGATGATCTCTGGAGGTCCTTCCAGCCCCTACAGTTCTGAGATTCTGCTTTTTTGGGATTCTGTGATTTTTGAGATTCTGTGTTTTTTACTTGCTTTTATTTAAATGTATGTACAAGATGACAAAGTTTCTAAGATGTGTTGGTTCATAACCCTCTACAGATAAGTGAGGGAGAAGTCCAAACTCGTCAGTGTAAGAGTTGCAAACTGTAATTTGCTCCACCTGACTTGAGGCTTCCAGCAGCTCAGGTACTCCTGAGTCGCTGAGATTAATGGGACGAAATCTGCCCTCTGGAGGCCGCTCTGAGAAATTCCTCAGCTTTCCTGCCCAGCCAGCAATCAGACTTGGCACTCCTAAGAGCAGTAAAGAAAGTTAAAACGCGTTGTTTTGAATGTTGAAAGTAGCTTTCCAAACATAGATGTTTCTTTGTCAAATTCTGTAAAAGCTTGTGGAGTTCTTAACGTGTTCACTGCCTACTGAATGCGATACAAAGACATTGAAAGACAGAGTAGAACTGTAAAGGAAAATAAAGAGGCATTCAGTTGTTATTTTTCCTCCCTCTAAGGTGAGAGCTGGCACAATTTTTGACAATTTCTTGATAACAGATGATGAGGACTATGCAGAAGACTTTGGAGATGAAACGTGGGGAGAAACAAAGGTAATGCGTGAAAGTCTTACCAGTCTCAGTTCTTATTGCTGCGCTAAGAGTTCTGTCTAATCTGAGCTATGTTCTATTGGTGCACAAAAATGAAATCTTAACATTAGGATCCTGAAAAGGAAATGAACATAAGGCAGGCTGAAGAGGAGCAGCACAGACAAAGGGTCACGGAAGAAGAAAACTTTGAGCAATGGTTTAAGAAAAAACGAGAGGGAAAAAGCGAATCTCAGAAAGATAGAATAATGAAGAGTCCTGTCGAGAAAGAGGAGTTGTAATCGTTTGAAAGATGCTCACATCGCTCTGTAAGGACTTTGATGTTTTGTTGAAGTCTGCATTGAAGCTGTATTAACAGGATGTTTTTAGTGGTAATCTTAAATTTGTGAACTCTTTCAGTTAGTTTTTAGAAAAATAGAGTTATTAAATTAGCTACTAAACAGGGTAACTTTTATTAAATATATTTTCACTGTGCTAAGATACCCATTTTGTTTTGATGTTCTGAGACTTTTTGATGATTTAATATGAAATGTAAATTCATGCTGATTACCAAAATAAGCTTTGTTTCATTAAAGGCTTCAGCATGTCAGATACGTGAAGCATTCTCACAACCTACTTCAAACTAAAGAGATAAGCTTTGCCAAGCCTCTCTAGTAATTACATCTTCTATGCGTAGCTTTTTCCTTTCCGCTCTTGTTTGTAATGCTATAAATTTGGTTCAATCTGAAGCCAGACTTTGAGCCCATCACTTTTCATTACCTCTCCAAATCTCTATGCAGTAAGGAGGGAATGGAAGGAGTGGTGCAGGCCTTGTCTCAGCTGCGGCACTGTGACCAAACTGAGGTCAAATTCCTGCACTGATCCCCATCCTCTGTCCTTTAAGACAACTTAAATGGCCCTTCGGGGTGCAGAACTTTGACAGCTACTGGAAAACAGCAGGGTGTCATCCTTGACCTTTTTGCTAAACAAATCCCTCTTAGTGTAGTTTTTATGTGACCTTGCATTCATTCAGGCTGCTTCCTGCTCTCTGTGAGCGCAGGCACCAGCTGTTAGCGTTGTTCTTCACACTGAACGTTTGACCGGAGCCCCGAGGCAGCTTAATGGGGTGGAAGTTTTGTTTCGAGAGGTTTTGTGCAACACAATCAAAAGTGAACTCGGACGCGGCTCCTCCAGCTCAGCGCTCCGTCAGAGCCTCGCCTCGCTTCCCGGCGCTTCTCTCCAGGCCCCGCTTTGCCCGTCACTCCACGGCGTGAAGCTGCGACGGCTCCCGTGGCTGCTCTCCTCCGGCCGGGGCCAGGGCCCACACAACGCCCGCCCGCTTCGCTCGGGCTCCGAGGCGGCTCCTCTCGGCCGTTTCCTCCGCCCTCCCGCGGCCCGCCCCGCTCCGCCTACCGCCGCCGCTCGCCCCGCCCCCTCCCCCCCCCCCCGCCTCGGCCGCTGCCCGAATCGGCGGCAGGAAGATGGCGGCGCTCATCCCGCTCAGCCAGCAGGTAACCGGCCCGGCCCGGCCCGGCCCGCCCGGCTGAGGCTGAGGCGAGCGGAGGGGTTCCGGGCCCGGCGGCCCGGCGCGGCTCGGGGAAGGGGGAGCGGGGAGCGGGGAGCGGGCCCGGCCGGCCGCGGGTCCTCCCGCCGCGGGAGGCGCGTCTGAGGCCGGGTCGGTGCTGGGACGCGGGCCCGGCGTTTGCCCACGGCCGGGGCAGCGGAGGAACGCGGCGGGGCGGGGCGGGGCGGCGGCACGATGGGCTCCGTCCTGCAGGCCGCGCGGCTCCGGGCACCGCGCGTTCCTTGCGCTCCGCTTCGCTCCGCCCGCCGGTGGCGCTCCGTCGGCCGGCGCTCCGGCCGTTAACGTCTCCTTCGGCTGCCGGGACCGACCGCAGTGCGCGAGCAGCGCCGCCGTGGGCGCGGGGCCGCGGGGCTTTCCGCAGCAGCGGGACCCGGAGCCGCGGGCTGGCCGAGGTGCGGCCCGCACATCGCGGGGCGGTGCTGCTGCTGCTGCTGTCACGGAGTTCTTTGGCTTAATTTCCCCCGAATAATTTCAGCCTGAGCGGTGCGGTTGACGTCTGTGCTGTACGTGAAGATGCTCGGTTTTCTTGTGTTCTCCAAATGAAAACAGGAGCCCCGTGAACAAAACATCCTCGTGTCACGGCTAGGCCAAGCAGGAATTCATAACAACCGCTGCTGATAATTCACATCATGCAAATGTAGCTATGTCGCTTAGTTGTGAATTTCCTAGGAGTGTAGAACATCCCGAGCTGGAAGGGACCCCCGAGGGTCACCAGCCCAACTCCTGACACATGCAGGTCTGTCATTTGTGACACCAAAACCTTACCTTTTGATAGAACTGCCTTATGTTTGGTAACACAAATTTGCCGTGTCCCTTATAAAGGGAGGGCGCTGCTTTCTTAGCATTTTGGGTAGCAGGAAGGCTCCTGATTAACATTTTGTCATTAAGTGGACATTCAGAAAGATCCAGTACATCCACAAGTGTGCAAATTGTTGACAGTTTTCAAGTGAAGCAAAGCGTTGCCAAACGTGTATGTAGAATGGTCTCTGGATTTGAAAGGGTTTGTTGTTGTACATGGGTAAAAACGCATCGAGTGTTTCTTTTACTGGAGATTGTGTGAATTCTGATGCTATCAATCGTATTTTCTGTTGTATAGCATAGTACATTGTCTTGAGGAAAAAAAGAGCCCTTGTGAATATATTCTGTGAACACATCTGCTGTTCTGGCGTTATTTTACAATGAATTCATTGGAAGCTGTGCTGAGGGCAGAAACAGAATTTTGCTGGAAATGAATAAACTTCCTCTGGTAATGGTCTCAATTTCACGATTACTGCAAAGATATCTGCTTGTTACAACAAATGCCAGAACTGGTATTAAAAGGAATAGGAGGGATTACACATCCATTGTGTTGCAGTGCATTCGCTTAGATATAAGAATGTTGATGGCAGCATGCTAGGAGCCACAAGCAACATGTGCAGCTGAGACATGTGAAAGCATTTAGCTATATTTGTTTTAATACATGAATTTAATTACAGTGTTCTTCCTGTTCTATGACGTTCTGTTTTTAGGAAAGAAAATTCAGATGTCTAGCCTGCAGCATGCACAGTGCTTAACAAGTCTCAGCTGTCCTTGGCTAAGATGGCTGTGCACAAAGTTTGAGAGCCAGCGCCTAAAATCACTCCTCGTGTGAAGTAACAATGGAAACTGGTTTTGATTTACCTTTGGTAACTTTATTATCTTGAATATTTGGTCACCTTATCTCTAGTCTTTCCACTCTGCAGGGTGTGTTTGACTTACAACCTTTGAAAGTTATGTACAGTTGCATTAGAGATGTTGGAACAGTGCTGTCAATCTGTCCTCTGAGGCAGCTCAGGGTACTCAGCAGGTGGAGTCAAGGCAAAGGTAATCTTTCTGGGGCAGCAGTTGTCGTCTTTTGGCTTTCATCTCTGTGGGACAGTTGGTTTTCCCCTTTCAGAGTACCTGTTCTCATCTACCGTGTGATGTGATGAGAGCAGCCAGAAGAAAGTTGTGAAGCAGGAGGGCACAAAGCAAATGGCTCATCTGATGCAGTGCCCTTTGTGGCCCTGATGCGACCTCAGCAAAGAGGGCTGCTAGGAACTGGTTTAGTATTAATTTACTAATACTGCTAAACTAATTAGTTTGGTAACTGTTCTGATGACAGCAGCTTACTGCGGCCTTTTTCTCAGGTCTGCGTTAAGGGACGTAGAGATGTGAGCGTGTGCTGCGTAGTGTGATGGGTAGATATGCAGCTATGCTATTTTTGTCACTTGAACCCATTTTGTCTGGTCTGCTTCATCACAAAGATGCAGTCATTTAGGTAAATCGGCCAGAAAAGCTTAATCTTTGTAAAATAGTGCAAGTAGAGAGTGGAGTGATAAAGTGCTTCCAGCAGCACTTGGGTGCATGCACACTGCTGTGTGTGAAACCTCTCAGCATTAAGCGCATCACCCTGGATTCCTGCCTCCTCTGTCAGGTAAGTCAGCTGTATGTCAAGGCTGGCAGTATCAAATGAAGATGGGAGGAATGTCTGGTGATCGGGTGAGATCATTCCACGCTGCTGCCGGAGTGGTTTGCTCTATCTGGGATGAATCCAGTGCTCTAGGATGTTTGCCAAATCGGTTGGAGGAACTTGTAGCTGGCTGTGGCTGCTCTGGGCTCTCAAGAAGTGGGAGGTGTCGGGCTGGGTGCAGCTGGCTAAAGCATACCATGTTTTATTCAGAGTCGGACAGACTGTTTCCTATTTCCTCATCTTTGAGTGATGCGTTTCCTACTCTGGACAGGAACACAGGGCTTATCCATGCTGTTCGTTTAGCTAGCAGAAGGATGAGTCAGGCTTATGAGTTATGGCCACGGCTTTCTTCTGAAACTCGTCCTGCTTCTGGAAGAGCAAGGGCATCTGGTGGTGTGCAGAATGCAGTGGCTTCCTTTGCTGATGGGTTTAAATGGAGAACGTTTAACATGTTTAAGAAAGTTCTGAAAATTGTGCTAGCCCAGTAGAATAATTGGCATTCAGAGAGCTCAGTGTCCACTTCTAATGAACAAGGGTGGTATTATTGGATAGCTCCTTAAATTAAGATTTGCCCTGTTTACTTTAAGCATATGGGAAGATTCTCTGTGTAACATGACGTTTCCTCCTCTTCATCAGTCTTCATTTTATTTTGTGCTATTTCTCTCTCCCTTCTCGGTGTGGGCAGAACCTCCAGAAGCCAGCTTGGGTGATCAGGAGAAAGGTGGAGGTTGGGAGGTGACAGTGAATGAAGGAATCCTTTGTTGGGTGTCTGAGTAATGTCCTGCAGGTGGAGAGCAGTCGTCCCAAGCGCGCTTTGGGATGTTTCAACACCTCTGCATCTCAGTCATTAACTTTTCTATTGGGTTGTTTTGTTGTTTGCCTTTAAAGGCCTTTGGCTGCCATGAGGGGTGACTTGTTTCAGACAGTGGTTGGATTGTAGTATTTTTGCTGTTGGTAGCAGTGCTGGAGAACAGTGAGGAGGTGTAACTGCTGCACATCTAGGACTTGTCTCTCTGTTGTAGGAGTTGTGTTTGGGGCTTCTCCTCTTTAGGAATTGCAGTTCTCATTTCCTTGGAACCTTGGGGAGAGAAGTCTGCCCTTTTGGTGTGCCAAGAACACGCCTTTGTGTTTGCTGCTTTTGTGTAATGCAGTGGTAGCACCAAGCTGAAATCTTCAAACAACATTGCCAGGGAATTATGACATTTGGTAATAAACCCTGGTGTTCACTTTTTTCCTGAACTCTTTAAAAATATGCATTTTTTGATAAAAATACTGCACAGGGTACTATGTGCTTTTTATTTTTCTTGTGGTCACTAAATGCAGGCAGTCTTTGATTGCAGTTCATTATTTTCTTATCATCCCTCTTGTTTTTCAGTTTTCTGCTGGGATTCCACTGTATGAAACTTATTACAAACAGGTAAGTTTCAGGAGATTGAAGCACAGTTTCCTTCCCCTCTCTCCCACGCTAAACTTCTGTAAATCCTTTCCACTGAGTGGAGCCATATTACAGAAGCATGAATAAGACATTTCGTTTCTTGTCTCTGCCTACATGGCATCCTTCAGTTGAAGGCAAACCTCTGTCTTCCAGGTAGATCCAACATACATGGGGAGAGTTGGGGCAAGCGAAGCTGCGCTGTTTCTTAAGAAGTCTGGTCTGTCTGATATTGTCCTTGGAAAGGTGAGTTGGAGGAACGAGGCAATGTTTGCAGTAATTATCTGTGCATTTGTTTCACTGCAGCTAAGACTGAGCAGAAGGGGTTAATGACAGCAGGTGAGATGGAGTGTGAATCGGATCCTTTGACCTCCAGGTTAACCACTGGCTGCCAAGAATTCAGGGTCTTTTCTGGGCTTTGTAGGGATCTGTGAGGAAAACTTGTGTCTGCTGTCACGCTTTTGTTGTTAACTTGAGAATTAAATAGAACTGTATTTCATAACTTGGCAGTTGCAATTAACAGTTTGAAAAGGCGTATAGCATGAATTGTTGAACTGAGTTAAATTTTATTTTAAAGTTTCAATGGCTTTTAATTTGTATCTCCACAGATATGGGATTTGGCTGATCCAGAAGGTAAAGGGTACTTGGATAAACAGGTAAATAAAACGTTCCTGTTAACCTCTTACATTGCCTTCTACAGTGGAGCCTTGATTCCAGAAAACCCTGATATCCACAGTAATTCCCCTTAGCTTTTTTTTTCCCCCTCTAAATTTTCATTTACAAGATTTTTTTTTGTTTTTTGGTGCTGCTGATGTTGAAATGTATTATTCAGTGAGGCTGCTGGAGAAGTTAGTTCTTGTTTTCTGCTCCTCCTGTTTTCTCAATAATCAGTGTGTGATACATAGACACACAGTCACTGAGAGTAATAAATACAAACTATAGTTTTAGGATCGATTTTAGAAATCGTTCTTGTACTGGCATTATTTGAATGACTTGGAATAACACATGCTCTAGTTTTGTGTACCTATGGAGCATTGTTGGTTTGTTTTCTGAATGTTATTAATTCTTAAGAAAAAAAGTTAAAAATAGTTATGAGGCAGCCCTTAAAAACCAGCTTTGAAGATTTTTACTCCTTGTTCCATGTCACTACAAAGTCTTTTCGGAATCTCTTCTGAAAGCAGCGAGGTATTGCTGCAGTGCAGTGACTGCATGGGGCTGCACATCTGTTGTTTCCGTGCTTTACTCGGGGTCATGTGTATGCTGCTGGTAAAACCCTGAATGGATTATTGGAGCTGGTGAGTTAAACTGGCTGCTTATTTTAATAGAAAGCACTATTGTTTGTAGGGCTTCTATGTGGCATTGCGCCTCGTAGCGTGCGCACAGAACGGCCATGAGGTGAACCTGAGCAGCCTGAACTTGACTGTGCCACCTCCTAAATTTGTAAGTAATACATACCTGAATGTTTGCATACATTGCATGAGAAGTAAAGCTTCAGCTGAAATAGTTTTATAAATCATCTGTTTTATAAACATCATGGTTTTCAGACTTCAGGTTGCCATCAGTGTTTCACAGCACATCTGCCACTGTCCTGTCTTCCTGTGAAGTTCCAGCCCCATCCTGGGCTGCAAAGTCAGTGCAAGTTTAACTGCAGTCAGCTCGTTCCGTGCTTTTAAGCTGATGTGGCTAAAACCTCCGTTTATGGGGAGGGGAGAGATGGTTTTTGAACTGTGTCAACAACAGTGAATAGCAATGGGCATGACTACAGCTTCACCTCTTTCTGTGTGTGTGTATGAATAAAAATAAAACTTTCATTTTAGCATGACACCAGCAGTCCCTTGATGATCACCCCACCTTCAGCAGAGACTCACTGGGCTGTTAGGGTAAGTGTGAAAGACAACACATTCCATTCATTCTCTACATGTTTTCCTTGTCTCTGGTGTTCCCAGTGAGAGAATTTGATATCAAATATATTTCCCATTTCAAAAGTCCTTCCTTGATGGCAGACTTGTGTGTGGTAAAGAATATTGAGCTTACAGCTGAATGAAGTATTAAACAAGCCTGTGACGATCCCAGGTGTGATGTTTTTAAGACAGAGCGAATTTTAATCTTCTGCCTGGATTTCTTCCAGAATCCTAATAGTAGGCACTTTGATGCTTGTATAAGGAACCCCACTGAGAACAGTGAAGCATTTCAGCAAATTCATCCTGAAGAATTAATTTAAAGCTTGAGTTCACGTAGTATTTAGTGATAATACACAATATGTGTCATTGGAATAAAGGAGCTTGTGATAGAAGCATTGGAATATTTGCGTTTACTTGCTTTGCAGTTGCAAACGTTTTCCAAAATGGCTTCTAATGTGATCTTTCACTTATATGTTGTACCATTAAGTGGGAAGCTGATCTTTTGGAACAAACAGTTCTTAGTTGGTTTAAAGTCTTATCAGGAGTGTCATAATCAGAATTTGTTGTCCTTTCAGAACACTGTAGAAATGTATTTTCTACACTGCATGCTAAAATCTCTTAGATATCACATCCTTAGCCTTGAAACTAAGCTCCACCATCAGGGCAACACTTGCGAGAAAGCTTGGAAATTTAGAATGAATGCTTTACTGTCCAGTCTTAATTTCTTGCAAGATCTCATTTTCAACACTCACGCAGGCACACTTTTTTACTTATTCAGGCTATTTCTTACCAACTAGGTGGAAGAAAAAGCAAAGTTTGATGGTATTTTTGAAAGCCTTTTGCCAGTAAATGGTTTACTTTCAGGAGACAAAGTAAAACCAGTTCTGATGAATTCAAAGCTACCTCTTGATATCCTAGGAAGGGTAAGTATGCTGTTTAGGTTTAGCTATTCTCTATTTAGCTTCTCTTACCTGCAGTGTTTAATATTAAAGTGTAATTTATCAACATAAATAGGCTTTTAGCTGGATTTTACATCAAGTGCATGCTAAAAAGTAGGAATGTTAAGTAGTGTCTGAAGTCATCCGTTTAGAATAATAATAGTAGTTTGGGCCCCCGAGTAGATTGGTTCCATTATCTCCCTGTTCATTTTAAGAGGTAGAAATTTTGACTGTGGTTGTATTAAGCACAAACAAATGAAGAAAAAAAACAACAACAAATCACGTTCTCCTAAACCCTAATAGCTTTTATAACATTGGATTCCACTGTTTTGTCACTTTTCCAAATGCAAGTTGTTAGCCATACCATTAAATCTGTCTACTGTTTGTACAGGAGAGCACTTTACAGCATCTTAGTTCATTGTAGCTGTGAAATTGCCAAGTATTTTTTTCACGTGTATTTATAAATAGTTCTGAGTTCAGTGCATCCTTTCTGTATTTGCAAAAGCAACAGACCTTAAAGCGGTTTTCAGCTTCAGTTTAAAGTGTGTTCCTTAGTGTTCTCTTTGCATGTTGATATGATGGAGAATTTATACATCGTGTGTAAGAGCTGTATCTGCATTATCATATACTCCAGTGTCTTCAGGAAGAACTCAATATATTGTCTATAAAATCTGTGTATTGTTTTAATTCTGCGCTTGAATATTGTGAAGCAATCTTAGAACTCTTCATATTTGATTGTGTTACTTTAGTGACAGAAATGCAGGAAGCTTACTTGTGTTCAGAGGAGTTTGTACATGGGATAGGAGAGGGGCTAAATGGGCAAGGGACATAAATCAAGTGTCCTAAATTTGTGTGGACACACAGTGAAAAAGCCAGGAGCAGAGGTCAGATGGTGGAGCCTCAGTGTGCAATCTGTACACTCAGAATAATTGGTTGGACAGTGTCCAGGGATGGCCAGGTGTTAGAAAGAACACTCAACATTTTGCACCTTTCTATGTAAGACATTGTCTGTACTTGACATTAATAATGAAATAAAGTTGACAGATGCTTAAATTCTCTTGCAGAAAATTCTGAGGGCTGGCCATGTTTTTTGACTGAAACGGAAAGCAGACTTTTGAAGTGAAATGCAAATGAGAAATATTGACTTTTCTAAAGTGTCTTAACTTTCTTACAAAGCAAACTGGGATGATATGTCAGCATACACCATCTGGGGAATCACAAAAACATCCCTGGATGTTTGTAGTTTGATGAATCTTTAATTGCAACACAGGAAGATGAAAAACATACATCTCTTATGTGCTGGACTTATTAGAGCCAATGTTTCCACAAAATATTTGATTGACATTGCCAGAAAACTCCAAACCAGTCTGTTTCACAGGAGAATCACAGCTAGATCTAATATGATGCTGTTTTCACCAAAATGTGTTAGAAGCTGTTAGAAGGCATGCTTAATATTTGACAGCTGATATCAAAGGCACAGAATGTAACTTGTTTTTATCATAAATGCCGCAGGTCTGGGATCTCAGTGATATTGATAAAGATGGTCACTTGGACAAAGATGAGTTCGCTGTGGTAGGTTGCTTTATGTCTTCAATTCATAGTGCATCTGCTAGAGCCAATCGCTCTGCTGTTACCTGAGTGTTGCAGCTTTGCTCTGCTGCGTTCTGTTTCATGATCCAAATCATTCACGTGCACTTATGGTCTTTCTCAATCCTTTTGAACTCTTGCCTGTGTCATCAAGATTGACATTTTTATAATAACATTCACAATCATGTTCTTCTCTGGCTTGTCTCTCTCTCTAATCTTATTGTCTTTGTTTTACTAATACATAAACTGCTGATACTGGAAAATCTCATTGCTTTTTTTTTTTTTTTTCATTGTTAACATTATATCTGACCTCTCTGCCTTTGCAGGCAATGCATTTGGTTTATAGAGCTCTCGAGAAAGAGCCAGTTCCTTCACTGTTACCCCCTTCTCTCATACCACCTTCTAAAAGAAAGAAGACACCTGTCTTTCCTGGTGCAGTTCCTGTTCTCCCTGCAAGTCCTCCTCCAAAAGACAGCCTGCGTTCTACCCCATCTCATGGTAGCGTAAGCAGTCTGAACAGCACGGAGAGTTTGTCTCCCAAGCACAGCACCAAACAAGTACAGGTGTGATTTTTCTTTTTTTTCCTTCCATATCAGTAAAGTGAAGGGGGGGGTGAAAAGGAGAGGGGAAATGCTTCCTTGTGTAAGCATTCTGAAAATACAAGGTTTTTTGAGTGGAGAAAATGGCCAGAGAATGGAGGAAGAGCATGTGAATTTTAGTTACGTGAACATGAGGCGTAGCAAATCTCAATGGAGAATTTTCACGTTCCATAGAAAGGTTTTCTTTAATTAAAAAAATAAAAATAATTAATCTGCCTTCTAAAATTCCTGTGTGAAGGTAGCTGGGTCTGTATTTCCAAAGAATTAGCATTTTTCAGCTGATGAATAACTCTTTCTTAGTATTTATTAATTCAGGTAGTATTCAGCTGAAAGATTCATGGGAAAAGGGAAGTAATTGTTTGCCATCAGATTAGTTTGTGCAAGATACATTCAGCACTTGCATGCTGAAGAACGCTGTGCGTTCTGCCCTCGCTGTCTTTCGACTCTTTCAGCCTTTTTACTGAAATGTAGCACTTTTCTGTTACAGCTGTCTGTGAATTGGGTCGTGCCAATGTCTGAGAAAGTGCGATACGATGACATTTTCTTAAAAACAGACACAGATATGGATGGTTTTGTGAGTGGCCAAGAAGTAAAGGACATTTTTATGCATTCAGGTCTGTCTCAGAATCTCCTAGCACATATATGGTAAGAATTCTCTAGTAGCTGTATTTTTGCATCTCACTGGTCTGGGAAGGCAGTTGATCCATTCAGAATCATAATCTTAACACTAAAACAATTAAAAAAAAAAAAAAAAGCCATCAGCCTCATTTGCTTGTCCTGTTGCAGGATTATGATGTGGGCTGTATGGAAAATCAAGAGAGAAATAGATTCTCACTGGGCTGTCCTGGGAGGGGGGTGTAGATCAGACTGAACTGTGATTGTTTTTTGCAGTTCTAGTGTTCTGAAGATTTTGTCAGCATAATGTTCTTCTATTCAGTCCAGTATGCCTGATAGAAATTGCTCTATGGAGCTTTTTCACTGCAATAAACAAGCTGTGATGGGGCTAAAACAAAAGAAATTTACGTATGTTTTTTTTATTTCAGACTTTTTGGTAAAGAAGAGTAGTTTCCTTGTTTATAAGTATGACCTGTTTTTTACCAGGGCTTTGGCAGATACAAGACAGTTGGGAAAGCTAAGCAAAGATCAGTTTGCACTAGCAATGTATCTCATTCAACAGAAGGTCAGTAAAGGGATCGATCCTCCACAAGTGTTGTCCCCAGATATGATCCCTCCCACAGAGAGGAATACGCCCATACAGGTCAGTAGTGGCTTATTTGTAGATGCACAGAGCCTGTGTGCCTTGATTGAAATGGTCCATGAGTATTAATTTCGTAATGTTTATGTTTTGCAGTGTGATGGTAAAGAATGGCTTTTTTTTCTCATTTTAGTGATGTTTCCTTTTGCATTTCAAAACTGACAAAAATGTCAAAACAAGGCAGTAACATTTCATTAATAACTGAGAAAAGCTGAACTGGAAAAATACTCCTTTGTCACAAAGTAGTTGGTTTTTTATTAAAAAAAACCTTCCTTAGGAAGTGCTGGAAGACTTTTAGTAGTCTGGCTCTGGCTGTGGCCAGGACCAAATTCCTCCCATGAAAATGTGAAATTCTCCTAATGGGAATCTGGAGGGTAATGAGCTTCTGGGAATTGGTGGTTGGCTTATCTTTGTAGCATAGCAGTCTGTAATCCAGTGTCCATCACTGTAAATAACATATTATTGATCATGAAAGCATTGGATCTTATACTGAATGTTATTTGTTCCTTTTCTTAATAGCATGTCTCTGTGTTTCTGAAACTTCTATTAAGGAACACTTTTGGCATGTCTGTGCGTTCACCTTTTCTGTAAATTAAGTAGCATTTTCCATTACTTTTCTACTTTTCCTAGCCAGCTTTTGAGTCTGTAAATATATTTCTGTTGTTGCCATTGCTCTAGTCCTTTTAAGTTTTTTCCTGTATCCTTTTTCTATAGACTCTGTCAGGTTACTTGACTCCTGTAAGAACTGAAATCTCAGCACTAACAGAAATGCGTCGTGTGAGTAACAGTAACATTGCAGAATTGTTTGTGCACCCTGCTTAGAACTCAGAGTTTTTTTCTATACCTTCTCCTCTCTCTTTGCACTTATGGTCTTTGATTCTTGGTCTTTGCATGATGGAATTGTGCAAGAGAATTGTGTCCCACCTTTGTCTTCAGCCTTTGTAAAGGAAGATCTGTCACAGCTGTGTTCTAATAGGCTGTTTTGTTCCTAACAGGATAGTTCAAGTTCTGTTGGATCAGGAGAATTTACAGGGGTGAAGGAACTAGATGATATTAGTCAAGAAATTGCACAGCTGCAGAGGTAATACCTGTGGGCCATTGACTGTAAATCTAGAAGTAAGAAAACCAATTGAGTTTATAGTGCTGATGTCATTTACAATTATTTTCTTTTAATCTGTTTGTTACTGCTTGTCACTGAGGTTGGTAATGACTCTCCCAGTTGTTCCATCCAGTTGGCAAGTTTTGTAGTCAGCCTGGAGTCTTCCAGGTGGCTGCAGAAGGTCGAAAATAGGTCGTATTTTTTTGAAGAATAATTGAAATGTGCCATTACTTCCACAAAGATTTTTGTTCGTTTGCTGTTTCCAGAATAATATTTACTTGGTTCTTGCACGTGTGTTGTATTATTTAACTAATCATGAAAACATTTGCTTGTTTATCTTACAGGGAAAAATATTCTCTGGAGCAGGACATTAGGGAAAAGGAAGACTCAATTAGACAGAAAACGAATGAAGTTCAGGTAAAAACTCCTATATTTATAATCACTGATTTTTGTAATCTAAAATAATACAGTGAGAAGCCTTCTTTCTTCTGCCTTTCCATATGTGGTTTCTGGACAAGTCTCCTTCTTGCATGGGAGTTTCTCTAACTTACAGAAAGGTCTTTAGTTTCCTTTTCTCCATCAGAAATGTTTTGTTCTGATGCTGATTAATATAAATAGATAATGATGCATGAATGGTTTGAAATGTCTTAATTAGTGTTTGACTAACGTTGCTGAAGGAGTTTGTTTTTCATAGTAAAGGTAACTCAATTACATGTGTTCTGCATCACAGTTCCTTTCTTTCTTCTGGGCACTGATTTGTACAATATCTGTGAATTCCTGCTGAAAGAAAGTGTGTGTACATAGGAAATAATCTGTATGACATAGAAAATCCTGCTTAGTGTGCCAGCCTTTTTCTCTGTGATTGATCGTTCTCATAAGGCACGAGCTAAATGTAAGTTACAAACTGTGTGATTTTCCTCAGGAGCTGCAAAATGATTTAGACAGGGAGACAAGTAACTTGCAAGAGCTTGAGGCTCAGAAACAAGATGCTCAGGACCGCCTGGATGAAATGGACCAACAGAAAGCCAAACTGAAGGATATGCTGAATGATGTAAGGCAGAAATGCCAGGAGGAAACACAGGTGGTGAGTGTATATTTATGCTAGAGGTCCTCAAGTATATTGTGTCTTTTGTTGAAGGAAGTTGCATTCATTTCATAAACAAGCTTTTGCTGTCTGTAATTTTTCAACCACAAATAGCAATTTCCACACAAATACAGAGATCCGAAAAGGATTTTGTTAACGTACACAACTTTCATAACAGTTAGAAATGTGGCACTCCATCAGATGATCTACAGAAGTCCGTCCCTATGAAAATTGTTCTTTGACTACGTGAAATATTCAGCCCATCAGCCCACTGGAACAGTTAGAAGCATTATTCCTGACCCATCAGGCAGTCCATGGGCAGTAGTGTGTATTTTTATCACTGTGAAACTCAGATCAGTATTTTAATTTAAAGGTAGGTTTTCAGGGAGATACTGTTATCAGGAACTTGGTGTATAATGCCATGCAAGAAAGTGTTTCAGGAGAGCCTTATGCAGCTGTATAAATTTAAGTCTACCAGTTAAAAAATCAGCTTTGTAGCACTTGATAAATATTTCAGTGGAAAAGGCACCAAGTTCTGAAAGCTACAGGATAACCACTTAAGAAACAATCTTTAATTACTTTTACAATTAGTGTGGTATTTATGTCATTTAAGGTACTAGTAGTTCTTGGTTTTATAGAATATTCTGCATGCTTATACTGAAAATTCTGTGTAATGTAAAAAGCATGCAGTTCTTCAGCGTATGATTTTTATCTTCTGTAACACTGGGTAAGTTGCTTTACACCTTCATATTTTTTATGAATTCATAATGTATTGAGGTACATTTACTTCAAATTTCTCTTTGATTTTTATAATGTTTTGTTTCAGATTTCATCGCTGAAAATGCAGATTCAATCTCAGGAATCAGATTTAAAATCACAGGAAGATGATCTTAATAGAGCAAAAGCAGAGCTGAATCGCCTCCAGCAAGAAGAGACACAGTTAGAGCAGAGTATCCAGGCTGGGAAAGTGCAGCTTGAAACAATAATCAAGTCTTTAAAATCAACACAGGAAGAAATAAACCAGGTATTCACTGTCGTTTGCATGACGTCATTCTTTTCCTTCTTTAAAGTGCTAGAAGTTGAACATGAACTAGAAAGATGACTTTACAGAAGAGAAGAAATAGTGGTGCATGCAATAAGCCTTTCTGATCGTGGCTCAGTAGGTCAATTCCCAGTCTGAGTCGGAAGAAGTTCAACTCCTGAGGGAGTTGTGGGTAGGGAGGGGGAAGCAACTGTCTTGCAACCATGTTTAACCATGGGTGAAAGGATTGTCTTCTTACTGAATCTCTGAAGTAACCAGTTCCATAGTAGCTGCAGCCTTCAGTTTTGTGAGGATGACTGCGGTATTGAAAGATTAACATACTAAATAATTTTTCACTACTTAGGCAAGAAGTAAACTTTCTCAACTTCAGGAGAGCCATCAAGAAGTCAGTAAGAGTGTAGAAGAATATAATGAAGCTCTCAATGGGGTTAATGGTGGTAGCCTGACAAATTTAGCAGACATAAGTGAAGGCCTTGGGCAGACAGAAAGAAGCAATTATGGAGCAATGGTAAGAAAAGATTTGTAATGTTATTTAGAGTGCTTTGAATAATGAAGATCTGTTATTTACACCTAATCTTGAAATCATTAAGCAACTTCTCTTGCTATAAACTTGCCCTTAATAATGCATTTCTTATTTCCAAATATATATAATATATATATTACATAGTTCAGTTCAAAAAAAAGTAAGTTTACTTTCCAGAATGTATTAGTATTTCTCTTCTGCTAAGACAGTTCCAGCAGTAATTAAATCATTTATTGTGTTTCCTTTAAGTCAGTATTTTGTTTTCTGAATTCTTAGGATGACCCATTCAAGAGTAAAGCCTTGATGTTCACCAATAACACGCAAGAATTGCATGCAGACCCATTCCAGTCAGAGGATCCTTTCAAATCTGATCCATTTAAGGGAGCAGACCCTTTCAAAGGCAGTAAGTGACCAATGGCTTACCTGAGACCTTGAAGAACAACTGTTGAGTAAATGATATTTTCAAACTTTTATCATCTTGCTAAATAGTGGATAAAACAAGTGATTTTTCTGTCCTGCATAGGTGACCCATTCCAGCATGATCCTTTTGCAGAGCAGCCACCTGCTCCAGCAGGTAATAGCCCTTACCATGACAGGACAGATGACTTAGACAATTTGTAGCCAAACACAAAGATGGAGCTGGCTTTTGGTTTGCATGTGGGAGCTTAAAAACTTGGCAGTCAGTGCAAACAAGATCAATGCATTGCACACACTGTTAACTTTTCACTGAGTGGAGTCTGTAACCTTGTCAGATATTCACCGAAAATGTGTACGTGTTGCAACTTAATACCCAGAACAGAGAGTATCTGGAAGTTTCTTGGTTTGCCATGGTGTTTTTTTGTTTGTTTTTGTTGGTGGTGGTTTCGTTTGTTTTCTAGTAAGAAAAAAAAATCAGTGAGTATGAGGTCAAATGAAAAATGGTTCATTATTGACACTACTTCTTCTAACTGCTAATTGCTACATTCTATTTACCTTTTAATACTCCTTCTAGATCCTTTTGGAGGTGACCCATTTAAGGAAAGTGATCCATTTCGTAGTTCTGCCCCTGAGGATTTCTTCAAGAAGCAGGTGAAGAGTGACCCGTTCACATCTGATCCATTCACAAAGCCCTCCACTTTACCCTCAAAGGTCAGTGATTTGTACTTTGTACTTAATTTAATCACAGTAGTTTGCTTTTCTGAATGCTTCTGAGTGTAATTTCTTATTTTGCCCTAGGAACTAATACTGATTGTGTTTGTGTGATGTGCTTTTCACTGTGTTTTGGTTTCATTCAGTGTTGTCAGTAGCCAAATACTATGTATTTCATCTGTTCATCTGATTTTATCCCATTGTATGTCCACTAAACAGAGTGATCTGAAACTGGAAACAGTTTGTCCTAAAGCAGTAAATATTGATGTGCATAAAAGAGAAGTGTGCAGTACAGCACAACAGTAATTACATATCTGTTCTTATTTAGCCTGACCCTTTTGAAAGCAGTGATCCTTTTACCTCTTCCAGTGTCTCTTCAAAAGGTCCAGGTAAGAAGAAAAACAGTTTGCTCTTTTTTTTTCCTAACCAACTGATAGAAAGCACATTGCTCTTTGCAATCTTCTCATAACATCGCATGGATGGAAAAATGCAAGTGTTGTTTATTTCCTACTTTTTCACAATAAGCTCTTAAAAATTCTTATGCATAATTGTAGTGATTTCTTTCATACCTGTTACAGATCCGTTTGGAACATTGGATCCATTTGGAAATGGCGCTTTCAGTAATGGCGAAGGATTTGCAGACTTCAGTCAGATGTCAAAGGTAAAAATCATGAGGAAAGCAAAGATGTGCTCTTAAAAATTCCTTAACCGTTTTTGAAGGGTGTGATATAATTGCAGTGTTGGAGCTGACAGTCCATTTCTGCTGTGTTTTGATCAGTCTCAACAATTCCTTAGCAAAATACCTTCAATCCATCTCAATATGTAAAAGTTCTAATCAAGACCGTAGGTTCAAGAGGGGGAAATCAGTTTCTACACACATTCTCAAATATCAGTGGAACAAAAGAAGTAACATCTATTTTTCACTTGCCCTCAAAGGTAGTTGATCCAGATAATGGAACCAGATAATGGAAGGCAGGTGCAGCAATATATTGTTACGTTTGCTTTGGTACCGACTGCATTTCTCATGGCATTCTAACTTGTTCTTAAACTTCTCCATAAGTATGGGGAACCAGAGAAGGGTGGAAAACGTGTGCTGACATTCACGTTTAACAGGATTGCTGTTTTTTGGTTTATTGTTATAAGCTGAGTGTATATGATGTATTCCAAGTGGTTGTATCTCCATACCTCCTAATCTGGATGGGAGTCGCAGTCTGCTATTGGTTTTGTGAGTCTGACTTTGGAATTTGCAGTTACTTTTTTCTGATGTTTGTGTTTTTGTGAGGTTGCTCTCCAGTAGGTGGCAGCAGTCCTTACAAATACCGAAGTGTTTGGTTTGGGTTGGAGGTTTTGGTGGCTGTTAGCTTTTAGCTTCGCCTACAAAGCATTCTTATTTCAGGATAGATTTTCCTGCGTGGTGCAGTTTGTTGTGCCATTTGTTATCATTCACAAAAAACAGCTGAATATATGAAGTATGTTAAAACAATGCATTTTTAGAATTTTCCAAGATTTTACAAAAAATACAAATAGGTGTAACTTAAGTAAAGCTTGGAAGAAAAGCTGCCCATTCTACAGTCTGGCATAGTTTCACCATTAACACTTTGTTTCGTGGTTCTGATTTATCATGGAGTGAAGGCTCTGCTGTAGTGTGAATGTCCATCACTAAATAATAAAAGGGAGTTCTACTTCCTTTTATTCTTCTCAGCTTTTTGCTAGGGGTAAAAGTTTGAGAAGCACTTAAGTGATTAAGAGCACAGCTGCCCTTTATTAGTTGTGCTCTTAGACAAAGTCCTGGCACCTCTGGCAGTAGGTATGAGCATCTTGTGCTGCTGACATTAACAAGAATTGTGGACACATTTACAGAATTGAAGTTGATACTTTTCAGTGAGGTAATTTAGAACCTTTGCAAAACAACAGGTGTTCTGCAATGTGCTTACATTCTTTTTCGTTTTTTCTGTTGCAGTCAGTAGCTTCAGAC
The DNA here is from genome assembly GCF_026119805.1 of Tympanuchus pallidicinctus. Taxonomy (NCBI): domain Eukaryota; kingdom Metazoa; phylum Chordata; class Aves; order Galliformes; family Phasianidae; genus Tympanuchus; species Tympanuchus pallidicinctus. The sequence goes on from NW_026294756.1 coordinate 1,291,624, forward strand.
CCCTTCACCTCCTTGTTTGGAGGAATGGGATTCTCAGATGACCCTTTCAAAAGCAAATCAGACACACCAGCATTACCACCGAAGAAAAATGTCCCTCCACGACCCAAACCACCCAGTGGTAAGGAGGTTTTATTTTTAGTAACCAGTTCCCCCAGTATATTACTGTATGTTCTTGGAAATAAGGACAAGTTGTCAGTTTTCTATCTTAATATTTTACATTTCAGCTGTGGAAGAAGGTATGAGATTATCAGCAGATTGGCAGGAATTGTCAATAAACCAGAGTGAAACTGGTTGGAAATTCAATCTCCCTCCCTAGAGCTGATCTTTTTAAAAAGCTGATTTTTAAAAACAATCAGATACCAGTGAAACTGTTTCAAGAACTGAAGCCACTTTAGAGCTGTTAGTTTCAGGTCTACTTTTAACAGCAGCAGAATAATTCAGTTAATATTAGCAGTGAACGTTTAGTCAGCTTACCTGAAAAAAAAAAGAGGTCTGGATTCTGTATATGAGAAGACCCATAATTCTGCAGTAAACGTGGGTCAATGTTCAGAATTTGAAAGGTGTTTATCTTTCTACTTGTCTGCTAGTAATTCTGCTGAGGATTGTCTGCCTTTCAACTGCTGTGTTTTGGAGAAAAGCGTGCACCAGCACCCATCCTGTTTACAACAAATACTGTTGATCTGACAGGTTTTGCAAACCAGTTGTGCTAGAATTAGATTCTTGGACAACATGAAAAGTGCTTTCTAGCACAGGGATGTCCCATAGATTAATCCAAGGTTTGCAAAATACTGTTCAATAGAACAGATAGAAGCATACCATTGCTACAGCATTAGATTATGAACAGAAGTATTAAAGCTGAAGGTAATCTTTTTTTCATGAAAGAGTCAAACAAGTACTAAGTACACCTATGTTATTTCTTTAATGTGGTTTCTTTATGTTACTTCTTCAAAACATGAATGCTCCTAGCAAATACACTTTGCAGAAATGGGCAATACATTTCACAGGGCTGACTTACATGCATGGTTTTTTAGTGTTGTATTTGTCTGTCTGCTTATTCCCTCTTTTGTGTATACTGAAGGATTTTGGACACACAGCTTTAATAATTTGCTTTGATTGTAGATGTGTGCACTCAGCCTTTAATCAGTCTTTTCAAAAATCTTGTTTAAATGTGTAATTTTCCCTCTTGTTGTGAGACACAAGATTTGTGAGGTTCCACTGCTCTACCCAAAGCAAATGTTGTTATGATAAAATAGACAAGGAGGAAACAAAGCAGGTTTTTTTTTTAAAGCAAACGAACCTCATGTGCTTATGCAGTCATACTCCTCCCTTCCTTCCACACTAAAGCAATCTTCAGCGGTTACTTAAAGCATGAGAAATTTCATAGTAATATACTGCGATTTGAGCAGGAGATAGAAGCACACGAATGTGTGTTAGAAATGGGAACACTGCTCAGAAAACAACAAGAAAGAAACTTCCGTTGTTTCTTACTTTCCTCATTGGTCTGTTTAATTAAAAAAAAAAAAAAAAAAGTATGTGATAAAGATCTTGCTGAAGGATGAATAAATGCCAGTTATTAGCAGCCAAATCTGTAGGTTGCATTTCTGTTCCCAGTTCATACTTGCTTTTGTAAAACTTCTTGCTTTTGAAAATGACTTGTAAGGCTGCTTGTCTTTTGTGAGGTCAGGTGCAATAGAGGTCTGACAGAAAGCTTTACTTGTTCTCAATGCTCTAAAATCAAGTAGAATCCACCAATTGATGTTTTTGCAGAGCATTAAAAGTTGCTTGGTTTCCTAAAGTAGTAGGTAACAACTTTCAAAGTTCAGTAGGGCTTATGTGGCATACAAACATGGTCTCATCTGTATATGGAGCTAATGCAGGTTGTTCTGGATTATCAGATCATGGCCAAGGTATGCCATAGTTTCCCTTGCCCATATCTCTGTATTTTGCCCAGAAAACATGGAGTTGTGCCTCAGTTGTTATTTCTTCATGAAAATGGTGCAAACTTCTGGAACTGAGCACAGGGTCAGGGAGATGCTTCAGATACAGCCTCTGTTGGTCTCTTGATGGAGGTCACATCCAAGGGTACCTGCACAAACCTGCAAAAGAAGTGTGTTCAGATTAGCTGCCCTCAAATGAGGGCTCTAGGGATGCTTTTCTTGCTGTGCTTAAGAGAACTTCTCAGTTAGGGCAGCTTTGTCAGCAGCAGAGTTTCAGTGGGTAATCGTTTCAGCATATAAAGTCCAACCTGTAAACTGAAAAATTGGTTGTTTTTCCTCTCTTGCTGTTTTTCTGTAGTTGGTGTTTTTTTCGAAGCTTGGACATTGAGAAGCAGCAGTGATCTGATGGCTGTTGGCAGACACTTCTGTTTGCAGCTGTCAGTGGTTATTATCTAGAAAGGATAGGCAAGCACTTGCTATGTGGCATGGCTGAGACACCCTTGAGATCCGTATCTTTCCCTTCTCAAAAACTAAGGTTAGGAGAGGGGATAACAATCACGAGAGTATTTCCTTAAAGCTGTATCTTAGGCTGAATCTCAGGCTTACAGTTATGTTCTTCATAAATCACTTTCCTTCTTTTTCACCCTTTTTTGAACCAGGGCCTTCAAGATATCTCAGATGTTTCTCGGTCTTAAACTGATCTTTGGTCCAAGAGAAATCTTATGCATTTGTTTTTTTGATTAAATGCCCTTTTGTGCCTTTTCAGCAGAAGTACAGTCTTTTAAGGAGAGTTGGAGTGTATAAATCAGTGTATAAAAACGAAGACGAGGAGATGACAAGGAAGAGAGGTATTTTAGAACCACAAGCCTGGGTACAGGTGTACATCACAGCTCCAACACAGCTTTGTTACATACACAGATTTGAAAAATCGGTGTCTCTGTCCCTTACCTGGTTTAAGATTCTTCTTGGGCTGAAGGAGATCAGCTAAGAAAAACCTCTTTAGCTGCTCTGACCAGACTGTTCTAATAAAAGTCACCCGGGGAATACGTGCATGCTCTTTTTCTTCAGGAATGCGTTTGCAGTGCACAAAGTTCCTAATGGACATTAGGTTTAGTACAGCCCCGCTGGGAGCAGGCTGAAGTAATTTGATGTTCACCAGGTGGTACTGGACAAACCAAAGGGTTTGTTTCTGAGAAAAATGAAAGTTTTCCAGTATTTAATGATGTTGAGTTTTAGTAATGCTCAAAAAGCACAAAAAAAAGTTATCCAGATTGAAGCAGTACTGTGCTCTGCATAGTGAGCAGTGCATTCCTCTTCTCCTTCGCCTGTTAATTGAAAAACAAGGCAAGATTAATTATTACTAGTATTAAGAAAAATAATGGTGTGTGTTTACACACTGAATAGAGGTGCCCTGTGACAGGGATCTGAATCCCAATGCAAGTTATTTTCTCATGCTGTCACAAAAACTAACTGAAGTTGTGTAGATTTAGAAAATGTATTTTCTGTCGTAAAGATTCCATTTATTAACCTGCACTGCTCACGTATTTCTCATACTGGATTTCAGACTTTGTAGAACTGTTGTGTAATTAAGGTTAAATAGTCAGAAAGAGATGATACACTGAAACCTGGCAGTTGAAATGGTCTTAGGAGGTTCTCACAGTTTAACAATTATGTTTTCTGCCCTGAGCTGCAGATTGGAATCAGTCAGAGCTCACCGCTAACTAGTTTCTAGGTAAAAGTTGTTGATTACAAAAAGAGAGAAACAGATTTTTTTTTTTCTTTTTTCTTTTTTCTTTTTTTTTTTAAAGTACAGGAAGCTGCTGTGTGGGTGTCAGTGATTGGGTTATAAGTAAAATTCAATGCTCTAGTGCTTTGATCGTGGGACCCAGCGCATTTGCCCCACCCTTACCACTTCCTTTAAATGCAGCACCATGCATTCCACATTGCGGTTATAACAGTACTGTTAACCAGTGATATTAGTGGAGGAACCTTCACCACTAACCAGTGTGTAACCTTCAACCTCTTCTAAATTTTTATTGCCTGCTTATAGTGGTTTTGACCTTTTTAACCTTGAAAGAATATGAAGTCCTAAACACGAGCAGGAAGGCGTGCTTTGTGATTTCGGTCTGTTTTCTTCTTGAAATTGTTATTTGATAAAAAGGGTTGTTTTGATCAGCCTAGCTTTTTTCAGTCTGTGTACATTTTACAATTTATTTTGTACAGATTGAATATCAGTGGCTAACAGAGATGGTTGGTATGGTATTAATAACTGAGTACTTCATTGAGTATGTACTTGAAGGAATTAAGTTTTCCTCTGGGATACCAAAAGATAAATAGCAGAAAAACATCAGAATTGGGAATTCAAAGGACTGAGCATTACATTCATTCCATGTAAAAAAGGGATGTGTAGTTTATCTTCCTGCTATTTGAAGTTCAGGTATTAAAGTAAATTACACTGGAAGCTGTTATCCCAGGCTGCACGCAGTCCTTCATCAAAGAACTTGGGCTTTGCTTTTTGATCCATTTATTCGCTGTAGCTCCGAGGTATTATGGAAAATGAATTTATAGGTTGGCATTTCAGAGGTTAGTGGTTAACACCTCTGCCTTTGAGTTAAGGGCTTCGATTCCATTCTCACATGGGTTTTATGACAGGTAGTGCTTTCGAAATGTCAAAATATTGCAAAAAATGTTGAGAGGATGGAAAAGGGGCCAAACCAGCCTTGCTTAAATTAGTGAGTATGGTTCTCATCCTTCAGAGATGCCCCACTTGTGTGGAGTCCCATGTAAAAAGAAATGGTATCTAAATCTGCTGAAAAGGGGTGGTAGCCTCTAAGGTCTAGTTAAGGTCCATTAAGAACTATTGAGTACTGTGAAAACTGACAGCTGCGATGCATGCAGCAATCCATCATCTACAGAAACAAGTCCCTAGCTTGGGGTGAGGATGCTTCACCCTCTCCTCACAAGTGTAGTTGCCATAGAAGGTTATTAGTCCAGAAGGAGCTTGGATTGGAAGCAAATATACTGCTCGTAAGCCTCAGAAGGTAAATTTAACATTCATCTGCCCACTGAGTGATCGTGACTGAGAGAAAATACTGGAAGAAAATAGCCTGAAGGCAGTTTGACTTCAGAGCTTTGGTGAGTAGATTCTGTAGTGAGCAGATACCCAGATGGGAGATGTGCACAACTTCCAGGCTTGCTTGGACTGCAGTTGTCTAACTGGAAGCTTTCGAATAGGTTTACACCATGGGACTTCTTGTGCAGCCCTGAATGATGCTGGATGCCCTGCAGCTGTGTGTGCATGCTCAGTGCACAGGGTGGAGAGGCAGTGCAGCAGCAATGTTTGTGCAGCCCTGTGCCACTGCTGCCTTCCTTTGTATTTGGTGCTTCCTCCTCCTTTATGTCAATGATAAATATAGTTTTTTTTATGTGTCACTTCTCTAAACTTCAGGCATTTTATGGTTTGACTGGTTTTACAGTTTTAGACTTATTTTTCATCCTTAAAGCAGCATGAAAGCACTGTCAGTTCACATCTATGTGGACTTCTTATTAACAGCACTGAGGAAGAAAAAGGGCTGAGATCTTTGCTGCTTTCTGGGTTGCACATCTCAGTGTCTTTGTGTGCCTGCACTGTGTCCTCCGTGGCTGAGCTACACGAAATGCAGTCTGCACTGTTTGTTCAGTATCTCAGTTTAAAAGAACTTGCAAAACAAAGCCTGGATGCTTTGTGTGCATTTACTGGCTGTGTTTCTTAAAAGAAAATCTTATCTTGTGAGCAGATGGTGCTAAGCACATCACATATTTGTGGGCACTTTTTGACCTGCATCATGTGCTACATTCCCAGTATATGAATTTGCATAGAAATTTTCTGTATGTTTGCAGTGCATTAAGTGTAAGGAGAAGGAAGCCATGCCAGGTACAATAGATTTAATCAGGAGTTAGAAACGAATGAAAGAAATCAGTTAAGCATTTAGTTGTACCAGGAGGAAGCATTTTAACTTTTATTTTAAATTGCATGGGCATACTCGAGTCATGGATCACCTTTGGGCTGAAGGGGAGCACAGAGTTCTGTTACGCATTGCATGTTGTTTCTGAGTGGCCCTGCACACCTGTTTCCGTAGAGCTCCTCAGTCCCCAAGGTTACCCACGAGCTGCCCATACACCTTTATTTTTTCCTCATCTGCAGCTGGCTGTGAAAAATTCAGCCTCAGAGTTTGTGAGCAACAGGGAAACTTTTGTTTTCGTGCCTTCTAGAAGACCTGGCAGTTGTGTTAGAATAAAAGCATCCCGTGTTGTTTAGGACAAATGACTCATGGGTGGAGCACCTGCCCCAGCCACAAACTAAAAATTCCATTCACGCTTTGATTCTGTTTGTGCTGATCTCTCACAATAAAGATATTTCAGTACCAGTTGTTGAAGCAGGTTGTTTAGAGGCTGTTTCAGAGCAGATTGTTAATATATGATTTTTCTTCAAACCTCTCTTTCCAGAAGTTGTAAGATCATTTCTCCTAAGCTGAGACATGCAGGGTTGCTGCCTAGCAGGGGGGAGAGTTTTGCAAATACTAAGCAAAAACACTTTGGGGGGGTTTTGCATAGGAAAAAATCTTACTTCTGTTACTAAAAATATATATTGTGAATTTGTGTGAACAGAAAGTTGAGTTTGAAACACAGTGAAGAAATAGCCCTCGTTGAGGACAAAGGCTTTGAGCATTCTGCAGAAAATTGGTTTTAATGTAATTTTCAGAATAATTTGAGGGCAGCAATACTTTTCTGTAAGTTCTTAAAGCTCACAGTTCATGGAAGTTTTGTTCTGCACCGGTGAAGAGCTTAGCAGCGTGTTGAGAAGTGTGCTGAGTAAGATGGGAATGTAGATAGGTTTGGTGGAGTGCCGAGGAGAGATGCGGGGGAGGCACCTCTCAGCCTCTGAACTTTTGCAGAGTAACACCTCCAGCACTTACAGATGGGTGAGGAACCTGGCATTGATTGTCTGGCGTGACTGCAGGACTGGGCTTTGCTCACTGTCACTGTGAGTCCTACAGAGCGTGGCTCTGACTTGCTGAGGCAGATCTGTCGTGTTGGAGCACTGCTTGGAAAGGAGCGCTGTGCAGAGCTGAAAGAACGCAGCGGCAGCTCTGCCCCATTGGCCTGGCAGTGTTGTGATGCACTGTGTGCAGCCCAGCTCCTCTTCCAAACAGAACGCTGGGATCATCCTCGACGCGTGGGACACAGTGAGAACTGTATTTAATGGCTGCACTGTCCATATCTTGTCGTTCAGTGAGTGAAGTTCTCTAATTGTGTTCTACTGGTGAGAAATTGTTTGCCTTGAACTGTAGATCTCAGCCCTAAATTTTGCTCTTGGGTATGAAATTAGATAAACCCTTTGCATGGGTGGAGTTCACTACAAGTTAACAGCATTTGCTGTGGTAAACCATTTTGTTCATCATCTCTTTTTGCTGAAGTGAGCCCTCGGTGTGGTTTGGGTGCACCACTTGGGTAACTGCTGAAACTGCTGTGGTTTCAGAACAGGACCTGTTTTGCTTTTTTCTGAACTTTTTTCCCCTGAAACTATTAGCAGAAAAATCAAACAAGTAAGGGTTACAACTGTTTGCCTGTGCTTTCATATTGCCATCCCTCAAAAATGTTAAACGGTATTTTTCAGAGTACAGTATATTAATTGCTGTTAGTTACTACCTGCAGTGTATTTTGCAGTATCACAGCTTTACCCAAGTCCTTCTGTTCAGTTGGTGGCGTTTTAATGTGATGTTGGCATTCTTGCTTTACCTTACAGAAATATTTAACCCACATGAAAATACAGAAATCTTTTTAAAATGTATCCTCACTGCACTGGGGGATTCACATCTGGGGTCAGCCTGCAATGATGTGCTGTAAGAAAGAGAACTCTCTTGTCATGCTACCAATCTGTGGCTAGTAAGTTAGTAAATTTGAAATCTAACTAAGCATCTAGCCAAACAAACTTCTGCTAGCCTCACAGCCATGCTTGCTGAGCTCTGCAGGATCAAACAAGCTATAAGCAACAGAGAGAGAATGAAAGAGGGCTCATTGAGGGCTTGCGAGTGCTCAGATTGGCTTATTCAGCATGGGCACTGCCCTTCTTTTCTCTGCAACAAATAATGTTGATTTTACAGAGGTTGTCCTGTTCAAGTTCTTCCTTAGAATCACAAAATTAAAACCGTGCTTTTATTTTTCAACCCTCAAAAACTGAAGAAAATGACAGTGAGGACACGAAATGATTTTTTTTCTGTATTATAACAGTCACAGCAGTATTCACAGTGACATTTAGTCTAGTGATCTGTCCTGAAGATGAAGCACACACAGCAGTTCCCATTATGGGGGTGTATGAACAAGAAATCGCCTACAAAAAGTGGGCTGCACAGCAGGCACCCCCCAACAAGGTGATTTCTTTGTTGCACTCTTCTCTGTTGTAAGCAGTTGTAGAAGTATGAGCCAGTTCCAGGAAAAAAAAACAGCACTTACATTCTGTACAGTCAGACAAGTTACTGTTTAGTTCTACTTAACACTACTACTTAAAATAATTACTTAATTATTTTAGTGATATAAATGTCCATGTGTTCTGCCTTTTATATAGTCCCAAACAAACTGAAATGTCTCTGTTCTTGGAAAATGAACTGAAGTCGTGCTTGTTGAATTCTTCTGATCAGGTGTCTTCATGTTGGGTTTTATCGTTTAAAATCTCGATGGAATTAATATTGCATTTGTAAGAAAGGTAAATCTGTTTAAATAAAACAGCTGTCAGAGATGAATTGCACTGAGAAATGAGTACTGTTGGATTTGGTTAAGATTTAAAGCACCCAGGAAGAGTGGATGATACTAAAGTGCATCTCAGCAGTTTCCTATGTGAGGGGTTTGCATTGTCCATGGTAAGTAACTTCTCTTTTTCTCCTTTTTTTTTTTTCCTGAACTTTCCAGGTAAAAGCACTCCTGTCAGCCACCTTGGGTCTTCAGATTTTCCCAAGCCCCATGATCCATTCCAGCCATTTGGGGCTGACAGCAGTGACCCGTTTCAGAGTAAAAAGGGGTTTGGGGACCCATTTAGTGGAAAAGATCCATTTGCTCCCTCCTCTTCAAGTAAAACTTCTAAAGACTCTTCCTTGGGGTTTGCAGACTTCAGCTCTGTAAGTTAAGTTCATTGTCTCTGAGCAAACCACTTTCTGCTCTGCTTGCAGCAATCTATTGGGTTTTTGTTTTAACTGCAAACCTACTGTTCACTGGCTTCTGTCTCTTAGTACCTTCATGCTGTCCTCGCTGTTTTTGTATTAATACGTCTGTAATAAAAAGGCATTATTTCAATAAAAAAAAAAAAAAATTGAGTTCCATACTAAATTTTGAAGGATTTACTTGCATTTAAATTATTTTAGTGCAGTGTGCCTTTGCTCACAAACTCTTTGTAGCAGAATCTGTGTATTGTTTTTGTTGCATGGAGGCTATTTTGTAAATTGATTTTTGGGAGCCAATGATGTACAGATTCAAAAATAATTGCTGAAGACATTTATACAGCAATCTCACCATATCCTGAGAAGTGAATCCTTAAAGGGAAAGGTTCCCTGGAGTATTTGTATTTGTTATGAAAAAACGCTGACAATCCTGTCACAATGTTTGCTGTGTACAATGGAATGTGATCGTAAGGATATATATACAAGACAGAGACTGCAAATTTAGCTGTTGCATTTTGTTCCTATGAATGGTATTGTAGAAAAGCCCTTGTTAGACAAAGAAGACAGAGTTGTTATGTAGAACCAACGCAGAAGCTTCCATATTGCACTCCAAAAAGCAGTATCTGAAGGCTTGGAAGCGAAGCCAAGAACCCAGTCGTAAAAAGTCCGGGTTCCTGAGAGCCTGCTTTTGGTTTCCGTGCTGGCACTTGTGTTACTGAATTGGAAATCACTGTAAATATAGTAGTAGCGTGGTTCTTCCTGCTTCCACAAGTAGGTAGAAATCTGTTCCATTCGCAGCATCAGGTTTCTTCCTTCTTTCATGTGTTTCTGTTCTGTCACGTTGCCATGCAGTGAAATTGCCAGTTTGATCTGTTCCCGATGGGCGCAGTTTGGTGCTCAGCGAGTGGAGATCTTTAAGCTGAACCTTTCAGGTTGCTTGTTTTTTAATGTTTTCCCCTGATTATTAGCTAATAGTAAATGTGTATCACTTTCCTATTGATATTGTCAGTTGAGGTCACCTGTGCATACGTTTAGCTGGCCTCAGTGCTTTAATTTATCTGTGATACCGGAGATGTCCAAGTTGAAGATACTCTGTATGCTTTACCACAGTTAGTCTTAGCCTGTTGAATTTCATGCACAGTTAAGTTCTGTGATTGTATACCAAATGGTGACATTTTTAATAAAAATAAGACGCAAAACTTGCTTTATCTGAAATTTCTTGACCACCACCTAGCTTCCTCCTTGAAAGAGAGACAAGGAATGAAATGGAATCACTGTTTCCCAGCTATTGTCTTACTTACAGACTGCATTTCTTATGTTGAAAGTGTGGCTTACACTAATGGAAGGTGCTGAACAATTAACCACAGCGGGTGATCCCCCTCCCAATAGGTGCTCTAGCACTTAACTCTCTGTGCCATCAAGTTTCCAGGAGAGGAGATTAACGAAAAGATGAGGAAAGGTAGAAGTGAGCTCAGGAGTAGCAGCCCCTTACTGTTAGGTGGGACCTCATCCAATAAAACTAAAAATTGAGTGATTCTGTGAGCGGCTCTCTACTGTTATAAAAGGAGTTAGCTGAACGGGACAGCTTCCCTCATCTTTTTGGTGCTTATTTTTGTTTGCCTTGCACATGATTGTGGTGCTACAATTGATGCTCGTTACCTTGCAGTCAGGAAGAGTATTCTGCTTGTCTTCAACTGTTCCTTGGAAACTTTGCCATTTTCCTTACAGAAAGTGTTCTGACACACAGTTCAAATCTGTGGAACCTGAGAACAGTGCTGTGTTGGTTTGAGTGATGGAATAACCTGGCTGTGATTTGGAATTCTCTACTGTTGTAAAGAAATAATTAGTTGGCCATGGCATGCACCATTTAAGGATGTTCTCATTGCATCCTTAGCTTTTCCACTGACACTAAATACGACTCTTTGGAGCAAACTGAAGTATTTTGGTAGCTTGTATTTCAGGTGTTTCTATGTTCCAGCTTCAATTTACAGATCAACAAGAAAAACCAATCCATCAGCCTGCAGAAAGCAATTAAATTTGCAAAAAAACCACAGCATTTAGAAGCAAACTATTTTTCTTTTCTCATAATGTGATCTGGTAATTTAGCAGACAAACTGCTGTAGCTTTTTGTGTGTATTTTATTAGTTTTGCCAAAGTCTGCTGTTTTCCTCATTCATGCATTGGGTCTGACTGTACTTCTGCAAAAAAAAACCCCCAAGTTTTTATGAAAGGAGAGCTGTGCTGCATGGTTTTAGACTTGAAACCTGGACTTATGCAAAAACAAAAAAGAAGTTACCTAAAGTGACATGTCACTGAGTTCTGTGGGCTCTTTATGAGCCATCTGTGCACGGGTCAGAGGCCCGGAGGAGCTGTGTAAACCAGCTCACCATCTGATGGCCAGCATTACGCCCCTGAGCGTTTGAATTCGCATTAACTCTGCGATAAGGCATGGCCAGCTTTTACTCAGCCCCTTTTACCCGTGGAAATAGAAGCTGTGCATTGTAAACAAGTCAGAGATTGTACTGTCAGATCCTTGGAAGACCTATCCAAAGATGCAAGCTGCAGGGATGCAGCTGTTCTCGCCATTATTGAAAACTGTACATATTAATAAGACACCCAAGGGGAGTTTGACCAAAGTTTATTGTATTTCTGGGAAAGAGTAACTGTTACTCTCAGTCATTCCAGCTGTAGGATATTCTTTTTGAGTCTGTGGGATATATGGAGAAGTCCTGCTTCCATTGGAGTCTCTCTGCACTGTATGTTGAGGAACGTCTGCTTAAAATCTTAGTGAGCACCAGAATCTTACCTTTCCCTGAACGTACTTAAATGAGAGCTGACAGTAGGGTGGATATCTTTCAAAGTGAAATATCATTGCAGGTGTGTGGGACGTTCATAGGATGTCAGTAGCATTGAATGGAGAGCTCCTCACATGCACTCCCATGGCACTGAAAGCTGAAGCATCGTTTGAAGAGAAGTGCTTAATTAGTCCTCTTTTTTTTTTTCTCATCAAATCATCTTGATTTTACTCATAAAGTGAGGAACTGAGCATACAGAAGCATCCAGATAAAGCATAATTTGAGTAAATGAGAATTGGACTTATAAATACAGATAGTAGCATTTATTTAAAACTATGTATTGTAGATACAGCGCAGAATGGAAAAGTGGTGCCCTGGAGGTGTGTGCAGTGAGATGTGGGTCTGCTCCTTCAGGCTGTGCTGTAATCAGTGCAGTGCTGCAGGTTGGTCAGGAAGGAGCAGTGCTGCATCGCTGTGTTCAGTTATGGTGCTGTGGACCCCTGGGCAATTCTTGCAGTATATTTTCAGCTGAAATTAAACCACCACGTTCCATGGCCTTCTCTCCCCTCCCGTTCCTAAAAAACAGGAAGTTTTCCTGAATGTTCAGAAAAAGGCATTAAAAAGCAAGCTTTGGAAGCAGGATGTAATGCTGATATTCACGTGCAGCTCTGCCAACACTTCTGCTGGCTTCACCCTCTTCACCAAATGCCCAAATTCAACAAAAGGAAATGATACTGTCAATTAGTTTAGATGTAAATTATTATTTCAGTTACAGAATTATTGCCAGTATTTGTATAATACGTCATGCAGAAAATGGAAGCAAACCAAACTTCTGCATGTTCAGCAGCAAACGCCGTCACGTCTTGGAGCGGTTTTGTTGTGGTGTATTTGAAAGCGTTTGGGGAAGCTCAGGCATTGGAAGCTGAATGTTCAAATGTGTTCTATTTCCTCAGTGTTTTCTGCTGAAGTGAAGCGGGTTCTCTTACATTGCTTCTTACTGGAAGAACTCTGCATGCGTTTTAGGAACAGTTACAGAAGCACTTTTTGTAACTTCTGATTAAGTGATGAAACTTCTCCCGAATCAGCAGTCTCCACAGTCATGATTAAAGCCCCTCACCCTCAGCAGGAAATGCTACAATTAAGCAATGGAATTGCACAAGAATAAATAGCTCTTGGTTTGACCATCTAAAAGCTAACAAATGGAATTCTCTTAAGAGGGGCTGAGGGTTGCGATGCTCCCAAAGTGCCACCTGGGGGGTTTGGGGTGCAGGATGCACGGCTGGGTCTGATCTGTGGGGGGAGGAGGAAGAAGTTGAGGAGAAGAAGGAAAGGATGAAGAGAGGAGAGCGGTGAGGGGATTTTTGTCTTGGTCCAGAAGGATTGCCTAAGACAGCTCGGTGCTTGATTCACATACTTATTGAGTTTGATTCATAGTATTTCTTAGATAATTTCCTCCGGCTTTTCTGCTGAATTTATTAATTCGTTTTCCATTTTCATTTTTTAGTTTGGAAATGAAGAGCAGCAGCTGGCTTGGGCAAAGCGTGAGAGTGAAAAAGCAGAGCAAGAAAGACTGGCTCGGCTGCGGAGACAGGAGCAAGAAGACCTGGAGCTGGCCATTGCGCTCAGTAAGGCCGACATGCCGAGCTCGTAGGGCTGCTGGGCTCCTCCCTGGCCGAGGGGAACCTTTAAACGCGGCTTCAAAAGATCCTCAACTCCTGTTCTGTTGTGAAAATCATTCTAGTCACTTCAACTCCATACAGGACTGCCTGGTTCGATGCAGCTGGGCTCTGCGCGGCTTTTCCAGGGCGTGAAGTGCAGGAAATACTGTATTATATGTTCTAGGTAAAATTACTGCTTGTAAGGAACTTAACAGGATCTTAAGATACTGAAAACAAAGTTTCTTTGTCTTGAAGACAACGTTGCATATAGTAAACTGCACCTTGTGGATCTGGCTTATTACCTGACTGGTTTTGGAGGCTGCAGTACAAATTTCAAAGAAAAGGTGATAAGAAGATACTTATAGAATTAGCTTTCACTTGCTGAGTTTATTTAATTATTCCTGGTAGGCTGATGAGTGCGTTATCTATGTCAAAGTCTTCAGCACAAATTCATTATTAGATGGTCCCTTTTTATCCCGGATATATGGCCTTTCTAAAAGAATCTGGCAATTTATATATGATGGATACCAATATAGATAGTATCAAGTGCTCCAAATTTAAGAACTCTGTGATTTAGGAGGTTTTCTTATTTAAACACTTGTTTGCATTGGATTTTAATTGTAGGTGACATTGTAAAAGATGGACTTCATTGTTGTAGTAAGTTGGAGAAGTGATGGCTTGGCAATTGAGTGACCAGGTAAAATCTTGCTTTATCTCATATGCAGATGTGATTACGGACTATGGTAAAAGTTTGAGTGCTTCTTTCATATAGAATCAAACAACTGAATGCTCAGCAAGCTCCAGCTGAGTTCTGCTCTGCAGCTCATCGTGGGTTGGCTCCATTTGCCAGAGCAAATCTGTCATCCCCCTTATGATGTGTGAGAGCCTCTACCTCTGTTCCTTGAATTCCACCTGTGTTATTTATGGGGTTACAGATCAAATATTGCTTAGCTGTGATAAGGCCAGGCTCAAACGGATGTTACTTGCAACACATTCATGCATAACTTGTGGAAGTCCTGTAGTCTGGATTGGCTTTAAAGTGTGGCTGAGGTACTGAGTGCTTCCTCCTGGTAAGGGCAGCAATGTATTTTGTGTGTCTGATTTAAATAAGTCCTTACGATAAATCTGTGAATTATTTGCTTACTAAAATGCCTTTTCTGGTCACCACAGGAATTCTGAGGCTTCAGTTGTCTTCGTCTTGGCCTCCATGTCTCACAGTGCAGAAGGCAGGCGCTCGATGCTCTTTGTTCTTCCTGATGCAGCCTTTCTCTTGTAACGTTTTCTGGAAGATGTGCTGTTCCTTCACCCTCATTGGTGCAGTTACATTTTTCTGCCCTCGCTTCCTTCCTTTCATTTTTCCTAACACAATGACAGTGCCTGCTTACTGAACGAAGGCAGTCTTTCCCCGTTCTGTTGTAACTGCCTTATTCTGGATGCTTTCCTTCAGAGAGATAATCAGATTGGATTATTAATTATTAATCTTATTGGTAGTTCTGAGCGTTGGTTGTCTGAGGTGCGAAGGGCTGAGTGCATGTTTGTGTGCATCCACAACGTGCAGATCCATTCCCTTACACCTGCAGCAGTGCATCAGACCGAAAGCCCATCTCGGTGTGCAGAGTTGGCAGTCGCAGAGCTTTGTCTCCTTTGTGCTGCAAACTGAACCTT
Organism: Tympanuchus pallidicinctus; assembly: GCF_026119805.1. NCBI lineage: Eukaryota > Metazoa > Chordata > Aves > Galliformes > Phasianidae > Tympanuchus > Tympanuchus pallidicinctus. The sequence continues at coordinate 1,306,869 of NW_026294756.1, forward strand.
TAATTTGCCTCAGGAAGGGCGACGATGCTCTGCAGTACCAAAACAGCCACAGGATGACTTCAGTACTTCTTTGAGTGAACCCATGTGAGCGCAGTGGGATTTCTAATCTTACAGAGTCTGATTTGAGATCCCTTCTCATTTTTCTTTGTAGTATATCAGATTAAATGATCAAACGTATTAAAACATCAAGGCATCCTCTTTTCTGATGGTTTACAGGACTTCGAGTCTCTGAAAGCGAACTTGGTCTGTCTGCAGCTAACATAAGATCAAACTTGCTGTGAAAGAATAATTTTCTTAATTGAATGACTGCAGTGTAGGAATCTCAGTGAAGTTAAACAAATTGTATTCATGAGTGAGAGTCTCCTTTTCATTTTCTTTTGGGCATGAGTCTTTGTAGTGTCTCTTCTGCTGTAATAAAACCCTGTTTGTATGCAGTGCCATTACAGAAAGGAAAACCACGTTTGGATACTCCTCGGATGATGTCACTCCAGTGGGACAGGGTGGATGAGCTGAACAGCTTGATTCATTGTCTGTGTTATGTACCATAACGAGACTCTGCTGCTTTGTCAGTGCTCAGAAATATTGGCATTTATAATGCTTCTCAGGCAGGGATCGGTGCTTCAAGTTGCTGAGCAGGAAGGCAGAAATGTGAATTAATCTAGCATTCCACACAGCATTAGAACTAATTGCTCATTTTCCTGTTTCCTTATGGACTCATTCTTCATATTTGCTTCAATAAGCAACAGAAGATCTAGCAAATTAGCAAGGACAGAATGTGTCCCCCCTGCACTGTAAGATCTTGTTGCCTTCACTTTACTGAAACGCTTTTTACACAAAATTTGAGACACTGAAGTAGAGGAAAACATAGCTGTGACTTCTCCCTGTTGTGTATTTAATACAGTTTTCCACGTAGAAAAGATGATTTCCCACGTTCTTCCCTTTTGCCTGTAACTGAGCATTTTGTATCATAACTGCACTTGATTTGCTAAGCCAAAAGCTTTTATGGCAAGACATTGATCTCATTCTTCCTCCAGAACGGTGAAATTTGAAGCACAAATAGGCCTTTTGCTATTTGGGCAGATGCAACAATGCAAGATAAATAAAATGTGAGTATACACAATGCATATACAGTGTACATTTTGAGATCCATATTATTAGTGTGTGTATATATATAATGTATAATGTAATAATAGTGTGTGTATATACTATACATGCCCACATACTATGCCTAGTATATAGTTACTTGTGCTGTACATAAAATGTGTATATACAGTGGATATGTAGAATATGCATATGTATTCTATATATTAACATTTGTGTGTATGTATTCTCTATAGAGAGATGGACACAAATGAAATCTGTACAGAAACACAGATGAGATTACGGCCCTTAGAATTTCAAAGTTCTGGCGAAAGAAAAAGAAAAAAAGGAGGACTGACTGCTATGAGAAAATTTGTTTTGAGCTTGCTGTCGTTGGCATGAGGAGCTGTGTTCACTCATGGTGCCAAATGTGAGAGACCTGGCAGAAAGCAGGCATCGTCTGAGGGCTGTGAGCTCGCGTCCTTCGCAGTGTTTCAGCCCCACTTTTCAGTTGCTTTGCAGCGTAGGCTTAATTTCTGATCCTCTTGCGGGTGTGGGCCACGTGTTGTCTGTTTCTCAGGCTGAGGCCATGATTTTTCTCTACTTTTGCTTGTACTTTCTTTTTTTTTGCCTTTTCTCCCTCCCCCCCATTTAAAAAACAACCAACAAGTTCTTTCAGGAGCAGTTTCAACCCCCACACACAGATCACACATGGAAGTGCTGAGGTGAACAAAGTCTCCTCGCCTCGTTCCAGTTACACAGGCTGCACTTCATGCTCACCTGGACTTCAGTTTCCTCCGTTTCCACCTGAGCTGCTCCTTCAGGAGGAACACCAATGCGTTGGCTTTGGGGAAGGGATGGAGGTGATGCTACTTTCTTTTAGGACACATGGTTAGACTGTGGTACACTGAGCCAAAGAGGTCAGTGAGCCTTTATATGGCACACGTGTCTTGTGTGGAGTGTTGTCCCTGCTGCAGTGACTCGTGGGAAACCAGACATTGCACACAGCACTGAGGAGCAACAGCTGCAGGGAAAGACAATTCCTCACATGGAAGCTCTGCATGCCAGCGCTGCGTGTAGGACAGGTGCTGAGTTACTGTGTTCCCTTAGCAGTGTGTTCACATCTGCCTGCATTGGTTTCCCCAGGACGTGGTCACGCGCTCTTGCAAAGCACACCAGGCATTCTGCAGTAAAAGCAGATGCTCATTGAATCCTGTAATACTGCTGTATGGGGTGGTGTTGTGTTGGCCAACTTTTCCTTATGAGATCTCTGCCCTGTGAGACCGTTTGTCCCCTCTGTATTCAGAGCTCCTGGAGCTGGGACGTCCCGAGCTGGGGCTGACTGTCACCTCTTTGTTCATCTTTGAAATGTGTTGTTAGAAGTTCTGTAGGAATTATTTTGTCATCTTATGCTGAGAGATAATGCACTTTTCTTGGATTCTTATAATCCTTTTGGGGTTACTATTTCTTCTTTAGTGTTTCTCCATTGAGAAGAGTATTTATTCTGTAGAACCACGGCCCAAGGAATTTTGGTCCAGGTAGAATCGTTGCTTTCCCAGTGCTGTAAGAGTTTGATTTCTGCTGCCTTCTGCGTTTGATTCCTCCCTCTCAGGAATTCCACTTCCCTTTAATTCAGATGTTGGGTATCGGCTCTGTTATAGTGATTTATCTGTGCTAATAACGTTCCAACCTCTTCCTACACCAGAGGAGCAGTGAAGCTTTTGTGTCTCAACCATTGCATCTCACCATAGACTTCGAAACAAACATCTTTTCTTAGGAAGGAGTTTTGCTTGCAGTATGGTGGAATTACAGAAGATTTATTTTTAGAGTATGTTAACTGTTATTCATTGACACACTTGTTTTATCAGTTGATCTACTGCTCTTTTCACTTGAAAGTTTTATAAATAAAGCAAATAAAGGCAAATTTGCTACAGAATGGAATTTTTCTTTTTGCAGCTTCTGCTTTCCCCTTTAACTTCCAAAGTAAACTCCTGGGGAACTGGGTTCCGTCAGCTGTTAGCATACTGTGCTCTTTCTGGTGTCCCTTTCAGTAAGATTTTCTTTAGTCTGACCTAAAAAGGGTGGAAACGAAGTGGAAACTGCAATGTTGACCTAAATTTGACTAATATCTCAAAAAATGTACATTATTGTAGTTCTATTTATCTTTTGATGGTCGTAACGTATTGAAAGAAAGGTATTTTAATTTTAACCCACTCATGCTTATTGTTTAATATAATAAGAGAAATGTTATTGTTTAATATAATAAATGAGAAGTTACTTTTTGGAGCTCTGAGCCTTTGGCAATCTTTCTTTCTGGTGTCACACGAACCTCACATCCAACAGCCGCCTCTCTGTGCCGATCCTTTCTCTTTCCCTCCTGCTCTGCCCTCACCTCCCCGCTGTGTCGCAGCCACCTTCATCTGAGCTGAACAGTCAGAAAAGCCAACTGCGCCAAAGCACTGGTGGTGCTGCAGTGCTGAGCATCCCAGCCAGCCGCGCCGGGAGGCTCTGAGCTCAGCAGGGACGAACTCCTCCTGCTCAGTGGAAAAACACACCTCACTGTCATGCTATCCTGCATTATTCACTTTGACTCATTATTCTCCCATGTGTTTTATTTACTCTGCTCTGCACACACTGCCATGGCTAGCAGCAGCTTGCCAAGGCAGGTTTATCTCAAAATTGCTCTCCAGCAATAGTTTCAGTTTGTTGCCATTTTGACGCCAGGTTTTGCTGCACTGTGGCACGAGCACTTCCTACCTGAGTTCTTCCGTTGTGTAATTCCACCTATTCCCTTTCAAAAAGCAACAAATGAGGGCCACAGCTCTGTGTCTGGTCCCATTCAGCTTTTGGAAGCTGACCCACATACCAACCCAAGACTTCTCCACGTTTCTGCCCCATCTGTGCTATCCATGGCCAACCCAGCAGCGCTGTGGCACCAAGCGCCCACTGGCAAAGGATGGCTTCCAATGGAAACTCCCACATAAAGCTGCTCCCAGCTCCGCTGCGAGCCCTCAGAGCAAAGGCAGCATTTGCTGATACAGCACCTCCTACAAATGCTGCAGCTTTCCCTCCCACTGGCACTGCTGGCCCGGTGTGAGCGCAGCGCTGAGCCGCTCTGATCTCCCATCGCATCCTCAGCGCTGTGGGGGAGCAGAGCCTGGTGCTCCTCCACTGCCCCACATCCCTCCTGCTGGATGTAAAATCATCCATCTGCCCAAACCCCCCAGTGCTGTTGTTGTGCACGGGCTGTAAATAAAACAGGGGGTTGTTGGGATTTGAGGGTTTTTTGGTGTGTTTTGGTTTGTGTTCAGGCCTCGGGCTCAGTAGCTTTCTTCTAATATATGAAATGTCACAGGGGATGTCCAGTGGGATATTCCAGATGTTTCCTGATGATATCATGATAGGCCAGAAAGCCAGGAATGCTCCAAGCCGTGCAAGTGCAAGAAACCAAAGTCAGAGTGATTTAAAGGGGCACCATAACTGACTGCAAACCTCCAGCAGGTAACTTCATCCACAACTTCTGCGTTGCCCAAGTTATGCCCTCTACAAAGCGTGGAATTCTGGTGATTGACTACAAGGAATTACAACTGAAGCAGGTAAATGAGGAGGTAAGTAATGCAAACTGTGGTTGCAGCCTTTGTTGTTCCTGCTCTCCTTGTGCTTGGAAAGGTGTTTTCTGTGAACGCGTCTTCGTTCCGTAAAGCGGTGCCTATGACTCATTTTGTGTCTACATAAAATATTACAAGATCAAATAATTGTGGCTGAAAAGTCAGACGTCAGAAGATGAAATCAAATGTTTTTGGCCCAACACGTTCAGGATGAATCCATCTCCTCTGCACTGGCAGCTCAGGGCTCTATTGCACAGCTAAAAATCTCACTCTGGAAAACGGGCAATTGGGCATTTGGGATCCAACAGTGCAGAACTTCACGGCATCTCCAAGTCAAAGCCATTCCCTCCTTTGGGTTGGCAGTGCTCGGCTGGTGGATCTGTCCCATCCTGTGGGTCCACGGTGAGGACGTGGTGTTGGCCTTGTGCTGGCAGCAGAGTGCAGCCCCTGGGCAGGTGGGACCCAAACTGACACAGCTGAGCGCGGCTGCTTTGGCCCTCACCGGGCTCAGGAGGTTCACATATGGCACTGTGGACATCTCAGACATGAGCAGCAGGGACAGTTCTCCCTGTCATATTACATAGGGCTTGAGTTGAATTTACCTCTTTGTGTTTCCCCCAACACTGCTCGTTACCATGGCGATGGCTACATGACTTTGTTGCGTTTGTTTTATTTAAATATAGCAAAAGAAATTGCTAACGCTTGGGATTCTGGCTCAGAAAATTAAATTTAAGCAAAGCTTAACAGCCACTCTCTGTTATAGGTGCACAAAATAGCTATGGAAACCACAGAGTTTCTACCACAGAAAACCACAGAACCACACAATCCTATAATTTGAAGAATGGACAAACTTTTTTTGGCACTTCTTGTGGACAGAGGACCGCGGGTGAGTGGGAGGCAGCATTTGGAGGCAGCCTGCAAATGGCCGCCAGCAGCCGAGGGCTGAAATCCCCCATCCCTGAGTGGGGCAACAACCGCCCCGCTTACAGCTCCTGCCCTCCCTGCTGCCATCCCCTGCGCTTCACTGGGAGCCCCAGCTCCCATTTTGGGGTCAAACCCCTGACTTTGGGAGCGGGCCGGGCTGAGCTCGGTGCAGCTCAGCGCTGCGGTGCTCTCTGCAGAGCAATGTGGGCTCAGCGCAGTGCAGGCGCTCCGCAGAGCATCGGAGCGCAACGCCCCGACTGCGGTGTGGGATGGATGGAGCCCCGAGGCTGCGGGCTGTGCTCACGCTCAGCAGCGTTTGCTACAACTTTCACTTGGAACATTGTGCAGGATTTGTTCGTTTCTGTGCTCGGCTTGCTCTATCTAATCTACCAATCTATCTTGCAAGTAGATTGAGCCCATCTCTGTGGTATCTCATAAAAGTATGTGTGAAAATGTTGTTTACAACGGACTCTTTGTTTCCTCCTATCGGGTTTGACAGCACCTTTTTTTCTCCCATCGTCCCATCTGGGGTGCTGCTGGTGCAGGCAGCTCCTCCAGCCCCTCCTGGTCCTCGTGTGCTCCAGGAGCTGCTCGGGGCTGTGAGTCCTTCACCTCCATCAAACTCACTCTGACAATGATGGTGATGTGCTGCCATGAACGCTCTGCGGAGCGCTGGTGCTCTCCTGCTGCCAATGGACGCACCGTGGGCCGATGGAGCCACACCACGCACTGGATGTACTAATTTGAAGCAATTAACAAAAGAGTTGGCAGTTACTCATAATAGAATATGAGAGAGATGAGATCAGCATCTCTTTTTCTTCTGCTATGAGATTATCTTGAGATTCACAAAGCTGCAGCTTCCTGTGACGACCACACTGCAGTTCTCAGACGTTCCGTCCCTCTGGCAATTAGAACAGAGTTGGTGATGAACCTTTACTGGGTTATTGAGTTGTGCCCCTCATCCCCCTGTCTTCACAGGTCCGCATTGATATTTCTTGATATGTCTTGCATTTATGTTTCTCTGTAAGGGGATGGCCCTCTGCTCAGATATACCCCTACGTTCAGATGCACTGCACAGCATCTGAAAGCACCTCAGTCACGACCCGCTGGTTTATAGGTGGCATCTCCAACGCTGGTTATGATGTGAGATAACAGGGCCTCATCTGGAGCCCTGCGAGCGAGGGGAGCGGGCAGTGCAGGCTGCCAGCCAGAGCCCAGCGAGCCCAGGAGCACCGGGACAGCGAGGGCTGCAGGGCTCAGTGCTGGGGAGCGGCACAGGGTGACACCTGAGGGTCCTTCCACTCAAACCACTCGGCGGTTCGGTCGCGCTCTGTGCTGCACAGGAGCAGCAGGGGTTGACTGGAGGGCTGGGGGTGTTGTGTGCTTTATCTGTGTGCAGATGGCACAGGGCTCACAGCTCTGCACCCGTTGGGTGGTAGCTGCCCCTCCCCCATGTCAGGGTGGCCAAGGGCACACAGCCCAGCGTCCCGCTCCCACGGAGGTTGGTGAGGAGCTCTGGAGCTCCCAGGCTCTGCCCCAGTGCTGGAGAGCGGCGCTGGGGCTGAGATGAGGGCGACTGAGGTGCCTCCACTCCCCGTGCTTCTCACTCCATCGCCGAGCGGCACGGAGCAAAGTGGCACCAACACCTGCCAAGGCCCAAACGTTCCCAGCTCTTCCCACAGAGCAAAGGCAGAGCGCGATGGGGAGCGGAGGGGTGAGGATTCCTTCCTGAAGGTTCTGAGCTCCAAAAGCTGTGCTGAAATCTGAAAATCTTCAGCTATGGGGAAAGAGAAGGAAATACCTCGAACTGTCGCAATGCTGCATGTGCTCAGTTTAGGGCGCCTTTCAGTCATCCTCACTTTCTGGAATTAGATTGTGCAATTTTTTTTTTCTCTAGCAAATGCATGAGTTTTGTTTTTAATGAAGAAATGTTAAATCTCCCTTATATTTCACTTTGAAAGAGCTATAAAAGTGAAATGTGGAACTCATTCTTCCATGTGGATGATTAGAAGCCCAAAGTACATCTGTTCCACATGAACAACTGCAGGCTTTGCTGTCACAGAAGGACCTCTATTTCTGTACTTTCCATGTATTCCTGCTGATTCCATTCCTGTGTTCTGCACTGTGAAGGCAGAAAAAGTCACAGTCCAGACTGGAATCAAACTGCTGCAAGTGCTCCAGTGTGAAGGAAAAGCGCTCTGATATTAAGTTAAACCTCTGCATTTAACAACAGTGAGTTTGGTGCAGCAGCATCAGGGCTCACAGCTGAACTGCTGCTGGGAAACCAGAGGATCCTCATTAGAGCTGCAGAGTAATTGCATAAATACAGCATTTGGAGTGATGATCTCATTTACATCTGTGGAGGAGCCGTGCACTGCCGGAGCTGCAGCACCATCCACTTCAGAGCAAAGCAGTTTTCAGGCTCCTGATCACTATTTCACTTCTCCTCCAGAACAGTGAATACCTTTCTTAGCTGCTGAGAGCCGGGTACGACTCAGAATTACGAGGTGAATTTCGGTTTTTGGGAATGAATTATGAAGGTATTTGAACCTGCGCTGTGAATTTATGTTTAAATTCCACCACTGTTCTATTGGAATTCTGCACCGAGCTCTGGAGAGCGGCAGTAATTTATGTACGAGGATGCCTTAAAATAAGCCTCCGTAATTACAAAAATGCAGTGTTTAAATTTATAGTAAAAACCCACACACTGCTGGCGAAACTGTAACTGCATCTGGAAAACATTAAGGATGCTATTAAAGCAGTCCAGCATAAACTAGAAATGAGACTGAAATTACAGCGCTGCTTACTTAACCATTTTTAGGAAGCGTTTTGAATCTGAGCGACGTTCCTGTCTGATTTTCTGATGCAGCACCGCGTGGTTTCGTGTTTGCTGTCCTCCGTTATCTGCTCTGACAAACCTGCAGCCCCAACAAACCTACAGACAAACCTGCAGCCCGGCTGCTGGCGGTGCTCTCACAGCGAGGGCTCCAAGCACAGCGCGGTGGCTGTGGGGAAAGGAGTGGGGGGACCCCGAAGGACAAGGATGAACCACAGCAATTAAAAACTTGTTTTATTAAAAAGATGAAATGTTTTCAAACATTGAAAAACCACGTTTTTATAAAAACAGAAATAGGCAAAATACCCATTTGTCTTCTATTTACATATACAATATTTCTCGCTGTATAAAATTATTTACAATATATAAAAAAATTACAGTAAAATAGGTTATTTTCTTACAAGACATCAAGCCCTGTACTTCTAGTGTAGATCATGGCAAACATGAGTATTATTGCACCTGTGAAACAAACAGTCTAACAATAGGAGTGTTCTCTTAGCCATGCCTTCAGCCAAGATCTAAAATAACATCGAGCTACAGTAACATTCACTTAATCTCTCCTAGGGTCAACTTCAGGCAGTTTCCATACAAACATTGTCTCATTAAGCTTAGGGCACTTAGAGCCGGAACAGAAAAAGAAGATATTTACAGCTTCTTCTATACAATCTGTATGGAGTCTCACGGAGTTCACCCTTCACAGAAGCTGCATAAATAACCCCCGTCCTCCCCGCACGGCGCGGGCAGATTCGCAGACGCCGCCTCGTCAGGTTCTGTGCAGGAGACGCCGGCTGGGTCTCCTTGTGTCCAATCCTTGGCGGCCGGAGCGCGGTGCCTCCCCACGTAGTACCAGCTACAGGTTCGGAGCGTTCTGCACCTCAGCAGCTCACAAGGCTCACTGTCCGCTGGGCCCCGCGGCTACATGTGCCGCTTCATGTGCAGGGCCAGGTGGTCCGACCTGGAGAACGCCCGGTCGCAGAGGTGGCACTGGAAGGGCCGGTGCCCGGTGTGCTTGCGGTAGTGGCGCGTGAGCTCGTCGGAGCGGGCGAACTTCCAGCCGCAGCCCTCCCAGTTGCAGTGGTACGGCTTCTCACCTGTCAGGGAAGCAGAGCGTGACTCAGCGCGGCGCTCCCACCCCGGGCAGCGTCACACAGCCTCATCCCAGCGCACGACACCGAGCCCTTCCCTTCCACGGGCAGATCCACCACTACAGAGCCACAGCACCGCTCTGCCGATTCCTTTACCGCCCTGAGAACCCGCTGAGAAAGGGCCTTGAAAGCCGCCCTTGGAGCAGCCCTGACCCCCAGACAGACGCCCTCGGTCTGACCACCTGTCACAGCCCAGCTGTGAGCGCTCCGGGGACTGGGAGACTACAGGATTAAAGCTCACACCGCCACAAACCACTCCAGCAGGCAGCCATCCCACCCGGCCGAGCTTACCTGTGTGTGTCCGCAGGTGGGCCTTCAGATGTGAACTCTTGGTGTAGGTCTTCCCACAGCCCGCGTATGTGCACGTGTGCGTGGCCGTCCTCTTGCGGGGCCAGGAGCGCCGGCCTCTTTTTGGCTTGGAGTCCAGCAGCTCCAGCGGGGAGGATGGAGGGGTGAGCATGCCCCGGGGAGCTGAGGGCTGGAGGGGCAGGCTGTCCTCGAAAAGGCCGTACTGGGAGGTGTTCTGGTACTGGAGGTGGGTCTGCGGGTGGTGGAAGCCGGAGGGCGGGTGGTAGCTCTGCTGGAAGGACGAGGGGCACATCATCTGCGTGTGGCAGTCGTTCACCATGAGGTCGTCGGGGCTCAGCGGTGGTGTCTCGGCACCGGGGATCTGAGGGGAGTTGGCCACCCGTGGCTGCTCGTAGGCCATCATGCAGGTCGCGCTGCCCTCCTGCTTGATCTTCGGGCAAGCCTGCGGCACCAGACCCAGGACTGGCCCATAACTGTCCATGTCAGGCTCGGGCTTGATGCTGTCCACAAACTGCGGAGCCCCGAAGCTGGGTGTCACGAAGAAGCGCCCGTGCACGCTGCCAGCTGGGCAGTAGTCAGAGTCCATCTCGGGGCGGATCATCTCGGGAGCGATGCCGGCGCTGTAGGGCGGGGGGCTGCCCTGTTCCAGGGCGTTGTAGCATCCCGGGTTCGGGTTTGTCTGGTAGAAGCCTCCGCTCTCCCCTTGCGCGGGGGGAAAGTCCCCGCCGGCAGCCCCCTGGCCGTAGCCGTCGCTGCCCATGGAAAGGATAAAATCCAGCACGTTGTTGAGGTCTTCATCCTCTTTGCGCGGGGAGAGGTCGCCCCAGGTGCCGCCGGGGGCCTTGGCCTCCTGCTCGCACTTCCACCTCTGGGGGAAGAAAGAAAAGGGAGAAGGTTAGCGGTGCGGCCGGGAGCGGGGGTCGGGGGCAGCGGGGCGGGCAGAGCCGCGGGGGCTCAGCGGGGCTCGGCCGGGCCGGGCCGGTGCCGCACTCACTTCGTGGAGCGCTTTCTCGCGGCAGGGGCTGGCGAAGGTGGCGAAGGAGGGCAGGATGGTATCGCTCAGCGCCATGGTGCGGCCGGGCGGGACGCGGCGCGCAGAGCCGCCCTCCCACCTTATAACGCGGGCGCGGGCGCCCTCAGGCCAATTGCAGGGAGCGGAGGAAACGCGTCCCGGACGGGGCGGGCGGGGAGGCAGCGGCTCGAGCGCAGCCTAAATTTAGCCCCGGTATAAAAGGACGCGGCGGCGGCGGCCGCAGCCCGAGCGGGGCGGAGCGGAGCGGGGCCCAACGGCGGCCCCTGACCGGCCCCCAGCGCGGGGAGCGGAGCCGGGACCCCCCCAACACGCGCACACGGAGACACACGCACGTACACAGACACACGCACACACATACATGCATACACACGGACACGCACGCACACACACGCTCACAGACAGGCACTGACATGCACACACACATGCGCACGCACATAAGCGCACATACATGCACACACACGCACATACGTGCACACACACGCACATACATGCACACATACAGACACAGACACTTCGGACACGGGGTGCCGGGGGTGTAGGGTCCCCGCGCGTGGCACTGATGGCTCTGCGTCTCTGTGGGACCCCCGTGGGGATTGGGGTCGGAGGCTATGGGGGGCCGTCCGTGACGCGGGGTGATGGCGGTGAGCCCACGGCCCGCAGACACCGCGAGGGGGTGGGGGTTCGCTCCCCTCCCGCAGCGGCTGCCCTCCGCCCCGATGCTCCCGGCGGTGCCGTCGGAGCCGCTCGGTGCTTCCTGGGCCGGAGCCGTGCGAGCAGCGGGAGCTCTGGGCTCGGGCAGTTCCCGTTTGCTGCACAAAGCACCCAAAGCAACGTTTCCTTATGCTACAAGGACAGAGACAACGCAAGGAGCTCCTGAGCTCTCCTTTGGCCGTCGCCAAATTCTGGTCTTGGGCTGAATGTTTCCGAGGGGAACGCTGTGCTCCCTTGCCTCGGCCTGTGGCCCCAGTGCCCGCTCTTAAGGAACGATTCTCCAGTAATTTTTGATAATGTGCCCCAGGCTGCTGCCTTTGAGAATCGCAGCTGCTTGGCAGCCGTCCAGGACAGAAAGAGCAAAAGTGGCAATTCTGAAATGAGGAAAATGATGATCTATTGCGGATAGAGAGATTCTTTGAAAGCCAGCTTCAGGGAAAGAGCCGCGCTTCCCCCGCACCTCCTCCATATTTTCTTTGCGATCAATTCTAAAAGAATTTCTGCCTTATAGATGAGAAAAAATGTAGAACAACCCTTGCTTTTATGTGCTGTGTGCCCCGAGAGGGGAAGGAGTGATGGGTTCTGGATCTCAAGGAGCATTCTGAGCGTGTTCGCTAAAGCCCATCCCAGGAAAGCACAGTTGCTAGGGGGAATAAATGCTCTTTTCAATAGCTGCACATGTTTTAACATAACGAATACCTCTTGTATAACTTTCTATACTTTTTACTCTGAAAGTTCGCAGGATGGCCAGGAGGAGCAGCCAAACTTCTGTGATTGGAGCAGAATCAATACACCGAATGCATGGTAACGAAGTACACAAAGATGTGTGACTCATCGCTGTGCAATGTCACACTTGTGTAATCTTTCAATGTAAACTCTTTTCCTCTAATAAAATGTTAGTAAGTGCACAATACGTATATATGGCGCTGTGAGTCAGCCAAGAAAATACACTCTGATGAATTCAGAATGAATGTGAATGTTCCCTCGATAACACACCCTGAATGTCTGTGTCAGTTTATGTGCTTGTGATTTCAGCAACAGCTATAGCAAAATATTTTGTTTCTAGGATATACAACTCCATGTACGTTCGCAGCAGCTCGGCCGGACGCTGCCTTCCAGTCGGCGCTGTGAGGACGTTTGTTGGTAGCAGAGCTCTGTCACCCAGCTGCATCCCTTTTCTTTTCATAAGAGGGACGTTTAATGGGCAGGGAGGATGAAAGCTGAGCTGGTGAAATAATGGATTCACTGCCTTTCGTTTCTTTTTGTTTTCCAATAAGGCTACAGAGCTACCAGACGATAGCTATATTAAACCTGGTGAGAGGCATGTGAGAATTTGTTTACGCTGTGAGTCACCGTGCTGTACAAATTGGGCACAGCTCTGCCATGACCTTCCTCGGATCTGCAATCAAGCACTGACATTTTCCGGCTTCATTAATTTATTTGTGTATTGCTGTATGCAATGGTTATTTAAAATGTCTGATATGGAGACCCTGGCACTGATCTCACTAACGGCAGCATAGGAAAGGAGTGATGCCACTGGTGTGGGGAAGCAAAGAATGTGAGATTAGAAGTATTTCTTAATCTGTCGTGGGTAGAGGAGAACTAAATGATGTGTGATTTGTCTTCCAGCCAAAGCAAACACAGGCTCTACCATTTCTGAACGACAGCGTTGGTTTTTCGAGGTGTTGCTGCTGATCTCTGTTGTTGCTTTTACATCAAGGGAAACTTGTGAAGGGATTGTAGTCACGAAATAAAGGATTGAGAGCTGGGGCGATGAAGTGCACCCGTGGTGAAACTGCAGCTGGAGCGGTTGGGGAGATGCCCACACGTCACCTGGCTTCTGCGGCTCTGAGTCATCGCACAACTCAAACAAACAAACAAACAGAGCTGCTTTCACGTGGGACGGTTCTCAGGGCGTCCTGCTGCACCTCAGCCTCTATCATGGCAGCGGGGAAAGGGCTGAGCTTGGAGCTCTCAGCACCGCGGGCGATGCTGTGACCAAGCACTGCGTGCGCAGGAGGCACAGACGCCGTATCTCTGTCCCAAACTGCCACCATTCTGTTGACTCTTTCTTTCTTTCTTTCTTTCTTTCTTTCTTTCTTTCTTTCTTTCTTTCTTTCTTTCTTTCTGTCTTTCTGTCTTTCTGTCTTTCTGTCTTTCTGTCTTTCTGTCTTTCTTTCTTTCTTTCTTTCTTTCTTTCTTTCTCAGACTCTGAATTCGTGTTTTCAAAAGTCTGATATCAAAGAAGAAGTCAGTAAAATGATGTGAACTACCACATGAAGGAACTGTACAGGTGTTTTTAAGATAGGCATCTCTCAATGTTGAAGAGTGATTTAATCCCATAGGCCTTTTTTTGGTAATTAAAGTAATATCACAAATTAACTTGATAAAGGAGCCGTTTTTACCAGAGCTTTTCCTGTACAAGGACCTAAAGGGGAAGGCAGACCTCCATCTCTTTGATAGCATGGAGCTCCTGGGGCTCATCACGCCTTTGATACGGCACATTTTCCTTTTTGTGTGTCTGTGATTTCCTTCTCAGCTGTGTGTATGTTCTCAAAACCTTTCCCTCTGAGGCGTCTGACAGCAGCCATCTCTGCAGCACTTCCTTGATCTTTGCCATCTACGACTTTATCAGTAACGATTTCTGTTTTCTTCCAGGTCATTGTTAACAATGCTGAATTGTAAGTGGCCCTGAAAGAGATAAAGAACTAATAAACCTGCTGGATTAAAAATTAAATTAGCTTTCAAGATGTGCCAACTTATGTTTGGACCAATGTGCGTGTGCGCACCATATTGATTTGTCATGTTCTTGTTTCTTAATGTGAAAATCACATTGCACAAGGCACGAGTGGCTCGTTGCATCAACACTGCTGCCTTATTTAAAGTGCAGTTAAAAGCCATTGTCATTAACTAAAGCAATTCTGTTCATCATTCTTGTACCGTATCAAATCTCTCCAGTATTTTGCCCACGTTTTTATGGCGCAGAGGAGCCTATGTGGGCCGTTCTGTTTACCCTGTTAAAATATATTGACATAATATCAACATTCTTCAAGTCACCTGGGGCTTCCCCACTGTTCCAAAATTGATTGATAATAAACATTAACCATCTGGATATGTCCTTAGTTGGTTCTTCTGAAACACTCACTTATAAGTTACCCAGACCTGGCAACTTAATCTTGTTTGAGCTGAGCAGCAGTTGTTTTAACATCCTCCTTAGTTACTGGAATGGAAAGTATTTCAACATCATTATTGTCTGATCTGAATGCAGCATCTGGCTTCTTCTCAAAGAGAGAACAGAAATATTTTGTTGTGCTTACTTCTGCTTTTTCAGCATTACTATTGACAGGTCTATCATGTCCACTCGTTCCGATGGCAATCCTAATTCACTCTGGTGAAGCCTTATTAACTCATCTGGAAGGTGAACAAACATCAGCCGTTGCTGATACTTTCAGCCACTGCAGACTTCCCTGGGCACAAAGGAAAATTAAGCTTAAAGTCCATCTCAATAAATAAGTCTACTATAAAAGCTTTCTCAGAAATGCACGAGGAAATACTGCCCCTGTGATTAAAGTACGGTAATGGTTCAGTGAATCATGCAAAATTCAGACGTTCTGTGAATTTAATTGTGAGTATGTATTTTAACCCAAGTTTGCCTTGTGAAGGATGACAGCATTCAGCTATAAATCTTCTTTTGTCATTTTCGGTTCGGGGGCTCTTCAGACCCACGGAGTTTGCCCCAGTTTTTTAATTACCAGCTTTGATTAGGTGTGCAGTTGTGCTTCTGCCAGCACTTCTGACACGTGCGTGTTGTTGGATTGCAGATGTCCCTTTCAGCTTTCAATTAAAGACACATTTGATGAATCTTTCTTTTCTTGTACAGAACTGTGAAATGATGCCACAGTTTCAAAAACTGTACTGTCACGTTTATCAGTGAAACTGCCTAAATTATCAGGCACAAATTATGAGCTACAGTTTTCTATTGTTTCCAAGTAGTTTTTATTGCGGTGTCAGTAATCAGGAGGTGGAACAGTGGGGTTGTGATAGAGGCCAGAAAACACCTGGAGTGCTTTCACCCAGGTGAGCTGTATCAGCACAGCAGCATTAATGCAGCCCATGGGTTGCATTCGTGTTGCTTTGGGAGCTTTGAGGCAGAGCATGGTGGAAGGAAAAATCCCACTTTGTCCTGGAACAAGGTAAGAGTGGCATTGTGAGATTTCAGACTTGTTGCTTCTTTCCTGGACTTTGTTTTAGGAAAGAACTGACATCGTTTACTGGAGAAGGCAGGAGAAAAAGTAGAATGATGTATTATTATCTCTTGTGTCCATTTGGGATCGTTAGTAATGTTGTAAGGCATGCAAAGTTAACTGGGTTTAGGAGTAAGAACTGTGTTTGGGGTTTAATTAATGCAGGAAAAAATTCTGTTTGAGGGAACTTCAAAGAACCAATCAGATGTGCTTTTCTTTTTAATTTGTAAGATCTGTTGCAGTCTGAGTCAGCATGGCAGATGCAGATGGCTTTCTTAGCACAGTTTTTGTCACTTTGAAGTTCACAGTTTTTAACTGGGGGATGGGGAGGGACAACTGGACAAAGCTCAAAGTCAGACGCGAGCAGAGCATTACTCAGAAAGCTTTTTTTTTTAATCTCCTGTCATTGACATGCAGAGCATTTTTATAGGTGGTGGTTATATCTGATAAGTAGAGGATAAGTCACCAAATACTCCAAGTAGGAGTTCATATAGGGTGTAGGGTGGAAAGCCTTGTTTAGCGTGATGAGCATGTGGGGTTCAGTTCTCATTTATAAAATGCCTTCTTTGTACTGCACCTGTATTACTTATTAGTCATATGTCCTGCAGTTGTGTAATGGGAAATACTGGAGCAAGCATTTCGTTAACTGTGACACTGTTAATTGGTATTGCTGCCGCCTGGAATTACTTTCCCTGTTTGAATACATGGAAGTATGAATCAGAGCGTAGTGAATTAGCCAGGGAGAGGAAGACTGGCATCTCTGCATGGTAGGCTGTATGGGTAGAGCAGCTGATCTCATGTGTCTTCCTGGGCTGTGAAGTCCTTCTCAGACTTACATCACTGCATTCAGAATGGTACATGTATTTATATTTCCCATCATCGCAATTAGTTGTATCATCATGATTAAGCTTTGAAATCTCAGTCAGATATTTTGGGACATGCTGTTTCCTGCGGGATTGCGTCTGTTGCAGCTACTTTTTTTCTTTTTTGAGCTATAAAAGCCAACCTTTTTGGATATTTATACATTGAAATTCCTGGCTGCCTCTGAGCTGAAGAACTGTGCTATGTGCTGCATAGAAATGCCTTCTCTCCAGAAACAGAAGTTCTGCTCATTTATCTGCACACCACATAGCTCAGCTGATGTGCCCTCCAGGAATGTCACAGTGCTGACAACAAGCTCCATGGTGCAATTAAGTGCCAAACTTCAGGTTTGACAACAGTCAAAGTTATTGATAGTTGGTGCTATAGCAGATATATATATACAGCAATTACAGTTCAAGAGCAGAACGCTGTTGAAATCCCTTGGACGGTTACAGCTATTCTTGAGCAATACGATTCTTTTTGAGAGACGGCCTCGTACAATGCAACTTTGTAGAAAGAGTTGTGAAATTTTCTTTTCATTTGCCACACAAAGTGCCAAATAAATGTTTGCAATAAAAATACAAGCCTGGGAAGAATGTGTTTTGCCAATTACAGCATAACACGAGCTACAAAGAAGGGTTCAGAGTGGCGTTCAGTGTGGATTTTAGTGTTCGGTTTCGGCAGGGAAGACGGGGCATGAATTTGCCCAGCAACAGTCAGGATTTCACCCCATATTTGCAAATAAAATGGTTGCCTTTGGGAGAGAAGGGCTGAAGGGCTGGGGCTCTGCACGCTGAGGGCGGCCGCGGCTCGGCACGAGCAAAGCGCCGGCACTGCGGGGCGCAGATTGGTGCTGCCGTGCAGTTGCTGCATTGGTCTCTGCTTGGCCCGTGCTGGGCCCGGGGGTGGTGACAATTCGGGGGCCCTTTCTCCTCTTGCTCAAGAGCGGTGTGATTCACCCTCTTCCCTTTTTCTGAGTTTCACATCGCAGAGAACAGGGTTATTTTTCAGCACAACTTTTACTTCGCCCTAAAGTTAGTTACCGAAACGCTGCGGCCCGGCCGCGCTCTGCCCCGCAGGAGGCAGAAGGGCACGAAGGAGGGCAGCCTGCGCCCTGCGTCTCCCCAGGCGGTTCTGCGCCTCCCTCCGCTCAGAGCCACCTGCTCTCCGCCATGGCGATGTCTCATTCGCATGGAATCGGCGCGCAGCAGCCGGCCAAGAGGCAGCGGCGTGTGTGAGTGAGCGCGAGGGGATCCTGCCGGCCCTTATATACCGGGGTTATTTTTAACCACAGCCTCCATGCTTATTACAGTGTTTCCTCTCTCAGACGCTCAGGAAGCCCACTTGGCTCTGTTTCCTGCTAACATGCGGCCCTGGCTCGCAAAATCTCTGAGAACAACAGGCTTGAGACTGCTCGGCTCCATTAAAAAAGCTGGCAGCTTGTCAAGGCCTGACAGAAAACCTTTGAAAGCTCTGGATTTCCTCCAGCGAACGTATGAGGCTCCTACATCGGTGACAAATTAGACTGAAACAGCACAAAACGCTCCTATATAAATAAGCCCTTTTTCTCTGCGCTCACCCTTTTAATAGTTCGAACATTATTTATAGTTATTTCTCTGGATGGAAAAATATTTTCATGTTTTTCCAAAGATGGGTTCTCGTGAAATGTTTTCCCTGTTTGTTTGGTGGGTTGTGTGTGTGGGGTTGGTTGGGATTTTTTTTTTTTTTTTCCTTTTTCCTTCGAGATTTTTGTGACGGTTTTCTTAAGCTCCAGGAGCGACCTTTCCTTCCTGGAAACGCACAGCACGGCGTTGTGAGCTGCTCTCCAACCGTTCCAGGAGGGCTGAACGCCCCTCTGGCCGCTCACTTCGTCGGGGGCTGCAGGACAGGTCTGCTGCACTCCATCAGTGCCTTCACCTCTGCGTTCCATGCACAGCGTTGGTCCTCTGTGGGTTTTTCTCCTCTGACTTCTCTCTGCGATTCCAAGGCGAATCATCCTTCCAGAAATGCTTTCCAGTGTCAGAAGAGATGTGACCTTCAAAACGGAGGATCTGCTTTCTCCCTAGCTGACATTTTTCAGTATGTTTACATACTGTGCAGTACGTACGCTATGTTAACCTCACCCCCAGCATCTTCCCATGTCCGGCGGTAGCGATGACCTGGAATCATAGATGCTAAGTCCAGAACAGTGGAGCTCAGTGAGTGGCTAATTTTTGAGGAGCATTTCCATCATTACCTGGGCCATCACCAGCCTGAAGTTATCCACGCACCCGAGATGTGAACAGGAACCTGCTGTGCCTCATCCCAGAGCTGGGAGACACAGACCAGGCCGCTGCAGGTTGACTGTGGTGCGGTGATTTCCCTGCCCTTTTATTTCCTTGCTGGGAAGCGATGTTTATTCTCCTGCAGATTTAAGCACTGCAGGGCTCTGTTTGCACTTAAAGGAGGGTGTGGTGGACAGTTCATCCCATTCTGAGATGGTATGGCCAGTTCTGAGCCAGGGCAATTACGTTTAATCCCACTCCGGCCCTATTGATTTGTGGAATTCTCTCCTGTTTTCACTTTCTTTCTTAAAGGACTCTCTTCAGTCCTTCATTATCCTCAGTCATGTCCTGAATCATTATGTTAGATTATGCCTTATAAAAATAAAAAAATATACACGATTCTGGATTTGGGTTGACCATCTCTGTCATTTTTGTTTTTGCTGTTGTGTGCAGGCCCTGGCTATTGTGTGAAGGCATCTCCAGTGACAAATACCATGTACAGCATGAGGCAGAGAGTAAAATTAGCACCTGTTTTACTGCTATTGATAACACTGCTTGAGCAGCTGTGGTTTGCTACATCAGTATTTCATCAGACAGTGAAATACTGAACTGGGAGCTGGTTGTATCAAGCATGATCTTGAATGAGTAACTACCACCATCTCTCAGATGACCCTTATTCTGATTGAAATCATTTCATTCCCAAAGTTATCTACATTTCACACAGATGTGGTTAACTTTTGCAGTTGAAAGTTACTGCTGTGAGACGAGAAAAATGTAAACAGTTTCTAGAAATGAAAGAGATGAATTCAATGATTTGCAGTTTTAGCAATGTGTTCTGTTGTTCATTCACTGCTCGTTCGGGGCTTTTATCTCAAGCCATACCCAACAATTGGGCTCTGGGTATGCCTGGGGCACCCCCCCTTTGGATGGATCTTGGCAAGAAAGTCTTTTAAATTCAAAGAATCATTTTGGCAAGCAGTCTTTACTTTGCAAATGCAATCTTTGTAGTTCTAATCACAGTTCTTAGCATTTGCCACTTTACCTGTTGGTGTAGTTTATGGAAGAAGTGGTGTGCAAGAGCAGATTCACATTTATTTCCAGGCAGGAAACCAGAAGTGCAAAAATGCATCATGAACTGAAGGGTCAGGGTGAAGGCTTTTTAAAGAAGAATTGAGGTGGTTGGATTGCATTTATCAGGCGCAGTCAAGCGGTCTAAAATTGACTTGTTTTGATGCTATTTGGAGCTCAGTGTAATGAAAAACTGACTTTGTGCAGATTGACTTTCTGCGTCACAGCCCGTCTTGGGATAGTAATACCAACAAGGACAATTAGTTTAACTGTCGTTCACAATTGCTGTTTGTTTGTACTGGATGGTTTATGGTAGAAACTGCAGCACAGCCTTCCATTGCAGCCCATGCCAGCGGCCTCAGTAATTGCCTGGTAGTCGCTGAAGGATGGACTCACCGAGGGCTTTCAAAGCAACCTACCCTCCTTCAAATATAACTGAAATTTATAGCTAGCAGCTTCAAAAATAACTCACATCTCTACCACCTCCAAAAACAGCTCTGGGACCATGTGGCCTTGTGGTTATGGCTCTGGGGTTGTGGTGATGAAGTCAGAGATTCAAATCCAGTTGTAGGGAGATAAAAAAGCTTCAAAGAAAGTGAAACCATTTTCGCCTTGATTATGTGGAAATAATAACATTTAATTTTACTTAGACCTGAAAATAAAACAAAATTCATAGCTGAAAATAAGGCATGGAGCTGAAGTGTCGTGCTGGCATGATAAGAGCATGTGGCTGGTGGGAAGGGAGCACCTTCAGTCTGCTGTGTCAGAAGGGTTTGCATCTCCTCAGTACATCATATTGAGGTCAGGGTGATAAGTCAGGCTGAAACCTCTGTGTAAACAGGATAGATAGGGGCCATCTGGATTTTTCAGGGTACCCTTCGTCTGATGGGTTTGGATCTCAGACAGGAGATCTGTGCTTGTCTGAGCTCTTAGTGGCCGTTCACAGCACATGGAAGGTGCCGTGTAAGAATTCTAGGATGCACCCTGGAAATTGTTGTTATGGTACAATAATTAGTACAAGGAAATTGGATAATAGCTGTGCAATGGTACTTTGTACAGGCTTAGGGTGGACAGGGTGTTTTCAGCTGTTAGAAAGCTGCCTTCCCAGACTGCAGTGTCTGTGTTATCTCCCACGTAAGGGTCTTTGTGCTGTGGGGTCTTGTAGGTTTTAAGGAGACGTCTGACCTGCTTCAGGGTAAGGATGCAAGAGACTGCCTAGTGGCTCATGGCTAAAGCCTTGGGACTGAAGCTGTGTCTTGGAGACAGATGTGTGAATATTTTCAAATGCCTTGGGCCAAAAAGGAAACTAAACCTGGGCTGAAGGTAATTAAATAGCTGCCATATTGTTGGCACATGAGAGCGCATGAATCCTGGTGGCTGGAAAGCTGACTTCCCCTCAGTGTGCAGAATGATCACCAAACCTCTGCAATCCTGCTGGGCTGTTCCTACAGCCAGTGGATGTTTCAGGGGTGTTGCTGAGGAATCCCTGAGGGAATCTCCTTCAAAACCTGGAGCAGCTCTGGCCCTCCCCCAGTAAAAGAAGCAAAAAAATGATCCTTATGATGTTGATGTTCATGTTTGGGATCTCTCACTGATTCTGCTCTAAGTTCCCTCTGTTTACGCACAGAATGAGAGGATTCTTAGCTTTTGCTGAGGGCGAATGTCAGGTTGCAGCCTCACTCCTTCGTATGTAAATGCGTAAATATGAAGGTGTATTTCAAGGCATAGCCTACAGACTGCTGCAGGTCGCAACAGGAAGATCCAGGCTGATATCAGTCCCAACAATTGCTGTTATTCGTTATGATGTTACTTATGATGACATCTGGAAGCCCCAAGTGAAGCTGTCACGTTTTTCTCATGTAGTAACATTTCAGTGGAAAAACACAGAGGTGGTAATGAGCGTCAGAGGTCCGTGTTTTCCCTGTGATGCACGGGGACTGTCCAACCCGATTCACCAGGGACGAGCTCAGCAGATTATTTCCTGAACTGCACCAAAGTTTAGTCTGCAGCAGAGACAAGTTACTGACAGAGAACTGATGTTTCTGCTGTTGGAATCCAGTGGATATCAAAGATGTCTTTGAATTTCTACAATTAGAAGCAGCCAAATAAAAACCAAATAACTTTCCAAGCAGATGGCCTTAGTCCTCGATACCAAAATTATCGAACTCCCCAAGCAGTGGTTTTGAGATGGATGTTAATGGATCTTCGAGCAAGAAGCATTAGTGATCTGGACTATAGCAACATTTTAATTAAGAAGTTGTACAATAACAGACTCAAAATGTAAACTTCAAAACATTTAAAGCCTAAATTACCCTGGGTTAAGAATTGGCATTGAGCATGTAATTTTTAACATTCCAGACTGCCTTCATTATAGTTCAAGAAGCCACAGAAATACACCGTTACGAGCCAGGAATAGTTCTTCCTTTTATTTGGAAAGAGAATTACAGAGGGAGCTATTGGGAACTGAAGTTTAGTTCCTAAAGCAGGAGCAGGCTGCAATATTTTTACACAGAGCTGCAACCACAGACTTGCACTCGCTCAAACATGCCGGACTAAACGGTGCCGGCTGTATAAATACTCAGCGCTAAGTTAAAACACAGGTTCTTTTTTATTTCAGCTTTGAAGGTTTATCGTGCTATTTCTACTTTTGCAATATCGTTTAGAGCCTAGATGCCATATATACACACAGAAAGCAGAAAGTGCCTGTAACTCAAACCTACACATTACAGCGGTGGTTCCTCAGTAGGTTTGGAGAAGGGCTGATTCTGTTCCGGCCATTGTTGATGGGCACAATTCTCGCTTTCATTTGTGAACATGCGCTTAAAATTAAAAAGCAAACCCTTCTGCCTTTCTTGTATTTTTTTTTTTTTTTCAGCGGGTTGCTCCTCAACTGCATCATAATGCTCATATAATCTCTTTTTCAGAAATTGGACTCGCATAACTAGTTGGTATGCAAAATATGTAAGGCCCCAGTCTGCTCTGAATTACACCCATGCAAACCGTTGAAACTTAAAAGGGAATTTAAAATATGCATGAGTAAGGAGAACAAATGGCGCCAAAAAGTTCTTTGAGGAGATGCTTCAGAAGATGGTGCTGCGGGTGTTGTGCACTTCCTCACCTGTGCCCCCGGGACGGGGAGGGGAGAGGCTCTGATTTTTAAACCAGGAGAGCCAAAAACTGTGTTTTGTTGGCGCTTTTGGTGAATCAAAAGGCGTAGGAGCAGCCGTTGTTGCTCACTAATGTTCTTAATTAACTAAAATTTATTGAAAAGCTCCCATGGAACAGTATCCTAAATCTCACGGCTCGTCAGAAGTCAAATGTTACATTGTTTTGTCAAGAACAGTAAATAAAGTCAGCATGGATGGGCAAGAAGGGCTCTGTGGAAGTGAGTGGCTGCGATGGTGCTGCTCAGGAAGGTGCTTTGCAGTTGCTTTTCCCCGTGTTGCTATAATGGGGTGGGAACTGATTTGGCTTTGTGGCCTTCATTGATGTGAGCACACAGGGCTGTGCTTCTGAAGCCTCCATCCCAGGACAGAGCGCTTTTTGCATACTTCATAAATTGTTTTGACTGCTTTCAGATTAACTATTGAACCACAGTGGAAGCGTATGGATTCAAGATATTTCTGGTGATTGTGTAACTGGAAAAAACTGTCCTGATTTTAAAGTATTTTTGGCATACGAATGAAAGTAAATAAGCAATTCTAGAGACTCACTGGAAAGTAATGGCTCCTGCAGGACACTAGCTGTGCCAGGAACTCTGGCAGATGCACTGAGCCTTCGCTATTAAGCTTCAAATGAATGCATTTTTAAAGCAAAAGATCAAAATCGAGGATATATAATCTAAAATGTAAGGAATTTGGAAAGAACCGCAAAGGGAAATGTGCAGCTGTATGAGCTGCGTTAGCGGGAGCGCTGTGGAAGGAAGCCTGGCGAGCTCCTGGGGCAGCTCAGCGCTGTGGTGACCCTGGGCTGAGCGGAGCTGCAAATGTTGGCCCAGCTGAATTTCTGATGGCCGTGGTGTGTTAGGAAGCAGGAGGAGGAGCAGCACCTTCTGTTGGGTGACAGGGAAGCACCGGGCTGGCGGCCTTTGGACAGGAACAGTTTGTCCCTGCACTTCCATCCATGATTCACCAGTGTGAAGGAGTCATCAAAGCTCCACTGTCAGTGAATGTGTCATTAGGGGAAGTGTTCTGCTTTTTTCCTAAACAAGAAGTTAACAAAGCATTATTTTTCACTGCCTTCGTGCTCTGAGCAGCGTTTCAGAGACTGCAGCTCCTGTTCTTTGTTGTTGCTCTGTTTGCTTGTTTCAAAGCCATCACCGAGTCCCCCAGGCTGCTCTGCAGGTGATGCATCTCTACAAAGTGCTGCTTTTAGCTTCAGCAGCTTAACAGTTCATCAGTAAACCTCAAGGGGCTGTGGACAGCCACATTCTTGGTAGTAAAGGACATCAGTGATTTTGAAACTGAAGCCACCTGCAGAAAAATCTTCAAGAGATGAAGATCCCCACCTCTCTCGCCCTAATTCTTGTTTTTGTTTTCTTTGTTTCTTTGTTTCTTTCTTTTCCACAGATATATCCTCGATCTGCCCTTCTTCTGGGTTCCCAGCCTGGGGACCATGGCATAGAAATGGCATTTCATGGAGCAGATGTAGAGCAGATCTTTGTAGATCTTATTTGCCCATCATATCATGCCCAAGGATGCCTTCCTGAGATGCTCAAAATACTTCAGTACGGGGTAACTGATGAAATAAAGCACTGCTAACGCTTCATGATGTCTTTAGAGTTTGTAGCTGGATCCAATCAAGGTTAGTACCAAAGTATTAAATCAATTGAGCATTAGTGCTCCATCTGTTCTAACTGGACGTTCAATTCACTTCTTAGGTAAACCAGGATGGGAGAGAGGGCAGCCTCTGGAGACAGAGAAATGTATAGATAAAAATGGAGGTTTTATTTGAGATGCATTGGTAGAAATCTTCAGTTGGGCTCTTGACTCTATAGATGGAGATGTCTGTGCAAAGACATCTCTTGGAATTAAACGTTTTATTGTATTTTCATTATTTCATTGCACTGGCACAGGCTTCCCAGAGAGCTGTGGGTGCCCCGAGGGGCTCAAGGCCATGGATGGGGCTTTGGGCAGCCTGGTCTAAAGGGAGGTGTCCCTGCCCATGGCAGGAGGTTGGAGCAGGATGGTCTGTGAGATCCTTTACAACCCAACCATTCTGTGATTCTATGACTTTAAGGAGGAAAAAAAAAAAATACACTCCCAGACCCAAACTTAGCAACAGGGGTGTGAAGAGTCATTCTAGGGCCACGATGTGGGCTGTGCTCTGCTCTGTGTACCGGCGCTTCCTCGGCCTGTTTGGTTGGGGTTTGCCAAGCTCACAGCTGACTTCTCAACTCCTCCACACTTCGCTGTCAACCGAACAGTCGTTAGAAACCACTGAAACTCCAACCTCCACGAAAGCAACGCTCCCATGAGCCGTGGGCTGCCATGCAGCACCCAGTGCGGGGTCTGAGCTGACACAGCACCAACCGAGAGGTTGTGGCAGTGCTCATTTTCGATGCTGTGTCAGGCAGCGGGATTGGGTGCTGCCATCTCCTCCTGGTGGTCCTTGAGAGCACAGGGAGCCTTTTCTGCAGCACTGCCATTCTCAGACGTCGTCACATTTAAAGCTGCTGTCCGAGAATGCACCGAGCACGCCACATCTCACCGGTGGTCATTATGTACTGCCTCCTTCAGCCCTTGCTGCCACTGCCATGTCTGAGCATGGAGGGTGTTGTACAGAAATTGATGGAAAAAAGAGCTGAAAGCCCAGATAGGTTTAGAGGTGAGTGAGAAGTGAGCTCTTTAGGGCAAGGGCTGCCGTTTCTCTGTGGTGTTCGTTCGCTTTGATGCATGGGGGAAGTTTCTGGACTTCTGGATACCACAGCACAAGCCAGTGCCCATAAAATAACATGGATCCAGAGCAGGTCAGTATGAGGGCTGTTTGAGAGGTGGGTGCTGTAAGAAACAGCAGCTCTCTGAGATTTCCATGCTGCAAGCAGACGCGATGGGATTGCTGCAGAAAGCAGTGGCTGAAATCTTTCAGGCTCCTCATGTGGGTCTGAGGAGGAACCTCAGCACTCCTTGAGTTCAGCATCTCTCTGCCTCCATGTTTCTCTTGGCTCCTCCATTTCTGCAGCTGATAAGGACATGCTATGAGGCAACCCCTGCAGGCTCTTCATGTTTTGAAATATGCTGCTCAGTGAAGCAAAATAGCTGACGTCCCACTGCAAAAAAAAAAGAAAAAAAAAAAAGAAAAAAAAAAAAAAGGTCCAGGAATAATATCTTAGAGCCAAAGCAGGAGTCTGCCAGGGAACTAATACCCTTGGGTGGATATTACTGATATTGTATTTGTTATATTAGGCAAGAGAGGTCAGCTCATTCTTTAGAATAAGTTACAGTAAACAAGAGGGATAGCTGAGCCCTACAGAGTTTCATGACTGATGAGTTTAAACGTTAAGAGCTCCTATCGTATGAATCTTGATCAAGGGAAAGATAAATGTGCTGTTTTTTAGCATTTCACTACAAACATGGTGTTTCTGCCAACTGACACAATGATTAAATATGATCCTCTCTTCTCAGAAATGAGGAGAACTGTAACCGCGCTGAGCTCTCCGCCACTGATACAAGATAAAGGAGTCAAATCATGTGTGGTTTCCTTCAGACCAAGTTTGTGGTGCAGAGTTTCATGAATGATGTTGTCCAAAGTCAAAATAATCTGGTTTGCCCAAAGGTGTTTCTACGAGAACTGTAAGCTGCAGATTTCTACAGAATAATAGGTCAATTTGTTCTTAATGCTGTGCTCAGCCTCGGGCCAGTGCACATGGAGGATAAATGCCCTAGGAATCAATAGACACCCGGTTGCTGTTGATCTAAATAAGGTAATCCAGCTTTAAAATGGGCAGGTTCTGTATTATCATTGTTGCTAATTAACACTCAGGGCATTTCCTCATCACTGTGTCCCAGCTGCTCTCTCTGTTTGTGGGGGTTTTTGTCCCACTGCTGTGTCTGTGTGGTGCCACTGATGGCACAGGGACACAGGACTCTTCAGCTTCATGCAGCCCAATGGCCGAGCCCTGCTGAAGCCCTGGTGCTGGCTGATGGAGCAAATCAAAAGCAGCTGCTTGTTTCTTTTCAAGAGTATCAGAAAAAACAAGACGATTCCCTCCCAATGTGCGCCAAAGGCTTCTTCATCCTTTTCACTTTCAGCCACACAAGTGGTCATCATTTCTCTTTGGAGCTTTTCCAGTGTATTGCCCTGATGCTCTGCAGGCCCTGAGAATTAGCTACAAGTGGTCTTCCCTTGCTGTAGACCAATGTAAAAGCAATGATGGAGCTGTGCCCCCATGCCCCCCCAAGAAAAAGAGGTGAAGAATCACAGCCCCAGACTCATCCCTGCAGGTGCTTCATACATGGCGCTCTGCAGCCTCCCAGAGCCCAGCAGAAGGCTTGGATTGCTCACCCTAAATAGGACACCTCGCCTTCCCTGTGAGCACAGCACAGCCATGGTCTGCATGCTGCCTTTGTAGGAAGCACTGACACCAACCAGTCCCTGCATTACTGCAGCCAGGTTTGCCATGTTCCACCAAAAGCTGCCCTTTGCTTGGCCATGCCCCATTCCACAGTCTCTGTGGGGTTTGTCCTGAGTCCTTCAGGCTCTGCTTTGTAGGGCTGCGTGTGATGCAGAAACCAGCTCTGCAAATAAGCTCACATCATCACGGTGTCCTCCATGTCATGGTGGATGTCTGTTGTGAACGACTCCTGCTGATTCCTGAGTGGGCCCCAGAGCCACAACACTGGGCTCAGAACCTTTCTTCTGCTGAGGAAGCTTTTAATGGCTTTGGACTGGAGGCTGTCACTATGTGGCTGATGAGATGTTGGACCATAGAAATGCACGATGGATGCGGGGAAGAGAAACTGTAATACTGGTAGAATGGGGAGAAGAAATGGTCAGGAGCCAGCAGACCAGCATGCCCCATGCAACACAAAGCCAACAGCTTCTGTCCCATGTGGCCAAGGGGAGGTAACCACTGTTCTGGAGGGGAAAAGGGGAAGATAGCTGGAACTCAGCCCAAAACAGAGCTGGAATTCCCAACAGTGATGTATTTATGTGGATTGAGCAGGAGGAAGCAGCACATTTCTGGTACCAGATGCCCAGCGGGGTGGGATGGGGCATCTCCTGAGCCTCCTCGTCCTCATACAGCCGCCACTCTCACCAGGATCAGCACAGGAAACACGGGTGAGAGTTCCCCCGCTGTGCTCCTGCCCACGTTGGCAGCCTGGGGACGTCCCAGGGTGCTGCAGGAAGCCCTGCTGAGCGTGGAGGTGTGCGGTTCTTGCGAGGGCAGAGCTTTGATGAGCTCAGCGAGGGAAAAACCTTCTAGGAAGGATTACTCTGAAGTTTAGGAGGCACGGGGTGTTTGTAGCGAAACGTTGCTCACAACTCACTGCTCGGAGCTGCCTTTGTGCTGCGGCAGAGCTCCAGGGCTGCATCTCCTGGAGATGCCCCAGCTACATGCAGGGAGCTCTGAGCTCCTCCACATCAGCTCTGCCGGCAGCAGCACGTGCATGTGGACACACACACTGTGCTGGAAACAAACTCTTCTTTTCTAGCTTGATTTTGGCTGGCTCTATCTTCCAACCATTGCAGCTGCTGCTTTTTGCTGCTACGTTTGTGTTCCTTCCCTCCATCCAAAAAAGAAAAAAGATCGTATGTTTGATGCAAAGAAAATCCACTTTATTAATCTGGAGCCCCCTGGCCATACTGTCACAAAGCAGTTCTTGGAAAAAAGAGAGCTGCTTCATCACAACAGAGCTCAGTTACTTCAGAAAGGGCAAAAACATTCCCATTCACTTCTGCCAGCGTGTTGCAAAAGTGAGCAAGACAGGAAAACAGAGCTCTTGCACCGTCTGTCCCCACAGTGTGTCAGTCCTGCTGAAATAACTCCTGTTGTCATCAGGCCTTGATATTTTTGGGTTCTGATGTCACACATGGAGATAAGTCTGGGGATAGAAGTTTTGAGCCATTGGAGCACAGCAGTTCCCCATGATGGGAGGAGGAGAGCACGGGGCACTGCTGGTGCCCATGGAGGCGGTGCGACTGAGAGCTGCAGAGCTGAAAGCAGCAAAGGGTTTTGTGCTGAAGAATGAAAGCAGAATGCCAACTTACTTTCCTCACACTCCGTTGGTCTTTTCAAGAACAAAGTGATTCCTTCACCCATCCCTACCAAAGCGTTTGCTGTATAGAAATAACACTATTTCTGAACTCAAGAGATATCGAAGGAAACTTCTGGCAAGCATTCAAAAATCTGACCTGTTTCACTTTGATTTCAATGAAGTTGAAAGTGGTCACTGTGGAGAATTAAAAAGAACCTCTCGTTATCAGAACCTGCCATTATATGCTTCCCAGGACGCACTTCGGGCTGTGGTTGCTGGTGTTGGGTTTGCTGTCGTTCCTCTTTTTCAGTGGTTATGGTTACTTTGGATCCAAACAGTGATGGCAGCTATGGAAAAAACACTGCAGCTTTGTCATGTGGTCCAAATGAGGTTTGCTTTCATCAGAGTGGTGTAATTCTGTACAGAATATTAATTGCACTATTGGCCACCTTCCAGCTCAGCTCTTCGCAGCTCCATTAAGCGCTGCTGACTCGGATCTCACCCTCGTTGGAGAGTTATTGGGCTCTGCCACGAGAGCCATTCCTTTCAACACAGATCGTTCAGTGCAATGAGCGCTTCTTATTTCAGAGACCAAACAGAGCACTTAATCATCTGGAGAAATCAGAAATAGGCTTGGACGGAGCTCAGTCCCGCACCATAGAAGTCTGTGAGTGTTTAACGAAAGCTCACCAAGGCCCCCATTTGTATGATTTAGGGCTTTGCTGTTTATTTGCTAAAGGCTTCTTTACAAGACTTGTTTCACCATGTTAATTACTTTAAGCACGTCCATCTGCGCTCAAATAATAAAAATATACGTCTGAACCGTAAGGAAACGTCGCCCTGAACCATGCCGGGCCAGAAAAAAATCATTCATGCTGCAACTATAGCAACTACTAAAATAGCAAAGCACACTGATTTCTTACATGAACCTGTTCCTAATGTCCAAGAGACACTGTGTGCCGTGTGCCTTATATACCAGCTCCCAAAATATCCGAGTCCTGATAGGATGAGAAAACGCTGTCATGTTCTCGCACCAGGCCAATTGCAAAGCTGTAGTTCCTGTGCTGGTAAAGATGTTTCCTGTTGATAACGCAAAAGGACAACATTGCGCCGAGCTGCTAATGTTATCTGGGACCCCTGTGACCTCTCGGAAACTCTAACAATTGCAGAGCACACAACACGTAGAAGCTCTCTGTCTTGTGCTTTTATTTTAATAAATAAGCAAGAAGGAAAATAAACACAGCTCTTGAGGCTGGGCACTTGCTGGTGGTCGGGGTTGGTTGGGGGCTGGAAGGTGCAGCTCTGTCCAAGGGCAAACTGCTGCCCCAGGCAGCGCTGCGCCCCTTCCTAAAGCAACACTGGGAGAAGGAGCAATTTTACACTGATTTCTCTTTTCCATCAGTTCTAAATGTACTCCCCTTCTATTTTAGACTCTTTTTATTTTAATGTTTGAGGATTAAAAAGCAGTCCAAGCAATTCCAATCTAAGCAGCTCTGATAGACACATTGATTTGTAGCTCAATGGCTTGAAGATTCATTATCCCTAATTGCCGAATTTAGCCTGGTCTGTCTGATTTGCCCAAATATTTGGGTGCAAATATCAGGTGAAACACCCACCCTACTGGAGACAACCTGAGAAAGCTGTCTCACATGAAGGAGAGCTGAACACACGAGCTGCACAGAATGTACCTTCTGGCTTTACAAAGGACAGCGTGTCCTTACAAAAGATAGAATTAAAAAAAAAAAAAAAAAAAGCCTTACAGCTAATTACTTTAAAGACCTTGTAATTGAGTATCTGGACTTAGCTCTGTGCTGCCAGTGCTCCCAGTAACCCGCAGTCCCACCTGGAGGAGCATTGCTGGGCTTCTCTCGGCTGTTTCTGCTGGAAGGAGGCAGAACCCCCACCATGGTTTCCTTTGAGCAGCGCTTATTCACAGCAAGTCACAGTGGGAGAGGGTGGGAGGCAGAGTTCATTCATTTTTGTAGCATAACATAGAGCAGATTGTGTTTGGATTTCACCAGATATTTGTTGTTTTATGTTTCCTTGCTTTATATTGGAGAAGGGCCTGCAAGAAAACTTTGATCCAAGGTACAAATCCACAGCCAAGATGTGAAGTAAGCTTGCACAACGTTCTGCAGAGCAGGCTGCAGCCCAGCACTCTGCTCTGGGAGCTGTGCTCCTGCGCGGCCGCTCAGCTGTTTGAGCTGCAATGGGCTGTGCAGACTTCCACGAAATTTTGGACAGTGAAGTGCATCAGTGCAACGTTACCAACTGCCAGGGAAAGAAATGGGCCTGGAGGCACTGAGCACATCACCAAAGGCTTCGGGTCCAGTCAGCCTGCCAGCAGCCACAGAGCTGCAGTGGGGAAGGCACGCTCAGTTACAAGGCCTGTCTTTAAGAACCCATCAGCTCGTTGTTGTGTTTAGAAGCCACGTGCAGGGAGTGCAGGACACTGCGGCCCAAAGGCTGCCCTTGGGGAAAGGCCCACAGCCACACGCAGACCCAGGGAGAGCAGAAACACGCTGGTGCACAAAGACTTTACCCTTCGGACTGATAACAGTGAGGTGACTGCAGCAGGGAGCCTCCCAGGTGCAAGCAGGAGCGTGGCTGACGCAAACTGTGCTTCCACAACCCCCGAGTCATGGCAACACACCCCAGGCACAGGAGAAACAGGTTTATCTGTGCCTGACCTGCGTAAGACTCCGCATTACACAAAATTCGTTGGAAAAAGTGTTACAGCCATCCATCCTGTAGCATAAACAAAGCTGCTGTGTAATTAATTACCGCTGCAATTAAAATCACCCTTGCTGTCCCTCAGCACTGAGGCCATCACCCCTCGTCATGCCACAGCTGCTGCAGTGACAAACAGCAGTGGGTGTCAACCACAGAGAGAACAGCAGCAAACAGATTGCGACACACTGTGTTTGGCACATGGGAGAAACAGAGGTGCCAAGGTTTAGCCCATCTCTCATCACAGACTCTGAAGTCAGAAATAAGCAGGTGCCATCCCTCAGCCTGAGCAAACTCACCGTGGGTAAAGCCACTGTGTCTTTACGCATCAGGTTTTACCAACAAAGCCAGCTCAGATTAGGGGCAGAAAGCACATAAAGGGACGAGCAGAGAGGCAAAAAGGGACTGCAGCACGGGAGGAGGAGAAACATGCAAGATAAAAACAGTAACAAGAACCCCACTAAAATACTGAGGGGGAACAAAGCTTTTCTAGCAGTGCTGATCTTTTTGTCAGGGAGGAAGGTTGCGGCTTCTTTCACTCCAACAGAACTCACTTTTCTCTGGGGGTAACCAAGTGAATAGGAGACGCTGCTTCGCACCTCACAGCGGGGCGCTCAGAGCGGCTGCTGGGACCCGAAGCCGTGAGCGCAGGCGGCGGCACCTCGCAGCACGGCGCTCCTCTGCTGCGGTCCGACAGCGGCACGCAGCGCCGGGCGGCGCCTCTGCAGCACCTCCGTGCTGGGTGCCGGCATTGGGCGCGTGGGAGCAACGAGAAGCGACAACGCTAAGAGGACACTGAAGTTACTGAACTTCAGAAAACAAAACAAAAATAACAGAAACCCAAAAAACACCCCGAGCAACCCCACCGCACAGCTATACCTTGCAACCCAAAACGTACGTACGAGTACGTATTGCTTCGGCGGGTCCATTTCTGATCACTAAAGGCAAACGAAAGCCCAGAACACGCAGCTCAGAATGCCACCTACTGGCAGCACCGGCGTTTAAGAACAAACCAGCGGAGCGCAGCAAGCCGCTGCTGTCCTGAGACGTTCGATACACAAACTCGGTGCTACGGAAGTCCAACGCCTATCGAGTCCAGGGGGGAAGTGCTGCTGACGTACCTCGATGCACTGTTCAATAATCGTTTATCGGTTAAATAACGGGCAGATGAAGCTGCAGCTTTGGGTGCCTTGCAGGGGGAAAAGGCTTCGCACTCCTGAAGTGCTGTGAGTTGTCCCGTGCTGAGGACAGAAAACACATTTCATCTTACTGAGAAAAAATAGCCATTAAGTGCAAAGCCAAGACTGCAGAGAACATCTCAGCACTGCTGGCTTTGTATTACGAACAGATGTGTTTTCAGAGCCACTGAAGAAGTTCAGCCTTCCAGGTAAGGCAGCGACAAAATCAGCCCGAGCTGCAGATGCGAGGCGGTGCCTCACAGCTTCAGAATTATGCAAATCGCCTTCAGAAAGCATTCTGCATCAGGCAGCTGTGTGTAACGTTGGCAGACCATCAAATTTACATCTTCCCCACAGCAGGTAGAGAGCAGAAGCCGCCACAATAACCAGGTTAGCAGCTGCTCTAAGAACGAAACTTATTTACGGAATAGAATTTAAACTCCTTGACCGACTCACACCAGTAATACCATGCCTCTATTTCTGCCTTTCTATGCATGCTGGGACACCACATCTTCATAACAAAGTTGTTTTTTACTTTTTGTTGTTCTTTTTGTTCCCCTCCCCCCTTCCTGCAATATTGCTGCTCATGAGCACTGGTTTTATGGTACACAATTCTGCAGAGAACGAAAGCACAGCAAGATTTCTCTGTATTTAGTAAACAAATCAGGAGCTTCTATGAAGCTCAGTTCCACTCATCCAAGGCTCATGTTAGACTGACTGGAGGCACACCAGGATTAGAGGTTGCACGTTACTGTAGATCAAAGTGGAAAAGAAAAAGGGAGTGATGTGCAATTGACTCAAAGAGCTTTTTTGTCCTTTATTACTTCTTGGACAAGTAGGGCTGATAGCTCACCATCAAAGCCAACTCAAACTGCTGCAGAATATAAGAAAAACACTGGTCTGCAAGATGCATCCTTCAACAGGAAAAGAAATGGAGCTCTAGAGAGTCACATTTCACAGGCAAATAATGAAAATAAACATTGTGAAGAATGGAGCCACCAGGTAAAGTGATTTGTCAACCAGTTACAGTTTTAATATAAAATGTTTAGTCCAGTCATAAGCTCAATGGTTCAAATGAAAATGAGCAGTGGAACCAAAACCTCAAACAAGATGATTTGTTTTGACATCAAGCTTGTTGGGGTGACAAACACAGCCATCTTACCCCCAAAAACACCTCCACGCCAACAAACCCAGCCACTCACTGCCTTGCTGCTGCACAGAACCTCCAGCTGTCAGTCGCTTCTGCCACTGAGCTGCAACCTTACAGCAGCTGCATCTCAGGGGAACTCGGGTGATTCATTTATTTTACTAGTCATACATACTGCATACAAAGGTAGATACATGTCTACAAGGTTTTAGTGGGGACAATATCTTTTCAACCTTGTGGGGGAGTCAAGAATCGTCAAGAAAGCAGTGTGGAGAACCTTGCACACAGGATATGCATCACATCTTTAGCTCTGAATGGCTTAAATTTAGCATCTGTCTCATGTACTAAATTCAAACCAAACCATTCCAAAAACTGTTTAAAGAAAATACTGATAGCTGTTAATTTCTTTTTCTGAAATCAAAGTATGTTCACCCAAATGAACCTCAGCTTCTCAGAAAAATGAAACAGCATGTAAAAAAAAATAATAGTAATACCTTTATGTATAACGTCCTCACCTGCTGTCCATTCTGCCAGAAAGTTCTCATAAGAATTGCTTACAAATGGAGGAGACTAAGACAGCAACCTCTCCAGGGCAAATACAGTTAAGCAACGCTAGCAAGTTACAGCAAAAAAACAAAAAAAGGAGATTTGCCCTTGATGAACAAGAAGGCAAGCCTGAAGAACAGTGATGATATTTCCATCAGCTTCTCTGTAAACAACAATCAACTGTCAAGAACAGGCAGGATTATATCACTTATCTAGGAAGGGGAATAATAATAAGGAGAATTATAAAGTCTTCCCACCAGATTTTATGGCTGCCAAAGTCGGTCTTTTTTTTTTTTTTAATAAAGACTTGCACTTTATAGTTTTATATTTGTATTACACATAGAAACAAAGAAAAAGCAAATGCTAGTTGATTGGCGAAGGGTTTTCACACCCAAGGGGATAACAGGGTTGAAACTCTTCAGTGTGCACCTCAGCTCGTGGGAACTAGCAATCACCATCATGCTTCCACAGAGATGTTCCTGCAGACACTTCCCACAGTCTCTTGTTCTCAGACACCCTGGCCTCCAACACTTATTTATACATAAGCCCACAGCTTGTTCTCTCAGATGAGTTGGTTTGACCCCATGCAAAGAAGAACAAAGAATATTTTTGGACCCCGATAATTTTAGCTCAGATTTTGTAGAATTTCATAAGTTAACAGAGAATGAGTTAAGGCACCCATATGCCCAGAACAAAAATAATAAATACCTTGGGCTAAATACAACTCACTGTGAAGCAGTCATGTGATTGCACAGCTGTCTCCCTATTTTGTCGGGTAATGCTACCAACATCCTCACAGACCCTAAAACATGAACACCAAAAACTTTGTGAGTACAATGGACAAGGCATCGACAGACATTCTCAAGGTTCGTTCTGTATTCCTGGCTCAAGGTAACGGCTACTACTAATGTAATCAGCACTTAGCAGCAAGATCAGCATGTTCTAAGAATGAAATAAATATTCACACAATCAATACTAATGGTTCAAACACATCATTGAAAATGGTACATTTCCCATCTTTCTCTTGCCCAATCCGAGTTTGCAGAGACAAGACCTTGGCAACAACATTCACAGCTCTCAGTACCACAGAAGCTTCTGCAAACAAATCCTAGGCCTGAAGCGTTGTCATCTGTGGTGCCTGCAGGGCGCCTTACTGTGTGCGGAGCTGGTAGTCTGTGAAGGACAGAAACAACAGCAGCTTTAGGACACTGTCCTTCAGTAACCAGAGTAAAGCAGACCAGCAAACTGGGATGAGGTAACATACATCAGAGATGATCAGATCTTCACGTAGAATAACCAAGAACATGGGCTTTAAAGCAATTAAGATAATTAAAAGCTTCCAAGCCGGAAACAGCAAAACGAGTAACAATGAAAAGCAGCAAAAGTGTTTTGTTTTTTTTCCTTTAACAGATCTGGTAGCTCTTAGCCAGCCCAAAGGCAGCAAAATGATATGTATGAATTGGTTCTTTTTTAGTTCATATTCCCCCCAGATTTAAGTATTCCATAATGAACGCCAGATTCAGTGAACAACTCTGCTGTCTAAAGGGATGATTCAGTAAAAAAAAAAAAAAAAAAAAAAAAAGGACTAGAAAAAGCAGCAAGCATTAATGTCACGTATGAGCAAACTGCTCCTGTGCTTCAGTATTAAACTCTGCAGTAAATATATCTTCAATTTGTCAGTGTATGCCGGAGAAATAAGATACATTAAGACAGATTATCTTTACAGTTCATTGCTTCCAATTTACCTCCATTCTGGGTAATGTAACGAACCCATGGGAGAGCTTGATAGCCACTCTTCTCAATTATCTTTAAGTATCGAACCTGGGAAGAAGGAGAGGTTACACATGAGTCTCCTGTGTCAACCAAGCATTGCTTAGCAAAAAAAACAAAAACAAAAACCAAAACAAAATAAAATCAGGGCTGGTGGGTGGGTAGTGGTGATCAGAAGCGTATTTATGGGTAACAAGAACAGCAATTATCTAGATGTGCAAAACTTTCAGATGTAAATATAAATCCCTGTCACTTGCATGACCAGCATGCCTTTCATCTGAAATCACACAGCCAGTCCCATCGTTCTCTTTACGAGATTCCCTTAAAGCAGGAAAAATCAGACTTGCCTCAGTAATGAGCAAACACTTGTGGTACTTCAAAGTGAGGGCAGGCAGGTGTATGAGAATGAGACAGCGACAGCCAGGACAAGCAGGACAGAAACAAAAGCAAAAAGACACCAAACCATGGAACAAAGGAGGCAAGGCAGACAAGGCTACAGAGCTGGGCTGCATCAGTTGGTGTGCCAGCAGCCTGGCACTCCTGTATTTCTGTTTTCAGCTACCCACCTGGATTCCTGAAGTGGTGAAATACGGAATCTCAAATTTGACACTAATGGGAGGCTTCCCTTCCTTGTCTTCAGCTTCAACACTTGGAAGTCCAAAGTGAGCTCTCATCAGGTATTCTTTTCCACCCTTACAAAAAAAAAAAAAAAAAAAAAAAAAAAGATTTTTTCTTGAAACAAGAAAAGCTTCCAACAATACGAGTTATTTTCTATGCAGAATATCAAATTGCTGAATTACATTAATCATTTCAAATCTTTTCTAGGGCTTAAGAGGAAAAACTTTTTTTAATTTCAAAGTATTAGTGCTTGTTCTTTGTTTGTGTTGGGGTTTTTTGTTTTTTTTTTTTTAAATGCAGATCAACTTGAATTATGCATCAAACAGGTCTCATCTTCTTCCAGTCTTATCCTCAAGGAGAACAGCAGAAGCTTGGTTTTCTTTCTGATCACTTTTGTCACACAACACGATAGCTGTACTATCACCATGGAACATCCAATGCTGTTAGAATTTGCTTTAGGCTGAGTCATAAACCATGAACTCTAAGTAATTATTGTAATACTGGGTGAGAAGACTAACAACAGCACTTACTGGAAAAGATTTAATGGACCAGACAATTTCACTGTTCTCTGGAACCCATTTGACACTTCCAACAGTGGTTTTAAACTTTGGTGAGTCTGCATCATTTGGAACTGGAATGTGAATCTCCACATTGTTGGCCGTTGATCTACGCTTAAACTGACTTTTTGCCTAAAGAAAAGTGAGAAAAATCACATCTCTAAGCATGAACACTATGCATGTAAATTCAGAGAGCTGCCAGACAATTTCCCTCTACCACAGTCTACTGAGAGGCAGCACAACGCAGAACGTACAAATCAACTTTTCTAAAGAGAAAAGTCCCAGGGAAACAAGAGGTGGTTGTGTAAGAAGGTGCTGCTGGTGAAGCACTGAAAACAATCAAAAGAGAAGACAAACCAGCCATAATTATTTTAGAACTTCTGACCTTGATCATGTACTCGATGCGGCTGTGGGAATGTTTTTCAATCACGGACTCAATCCAGATCAGTGGCTTCACCTGATGGGAAAGATATTTTACAGCTACAGACTTTACTTTGCCATGGTCACAAAGCTGTCATTTCCTCATAAAAATGCACTGAATACACGAATTCCATAAGCAAGAACTGACACACAAGCAAAAAGCAGCAAAAACTGGCAGGCGTTAGGGGAAAAAAAACTAAAGTATTTCTCAGATTAGTTCCTAACACCTTCAGTTGTCAAACATTTCTCCACGTATGTGCAGGCTTTTCTGGTTTGTTTTCTTTAACTGCTGCTGGCCTCCTATCACAGCTGACAATCACAGATGTCCTCTGCACTAAGTATTTCCTTTTCTAAGGAAATGGCAGTGTGCACAGTAGCTGTTACCTTGAGGAACCACAATGCAGAATGCTGACATACTCCAAGAAATATTTAGAGGACAAATTAACATTGTCAAGCACAACAAATTGCCACACTAATTGTATTGGGTGATTAGCTTAAAAATGAACTGATCAGTGTTTTGAAAACAGTTTCAGTAGTAGTTGAAAAGATAAAGACTTACTGCCAAGTCATTCCTAAACTCATTCTTACTTGCTCCAAAAAGAGTGAGCACAAAGCTCTGCTATTAATGGCTGACTTCACAACTACTGTGCTGCCCACACTTAGAGAAAAAACAGAACACATTAAGGGAAAGCCATTAGCAAATCTACAGACTACATGATTCTGTAAAAAACTGCTGCAGTTCAGACCCAAACACCCAGACTTACGTGGGTATTGAGACGATAGGACATGAGCTCAAACTCCCCATCAGGTGGAATGAAAGAAATGGTCCTGTCGTTCTCAAAGCGAGAGAGACGAACGCACTGATGGAACTTCACATCTTCCAGCTCCACTGATTTACTTTTGCCACCTAGCAGAAAACACACATCAACACTGCAGATCGCTGCTCCCATTGCATGAGGTCACATCGCAGCGTCACGCAGCAGAGCAGATCCCTGCTGATATCCTCCTGGTTCAGCCCAGTAGTTTTTCTATCTCTCCCAAAGTCCCAGCAGATGAGGCAATGAAGCCCAGATGGCTTCCACACCCACTGTGGTATTCCATCTTCTCTTGGTATTGGCACACAAGACCTAACATGCTTTCCTGCATAGACAACACAAGTCTTTTCATCACAGAATCAATCCTTTCACTTGAACCCCACCTAAGTTTGCCGAGAACACCCATCACAATTCTGAAGGTATTGCTGAAATACTCACGGCCTGTGTTATCAAAGAGAACTTTGTCATTTAAACCAAGGCGAAGCTCTGGCATTCCTGAGAGAAAGACTCTCATCTTAATGGACCCAACTATTTCACTCCGTAATACGTTTCCATTGGCACTGACCTGAAGGGCAATGAAATAGAAGATAAAGGTTGCTGACACGATATGATGTGAGATCAAACTGCAACCACACTCCGTCCTCAGCCCCCAGGCCTCCATGGGTGCCTTTCTCCCGAGCAACAACCCAGCACAGTACAGTCAGACCAAGGACAAGGCAGGATTAGACTGAAGGAGGCAGGAAGGATGTGCCAGAAACTCAGCTTTGGGGCTGCTGAGCACAGAGCACAAATTCCAGTAAAGCATCACTTATTTACCTATGGATGTCATTATAGATTGTCAGTCCTAAGCACAGACAGCATCCAGGGCACTCATCATGGTTAGGCTGATTTTTTATTATATCCTTTAGGTTTTCAGCCAGTAAGTTCTCCTCAAGACTTCTACTAATAATTCTCATTAAAAGTTCAAGTAAAAGGTACCCACCAAAAGGTTAACAGACTCTATAACATCCAGGAACACTTCATTCTTCCTATATTTTATCCCTTCTGATCTCCATGAAACAGCATTTGTAACAGTGGCAGGTGGACGTGGAGCTCCAGTTTCAAGTTTGTGACCCTCCTGAGTGATGTACCTTTATAAACACATAATTAGAACAAAAAAGAAATGTTTGCAGCACCTTTTGTATCAGATTCACATCATCAATAAATCAATTGGATTTACAAAGCTACACTTTACCAAGTATTAAATATTTTGATAACTAGAGGAGGAAGCCAAAGCATTTGTTTGCATATAGAATACATAAGACTTTCCCAAGGACTTACAAGTGTAAGCAGTACAGACAGATACTTACTCTTGTAAAATTTTGCTATCAGTGGTTTGTGGGTATCCAAAATCCATAAGCTCATCTAACAACTCATAAATAATAACAAAATTATCTCTAATGCTCTCTTCTTCCAACTCCTTGAAATATTCAGAAAAAACCTGAAACACCAAAAACAGAGGGAGGAGAAAAAAGGACATCAGCTGAGGAACTACAGCACATTCTGAATGTATTCCTATACCTAAGAAGAGTTTTGGGGAAAAAAATAAAAAATAAGAAAATCACCAAAACAAAACCTATAATTCCTAAAAACCTTTTTGTTCAGATAAGCAGCAGGAAACCCACCTCAATTAGGAGAGAGTTACAGAGCCCTCAGAATAACTCTGGTGATTACAAAGCATATTAACATTGGGGAAAACGCTTGTGATGCCAAGTCCAAATTAACCAAACACAGAATCTACAGATGGCACGACTCATGCATCAACGTTTTCCTCCACATTTTCAGGTCTTGTGCAGCTTCTCACAGCACCGTGTCACATCCTTGCTACTCAGTTATAAAATAGCAATTCCATCATTAGCAGTTAGGAAAACTTTTCTATAAAATAGTCAAATATAAAGGAAAAATACTATTACTACAGATTCTTTTTAATAAGGTGAAAGCTCTATACAATTTTATTAGATCCCACTAACAAACAGATGGGAGTTACATCTGCAACTTCCTACTCACCTGAACTACTTTATATAAAAATGAAAACACCAGTGATACACAAGCATTCTTCTTAGAAGTTGCAACAACTAATGAAGGATGTTCAGGAACACGCATTCAAAGTCATCGTGGGATGAAAAAAATTTACTGAATGTGTTTTTAAAAGCATTGTGAAAGGGGCAGCCTGATCTGCTGCCTGATTTAGTGGTGCACAGCCCTGGCTGAGGCAGCAGGGTTGGGACTGGATGATCTTTGAGGTCCCTTTGACCCAAGCTGTCCTGTGATTCACTCAATGATCTGTCTGCAGCACAAAGGATACGATAGAGGTTGTTATGTTTAATCCACATGAAACGAACTCCTCCATGCGCCAGAATAGGAGAAAGCGTTCCCTCTTCTTCCTTTTCCATAAGGATTGGCATAAAATGCTCCACCTCCGACATGTCCACATCCCCACGGTAATTCCGACAGATGAGAACCTACGGGAAGAACAATTCCTTACACTTCTCCTTCGAGACATGAAGTCACCATGCAAGACCAGCACATGAGATACTTAAAGAGCCTCTTTAGCTGAAAAACCCCAACACCAAGCTTCAGTCAGGTCTACGCATCCTACAAACACAAAACAAAGAACCAACACACGTTATGATTCGAATGCAAATCCCCACGTTTGCAGTCGTATCTCCTAGCGTTACCTCTCACATACGGCTGCAGACACCCCGTTTAAGACGGAAAAACAGGTCACTCTCCTGGGACAGACCGCGTCCCATTAGGGCGGAGATTAATTACCCCAGGCGGGATGCTCGGGAGCCCCGCAGGCAGGGCCGCTCCCCGACTCCTCCTTCAGCACCCGGAACCGCGAGGAGCGGACACGGCGGGCCCGCCTCACAGCTGGGTGCGCAGCGCCGGCAGCAAACAGCGGGCGGGAAGGGGAAGCGGCGGCCGCAGGGCAGCGAGGCTGGGGAGCCCCGCCATGCCGGGCCCTCGGAACCCAGCGCGCGCCCGACGCTCTCAGCAGCTCGGCTCTCGTGCAGCCCGCAGCTGCAGCGCGGCCTCACCTTCCCCTTCAGGTCCAGCACGTAAACGGCGCTGGCCGACATCGCGCCGCCCGGGGCCCCCGCGCCCGATCACGGCCACGGCGACTTCCGCTTCCGGCCAGCACTTCCGGCGGGAAGCGGCTGCGCGAGGCGCAGCTGCCGAAGCCCGGCAGCGCGGAAGGATACGCGCGGTGATCCGCCGACAGAGGAAGAGCGCTTTATCGGCCGTGCCCTGCTGTTAAATAGTCCGCGGCCGGCTGCGGTCCGCGGAGGAGAGTTGGGAAGGCTGAGGAGCCCCGGGGGGATCAGCGGTAGCGGAGGGAAAACGCTTGGGCTGAAAAAGTGCGTGAGGATTTGTGATGTGATTCACATCACTTCTGAGGGAGGGCTGTGAGTGTCAGCGCACACGGACTGCATGCAGAGCACTGCCCCTGCTGTGCGGGCAAAGGAGCACCAAAACAATGGCTGAAAGCAGCGTTTTAATAAGTTACATCAAAGATACGAGGGTTTTAGAATACAGCAGAAACCACTCCCCCCAACTCTGAGCGATTTCGGATAGGAATTACACAGTTCTGCAATTTATGAGAGCAGCTGCCACAGAGAATCCTGCTCCTAATGAGACCTGCTGGCATAGGACAAATAGAGGAACATTGCCTGTTGTCTCACAGCAGTTGGGTTTGGCCTTAGTGTGGCTTTGAGCACTGAAAAACACCCCTCTGCACCTACATAAGTCAGCGGACAAGAAGAGACTTTGTTGAGTATTCTGAAACTGAAATACAACAGTACAAGGTGATAAATGTTCCGAAGATGCACTGAATATTCAGTACCAAGAACACAGAGGTTTACACGGCAGCCCAGTTTGACGTAAGCAGAACTCCCCATCCAAACGCCGCCATTCACTTGGTCCAGCTGA
This sequence comes from Tympanuchus pallidicinctus, assembly GCF_026119805.1. NCBI lineage: Eukaryota > Metazoa > Chordata > Aves > Galliformes > Phasianidae > Tympanuchus > Tympanuchus pallidicinctus. The sequence goes on from NW_026294756.1 coordinate 1,349,902, forward strand.
CTTTGGGAATGTCGTAGTGCTCGGTCAGGGTGTCCAAGTGCCTGTTGAAGTCCTGCGGGACAGAGGAGGCACAAAGCACTCAGGATCGGAGCATTCACCGACGCTCAGCCCTCCTCACAGCGCCGCGTTTCCCCTGCGGCTCCACCCGCTGAACCCCGGCTGGTTCCACTCACCTCAACTCTCTGCTTGTGGGTTTTCGAGGCCTTCTTCAGGATCCTCTCCATTTGCTGTTAGGAGACACGACAGCACCGTTATCGGCGCGGGGTTCCGAGCCCGCCCCACATCCCGTGTGGGCCGGGCTCGGCAGGCCGCCCTACCCGCTTCTCCTGCATCTTCTCGTAGGCCACTTGTGCCGGGGTCCGCTTGTCCAGGCCGCGCTTCTTCTCCTCTTCCTGCTTCTTGCCGCTCACGATCTGCTCCAGGATCTGGGCCTTGTCCTTCGCTTTTTTCTTCTTCCTGCGGGCAGACGCCGCTCAGCGCCCGGCCCCGGGCCCCGGCCCAGCTCCCGGTTCCCCCCCCGCCCCGCCGCTCACCGCTTCCCGGCCCCCGGCCCCGCGCCGCCGCCCTTCAGCCGTAGCGGCCCGCGCTGCACCGCCTCGTATTCCGCCATTTCTCGGCGGCCGCGCTGAGCAGCGCCCTCTGGCGGCAGAGCGGGCAGCGCGCGAGAGCGATGCAGCCACGGCGCTGAGGTAAAAAAACGCTACCGCCCGACCGCGCGCTCCGAGCTGCCCGGCCCGCCCCGTTCCGCTCCGAACCGACTGAAAGCCAGTCGCTGCCGCTTGTCGTAAGGCGCCGGGGTGAGCTGTAGTGCTGCTGCCAGTTCTGCCCTCGCGTTTCACATTTAACTCACAGTTCTGTTCTTAAGTATGAACGATGCGTTCTCTCATATTTTCAGTGCAAAGCCATATACGGGCCTGTATATATGTCAGCTTGTCACCGTAATGGCCATTTACTAGAGATAATGAGTGCTAATGGAGGAACAGGGGGCCAAGAGGATTGTACAGATGTTGCCCCAAGTACAGCTGACATCAGTGCATGATGTGGAGAAAAACGAGACAGGAGAGGCAGCGCTGGCAACACTGCGAGCAGCTCCGAGCGCTCGGTGCAAGGAGAGGCATTGCCAGTTGTCGGGCAGTCTGCCGTCCGAAGGCACGGAGATGTGCTGCCCACCAGAAGCATCAGCACGGCTCAGTGCTGTAACATGAGGCTCTGTGCACACAGGCAGGTGAGTGATGCTGGATAAGAGCCGTGAGTAGCCAGACTGGAGATGTGATGAAGTGCTCCTATGACGGCTGTTTGCGACCCGTGGAATAGGGAAGCTGGTTATTTGATCCTCTGCTTTACCCGAACCTCATTGTTGCAGCTTTTAATATCTGGATATCCAGGCCTCCTATAAAAGTGACTGAGGAAAGAATGATGGGACAAGAATCAGCGTTCAGAGCTGGACATGGGCAACAAGCAAACCATTTTCACTCCAGAGCAGCTGGATGCATATCAGGTACAAAACGAACCAAGTGAGTCTTTAGACAGAACACTGAATAATGGTGTTGCTGCTGTTTTTTTTAAACAACCTCTTTAAAAATTAGTAACTAAGAGCATTGAATTACAGTGAAGATTTTGGTAAGATACTTTGGTAAGATTCTTACATCAAGAAAGGTTATAAAGTATTCCTACTTATGTACAAAAAGAAAGAGTATTGATGGTCGGCCACGTTATCATTCTGTTTGAGTCACTGTAGTGGAAGAGTCAGGGCCAATGAGTGCTAAAAAGTGCCATTAATATGATGCCTTATTTCACAGGACTGCACATTCTTTACAAGGAAAGAAATTCTGAGGTGAGTCTTGTGTGTTCTGTGTGTAAAATACAAAGATTGCTACAAAACAGATTATATAAAAGATGAAGTACATTTAAAAGTATTTTTAATGCATTTATACAAAATTGAAGTCATACATTGGACAATGTGAGCTTTTTTCTTTTTTTTTAATGTACAAAAACTACCTATGCAGTCTATCATAAATGAATCCAGAGTTTTAAATTTTCTGTGAAGGTAACATCTCCATACCATAACTATAACAAGGTGTATTCTAGTGTATATTTTGCTGCTGACACCCATGTGCCCCTCACTTCGTTTTAGGACAAGTGCTTCAAAGCGTCCTGTTGTACCTCGGGACATGTTGCCTGTTTTAAGAAATCATGAATGATTGTATCAAATTTTATTCACATTTCCTTCATGTAAATAATCTGCAGCAGTTACTCGGAGGCGCTTTTTTCTCAAAGCCTTTGTGAACTTCATCAAGTGCTGCGTTCAACCCCTGGCCAAAGGATCTGGTGTTCTGTTCCTATACGACTAAGACTTTTCACTGAAAACAACTCTTTGGTTTCTGCACCTCTCAAGCAGTCATCAGGCATTGCTTGCTAATTTCTCTGAAGCATGGGGTATGAATGCCAATTTTGTACAGAATATCCCCCTTTAGAACTTTGATGTCTGTGTATGAATTAAATATTGAATAAAATACAAAAGATTCTGTAATAACTGAAATTTAAATCTGCCTTTCCTTGTAGTAAGTAGATGCCAGAGCCATAAGTGTGTAATGAATAAGACATTTATTATTGATAAGAACCCCTTTTAAAATTCTAACCTATTGTTTTGTTGATAACAGCTATGAATGGGATCTTCACACACACAAAGGGATGAGGAAAATAGCAAGCTGACAAAGTGCTGATACATTCAGATGACTGTGCATACATTCTGTCTCCCGAACCTGACCGCTGTGGAAAAAATAGAGATACCTGTGGTGAATGAAAACCTGTTAAGCTGTTCTGAAAGCCCGAGGGCTTTGTGTTTATCACCAGTTTCACTATGCTGCTTTTTTAACGTTGTCTCTTCCACTGACGTCAACTACAGAGTACAATAAATGTTATTTAGGGACTGGTTCCATCCTGGCAAAGGATGCAGAGTGTGAAGAGCAGGTAAGGCAGACAGTCGTTCTCAGAGGTCTGACAGCTTGTTCCCTCAGCCAGCCTTTCTCTCTCTTTCAGGCTGTTCCACAGATACCGAGATCTGGCCCCGCAGCTCGTCCCCCTCGACTACACCAGCAGGCCCACGGTGACACTTCCCTACCAGCTCATTGGCAGCATGCCGGAGCTGAAGGTACGCAGCAAGGAGCACAGCTGGAATCAAGTGACACAATTCAGTTCAATCAACCATTTTTAATAATTCATCCAGTTCTAATTACTAAGGGGATGAAATACAAATAAATTTTGCTTACTAAAGTCAAGCCGTTCTGGAACCTTCTAATGATTTCCTGAAAACACCCTGAAAGTGCACAGAGGTTAAAGAAGGCAGCAGCTGTGCCTAACAGATTAGACAAAAACATAATAGCAGAAAAAAGGAGTATTTGCCTGACGAAAAGGGGTTACCAGAAAAATTACTGGGCAGCAGTTTTCTTATCTGCACTGAAATAAATGTCATAGGGACGACCTTCCCTCAGTGCTGTGTTCTGTTTCCCAGGACAATCCGTTCCGCCAGCGGATCGCAGAGGTTTTCTCAGAGAGCGGAGATGGCAATATGACTTTAGATGACTTTTTGGACATGTTTTCTGTGCTGAGTGAGATGGCTCCCAGAGACCTGAAAGCTTATTATGCTTTTAAAATTTATGGTGAGTGACCCAGGCAAACAGAACCAAAACCAAAAAAAGGGAACGTTGAGGAAAAGCTGCAGCTGCGCACAGGAATGCAAAATGATCCATTTTGTGACTGTAATGGTTTCTAGTTAGGTATGTCTTCATACAGCATTTCTCTCTGCTTACATTTGAATGCCCACTCTTTCTCCTAGAAACTTCTGGACCCTATCATCCTATTGTCTCTTATTTATTTGGGATTAGGATTTACTAAAAAATTTGCAACCTGAAAGTATCTTCAGCTTTCAAGAACTGATAAAACATTTAAGAAACAGTTCTGTCTGAGAAGCTGCTTTGAAAAGTGAAAGGGAAGGGATTTGGCTGCCCAGGAAGCGGTGGGGTTTGGGCTGGGTTTGGCTGTGAGGGGGAGATCACGCCTCCAGCAATTTCTCTAAGGGCGAGTTCATTTGTTGTTACTTTCCCCAGGATCAGCCACAGCCAAACAACAGACAAAAAACCCCACAACCAATCGGAACAAAACCCACAAAACAACTTTTTTTTCTTACATTAAGTAGTACACGATTGAGCACAGCCTTTAAGTGAACCCCGCCAGAACTGAGCCATTATCTTCCCTTCTGCTCTTTCGTGCCTCTAGTTCAGTAGTGCTCATTTGCTAGAATAGCTTAATTATGGCTTGAGTATAATTAACTACTGCGCTATTTACGATTGTTACCTTTGGTACGACAGGGAGACACAAGATTGTTATTTTGTTGCTACATGTTTATACCAACACACATCACTTCCCTTCTCTTTTGACCGCTCTAAAACGAATCCTTACTTGCCTGGAAACCAAACCCTTCCTATTGGCTCTTGGCAGCCAGCCATGTGGAGTGCTGTTTTTCTCACTCTGAATTCTTTTTGTTTCTTCTGACAGATTTTAACAATGATGATTACATATGCAAATCAGACTTGGAGAAAACTGTGAACAAATTAACCCGCAATGAACTCACCCCAGAAGAAGTCAGCCTTGCATGCGAGAAGGTGATTTATGAAGCTGATCTGGACAACGACGGAAAGCTTTCTTTGGAAGACTTTCAGCATATGATAATTCGAGCTCCGGATTTCCTCAGGTAATATTGGATTTCAGTTTGTAACACCCAACTGCTCTACTGGAAGCTGTGAAACGCTTCGGCTGCTGAGTGGTTTCAGATCCCTGCTCTTCCCCAGCAGTTTTGGTAGAGTTGCCCACCACAAAGACTGGGAAAACACGCGTGAGAAAGCATGAAGCCTTGCATTTGTATTTCACTGTTGCTTTTCGAACCTCTTGTGTCCTTTTTACATGATAGAATCTCCTACTAACTGAGAAAGTAAATATTAGCATGCAGGCTCCATTGATGAATAGCTGAGAAAAGCTCATTCAATGTGCAATGTGGCCCAAGCATGCTTTCTGATATACAAAACAGCATTCCAAATCTTGCATTTATTTAATGGAACAATTCTTTGCAAGTGATTTGAAAAATAGTTTCCAACTTAAACTACAGTTTTAGGAGTAATGACAACGAATCCCTTTGAATGGAGTAAAGTGATTCGTAAGTGATTTTGCTTCCTTTTTTAACAGCACATTTCACATTCGAATCTGAACGTAGCAAAACATAAAGATGAGAGCGCTGCTTCTTGAACAGTTTGGAAGTGGAACCGGTCACAGAACTCACCTTAAAAGGAAAAGTTCATCTTCATTGAATTTTCCCTGTCACTACACAACAGTGTTTCTATGAAATTACCTGTTCCCACCTCCTTCCCTCACCAAAGCAGTGATGTGGAAAAAAAATGTGTTTTTTTAAGCTGGGGAACCACCAGGTATGGGGCTGTATGAAATTACAGCTTCTTAAACAAAGGCCCTATGAAAATACCCCTATATCCATTGAAAACCCCACGTTATGGACTCATGCTGCATGCAGGAATCTCTGTACTGTTCCTACTGAACTTCTCCTTTTCCCCTGAGACAAAGCCAGCTCTAGGTTTAGGAAAACCTCCAGAACTTGGTTTTCCTCAGAGAACACAGACTGAGAAGGTGCTCAGCTCAAGTTCTGAGGTTCAGAGAATGCCACCTATTCAAAAATAGATTCAAAAACAGGATGGTTAATCTAAACTGTGTAACCAGCTCCTCTGATGTCCTTTAACAGCCTTAACAAATGATTCAGTCAATCAACTGGCCCAACTATTCTCCTAGCGTGTCACTGACGCCTGATGCAGGTTCTAAGATGGATAAAGGGAAGATTTATTCAGAATTTACAATTTACAACTTAAACAACAAAAAAAACCAACAAAACCAGATCCTATCCTGTGTTCTTGGCACTCTTCCCTGTTTTTGGCAATAGTTTTCCACAAAAGGATCTGTGTTTTAATGATGAACCAGACTGATAAACTGATTTTTTTAAGTTCTCTTTTCATAAGAAGTTTATTTATGCAGTGCTCAGGGTCCTGTACAGAGTAAAAACATACATACTGTAATAAACAACAGTTCTGTCTTTCATACAAACATCAAAATCAATGAGAAGTGTTTAAGAAAGCAGTGGTAACGTGGGAAAGGTGGCAGCCAAGAGTGGGCCTTCTAAGTGCAGTTTACAGTTGCTTATGAAAATATTGCGAGTGTTCAACTCCCCTCAGAACGAAGTCATGAGTCCCAGCTCACGCTCAGCTCAGAGCTCAGTTCCTGCAGGGGCTGGAGAGCAGCCTGCTGCACTTCGATCAGCTTCAGAAGACAAAATCTCCAAGCATCAGTGAAAGAAATGGGTCAAAGAATAAAGCAGCCTGAAATAATCAGACTGTGATTACCATTAATGTTCCATCGAACAGAGCTTTATTTCATCTATAAATGAAGACACACCTCAGTCACCATTCTTTCCCAACCCCTGTGAACTTGTAGCAGAAATGGAGACCGTTCTTTCAGCGGTCATTTGTCCATTTCCCCTCCAGCATAACCTCCATCCATTTCACGTCCAAGAAAACAAGAAATCCCGGCAGCTTTTGAGCATGAGCATCAGCCAAACCACCACCACAGCAATAAAACCCCTTACAGTTGTCAGTAAGATGATTACTATCCCACACGAAAGGAGACCAAATAATTCCCAGCAGCAGCAATGAGACTTACAATAATCCATAGGATTTATAAATCTGAGGCTGAAAGCCTGATGGCAGCACGAGGCTCTGATGTCGTGGGACATGAGATGTGCAATCAGCACAGGAACTGGACAGGCAGAGTCAGCACTAAGCAGCAGTTCCAGCATGCACTGCAAATCAGCTGACAGGTCTGCACCCAAAGGGTGAAATCTATCCAGCATGCTGCAACCAGCCTCAAAAGTAAGGTCAACCACAGAATGCTACGATCCTCATCGAAGTAAAGGAATTTGAGAACATGCTCAAAAATGGGTTTGTTTCTCTACAAACCAAGTGTTAACTGATTACCTGGCATTTTAGTGGTATTTAGATGTAGAAAATGTGTGGCAAGCACATTCTCAGCTTTTCAGATCTACTTAAATTCCTGTTTTATAGATTCTGTATCCAATTTCAGATTTGTTCTTAGTTAACAAAAGCTTACATATAAATGCATTCCTGCATTCGGTGACACAGAACCTTTTTGAACATTGTGTTTTTGTAATATTCGTGCTTAAGAAAACACAGTAATTAAATTACGTGATGGAAACGTCAACTGCATGTTGTATTTATGCCAGATTTGATGTCAGCATTTGGCAACACGCAGCCCAGCAGAAATGCCACTGCGGCGTCTTTAAGCTCTCCCTGCCCCATCCTTGCATTCTAGGTTTCATATTGTTTGCACTGATTCCATTTCTGCATGGAGTCTGCAGACCGCAGGAGCACAGCGATGGCTGCAGGTCGCAGTGACTGCACAAATTCCTGAGATTGGGCAGTAACACAGCTGTTCACTGAGCAAAACCCATCGGATCAGAAAAGGAAATCATGCTGTAAGTTGTATTATATCGACACGGCAACAGCCAGCGTAAGTTTGACCAAAGGTGTTCACAGACAAAGAGCTTTTAATGCAAAAGGGTGACATAAGATTTAGCAAATGGAGGCTGACAAACGACGTGGTTTGTAAGTTAATGCAGTACTTCTTTCCTATCTCAAGGCAAACAACTGAGATGCTGTCGTGGCAAGGCCTGCTGTCGTGGTGCACAGCCTGCTGACAGCAGGGCAGACTGAGCACTGATTTTCCCAGTCACTTCCTGAAGTAACTCTGGCTGCAACATCTGGCTACATTAAAAGAGGTGGCTGGATGTGAGACAATCCACGGGTACCACTAAGCCAGAAACAAAACATGAGGCAGATCTGATTTAAGCACCTCAACTCGGCACCGTAAGTCCTTGCAGTCTTTTTTTCTTAAAAAAAACCCCAAACATTCTTATCTCAGGGTAGCAGCAGTGCTTGTCCAGGCTGTCCCTCTGTAGGAACTGTCCTTTGAAGCACCAGAAGGTTCTTCAGTGCCTTTATGTGATTTTATCCTACCAGAACATCTGTGTCCCACTGACTGTGCTGCACTGTCACCAAGTCCTCACGCTAAAAAGCCACAAGCAAACAAAACAAACATTACAAGGTTCTGCTTGGAGGAAGGTTTCACATATAAATTTAATAATGAACAGAGCTCATTGTAATCTGCTATTAAAAACAAGTTGGTGGCATTTAAAATGCATTTTTAAGCCAGTAACTCACACAGTACAATTTCCTTCTTCCTTTTAGAAAGCAGGCAGTATTCCTGGTGAGCTCAGCTGCATGCTGCAGATAAGTTTAAAAATCTATCAGATTTATAATTAACTCCAGTAACACTTAGGAGTGCTCCTCTGAGGCCGAGACAGATTACCAGAAAACTGAAGAAAACAAAGCTGGTAAGTAATCATTATTAAATCATTAACTTTAAAGTGAGCTTTAATTTTATCCTTAAGTGCAGTTTTCAATGTAAACAAAGCAGCACACGAACAGTTCCAGTGAGTTGCAGGACACAGCTGATACGTTCACTTGGGTTAAATATACCATAACTCCAATTACTGACAGCAGACTTCTAAGCAGATTGCTCTTACTGGCTCCTTGTATTAATCTAATTAGTCAGGCTTACAGCCTCTCAAATGAGAGCAATTAGTTACCCAGGTGCTTTACTAGGCTGTTACATTTTATACAATGGAATGTAATCGACGTGTTGGTAAGAATAAATATTTCCACTGAGGACTAAACATCATTTGCATTGATGCATGCTATTAACAGGTTGCTGCTGCTTGAAATCTGCAATGATCAATACATGGCAGCAAGGCAAATCTCAGCTTTAAAAGTTTGTTTTCAGAAAGTGTTCATATGTGCAACATTTATTTGCATATGTGAGCGAGTGTGCATCAGATCACACAGCTGGAAGCAGTGCAAGACATTTTCCGGTCACAATTTATAACTAGCTTCTACATCAGGACAGATCGGGGGCTGTTTTCAACTAGAGAAGGAAGAGCTGCTCCCTGGGGTGTCCAGGTGGGATACGTGTCCCCGGGGGCTGTTTCCCCAAAAACTGAGTGCAGAACATCTGCAGCTCTCCTGCTGGATGTGCAGCCCGCTTAATTACGTCTGGTCATCTGTAACCCGGCTAAAGGAACTCCTGGCAGTGCGGAACCAGCACCCCTACAGCACACTTTGCTTTCCCTAAAAAACAGAGATTCCTTTCAATTTCCTTTAAACTCCACTTGTACTCATGGATTGTCTACAACACAGCTGAGTCAGAACAGCAGCTCGAGGAATTGTCTCCCTAGTAGCAAGAAGGAGTTGTGCACAAAGCTTCCTTATAGCCTCTGGGAAGGCGCAGCCCGGACTGCCTACGTGAGTGCATTCATTGTTGCTTTATATGCATCCAGACACAGATCTGCAGATGTACCAAGTACATGCACCTGTACTTTATTGATATTGGCATTTCAGTTTCTGATTTTGATTATAACTTCATCTTTCTAATTTGGATACGCTAGAGATACAAACAGTGAGATTGAAGCCTGTCAGCAGAGGTGCTCTTACAGGTCACGTTCGATCTGTGCTCCTCTGCCACACAATGCCTGCCCCGTGGCAATCTGACAAAAATAAACTTGTTTCATCTCCAAAATTGAAGAGTCAGACAATTACTAAAATAAACAATTTCTTATTCAGATGGTCACAGAGTGACAAGGTTTGCTGGAAACGCTACAGTCCACAGACAGAGAAGTCTCACTCAGAGCAGGCACAGTCCAGTTGGGCTGAGCAGGCGCTCAGATTAAGGCTGTGTCCCTCACAGAAGAACACATCGGAAAAAGCTGCTTTTCTTTTGCTGGTCTGGTGTGATTTTGACTCCCTGGTTGCTGCCCTGTGGGCTATTGCCTTCCTGAAGATGCAAAGAATTTCAGTTACTTATTTATACTTAACAGCTTCTACTGCCTATATTTCATCTCTACGTTTTGATGAATCAAATCTGTAATTATACAAAAAACATTACTAGAAATCGGCAGGAGCTTTCACTCACTTATTTGACCCTTCGGTTGCATCAGCCTCTGTGAAAAGTCAGAGCTGCACATCCTACTTTTGGCTTTGACCAACAAGCACAGAGCCTGCTCTCCTTTCCATCAAGCCAAAGACAGCAGAGACCACAAAAGTTACAGGACGTGTTTGGTTTGTGCTCAGTACGTCAGGCTGTCGGTACAGGTAGAAGTGATGGGATTTTCTTCATGAAATGAAGCTAACAAAGTGTGAAGCAGACCTTCCATACTCTAACCTTACACCATTCACTTTTCCTGACTGCAGGAGCAAGAAATACCGTTAGCAGCTCTCCTCTACCACTCATGTGGCTTTCTAAAAAACACACTGAAAGATTTTGTTCAGAGAACATCAACCACTGCAGCTGATTCATGAAATGCAGACACAATGGTTTATAAGCCATGGGCAGAGCACAGCTCACTGAAACTGAAGACAACCTCTGTGACCTTTGTGCATTCTGGTCAGAGGCCACGAGAGGCCATTTGCTGTGATGCAGTTCTTGGTGTTAATTCTTACGTTTTTTCCTCTCCATTTAAACACAGTTTAGCCTAAGTAGAAGTCACTTACCAACTTCTTGTCCATTTTTGCTTTGATATCTCTGGCAAGAGTGAAAAATGCCTGCATAAGGAAAACAGTTGAAGGAATGCAGTTAATAAAACACGCTCTTAGCTGTTTTCTTTAATAATAATCTGCCCTCCTGACTTCAGTAGCCCATGTGAAGTATCTGCAGTTGAGTTTCGCACCCAGTCAAGAGGGGCAACTGCTCTTACTGCTGATCTGCACACTTTATAAGATAATAAATACAAGAGAAAAGTTGCAGTACTTACATTCTCTATGTTTATATTTGCTTTTGCGCTGGTCTCCATGAATTTAATTCCAAAACTCGCTGCAAGCTGAACAAAAGCAGGTTTGGTGTTAGTTGGGTGGCTGCAGGAATGGCCATAAATGCAATGAACAGCGCGGGATCTCCACAAATCAGGAGCTGAACTGCATTGCTGCTGGCATCTGTTCTTACTGGGCTTTGCTCCTCTGCTTCATACTTCATGCACATTTTCATCTGCTCCTTTGTCTTTAAATATCCACGTAGATTTTTAACAGACACCTTGCCAGTTCTGTAACATCTGCGGTACACAGAAGTACTTTCTCTACTTTGACTAACATCCAATGCCAGAAAAAACAACCCTGTCTACCTTTGTTTCACAAAAAGGGCCATTCCTAAATGCTTTTCTTTCTTTGGCTGAGAATTCAGCCAGTTACTTGGCATCTAACACGTCTCAAGCAGACAATCCATCAGCATTCTACACAGACTCATCTTTTTGTTGGACTGGGAAAATATTTTGCAACTGCAGCTTGGGAAGCATTCAGGAGCTGCACTCAGAATTACCAGTGAGCCACTGAGGAAGCACACACACAGTAATGAATGCTGCTCTTACACTCTGACAGCTCTGTCAGCACACCTTAAAGTGGGGACACTGCGGGGCAGGAGGTGCATTCACTGCACAGACCAGGGAATGATAGCAATGACTGCTTCAGAAGTGGGAAATTATTGAATAAAAGGTATTTTAATGCTCATAAAGAGGACTTCATTGCTCAGCTCAGGAGAAAATGCATGAAGACCGAATCCAAGAGGGAACATCACCATGCCTCAGTTCTCTGAGAAGAACTGCATCACTTCAGACCAGGTTCTCCTGAGGCTGCAGCACAGACTGCTTCTGCTCAGGCAGCAACTGCATCAGTGCTGGCAGGAAGGAACTCAGCAGGCTTTACAGACACCCCGGAGCACCGCCTTCGCACGCTGCCTTCACCCTCAGCACCCGGGCGCAGCACGACGGGGCGCAGCCTGTGGCACTTACCTTCTCCCCTTGCTCTCTGGAAACTTGTCTTTTGTCATTTGCATCACATTTGTTCCCAAGGATCATTTTTTCGACGTCTGGAGAGGCATGCTGAGATAGAAACAGATGAAAGAAAGGACTTCTGCTTATGTCTTACAAGTACTGTCAAAGATGAGGTGTCCATCAGGAACTAAAAATGGACACGCTGGTGCTAAGCACTCTCTGCAGGTGTCTGAGCTGCACAGCATCTGACCCCAGCACTGCACTGCAGGCACCGACTGCTCCATGCTCAGCTCTGAGCTCACTTGTGCCAGGAAAACAAAATCAAAAGCACGCTCTGTACGCACGCACAACAAATTACTGTTAGCCAATGCATTCCGGCAGTTATTCCTGACTTTCTTTTCTACTTTGAGTTTGAAAGCAACATTTCTGAAGTATTTAGTTTCTAACTGCTTTTGGAAGGAGAAACAGCACCTTTAACATCAAGTAAACAGAGGAATTACCTCTTCGATGTTCCTGACCCAGTTCCGAATGTTTTCGAAAGACTTTTCATTGGTGATGTCATAGACTAACATAATGCCCTAAGGAACAAGGAGACAGATACCTCTTTCAGCGACCATCAGTCTAAGCAACAGTTAAAAGACCCGTCCGTATCAGAAGGGACAGATAAAGAAGAGCTGTTTCAGCACAACCCGGAACGTCAGCGCGCGCTGTGCGACGCGGCGACGGGGCGTGAGCTCGCACTGAGTCACGGCGGCCGCCCAGCGCCCGGCACCGCGCCGGCACTCGGCCAACTGCAGGGCGGTTCCGCCCGCAGGCCGCGCTCTCTGCTGGAGCCGAACCGCCCGCGCCGCGCTCCTACCATGGCTCCTCTGTAGTACGCCGTTGTGATGGTGCGGAATCGCTCCTGCCCGGCGGTATCCCTGCAAACAGACAGAACGGGGGCTCGCTCACCTCCCGCCTCAGTGCTCGCATCGCGCGGCGGCGTTCACGTGCACTAAAACTGCTTTTGTTTTGACGACAACCAGCTGCCGAAGAGCAAAACCGCACGCAAAAGTAACGGCGCTACGCCGCAGCACCGACACCGGCTGTCAACGCGTGGAGCTCATAAACGAGCCTTACCATATCTGCAGCTTGATTCTCTTGCCATCTAGCTCTATAGTTCTAATCTTAAAATCAATGCCTGGAACGAGAAACAACTGAATTACTTTTACTTTCTACAGAGAACCAAACAAGGTTTTCCCTCTGGTTCCCCCGCTCCGGCTTCGCCGCCTTCCCACGAGGAAAGCGAGCGGAGGCCGCCCGGGGAGCCGGGCTTCGGGCCGCGGCTCAGCGCCGCAGGGAGCGAGGCGGCCCGCACCGCACAGCTCGGCAGCGCCGCCCGCGGGGGCTGCGGCACCATTCGGCCCCGCGCACCGATGGTGGAGATGAAGGTGGCGTTGAAGGCATCCTCGGAGAAGCGGAAGAGCGCGCACGTCTTCCCCACGCCCGAGTCGCCGATGAGCAGCAGCTTGAACAGATAGTCGTACGTCTTCGCCATGTTCCCGGGCGCCGCCCCTGCGGCACCGCCCGCCCCCCGCGCCGCCTCACGGGCCGCACCCGCCGCCCGTCACCGCCCGCAGCGCGCCGATTGGTCGAGCGGAGCGCCGCGTCGCCGCCGAACCTGGGGGGCGGAGCCCCGAGCAGCCGCTCCATTGGACTCCGCTCGCGGCGTAAGCGGCCGCGCGATTGGTCGCGCTCCCCGCCGCGCGCGCCCGGCGCGACGTCACTTCCCGCCCCGGGCGGATGGCCGCGCGAGTTCAAGCCGGAGGGAGGGGCCGGGGCGCGCGGGCAGCGTCACGTGGCGTGCCGGCTCGTGACGTCACCCGAGGGGCGGCGCGGCGCAAGGAGCGGAGCGGCGGGGCTGCGAGAAAAGCGTTTAATGCGCGCGGCGCCCCGCGGAACCGCGCTGGGCTCCGGTGTGTCGGAGCGCTGGGGGCGGCGGGGACGCGCTGAGGGCGGGCGGCGCGTTCGGGCCGCGGGGTTCCGCTCGGCTTCATATACAGTTCAGTTCGTTTAACGTCTGGTCCAGCGTCTGGTGCAGCCCCAGGTTCTCCTCCTTTGCTTGAGCGAGTTTGTCTGGTGAGAAGGGAGAAAAAAATGGACTTAAAACGGACGATGCGGCTTTGCTCCTCGAATTAAAAACGTACCGTGAGATTCACGGGAAACAACGCGGCTTTTCTTTTGCCGTCGCTCTCACAATGAGGTGCTGCTGTATTTACTTACAGCGTCATCACTGCTGTATTTTCAGCGGGTTATAAGGAAAGAAAGCCCCAAAGCTGAAAGGTAGAGGGATCTGATTTTTATTGAGTTCTTACAGAGAAGGATCAGACCGAAGGATCGCTTTAGGACTGCACAGAACGGCAGGAATTACAGGCAAGAAGAGCATAAGAGATGCAGCAGGTGGCACCGCCGAGAGGAGCAAACTACAGCGAGGTCATGTCATTGAGCGCGTGGTCCAGCTCCTCGCTGATTGCTTTGTACTTCAGCTTCTGAGCGTACAGCTCGTCTGCCGGGCAGTGGAGAGCAGCCAGAGGGAAAGGCGGACAGCAGAGGGCACGAGGACAGGAGAAGGCAGCAAGCAAAGCAGTTGGAGGGGAAAACAAAAGATGAAAACAGATCTGTGATTGAGCAGCAGTGCGAAAGTAGGAATACGTAGAAATAAGCTGCCAGGCCAGGCATTTCATCTGTGCTTTTTTAAATAAATCTCACAGTCATTTTTCAGTCATCAGGCTAACTAGCGTTATGATTTTGTTACTAATTGAAATGATTCTTAAGATTCTATGTGTGTGAGTTGGCCAAAAAGTTTTGTTCACAAGGTTTTGAATGAGAATCTCTTCAGAGCCACGAGGCAGCACAGCCTGCGCAGCACAGTGGGACAGCAGGGGGATGCTTCTGTCCCTTCCCAGTAACATACAACACCCATTTTAAAAGCAGTGCGTAATTCCATACCTTCCAGATCATCAATGGACTTCTCCAGTTTGGCAACTGTTCTCTCAGCAAACTCGGCACGAGTTTCAGCCTAGGAATATTAAATAGAATAACTGAGCGCTGCTAAAAAACGCTGCCAAAGCCGCCTGGGGAGGGCTGGACTCACCTCTTTGAGCTTGTCAGAGAGAATCTTGATTTCCTCTTCATACTTATCTTCCTTTTCCGAGTACTGTGGAAGCAATACACACTCCTGAAGGGCAGTTGCAGCAGCAACAGATGTTCATGGAAACGTGATCTATTTACAACTGCTTTCCTTTTCACAACAGCTGCATGCACTCTGCGCACTTCTGAGACACCTCAGACTCTGATTTCTGTACCATCACCGTGAGCCTGATGATGTCCAAACCACTTCATGCATCAATTTAGACTTTATTTTCTCGTGCAGCACAAAACAGCTGAATGCGCAGAGAGATGATGCAGCATTATTGATGGCCTCTTGGAACAGGAAGGCAGGTAACCCCTCTTCATTTCTTTGTATTTCTGTGCATTTTAATTACAGGTTTTGACCGTGTCCCCATCCCGTAGGTTACTGAAAGAACCAACCTTTTCAGATTGAGCTTCCAAAGACTTCAGGTTGTTTGTAACATTCTTCAACTCCTCTTCAAGGTCACTACATTTACTACAGGCCAAAAAAAAAGAAAAGAAAAGAAAGCAGGGGTCACCACTCTGCTGCGGTTTGATTTTACTTAGAAGGAGTCTAAAAATATATGTTAAAAAAAAAATAGTTAAGTTTGAAAGCAGGAAGTTGGGCACACGGGGCACAAAGCCATTTCCAAGCACTGCGTGCTCCCCCACAAGTAGATTTTTCCCTCGAGATGTTTTAGCCTCCATTCTACACCTGCAGCTGTGTAAACTACTCACACTTCAGACACCTCTGCGCGCTCTTCAGCTCTTTCCAACTCCCCCTCCAGAATCACCAGCTTGCGGGCAACCTGAGAAAGAGCACAGCGTTCACACGGCGCTGATCTGCCCCTGCTTCCCTTCTGAGCAGCGACAGCGCAGCACAACGTTTGTGCATTTTTCCCAAAGTCAGACTCTGCAGTTTTTATAGAATCAAATACCTACAATGCTGCAAAAGTCACAATTAAAATTACTCCTTTTTGGGAGTATTCTAAAGGTGCACCATCACAGTGTGAGAAACGTACAAAAACCAATCAAAGCGAAGAACACCAGTGTTGTTCTTGGGTCTCCCATAATTCTATCAGTTCCCCTTCTACACATTCCTCACCTCTTCATATTTGCGGTCGGCCTCCTCAGCAATATGCTTGGCCTCCTTCAGCTGCATTTCCTGAATTTCCATTTTTTCTTCATCTTTCATTGCTCTGTTCTCAATAACTTTCATTCCTCTGCAGAAGCCAAAGCAATTATGCTGACCGTAGAAACACTTTAGCAATTTTGTATCAAAAGCCCCCAAGTGGAATTCAATATTTGTAACCAAAAAGGGCCCCATTACAACCAACCCTCAGGTTCTTCCAAGCTGATAGAATTACTCACTTAAAGTAGTTTTAAAAGAGAAAAAAAAGGCACCTGAAGTTCAGCGTCTGCAGAGCACGTTAGCACACGCAGATGCTGGAACGTTCTGTGTGTATCTGATTTTATCCTTTACACAAAATGAAAGAAAAGAAGGAAAGAGAGAAAGCGAGGGAAGCCCAAAGGGAAGGTTACCTCTCGCTCTCATCCGCCGCTTTTTCGGCCTCCTCCAGTTTCTGCAGGGCTGTGGCCAGGCGCTCCTGGGCCCGGTCCAGCTCCTCTTCCACCAGCTGGATGCGTCTGTTGAGCGCCGCCACCTCGCCTTCCGCCTGCAGACACAGCAGGGAGCTGAGCCCCGCGCCGCACCGCTGCAGCACAGCGGCTCTCAAACCCTTTTCCTCTCTCCCCGCTTTTTGTTTGTTTAAGCAATGGCATCTCAGGAATGTCAAGGTACACAGCACTGCTTCCCCCTTCCTTTTTTTGCTGGTACTCCTCATTCCTGGCACACAACAAAGGACCCAGCACTGATAAAAACGGACAGATCTACCTGCAGACCTCAAACTCAAACGTAATGCCTTGTTCCAAAGCCTTCATGTCTGGTTGTAAACTCTTGGTTCCATCACAGACTGATGCTACCGGCCCTGCACAATGAGCAGCAAATGCAGCCCTTCTGCTCAGCGGGGCAGGGCCGGCTGCAGCGCGAGGTGCTCTGCTTTGTAACAGAAATAGGGCAAAATTAAATACGTTCTGAAAATAAATCCTTTCCTTTTCCATCACTTCCTGTGGTACTTAAGGAGCTGTGCAGCAAACAGTTCGGAATGAGGTCGGTGTCATTCAGAAAGCCAAGCAGCAGTTAACTGCTCATTCCAAAATCACTACACAACAAACGGAGATGCCTGCCTATGCACGATGCAAACAGATGAGCGTTCATAAAACATCGTGTTTATTAAGACACGGCTCCTTTAATCGCTTCATCTTTGAAGAGAAAAGCCATACTTTGGTAAGGCCGGGATCGCTCAGCTAATCAGTGTCGTGTGTCCCTAACCCTGTCGTGCCACCCTTCCCACAAAGCAGCGCTGGGGGCTGCGGGCACAGCGCTCCTCGTTACGGCCGCGCAGATTCCCGTGGCGGAGCAGCTCCCCGCCGCCTCCAGCCGCTCCTCAGCCCGAGGACGCGGTTTCTCCTCGTAAGGACGTTGGGAGGAGCTCAGCGGCCGACCCGGCTGGCAGCCGACGCCCGACTCCGGTCCCGAGCCGCCCGGGCTCTGGTTCGCTCCGTGTTTAACTTACTGGGTTCACACAGCACTCTGGCATCCGGTCCGAGCACCGCCGCTTCTCGCTCCGGCCGGGCCGCTCCCACCGACCGCGATCCCGGAGCCGCGGCGCGGACCCTCGGGAGCCGCCCGGCCCCACCTCTGCCGCAGCCCGCGCTCCATATACGGTAAAACTAACTCGCCGACATGCGATAAAACAGCAGGAAGATGCCGTGCGGGCTGATCGCACACAGACCTAAGTGAAACCAGCTGTCCGGCCCCGGGAGAGCGGCACGCTGCTGGAGAGCTCCCATTTCTCAGGGAAAACCGGGAGGGAAAAGTTATTTTCCAGCAGTTCGGACATTTCCCAGCTGTGCCTGAGCCGGCGGCGCGGCGCCGGGGCGGGACCTCCCCGCCCGTTGTCATGCAGCGCTTTTTCCCAGCGAGCGGCCGCCCCGCCCGCAGCCCGCAGCCCGAGCCCGGCGCGGTGCCCGCGGTGGAGAGCGGAGCGCGGGGAGGTGCGGGGCGCACCGGGCGCAGCCAGAGAGAGAGCCAGAGACAGGAAGGAAGGAGCGGGCAGCCCGGAGAGAGCGACCGAGAGAGGCGAGCGGGCAGCCGGCGGTCTCACTTTCTCCCGCAGGTCCCGTTCCAGGTCCAGCTCCCGCTGCAGGACCTGGGCGCGATCCTCCGCCTCGTCCGCCTGCTGCTGCAGGCATTGGATCTTCCTCTTCACCGCTTCCAGGGAGCTCGGCGCGGCCATGGGCGCGGCGGGCAGGGCGCGCGGTGCTGCACGTGGCGGCGCGCGGCCCCGCGCCTTTCAATGGGCCGATGACGTCACGCGGCGGGAGGTGGGGTGGTGACGTCAGCAGAGGAGCGGCGCGCGGGAGCCCCGGCACGGCCGCGCCCCGAGGACGCCGAAGCGACGCCGGCCGCGTCTGGGCCCGTGGTGGCGCGGGAGGAGCGGAACCGGGCCCGGCAGCTCCGGGCGGGGCGGGGCGGCGCGGTGCAGCCGTGCGCCGAGCGGAGCCGTGCGCCAAGCGGGGCCCCGGGAACGCGGCTCGCGTATAGCGGACGCCCCCCGGCTGCCGAGCGGCTCCGTCCCTCCCGCCCGGTGCCCCGTGCAGTGCCGTGTGCCGCTGCGGCAGCGCGGGGTGGGGAGCGGGCAGCGCGGCGGGCGGCAGCCGGACGTACCTGAAACGTAGAGCCGCTTTCCCGTCCCCTGACCGAGGTACTGCAACAAACAACGCCCGGTGATTCGCACCGGCCCCGTCCCCCACACACAGCAAAGCCGGGCGCAGCCGGCTGTGGGTACGTACATCCGTGGCCTTCTTTTCAGCCTGCTCCAGCTTTTCCTGGGCATCTTTCAGAGCCTCGGAGTATTTATCCAGCTCATCTTCGGTTCCTTTCAATTTTTTCTGCAGAGCTACCAGCTCGTCTTCGACCTTTCAAGAGAAAAAAAAGGAATTTGGACGGATTACCACAGAGACGTGGCTACAACTTCTCCCTTAGTTTTCATATCATGGAGTCCCAGAAGACCCAGGGCCGGCAGCGTCTGCCTGGCAGCGGATCCCAGGGAAGACGATTAAAGCACGCTGTCCTCTAGCAGCACAGGATGTGGCTCAGTGCAGAACTTGGCATCGTCCCCTTTACACCTCATTTGTGTTTTGGACTCCACAATATCCTGCAGTTCTACAGCGCATTTTACAATGTTTTAAAATTATGTCCTTGTGCTCGTTGTGACAGAATAACTCAGGACTGTTAGGAAACTCTTTGACTGTGGTACACTTCTAAGAACAGTTCTAAGCTCTAAGAACAGTTCTAAGGTCTAAGAACAGTTCTAAGGTCTAAGGACAGTTCTAAGGTCTAAGCCATTCCCTGCTGCAGCTCTGCACATCAGAGGGGTGGTCAGAGGGCCCCAGACAGCCCCAACCTCCACCATCCCAGGTCCAACCTGGCCATCAAGGTGCTCTCCATCCCACACCATATAAATCCATACTGTGCACTACACAGAACTATTTATACCCTGCAGGGAGAGCGGTTAGTGACGAACCGCCTCACACTCCCGAGGAATTTGCATTATCAGGAGCTGCTGCTGATAAGGGTGCGCCTGCAGTCCATCTGCTCCCGCCTGCCATTTGCAATACAAAGCAGTTCAGTCCGTAGAGAAAACTGATTTAACCATTTGACTCTGCTTTCACCTAAATTTAGAGTGTCAAACAGTTCACTCTAAACAGTTCATGTTTCAGTACGTGTATCTTCTTCATTCTAGCATCCAGGACAGCTTTACCAGCATTCCTGGCAGCGAGCTGTTCTTCAACACAGCGACATCGCTGTACTTTCGTTTAGGATAACCTCAGTGTGAGAGCACTGAACACGCTCCCCTGGGTGCTTCAGCAGGGAACAGCAAGCAGGAGGAAGTGATGCTTCCTTCATGTATGACATTAAAATCCCTGTGTGCGCCTGTGTTAAAAAAACAGTAATAAAAGAGGTGGAAAACTGGGTACAATTCAGAGAAGAGAAGGCAGATCAAAGCCTTATTTCCTCTATTTCACCTTTCATTGCAGATTACCCTCATACTTAACAGTTCCCAGAGACGCGCCGTTCAGTCTGTAGGAAGTCACCTTTGCTGAGTGCAAAGCGCGGCTCAGCATCGCATCACCACTAACACTGAATACCATCTGCTGGGGCTGCTATGCCACTGAGCTCAGGAAGGGGGCCGGCGTTGCCCGGCAGAACCACATCTGAGCTGCAGCTCTCAGGCTGTGGAAGATACAGCGACCGCATTCACGCGGTGCTGCCTGGAGCCTGGAGCCTCCGAGAGCAACAAAGAGATGAAGCGCTTTCCGTGAGCTGGGGTGGAGCAGGAAGGCGGCAGCAGTTCGCCTTTTTGGAAACTGTTTTTTGAGGCGCTTTAGCTACACGGATGGCCAATTAAAAATGTAATTACATCACCCAAAGATCTCAGATTGGACAGAAGAAACACTTGGCCAAATAATTACGCACACGGCAATCTGGAAGAAGCAGCAGAAAGAAACACATTTAGAGAATATAAAAAGATACGAGCATTCTTTTATAGAAGCTCAGTAACAAATTGGAACATGGAGAGCAAAACATTTAAAGATCATTCTGAAAGTATTACAGCTCAGAACTGAGGTAGGCACGCACCCAAAATAAAGAACAACAAAAAGCAATAGAATATGCAAATGCTATCAGTATAATTCAATTAAAATTAGGCCTTGCAAATTAAGATATTTCTGATCATTGCTGACAAATCATAACACAGCACACCTACTGGCGAGTCGCAGCAGGCACCTCCAAAGGCACTGCGGGACCACAGACAAGTCAGCAGAACTTCATTAATTCACTTCAAGGAGAGGCTCAATTAACATCGGCTGACTTCAGACAGCATTAACTCTGTTCCTACAGGTGTTCAATCTACAGCTTTGACTTGAAGTTTTTCATGTCTTTTCAATGGAATCACGAGCAAACGAAAATTAAAGCAATTATGTATGATTTAAGAAAACTGAGACAAAATAGTCTTAAAAATCCGTAGCTAGTGCTAGCTTTGCAAAGACAGAAGAAACGATCATTAATACCCAACAATGGCCGTACAAGTTTAACATAATAAAAAGGCAAAAAATTCAAAACAAATTAACGGAGAACTGAAGCTCAAATTTTGTTCTCGGAATCCGAGTGCAGCACAGCACTTCACCAGACTGATTTCCACACCACATGCACAATCTGTGATTTTATTTCTACTTGCCTGCTTGCATTTGTCCTCAGCTGCCTTCTTATCCGTTTCAGCCTGCTCTGCTCTATCAATTGCATTCTCCTTGTCCAGCTTCAACATCTGCATCTTTTTCTTGATAGCTTCCATTTTTGCTGAAGGACAGGCTGAGTTTCTCACACAGCCAAAAGAGTTCTGAAGAGTAAAGCTTTATGTTTTTGGGGCAGAGAAAGAAGTCGTGCCCAGCCGAGTCACAGGGAAACTGAGCTGAAGCGGCTGCAGGGAGCTTTAAACCTGGAGACCCCTGGACAAAACCCAGATCCTTGGGCCTCTATCTTTCACACGCAGCCTTTGTAAGGAATGAGCCAGAACACTCACTGGAGGAATCCTCGCCACTCCATCATCTCCTTATTTGGGCCCTTTCTTAAAGAGAGCACTGTTTCCATTTTTAAGCTTCTGACAAAGCAGAAGTGTTGACATGTGAGCGTGTGCTCGAAAGAAAGCCGCTCAGCGCGGCCGCTTGCAGGCAGCAGCCCTGCGCTGTGCGCACGGCCTGGCTGCGCAGCACAACAGGGCCTAAAAGCACCTCTTTGGATTCCTGCAACAGAAATCCACACGTTACAAAACAAAGCACGGAACGGCCCTCAGGGGCGGGGGGCCTAACAACGACCAAAGCCTTTATTAATCTAAGCTCCATACAGAACAGACGCCAGGCAAACGCCTCACAACACCCACAGAAGCCAGCACCTCACGGGCACCACCACGCCGCTCAGCTTGCTTTTTGTGAGGGATTCTCCGCTTTCCCGATTCCAAATAAAAGCAAGGCTTTCACTGCTACAAGAAGCAAACCCTCCGCCCCGCCGATCCCCGCCGCCGCCTCACGAGGGCGGCTTCGCCCCCGACCCAAGATGGCGGCCGGGCAGCGCCGCGGGGCGGAGTTCTGGCGGCGCCAAGATGGCGGATGGGGGCGGTGGGACTACAGCTCCCGGAGCGCCGTGCGCGCCGCTCCACCAAGCAGCGGGGCGACCCGGGGCGGTGCTGCCCGTCGGCCGGTGAGCTGAGCCTGCGGGATCGGTGTCGGGAACCCAGGGCAGCGCTGCTCACCCGAGTCATAGGACGGTTCATGTCAGCAGGGAGCTCAGAGATTTAGGTCCAACGCTGCGCCGGCTGCCCGCCCAGCTGACGCTGCCCGGGGTTCATCCATGGCCACGGGGCACCCGCAGCTCTGGGCAATGCCGGCGCCTCGCCGCCCCCAGAGTGCGAGATTTCATTTCCCCGTGTCCTGTCGCTATCAGACAGTGTGCGGTCTCTCCACTTCCAGCTCACAAGTTCCCTTACAGCACTGAAGGCCACACCGAGGTCCCTCTCTGAGCTGGACAAGCCCGACTCCCTCAGTAAGAAAGGTGCTGGTAAGCATGGACAGCCAGGAGGGCAGTGGGCTGTGCAGCCCCAGGCCTGCGCTGCAGTGCTGAGGATGTACAGCACGCTGGCAGCCACAACGCAGTGTCCCTGTTCTTTGGCCAATGGCCGCAGCAATCTCTTCTCACTCTCTTTGGAGCAATGTGTATCTTCAGTAGCTTTTCTTCCATTGCTGCAGCTCACAGGCTCTGGAGGTCGGCCATGCTCTGTGCCTCCTTCAGGCTCCACTCAGGTGGCTGTGCTGCAGGCTTTGTTTGTAGTTCCTTTCTGAAGAGGCAGGTTTTGGGGTGCAGCTTTGGAAATGAGTGGAGGAGAAAGCGGGAGGACGGTGCTCACCCCACCTGACCCAGCACCTGTGGGAACGCATTCCATGGAGGCAGCTGCAAGACCACGCATGTCTTTCCCCGGGTCTGCAGCTGCATGTAGCCTTCAGCAGGCTTCAGCCTGCTTCTGCAATGGCTCTTGCAGCCTCTGCATTGTTTCCAACTGCTGAGGGAGCGGAGGAGGCTTTCCAGCCAGCCCTCCTACCCTTCTCCCGCTGCAGGCTCAGAGTCAGGGCCGAGCACTCAGAACTGAACACTCAACAGGGCTTTTTTGCTGTTGTGTTTCTATTACAGGAAGAATGTTTTTCTGATCAGCGCTGTGGCATGACTCAGAGCCATTTTAGAAAGGAACATCTAGGAACAAATCATCCTGTGCAGTCCATCAACTGGGTTCATCCCCTTTCCCTCCCTACTGGAGAGAAATACCTGAAACATCCTCTCTGGTCCCTCAGCCTTTGGCTTTCTTTAACTTGTGAAGTGGCAAGCAACCAAGAAAGGAAAAAGCCCTCCTAACCATGCATTTATTGAGCAGGTGGGAGCGTGTTCAGTAGGTAGAGATCCCTTGTTTATCCTTCTTCTTTCAGCAGGATTGTTTGAGCCTAGCAAGGCTTGGCAAGACCATGTGTAAAGAGGAGAGGGTACCAGGAGGAAATGAAGCTGGATGCTTCGACAGTGTGCTCATTTCTTTGGCAGCACGCTGTGTGGGAAGCATGTTACAGCAGGCATTGTAACAGACAGGGGTGGTTCTTTTGGTCCTGTGGACTAAAGTCAATTTTTTCAGTACTCTCAATCCCTACTCCGATTTATTTTTTTCCCAGAATTTAGTTGGAATGAACACCATGACCAACTGCCCATGTAGAAGGAACAGACACTTTATATCCTCAGTCTCTCCCCAGGCTCCTGCTCTATTTGAAACTCCTGGACATTGAATATCACCTTCCTCTCTTGCAGTGAGTTCCAACTCCTGTTCATATGTACGTGTGTCAAGACTAGAAATGTGTCAAAGTCAAAGGAACTGGCTGCTGACAACCCTTTCTCAAGTTTCCTTTGGTTTCTTAATGTAATTATCTCCTAATAGACAACTCTCTCTTGTATGTAAAGTTTCTGTTCTAGGAACTACATATATGGTGCATCATTAGTAGAGTGCTGTAACTACAGTAGCACTAGAATGAACATCAAACTTGTCTCTTCCTGTCATCTCTGTTTAAATGTTCAGTTAGAAATGACAGAATCCATAAAATCTCACATCTCACTGAATTTTCTTTGCAGGATTTCCCTGCAGGGCTGTCTCTCAGCATGAAGGATAAGGCAGGGTAGTATCAATCTGTACTATCGTATTTCTGATACTTTCTCATTACATATCCATTACTCAGCACTGGTGCAGACATAATGCTGGGCTAGGTGTGACCAAAAGGACAGATCTATCCTTCATGAGCCTATATCCAAGAATATATCACTTTTTAAATGTAACTCTGGTTATCTGTATTTGTCAACAGGGTCCTGAAGACCTGAGATGCTGAGTGAAGTGTTTTGAATAGGATGGCAGGATTCACTCAGAACCCAGAACGTGCACCTGCTTGGGAAGCTTGTCCATGTGCAGTATGTGGTACACCAGGGGAAAGAAATCCCACCACATGTTTGTGTTCATGGCAAAGAAACTGGAGTGGATGCCAGAAGAGGAAGAATCAGCAGCCTCAATCCCAAGGCTTTGGTACCCTTCCCTTTTCTGGGCTAGCTGTATTGCCTTCACTGGGGACCACCATTCTGTTGCAGAGAAGGATTTGCTTTGGACCAAAGGATAATAATCGCCGCAGATCATGCCACCCTCGGTTACTGCTGTTATAGCCAGTTTCTGTGCAGCACTGAAAGCTGTAAGCTGTTCCTTGCCATTAGATGGCAATGTAGATCCACAAATCTTCCTTCCTTGAGCCCATGGAAAACCATCTTGCTGCCGTGGGTAGAAACTCAAATCTTCTGTTTCCGCCCACTTCACCATATAAGACTGAAGCATCCTGGATTGCTTTGCCTACAAACAAATGGGCCTGGCTGCCTGGGAGGCCGGCTCCTCTGGAGTCCCCAGTGGCATGAGTGCTCGCTCTCTGCATTGAGGGCCCCCCTTTGTGCACAGAGGTTTGTTTTTTCACTCTTCCAGCAGTTAATTCATCTCTTGTTTTGCTGTTTCCACAAGACATTTTGCTATCTTGCTTGTTTCTCAGCTTACTGCCAAACCTGGCAGGCGAGTGAGTCATGGGCTGCTGCAGGCCAAACCCTGGAGCGTACAGACTGCTTCCTAGGGTCATGAATCTCCCATCTGGGACGTTATAAAGAACTGCAGCAAGAAATAACTGCGCCGCAAAATGCTTTTCCCCATATCCATTTTTCAGCTTTCCATTGTTCGCAGCTGACTGGTTCATTTAACATCTGCGTTACTGTTTTTTATTATTTTCCTTCACATTTCCCTTTTCCACCAGAAAATGTTACCAGCTCTCATCCAACTTAGAAAACTCACAGTTCCAAACCCAGGCAAGTTTGTTCCTTCAAAGCTGAAGATACACAGCTTTTTCTGACACTCATTTTAACTCCCATCCCAGAGTCCAGATGCCGCCACCAATGCAATATTGATGCAGGGCAGCAAGCAAGGGAAGCTGTGGGGCCTTTTGGAGTCAAATACAGACACGGCATCAGGATCTGTGTGGCTTGGTAACGTTAGAAGTGTTAGTGGTAGAAATCCTTGTTTGTACCAACGAGGATGCAACCAGAATCGCCCCCCCTTTTTGTGACATTTAAAAAAAAATCTGTTATGCTGCTGAAGCAGATGGAGAGAGCCTGACTGTTGTCTGGAGCAGGGCAGGATGAAAAGGCATTTTCCCCTTGCCAGCCAAGAATGGGAGATGGTGGATGAGAATCCAATGGAACAGAGAGGATGTCTGGCCTGGGAGCACAGGGCCCTGTGACGTGACAGGCAGATAACAGGGCAGGCTCAATGCAAACACTGTCAGCTTGCTCTCATCACTCACATCTCCCAGTGTGTGTTACTATAGGCGCCTTCTAGTTTTTCTGGATTTCAAATGGCCTAAACAATGAGGAATTTGCCCTTATCCTGAGGAGAGAATTGCTCTTCCTTCACAGAAAGGCTCTCTTTATTCCTGGTATGCAAGATGTTAATAATATTTCTAAGCACTCTTGCAGATGTGAGCAGCATGCTGTAGATAAGTCATATCAGAAGAAACGTTATCACTTGAGCTTACATGTTTTGTGCTTTTCCATTGCACTCTAAAATGCTGTTGCATTTAATTAGCCATTTTTCAAAGCATTTATTAATCATTTATTAGCTCTTTGTTCATTTGCTGTAGATGTATCTCAGCATCTAAAGTGAGCCCAGTCATTTTATAACCAAGCGCTGGGTGACAGAAAAGGCCTTACTCATCCTTCTTATCTGCAAAGCACTTGGCACATGGTGGTACAGCTCCAGTTGGGGCCTCTGGGTATTTCAGGAATATAAATACCAGCACCTTAAGCTGCCCCATTGCCTAAGATATCAGGAGCACTGGATGAATTAAGTGGCAGGCTGCATTTTGGAGATTTCTAGCTGTAGGTTATCGCTGTCAAACCTCGGGATTCGCTGCCAGCGAGTGAACCCTTCCAGCCCCGTGCTCCCCGGCAGCCCCAGAGCTCACACCACTGCACCTCCCTCTGCACTGCTGAGTGATGGAGCAGGAGAGCTCCAGTCGTAGCATGGAGACTGTGCTCTCCCACAGGATCATGGACATAGGGAAATTTAACACAAAACTCTCCTTTGGTACCTGGTGACACACAGCTGCAAGCACATGGTAAACCTCACCAGTCACCTCTAATGCTTCATCCCTTGTTTTCTGTCTTTCTAACCGCAACTCATCCTAGGCAAACAGAGGAAAAAGAGTAAACTTTTCAGCTTTACTGACTGCTGGGATCAGACGGCGTCAAGAATCAGCAAAGGATCTCCCTGACCTGAAAGGGCAGGGCTGACAGGCTGCTTTCCCCAAAGACTTACAAGCAGGGGAATCAGGGCTGTATTTTTCCCAGGTGCTGCAATTTCCCTACAACTGCTACCAAGAAATGGAGAAACCTTTCTATTCTCATTGAGAAACATCCCACTTTTCTGTCCTCCTCTGCAAGGACAGCAGCACAGCAGGTAGCAAAACACAGTCATTGCCAAAAAAAGGCTAAGAAATATGTGTCTCTATTCTGGTAGCATAAGAAGATATTATAAGGCCTAGGATTACCTCAACCAACAAGAGACATGTTAATGAAGCACCTAATTTAAGCAGGTGTTTCTCTTTTGCTGTAGTCAATGGAGTATAGAGGAGGAGAGAGCAGAGGAGGAGATGTTTTATTAAATGCTGTTGCTTTAGTTCTTAAAAAAAAATCATAGCCCACCTAGGTTTTAAATGGCTTTTGAGGCTTTCCTAATGAATGTTTCTCAAGTGTTTGCACATTTTCTGTTTGCCCTCAATATGAGGAAATGCTTAAGTCAATAGGTTTTTATTTGATTTATAAATAATGCCAGGGCGACACATTATTGCAGGTTCTCAGAACTCTGACTCCATGTCTTGTCCTCCAGATATGACACGCCAGAGATATCGCCCAATTAGGGCAGGGCAGAGGATGAGGATTAAAATAACTTTAAGAAAAGACCATCTAGAACTTCATCCTGCACTTCTGTTTAGCCCACAAACCGTCAGGAGCTTGTGAAATAATTGCTTTGGACAGATAATAAAACATCCTCCAGCAAAACGAAGGTACTTAATATACTGCCCAAGTCAATTTCCCTTATTTCTTCTGTCCTCTTGCTTTTAATAATGGTTTAATGAAAAATTCAAAATTAATTGGAACTGGCATTAGCCATTCACGTGTTCCAGTGAGGGTTTCACTGCTTCAATATTTCATAAGCTGACTTCACCGCTACGCCTCGCCTTCTCCTGGCTTTCAGAGGCTCAAACATCACCCCTTCTTCTGAAAGGAGTGCTCCCAGCACGGGGTGGGGGTACGAGAGGAAGTCTGCAATCACACCGCAGGCAAAGAAACAATAAAACTGATTGCCATTGCGTTTTCCTTTTTGTGACCATCTCCCTTTCTTTGTAATTATACACATCTGAGCCTTATCTGGAAAGAGCTGTCCTAAAAATAAACAGGAGCCGTCTGAAAGGTGTCTGAGGGAGGTATCTGGCAGCTGTCAGGCTGTCATGGATGCGAGAAGGATGGAGCTGATGGACTCGCTGACACCAGACGGGCTCTGCCGAAATAAGAATGCCTTATGCTTCCCTTGGCACTCACCGGGCAAATTCTGTTGGCTGGAGCCATTAGACCTCAGCGTGTCTGGGGTGTGATCCAGGTCCGACTGCCGTCAATGAGAGTCTGCCCTTGGATGGCAATGGGAATTGGATCAGACCTCCTCTTTACCCCCGAGACTCTGGCGTTACAACAGGGATAAATTCTGGCTCCCCGAGTGAATGTCACCCCGATGGAGAAAGATGCAACATCTCCAGGTTTGCAGGCTTCTGTAGTTCTCTGGAAATGCAGCTTTTCACTGAGATTCCTAGACATGGGAACAAGAGCCCAACTTTTGACTTTTTTTTTTAACAGCTTTGTACTGCTCTGTGCCTCACATTCTCCTCTCTAATAACGGTGGTGATGTCCTGTCTTCAAGAAAATTATTGATATATCTGCAGATCCATTCTGTTCATAACTGCTGCCATGCAGGAGGGTGTGACTGTGCTAAAAGCTGTTCCTATTTCCCACAGGGTGCTTAAAGGACACATGTTAACACCACGCAGCAATGAGACGATGAGCATGAAGGCACAGCATGACTCATCTCAAGCCTTTGCAGCAACTCAGTGGCAGAGTGAGGACCCAAGAATGCCAGTCCCCACCAAAACAATCATACCTTTACAATGACTGAATCTGGAAAGGAACACTTGCGAGCAGAAGCTTCATTTCCTATCAGGTGCACAGGGAAATCGCCATTGCCTGTAGAATAGCTGAAGACATTTGCTGCTGTTCTTGGTCAAGATACAGTGCACTGGGGAGAGAAAAGAGAAAGGAGGTGAGAAAACCGGGCAGAAATCTTCTTGTTTCTCAGTGGGAAAGGGGACGCATCTCTCGTGCTCAGTGGGAGCTGACTGCTGCCATATCTGAAAATCTGTCAATTTGTTTCATTATCTAATAGGCAAGAAAATGCCCTTTTTAGTGAAGAACAGTGTCTTAGGACAACTACCTTGCAGTACTTTGGTCTGAAAATACCAGTCTGTGTTGAGAAGAATGGACAAGGGAATTAATTCCTGTAATATGAGCTGCAGGAAATTACCTACAAGATAAGGGTGACTTGATCTTTTTGAGAAAAAGAAAAAAAAAGAGACTTCCTTATCTTGATGATGTTTGCTCTGAAGTATCATCTTGTGAGCGCCTGAGTCTGCCTTGCGGGATCGTTCAATTACAGCCAGCTCCTGCGGCGGGCATCGCTTCCTTCCCTTTGGAGCTATCACTGCATCTACCAGAGCAGTGCTTGCTCCCGAGGCCTCTGCTGTCCCTTTTGCGTGGTGAGCCTGCAGCCCCGAGGTGCTCTCTCAGCTCACGTGTCAGAGCAGGATACAGCCAATACTTCAATTAGGCAGAGATCTGTGAGGGACAGGAAATCAAGCCGATGAACCACCAAGGAGCATGTGTGAGTGAGCACCAGACATGTGATGCTATGAGCAGCAATGAATCCTACCCCTCTTGGAGGGTCCCAGCCCATTCTCCTACAACACACATCTCCTAGGGCAAACCAGCACTGCAGTTCACACCAGCTGGGCTCTGAATGTCCTTCCAAATGCTGTGGCTCCCCCCCATGAGGAAGTTTTCACTATGCAGAGTATTTTTCTCAATTAAAATGATTATGTTAAATAGCTGAGAGGTTCCTCAATGTCTACTTTTTGAACTGAGCTATGCCACAGTTGGCAGCTTTTGAGAACAGCAGACATGAGGTTACTAAACCCATTCATTTCTCAAATGCACCCACATTTCTAATGGCTACAGAGGTCCATCTTTAAAGTCCTCTGAGACCCATTGGAATGAAGGGCACTTTGTGAAGACGCAGTAATTATTATGGGATTTAGAGGTGCGTGGCAATGATTCACGGAGGCATTTCCCAGCCAGTACTCTTGGAGCCAGGTGAGCTCTTCCCTGGAATGAGAAGCATGCAGTGCAGCAACTGGGAGGAACAGGTTTGGCAGGACATTTTAAGCTGTGCAGGCAGACAGCCTCTTCGGAGCCACATCCCTGCTCTGCCTGCCTCCCAGCTGGATGCTCCTCTCTGCCACACCGTCCCTGGAGAGCCGGAGAGGATGGACACGCTGCGAAGGAGCCTTTCCCGCTGGAAGAGGTACCACATTAAGGTGCACTTGGCTGATGAGGACCTGATGATGCCGCTGACCGTCAAACCCAGAGACACAGTGATGGACCTACGGGCTTACCTGGTGCGGGAGGGCGTCACTTCCTGGAAGAAGACATTTTATTACAACTCCAGGCAGCTTGAAGAGCATGAGACTTTGAAAGAAGCCAATATCCAGAATGGCTCAGTCCTGCTTCTTGTCAGCAACAAAAGGTAGGCACAGAGCTCATCTGCAGCGGGGGCGGTGCGAGGGAAGGGGGAATGCTCTGTGCATCTCAGCCCACGGGACGCTTTCCCACTGGAGTTTGCAGAAAGCAGATCAGGAGCTGAAATCCTGAGATTTCCAGCAGGCAGAGTGAGATTTAAGCCTCCTCAGCTCCAGATAGGCTGACGTGTGAAGTAGGGGAGGCTGAGGAGGAGGCAGTCCGGTTGATATTTCCTCTCCTGTCTCTGATGAGGTCTCACTTTCCTGAAAACACGGCCAAGCACAGAGGGAGGCAGAAGACGTGCAAAAGGGAACTTGTGTGACTCAGGGTGTGCTCCGGGAGCCTCTCCCTTGTCCTCAACTCTGTGGTGCCTGGCTCTTGCCATTTCTTTTTAGCGTTTACTTTCTGCAGGTGTTTGTGGTGCTGCTGTCCTGCAGAGCCGTGAGCTGCCCATCTGCTTACAGCAAAGCCCAGTGGGTGCTGGACACAGACGGTCAGAGGCTGCAGCTTCCCAAAACACAGTGAGATCTCAGCACGAAGCAGAGACATCAATGGCTTCCAGGACAGGCAGTGAAAAGGAAACTCAGTGAATCTTTTCAGTCATGGCAACTCCTACGTGTCAGTGGGAATGCAAATGGAGATAATGGTGCTGAGACCTGTTGGCTGGTTAGGATTCAGTGGGGTGCATTTATGTCCAGTTGTGATGCCTTCCCAATGCCTGGCTTGTTGCACGGTTCCTTCCGTGAAGCATTTTGGTGGACACTGTGTGTAGGAGAGGTGCACGGCAGAGCACAGACGTACTGTGTCTAATTCAGCTTTCTGAATGCTGAGACCTCTGAGTTACTTGTCTATGCTGATCAGTCTGCTCTGCAGAAAATCCTGCACTAAAGACTTCAGTTCTGATTAGATGCCACACGGAATGGTCCTATTTTCCAGTTCAGAGGCAGCTTGAAATCTCACACAAAGCAGATTTAATAAAGCATTTCCTTTCAGAGCTCAGGCAGATACAAGAGATTTCACAATGCTCAGCTGACTGCAAACCCCCCGTCACCCACAGCCCCTTTCTGCAACATCTCATTTCGTAGCTCTGCCTGTGGCAGGGGGTTGGAGATTCGTGATCCTTGAGGTCCCTTCCAACCCTGTGATTTCATGATTCTGTGATTTCAGCTCTCTGATTAACTTTGCACAGCTCCTCCTTTTTACCTTGTTTTTAATGGCAGGAGCCATTAGCAACAACATATATTTGTTGTTGTAGGACAGGATTCAGAGGGACTCAGCTGATGGACCACACATGCTTATGCTTCATAAAGTGCTGTGGACCTTTCCACAGTCTTCAAAAAAACAATGTTTAAATGCAGCATTGCAAAACTCACCAGGAGGTCCCGACCCCAGTGTGCTGAGTTCAGGGTATCTCTGAAAGTTTGCTCACTTTTGAAAATTTAAAGCCTCTTGCTCAGCATTTGGGCTCAGTTTTTGTATGAGAAGGAAGGAGCAGGATTTATAAGGTTGTTGTGGTTGTTTTGTTTTTTTTTGTCTTTAATTTCATAAAAACGTTCCCAGCTCTTAAGCAAGCACCTCTGTGTATTCTCTTATTCCTTTTCCCAGGGCTGGGAGCACTGTGGTGGGCAGACAGTCTCTCCCTTAACTCACATCTTTCCTCATGTTATTGCACACGAAGGATTCCTGGGCCATGACGACCTCGGCCACTTCCAGATTATTTTGTGTGGCACGACTGCCAAGTGCCCAGGTGCTGGGGACACCTTTCTCCACTGGCTCAGGGAGTGCCTGAGATACTCACAGCACACGACCTCCTCTTGCTGTCTCTGGGATGTGCTGTGTGGTTTGGCAGCAGCCCGCACCCTGCTTGGTGCCTGGCCCTGGGCTGAGCGCAGCTCCGTGACTCAGCGCCCTGCCAGATCCTCAGCACACAGGGCTGGTTCTGAGGGTGCTCTCTGTCAATTAAGCTGGGCATTAGGAAATACAGGGCGGGAGAAGGCAGGTGCTGCATTGCAGCTGAGATTACAGCACCATTTCAAGCCTTAAGATTATTGGACCAGATCTTTAGGTATTATAAAACCATGCTGGCTGTTTAGCCTCCAGAAGGGAAGGCTCCAGAGAGTCCTTAGTGCAGCCTTTCGATACTTAAAGGGGGCTCGTGAAAAAGATGGGGGGAGACTTTTTACTATGGCCTGTAGTGAGAGGACGAGGGGGAATGGATTTAAACTAAAAGAGGAGATTTAGATTACGTATAAGGAAGAAATTCTTCACTTGGAGAGTGGTGAGGCCCTGGCACAGGCTGCCCAGAAGAGCTGGAGGCGCCCATCTCTGGAGGTGCCCATCCCAGCTGCTTGTGTCTTTGGCAGCCTGGTCTACAGGGAGCTGTCACTGCCCATGGCAAGGGGTGGGGGCTGGATGGTCTGTAAGGTCCCTTCCAACCCAAACTGTTCCGTGATCCCATTCTGTGTCACTCCAGTACCGTCTGTGGGATGCACTACTCTTAATCAAGGGTGGGAAACCGCGGGGAATAAGGGCCACAGGAGCAGAGAACCCAGCAACCCAAGGATTTTAGAGCTGGTTTTAGTGTTACACCAACTCAGTAAGTGTGGACCCACTCCATCAAAGGTCAGCATCTGTTCTTAAGTTCTCCCTGAAAATCTTGGTGTCCCTACCTTATGTTTTGCACTGGGAGGCCAGCCAAGCAGAGCTGTATTCCTCTCCAAAGTGGAGTTGCTCTGATTGCCAAGGTCTGCAGCTCAGTGTTGTGCCTATAAATATAGATGGTCACTCTGTTTGCTGTGTGTTCCTATAAGGGGTTCATGAGACAGTTTACTTAAACTTGAGAAAACATGAAAATGACCCTATTTTTCATCCCTCCACCCTTAATGCCTTTGTAGATAATTGGCATTTAGCAAAGGCCAGCTCAGCATTTCTACTTCTTGCTCATGTTTTCTAGGGTTTATAACTTAGCCATAAAAATTCACTTAAGGATTCAGCTTGGCAGGAAAGGGATCAGCATAGCAGCTCATGCTGGAAATTCATTTGGATCTTAATGCTCAAAAGTCTGAGTGGACTGTTCTGGAGTTCAGTCAACACGACCTCTCAGCCCAAGAAAACACATGGACAGGCCAGAACTGGGCAAATCACATCCACTAGGGATGCAATTCCCACTTGTGCAGAAGCTTGTTAATCATATTATGCTGCACTGATTAAGATTGCAATCCTGTTGCAGGAGAAGCCTAGCAAAGAACACGCAGAAAAACAGCTTCCACCCTAGAGAGCTACATATTAGAGTAACACAGCTTGCAAGCGGGCAAAACAAGCAAGGCAAGACCTGAAATGTGAATGAACTTTGCAGAGGTAAAATCCCTCCATCTCGGTGGCTTTGAGGTGTTGGAGCCATCGGTGTCCACGTGGGGACACCACCTGGGAGCCCCAACATGCGAAGAGCAGCCATGCAGCACAAACGCCGCAGCATCACGAGGGCAGGCACAGGCTGTCCCAGCTGCCCGAGGCACGATCAGTGCTGGCACTGTGCACCACGCCAGGGCAGAACCAGTTTGTCTCGCTGCGGAAGCGGCGCGAGGCCCCAGCGCCAGGCAGCTGCTCGGCGGGTCCGTGGGGATGTGGGAGTTCCTGAAACTGGCGCGGCTCCTCCTGAGCTGTGCAGAGAGCTGCCCTGCTGCTCCGGCACCAACCCACCAGGGCTCCCTGGGCTGTAAGGCACTGCCTGCTCCTTGTTGGTAAGCTCCGTGATTGCATTTGGATGCTAGATGTGAGGTGAGGGGTACTGCCCCAAATCCACCTCGTAAGCCATGGAGGCTTTTAGCTTCGTGACCTCTGGAGTTGTTTCTAATAGAGGACAGCAATGGGCGATCCAAGTGAATCCCAGGCACGCCGAGCTCCTGCTGCTGACTGTCCCTGAGGATGCAGGGCTCCAGCTGGCTCTGGACATGGGACAGGCACAAGCACACCGACAGAGCCTTCGCGCTTTGCTCCTTTCTTGCGTGTGGCTGCTTTCAGTCAAGGAATCAGCCAGTGCCAGGGCTGCTCTCTGTTACACTGCTGGAGTATTTTATCCCACTCCACGTGTTCTGTCTGGATGTGAACATGCAGGTTTGGAGGGTAGGAATTTGCTATGAAAACAGCAGCCATTCAGTCCCAGGCACACTTATTTTACTGGCACAGACTCAGCTGAAGCTCATAGGAACCCCTCAGTCTTTTGAAAGACAAAGTTCATTGAGGCCAAGCAGCTATTTTCATCATTCGTGGTTTGCCCAGAGAATGGAGTTCAGTAAGTCATTGGTGAATAGGTTAAATAAAGTAGATGCCATCACTGAATTTAGCACAAGTCTATTATCTGGAATCTCTTGGTGTTGAATTTCTGGCCCGAAGCCACCTGAAAACATCCATCTCGGGGCATTAGCTCAGTTACCATAACAACTCATCTCGGAACGGCTCCTGAGAGTTCCCAGAGCACAGCGAGGTGCCACGGGCTCTGTAAGCCACTCTTAGGTCAAGATAAGCACATCCAGGATTCCCCCTCTTCTGCAATGCAGCCCCATTGTCCCTGGTGAGCAGCACTGCTTATGTGAGCCTTCATTTGCTTGGGACTCTGCTTTAGCTCTCAGCGCTGCTCAGCCAGCTTTCCAAAGGTCCAAAGGAGTCACCTCCTGGCAGAACAGCAGAACCATCCATCTGTGGGGAACCCATCTGATTCCCATATTGCCATTCAGTTTACAGTTTGTGATTTTTGGCCTCATAAATTATAACTTGGCATGAAAGCTATGACCGAGCCACCTGCATAATGTCCAGTTTAGCTGATGCTAAGAAACTGCTGCCTACATGTGACTCCCCCAGTGGCATAAGGACCAATGTTCTGCACAGACACTCAGCAATAGCTCGCTCCAGGCTTGCAGCTCTCCATTGTCCTGTCACCTCTGCTCACACTCTCTGGAATCACAGGCTGCTGCAGATACTGCTGGTCTCCAAAGGGAAATCAGAAAAATAATGGGGTCTACACAGTCTGACCTCATTCAGAAAGCCAGCATTACAGCCCAGGCATGAATTAAATCCCTTAGTGCTGGATTTCAGAGTGATTTTGTGATGCCTGCTCCTTGCACTGACCTTGCAGCACCTGGGGTTGCTCAGCTCTTGCTCCTCCGTGTGGAGGGGAGATGTCCCACTCCCAGACAACTGCAGACCTGCCATCTTACGCTGAGACTTGGCAGCAGGCTCCAAGGCATCTCACATCAGGATAACGATCCTTTAAATAGCACTGGGAGTCTCTCTTCTCAGGGAGAACTAATTAAGTTCCTCAGCACATGCTGAAACATATGTTGACCTGGTATGGCCTTAGCAGGTCTGCTTCCATCTACTGGATAAATAACACTGGCTTAAAAAACATCCTCCTAGAGATACGTTACTGAGGCAACAGCCAGGTGGGAGACTGACTTCTCCATCTCTGTGGCTAAAAGTAATATTTACGTGTATTACTCATGGCCAAGCTCTCTGCTGGTGTAAACTCCTGAAATCAGTTAAAAGATTTTTAAGTTCTGAAAGGAGCTCTGCAGTTGTCTCTGCTGACCTCCAGCACAGCGCAGGCCAGAAAACAGCACCAGTATTCAGCTGAGTTGCCTACTGGTGAGCCCATGAAGTTCATTTAATGAAAGCAGAGGGCTGCATCACAGAGAACGTAGTCCAGAGAGTCTGAATTCCTTTCCTGTGCAGTTGCATGGGATTTCAGTAGACGAAACTGAGCTAATAGGTGTCCCCTGGTGGCAAGAGATGCCTGTCTTGGCTCTAGGCAAAAAAATGAATGATTTGAAAGCATGTTCCAAACCAGGTTCTTTTCTGGTGTAATATGGCACAGCCTCCTGGACTTCTTTGTAGCTGTGCTGATTCGTCTCAGCAGGGGATTTCACCCAGTTGGGATAAATGCTCTCTCCTCTGTCCCACAGTCTGCTGAAATGTCAACTGAATAACAAGTGCTGCAGTATGAATGTTGTTTTGGTGTTCTTGCAGAAAACCCAGACAGCAGTTATTATCAGCGAGGCTGTGTCCTGTGCTGGGACCCAATGAAAACCCCCTCATAAACTTTGAGCTTCTCAAAGTTCTCATCAAGTGTTTGCAGCACAAACTCAGTTTCTTACCTGCATAATTGGAAAGAACAATTCACAGGGATCAGGAGACTCAGCCCTGCACTTACTGGCTCAGCAGGGCAGGCTGGTGCCTGGCAGAGCTGCTGCCTATGGGCCCCAGGTATTTTGGTTGTATTCCAAGCCAGGATAATGAGCTCTCTAAGCAAATGCTGGTCCTGAAGGGTACCCCTAGAAATTTTCAAGAGCTTCAGCCCGTGTTCTGGAGACGCCGGGGGTTTGTCCCAGATGATTCCTAAGGATCCTCAGAACAGCAACTTAGGAAGTAATCCTACTTTTGCTAAGCTTACTTATTCCATGCGGGGTCTGTACCCCTGTCAGAAAATGTTTATGGAACTGCAACCCAGAAAGGCTGAAAACCACTGTTTAGTGCTAATGCACACTGGTGAGTGAGCCTTGAGAAACTCAAGCTGTCTCACTGTAAACATCCTTGAAGTGCTCCTGAAGCTGTGGGCTGCTCTGTTCTGAGATGAAAAATGGATTTCCAGGAGCTTTGCTTCTGGGTAAAAAAGCTCCCAGGCAGCTGCAGTTGGTCACAAGCAGGGGTGAGGGCAACTTCTGCAGAAGGAAAAGCAGGTGTGAAACCCTGGAAGTGGCTTAGATTGACTGGAAAAACAAATGCATCAGAGGATCAGGTTGGTATGCTATCCCTGCCTGGGTCAGCGCCTCCTTGGGCAAATGCCATTTTTGATTGCATGTCTACAATGCTCCAAGTATTTGCGTCTTTCTTATGCAGATAATGCCAAAGAGCACAGCAAAAGCCATGGGAGATGGGGAGCGTGACAAGGGCTGAAAGGAAGCAGATGGAAGGGAGCCTGGCCATGGAACGGCAGCGTGGCCACGGGCGCTGGTAAGTCCTTCCCTGCACGCCAGCTCCAGGACTGTTCAAAAGCAGCTCTGCATGTTTTAAGCACAGTGCCTATGAATAATTAACCCCCAAACAACTACAAGTAACATTTCCTCATCAGCAAGCCTTGTGGTCCGAGCTGCCCAAGGAGAAGCGTGGGTTAGGCTGACTCAGCTCCTGGGGGCAATGAATCAGAGTGAAATGCCCGTGAAAAGGTAAATCCTGCCTGGGTGGAGAAGCAAGAAGGAGCTGAGGTGAGCTTTGCTGAGGGCCTCTGATGGGAATGGTTGACATCCGAGCCTCCTTCCAACCCCTCACAGGACTCCTCAGTAAGTTGGCCTTTGTTTTCCTATGTGCAAGTCTGAGATAATTTGTTGTCCCTTTTCTCCTACTCTTCGTCCACCGAATTGTAAGTGGCTCAGGGCAGGGACTGTTTGTGCTTCTGAGCAGTTCCTACGTGGCCCTGCATTCCAGGCTGGAAGCTCTGTCCAGCAAACAAGTGTTAAGTGCACTCAGAACAGTCCTGGTGCCTGACAGCCTTTATATATCCCAAGGACAGAGGCTGGCTTGTCGCTGCTATGGGGCTGCCTTGCCTGACGTTAAGGCCACACTGTTATACCAAGATGACCCTGTTTTGAGATGGGGCTTATAGAGCAGCAAACCTTCTTGTGCTGTTCTCCCATCTCTGTGCCAGTGCCCCAACTCCTGAACCAGCTGACCTGACTGTACCCAGTTTGACAGAAAGGTCTCACAGATCCAAGATTCCTGCAATTTTCGTGAAGAAGCAGCAGCTGGATAGAAGGCAGATATTTCAGTTAATATCCTATTGCAGGATTGGTAATTGCATCTCTGCTCCTATCTGGTTTGAGGTGCAGCCGGGTCAGCTGGCATTTAGAGGGCGGCTGCTCGATCAGTGCTGCAGGGCAGGAGGCTGCTGGGAGAGCTGCAGGCTTTGCTGGGGAGGGGATGAGGAACCCTGGGGATACTGGGAGCACCAAGAAGGGGAGTAAAAATAAAAAGCAGCTGTAATACATAAATCAGATGAGTGGGTTTCACCAGTCCCCCTGCTGACAGAACAACTCACATTTAGGTTCAAACTTATGTTCAGGACAGAATGAACGTTTCTTTAAGCACTACAGTACATTCCCCAGAAAGTTTTGCTGATTAACAACCATGTACCGAACCTCTGAACCTGCATTTTCTGTTGCTCAACTGAAGAACGTGCCTTTCCAGATTGTTTTGGTGACAAGAAAATGTTCAATTTGAAGAAACACCATAGAAAATGGAGCTTCTCATTTTCCAGGCCTTTCTTTCCCCCTTTTTCCAGTATTTCCCCACACACTTCCTTGGACTTTGCACAGAACGAGATTCTGGGATAGACAGAGGTGAGCACAGCCACGGCTGAGGAGCTTCCAGTCCAAGCAGCAGAGATGGACAAAGGGAGGGATTTGCCTCTCCAAGGTCACCCAACGCAGTGCTGGTGGGTCAGCATTGCTGCCTCTTCACCACGCGGCGCCTCTCCTGTCTGTCTGTCCTGCAGTAATGAGACTTGGAGCACAGCCAGCGCTTTTCTGAGAGCCTGAAAAGTGCCTCGCGCAGCCCAGTGCAGCCATAAGTAGTAATTTAAACTTAACAATAACATTAAAGTGGAGGCATGCCACTGAAGATGGGACACATTCAGCAGCACTCAGAATCCTGAACCAATGTCTGTCTTCTGGTAGAACGTACGGTTTGTCTCCCGAAGTCTGGGAGATCACTGCTGGCCCTGATAATCGCAGCTTTGTGCTCTGCAGAAGGCAAAGTGGCCTGAGCAGAATTCTGCCCAGTCTCTGCTCTGACATCTCGTGCCTGCAGCTGGCGGCTTTGGTCAGTGCTGGAAGTCTTTCTGCAGCTCAGGAGAATATCTGGAAAGAATAAATTAACTGCGGTGGTGTAAGGAGCTGCTTGGAATAATGTTTTTTGCAGAGATAGGCTTTGATTGACACTTCAGATCTGCCTGACAATCTTTTATTCTAAGTGCAGTTGCTGCCTTTCTTCAGAGCAAGAAAAGCTGGTTTGGTTGCTGTCCTTCAAATGATGGATCTTATCACATGGGAAAAAGAAGAAAAAAAGCAAACCACCTGCAAACAGCCACAGGTATAGCATGAAAAGAGGTAAAACTAACCGGATCTATTTGAGGTGTTTCTGTTTTTTCCCTCTATGGAATAATCCAGTGCAAGATATAAAAGAAAAGAGGCTGCGCTCTGAGGAACAAGAGCTGACTGTTCTTTTTCTTTGACTATTGTTCTTTCCTTCAGGAGATTTTTAATGCTTTACAGATAGGACTGTGCCACTTCTCAGGGATGGGAGGACCAGGGAGGACCAGAAAGGCAGTCCTGTCTCTTACTCACTTGTCCCCTCTGCTTCTTTGACTGCCCATCCCCCCCACATTGCCTCTTACTCCTCAATTTCAGGCATCCCCAGTGATTGCTCAATGCTGTGATCACACCACTCAGCAGCTCACAGAAGAGATGAGCTCTTTTTACACATTTTACAACATAATTTAGACCTTTGGGGTTTACCTGACTCTGGTCAAGAAGCAGATTGGGTCTCCAAAGGGCCAAAGACATGCTTCAAATCTTCTGAGCACCACTCAGGTGGTGAAATAGGTCTCAAGTGAGATGTCCTGACTCTCTTTGCTCATCTAGGTCCACAAAAAATACAGCCAGGCTCTTTGGGCTGCAGAGGGCAGGGCTGCTGCTGTATGTGCAAGTACCAGGAAAGATGCTGATAGTAAGAACTGCTCTGAAATAGAGGACTCTCTTTTTCTCTGTTAACACAGGTGTGGACAAGACTGAGGACTAAAGCTGAAAGGTGTGCAAGCTCCCATCTGCGTGCCAGCCTGGGCGTACTGCAAGGTGGAGACATCTGCAGCTTCATGTGCAGCACCACGGATGGGCTTTCTTCTTGTCAGCAGCGCTTATCTTCGGGATCCTCCTATTGTTGG
This sequence comes from Tympanuchus pallidicinctus, assembly GCF_026119805.1. NCBI lineage: Eukaryota > Metazoa > Chordata > Aves > Galliformes > Phasianidae > Tympanuchus > Tympanuchus pallidicinctus. Next base: position 1,390,723 of record NW_026294756.1, read on the forward strand.
GGCATCACCGAGAGCGTTATTGTTTGCTCTTTGCTGCTGCGTTCACCTCTACTCACAGCTGCAGCCAGGCCTTCCCAACCAGCTGCTTTTCCTGAGCTGCAGGACAGAAGACAAGCCCAGGCAGGGCCATCTGCAGCAGCTGCTGTGCTCCAGCAGGGCAGCCAGGCTGAGGCACGCTGCAGTTCTGCTCCTCCCCTCTACCCGTCGCGGATGCATCGAGCGCTTCTGTTTACAGGGCCATCAGTCTGGCAGCTTTCCTCAACACTAAATTTACTTTTTGAAGTTACATCAGTGTTGTACCCAGAGGGAATGGAGGAACAGATGCAGCCTGTGAAGTCTGGCTTTAATTCACCTGCCTCATTTAATTTCCTGCCCTGCCTTCTAATCAATGAGTCTGCACTGGCAGCCCTGGGAATACAGAGGTTTTCTCACATACAGGAGACCTCAATGTGGTGGATCTCAGGGTCTCCAGCACGCTGTGTCCCATCTCCTTTGAGGCTTTCTGTACCCCTGAAGCACCGCACACATGTAGTGGCTGCATCTCCTCCATGAGGCCACTGGTGGTCCTTCACCGGGACAGCAGCATTACATCACCTCAGAGCTGTTTGCCTCAGATTCTCGGGAGTGTCAGGAAACACTGCAGAAAGGGGCCGGGGCATTTCTGCTTTGTGAGCAGGCTCCCATTGTCCTGTTTCTTTTTTTTTTTTTCCTTGGGCTCATGTTAATTCCAGGCAGTGCTGCCCAGTTGCTTAATCAGCCGGAGTCTCCAACTGGGAGAGAAGGAGAGAAGGCTGCCCTTGGGTGGCAGCACTTATTTTGTGACGTGTCTGCTTCACCTCATGTATTATAATCTGTATCAGATTGCTCTTTGCTTGCTAAAATGGACAATTAGGATCCAGTTGTAATGCAAATTGCACAGTGGAATAAAAACCATGGGGAACCAAATCACAAATAAGTATTTATGTCAGCCTTTGTTACTGCGTGATGGGTCCTGCTCAGTTGCTGCTCGCTGCGAAGCATCAGACAGAAGAGAACCCGGTGTGCCTTTGTGTTTTATGGGCACGAGCTGCTCTGTGTAAGACTGCCTGTAGGCACTCGCGGGCCCCGATAATGTGTGTGTGTGCAAACCTAACAGACAGATTGCCGCCCACACTGGAAATTTGATGATTGCCTTGTTTTTTCCACAGCTCTGTTTTCTATACTGCAGGCCAAACCCATGGGGTAATTTCCAGTCTCTGCACAGGGCTGAGATGACGTGGTGAGAGAAGTGTGGAGATGCTGAAATTTCAATCTGCCACATAATGTGCTCCTAATACTGATGTCCTTGTAAGCATGTTGTTGACATTGGTGGTGTTGCTGTAGTTCTTGTCACTGTTGTCTTTCCTACATCTGATGCGAAGCATTATAAGTTAAGAGAAATATTTAAATTTATAAAGGAAACTATAGTTTCTTTGGAATTAATCGCACAGCAGTCCTGCAAATGCACATGGAAGAGGTATGACTTCATTTAAAATGCCAAGCCTTACTGATATAATAGTGGTATGCTGCTGGTGTAGCTGCTTTTACTGCACATCAGCTTTGCATTTCCCCAGGCCCTGGGTAACAAAGAGTTGAGGTACATGTTTTCATAGCAAGACTCATCTCTCAGCACTCGAAGGAGGACTATCCATGCTTCGCACGTTGATGGCTGATAGACAGAAGGCAAATTAAGGGTCAGCTAAGCCTGTCCAGTACCTGTAAGATCCAGAGTGACTGTAATGACCTTTCTTGTCCCACTGAAACAGTGACTCCTACAAGAGAGCAAGGAATAAGAGTGAGGCCATGAAGCCAGATGGACGGGCTGGGATCAAAGTAATCCGAGAAGCTATGGCAACACAGCTCGTATATCTACTCAGAAAAGCCTTTGCAACTGCCATTAATGACTCTAAATGGCCTTATTTTCCCAGTAGCAGTGAAATAAGCAGCTTCAGTGGGGAGAAGTAAATCCATCTGATGGCCCATGTTGCTGGGAATAACCATCTTATTAGTTATTAGTAATAACCCAATCTATTGCTAGCAGTGTAGCCATCAGAACAGAGATAGCCTTATCTGCCAGAGAATCATTGTGTTGCTCCTAACGTTTCTAATTGCAGCTGAACAAGGGGAGTCAGAAAGGCCTCAGGGGAGGAAGCAAAAGACAACACAGAGAACTTGGCTTAAAAATAACGTGTGTGACAAATGAAATATATCAGAGCCAACACATCGTTTGAAGAAGAGCTGTGCCAGGCAAGACTGAGCTCTTTCTGTTTTTATCTTCTAAGCCAACGCACAGTGTTCACTCCTGGTGAAGGGATGGTGGCAGTGCTGGCTTGCGAGCTCATCTTCTGAAGGAGAGGGGCTTCTGTACCTCGGTCTGCAGCACAGCAGCTGATATGTGACACTCAGGGCTCCAGTCCAGGATTGAGATGAAAATTCTCCATGGAAATTGATGACAAAGCACCTGATCACTCCACCACAGCAGGGGTGTTCTCACATGGCAACGCCCTGGGAAATTCTCACTGAGAATAGATCAGATTCTGCTCTCATTTATGCAATTATAAATCCAGTGTAGTTCCATTTGAAACAACTGTTTTCATCCAATGCAAATGAGATCAAAATCTGGCGCAGGCTGTTTTTGTACACAATGGAAACTGACTGAATTATGGAAAACAGGAAACAAATCTAATGTAAATCTAAATGGAAATATCATGCTCTCTCTTACATCAGAATAAATTGGAAGCGAGTCTGTTGAATCTAATGGAATTCATCTGGATTTACACCAGACTTGGCTCAGCATTTGTCAGTTGGTTGCACACCGACATCAAAACGCAAACCATGCTACCTCATCTGAATAGCTTTGAACAATCCCTTCCTTTTCCTTTACATTTAAGCAATTGCCTCTGCATCCTGATAGCTGATTAGCCTTTTCAAACAAATAAACCTCTGCAAACAAACATCAACAAATAAGCCCTGCTCTTGCTAGCACTTTCAGAATATAAATGATGAGTCTCAAGTATCACGCTTGGATTTGGAGTCACTTAAACTTGCTCCTGTTCCTCTGTGTTCACAGAACAGTGCAGCAGATTGAGCTCAGGTACAAGAAAAGCACTGCTATTCCACTTTCCTTAGCGCATCCTAAATTTGTCTTCCCACCAGCAGTGGTCAGAGCCAGCTCTTTCTGTGGGTACACGGGAGGCTTTTTGCAGATAAGCAAAGTATGGCCATACTTCTGCTCTGGCTGCATTCAGATGGTCAGAACGGAGCTGTAACTCTTCCAAATGGATCTGAACAGGAAATCGTGCCTCTCTCTGTCCCCACAAATTTCTGCTCCTCTCTGTGCTTCTGTGCAGCTGGCAATGGGAGCCTGTTGCTCATGGGGAAAATGAGAGCACTAATTAATGTCTGAGCTGCAAAATAGACTTCCTGGATGAAAGTCACTGGAAAAGGACAGTGTCTGAGTGACACGCAGCCATGGCAGCCCCTTCTCTAGAATATCAGTTACCCCAGCTCCTTACATAATTCACGTTTTAATATGCGTTGTGTTTCCCTTTGGATAATCAGAAAAGTGTACCTTAACTAAGACAAGAAGACACACAAACAAACTGAAGCCTAATTTGATGTGACTCAGGGAGGGACAAAGCCATTATTCAAATAGAAATCCTGCTGGTAACCACCCAAAACAGTAATAACAGATATGGAGAATGTTTCAAAGGTGAAGAGTTCAGTGGAAGTTAGGTAGCCATTTGCTTGGACTTCCTTCTTCAAGGACTCTGCTGCTCATCTGCAACCCTCTCGTGGGCAGCAGAGGTTGGGCAGCAGTGCTGTCAACAAGGCTTGTTTCTACTTCTCTCTTACTGTTTTTCTGTGGGATACCGAGGAAGTTAATTGGCAAGGTTTTCACAAATGGTCCCTGTGTACGACTGCTTCCCTGTGTTCCACATGAGACGAGCAATCGTGCTTTTCTGGGTCATTAGCAACAAAGCACACGTGGATCTCAACCAGCATCTGAATGTGCCAGCTACGACCTCTCAGGGCCTTTATGTTCCCTTCTGTAAGTTGTTATAATAAATACTTGCCTGATTTTATAAAGCTGTACAAGACTCTCTAACGAAACAGAGGCTTTAAAAGAGCTGTGATTATTTTATGGCTTATTCTTCCTTAGGCTTACTCCTGCGGGTCAGCTATACTTAATTTATAAGAGCTTTCTCACTGCTGGCACTGCAGATTTTCTGTGGCATGTAAAGTCTTGCTATCTCATTTCTGTTCTTCACAGAATCACCTGGAATAAAAGCCCTGACAGTTGTTGATACACACAAAAAAGCTCCAGTTAACTTGTTGCTCACAGTCTCTATAACTCTGTTTGCTGTGTACCAAAGGCTTATTTTATCCATGTCTGCTTGGAAACAGAAAGAAAGCAGAAGTGAGAAGTAAATGGGCCTCAGAGAAGTATCTCAGCTGACTTCTGTTAAGAGATACCAATAGACAGGAGCTAAGGATGAAGGCCAGGAAAACGAAAGCAAGACAGTATGAGGTACAAAGCCTCTGGACCTGGGGTGGTTCCTGCTCAGAATGAGTTATTTCCCAATAAGTGGACACTTCCAAAATGGCAATCTCACCCATCTGGGAGACGAACGCCTCGGATGCACATCTCAGTGACCTGTGCCATTCTTGAAACAATCCCTTTTCATGGCGATAGTTTGAGGACTTTCCTACTCTCTGTTTACTTCCAAGGTCATTTTCAAGGTTTGAATTAAAATATTTAATTGTGAAAGAAGTCACAGTGTGTTTCTTAAATACAAAGCCTTTGGTGACAGCTCTTGATTGTGAATCGAAGAGTGCTTACAGGGAACAGTCTGGAATATTTTATGTGATTTTAGTTCTTCTGAAAGCAAGTGCTTGAAAACCATATGCTGAGAACTGAACTGATAATGTGCATGGATCAACGTGTACAGAGACTGTTGGGTACAGAGGGAGAAACAGGAACGTAGGAGTGCCACTCATAGACTGACGAGATACCAGCATTAGGAATAAGTGGAGAAAAATAGAAAGGAGGAGGAACTGGAGCCTTGTTTTATAGCCCTAAGCACTGAAAACCACTCTTACTGAAGGGCATCCATCCATAGCACTGCAGTGAGGTCCATTGGAAGGAGGCCTGGATCCCTCACTCAGGGAGATGTTCAGAAGGAGTCTGAACATGGTGCCATTTAGTATGACTGAGGACAAGGAAGAGAGTATGAAAACAACTTGAGGTTTGAGCTAGGGCTAGTTTAATCTCTGGGCACACTAGGCCAGGCCTGCTATTACTGGCTTCTGACAACTTCCTCTGAAGGTTTTTGAGCAGCAAAAGGATTCTGGAAGAGAAGAGACTCCTGCTGCTAAGCCTCCACCATCAGTGGGGAGGTGACTTTTTTTGTATCTTCATCGTAAGTTGTTGGTTTTCCAGCCTGTCAGTGCAGTGCCTTTCTCCAACTGCAAGTAGCTCATTTCAGTCAGGAGTTATTCTGGTATATATGAAAGAGAAAAGAGCTTCCTTTTTTCTTTAAAGGAGAGAAGAAATTGTCTTCCTGGCAGAATCCTAGTCAAGATTATCAAATGCTGGTAGAACTCCCTAAAACCATTAATTATGATAACACCAAAAGCAGAAGAACCTACCCTGAGAGATAGCACAAGGGTGTGCTTGGTGAGACGCAGGACTGGACCAATTGCAGGGACCTGAGGAAGGACCACCCCACCAGGGGATGCTTGAATGGTTCCATTCTTTCCTATTCCAGCTTCTGGAGGCTCAGACTGCAGCAACTCTTTTCTTCCCTGTCCCTGTTGATTGCATTTTGTTTTTATTTTCTTTTCCTGTGAACATGGAAGGGATGGAAAAGTGATCTACAAGGCAATTTCCAACCTGTTTTCCTATCTGTCTCTCTGCTCTGTACAAAGTTGTTTTTCTTGGGGAAAAAGTCTGAAGATAATTCCTTTAAGTGGCAATTAAGCTCCAGGTGGCTGCAGAAAACTGTAGCTTTCCCCAGATCCTGCAGAGAGAGAGAACCTGAGCCACAGGTTTCCCTGCTTCCCTAAACCAGGGCATTTTTTTCCTGTGTTTGTTTTGTGCCTTTTGATGATTGCATGGTAGCCCAAAGTGATCGGAGCAGTGGGGAAAACGAGAAGCCAAGGATGCTCCATAAACTGGCTGTGCCCTCTTTCAGAAATGCACTGATTTCGAAGAGCAGGGAACAGTCTCACAATCCTCATTTCATCTCTTTGTGTTTCACCTCTGTTTCCAAGCAGAGTCCAGTTCAATATCTCCTTGTATTCTGCTATGCTGGCAAATACTGGAAAGAGGCCTTTGATCACGTTGGACTGATTACCATGGGCTAATGGGAGAAACTTGCGCTCTGAGAGTCAAAGTGAGTCTCATCAGCAGAACTGTGTGATCTGTTTGGCTCATTAGTTAATGAGGTTAATGAGGACACCTGTATGAGCTGTCTGATATGGGAGGGAACGTGTCTAGTCATAGTGATTGCTCAAAATGACACAGAAAATCACTGGCAGAGCTGGGGGCAAACAGAGCACAGCATGGCACAACTTTGCCTGCTCCAGGTCTGCAGCCACCCCAACCACCCTCCAGAGCAAATGGGAACAGCTGTGAGCAGCTTAGGTTGAAAGTATTCTCCATTATCAGTGAGGCTCATGAACCTTCAGAGAGCTTGCAGTGCCTCCATTTGCAAGGGAACGTGAGCCACCGACTCGGCAGGTCTCCCTTTCACAGACAGGCTTAGTATCAATGGCATCAAATAATGGCATGTTACCATTTCTACCCAGGTTTAATGATTTAACACTTCTAAATTATGCACCATTGGTGACAGTAATTTTCCCTGATTTCAGCAGGTGGACGGAATTGCAGTTCTCTCTGTTTGGTGTGCTAACATAATCAGAATTAATATTTTGTCTTGTCTGGCTTATCTTAGCTAGACAGTTGCTATTATTTCACCTACTCTGTTTCTCTTCCCCCTCCCTGCTATAACTAAAATAATTCGATTCTGAGCTATCCTTGGAGCAAGACTCACCTCAAATCCAATTTCAAATTTCTTGACTGGAATCTGAGCTCAATGCTACCAACCTCCACCACGTCCAAGCGCAGTCAGAAACGCGGTGGGATGGGTCAAGCAGGGAAACACGTTTCGTGGGTCGCTGCAGAAACCTGTACACAAAGATGCACAAGTATTGGGGCCTCTGTTTAGATTCAAGCTAGCACTGGGCAGAGGGAGTGAGAAACTGCTTCCCACCTGCCAGCATGGCACTGGCTCCTGCGCCCCGTGGAGATCGTGGTTATGTCCCTATGCTGTCTGCAAATGGGCATTCCTGTGGCTCCTGCTGCGTGGCTCTGAGCGTGTCTGCACACCTTGCTCAGCGTGTGTGCTGGAAGCAAGCTGTGAAAGCAAGGATTTGGTTACTTGTAATGCTGTCCTTTCTTTTTCTGGTGTGTTCCCACTCGTGCTGGATTACAGTCACCAGTGCCGGGCTCTGCCTCCCAGTGTGGGATGCTGTGCTGTGTTAGATTCTATACATATTGCATTGTTTGCCTTCTTTTTGCTCTTCCTCTCTCTGCTCATGGTTGTTTGTTTTCTCTTCATGTGTGGCATCAAAAGGACGTTTGAACAGGAGCTACCCAGTCTGAATGAAAGGGGATGTTGCTTTTGGAAGATCCAACAGAAGCCTGAGCAGAACAGATACTAAATTATGAATCAGCTTGAGATTTTTCTTACCTCTTTTTTCTCTTTATTTTTCCTTGTTTTTATTTCCTCCTTCTGTTTTCTTAACCCTAATTAAAATGTGCTGGGCACAAAAGTGTAAGGATAGACTCCTCACTTTCGTTTATGGCAAAACCCCAGCAGAACAGAACTCAAAATGGGCTCTGGTTGAGTCCCATCTCCCCTCATAAAGATAGTAATAAATATCTGTCACACTGATTTTCCTTTTCCATGAACCCTTTGCTCTACGTTCTGTGTACTGTGTTCTTCTCTCAGGTTTCTTTTGCTCTAATTGTTCTATTATCTGTTAATTTGTGTTGAGTTTGTAATTGAGATCCTAAGAAGGAGTTTAAGAGGATCCCCCTTGGGAAAACATCTGACCTACATGAAGAAAGAGAAAAAATAAAATAAATAACCCAAGCCATCGAGGCCAACTGCTCCGTTTACCTGGTGGAGCCATTTCTTTTATCAAGGGCTCTCATCTACCCCGGGCTCAGTTCTCTTTCTGTAATTAGTTCTGCCTATGTGTTTTTAACCTGCACTTTATTTTGCATCGATTTCCTTGCCTTGGGGAACACCTTTGTCTGTTGATTCCCCAGGCCTGATTTCCCATTACCTGCAGTTGACTGCAGAACCACTGTCACCATCAGAGATGCTGCAGGCCGTGGCAGGATGTGACCCCTTTTCTTTTCCCATTTAGGTGCTGCTGCAAACACCCGTGGTTTATCCTGGCCCAAGCGATGCAGTGCACGCTGGTGGTGATGCAGAAGATCACAGCACACACGGCAGCTGCCTAATTCCCCCTGAGTTTGCAATGGAGTGCAGCATGGACGTGGCCAAATGCCTCCTGCAGACAGCCTGGCAAGGGGTTCAGCCGGCCTCAGGCACTGCTCACCTGCTTTCTACCCACTGCTGGCCAGCTGATCCGGGCTCTCCATGTCCTGAGCACTCGAACTTCCCGTTCCCCTCGTTCGGTCGCTGCTGCAGGGACGTACTGCAGATACACAGAATCCATTACTGCTGGCTCACTGCTCCTGTTCCCCAGTCTCAATAGATAAAGAGTTCTTATTGTTTTCTTAATGTCTCTTTGTAGTTTATTAGAGGCCTAGGAGGCACGAGGGGGAAATGAGAATGTGACTCAGAAATCCCAGTTCAGAATCACGTGCTTCCTTTGCAATCTCATTTGTAACCAGACTATTAAAAGTAAATTATCTGAGCCAAGTGGCACTGCTGAAGCGTGAGGGCTGGGGAGAGGGAAGCAACACCCCACTGGGTGTCTCCAGATGCAAGCAGCTTATCTCAGGCAGTTTAATCTGCCCCTTTCTGCCCACACTGGGGTTACTTTGGGATGACTGTTGGCACCGACAGTTGTGGACACAATTCCCACTCCAGTCCTGATGAAAAGTGCCCCCCAGGCTCGGTGCGGGGCTGTCTTTGGGCTCTCGACACGAAGATGGAGAGAGGAGAGGGAGGTGCCCACGTGATGTCAGCTCTGCTCTCCCTGATGAAACTGCTGCCGGAGAGGCTGTGAACTGATGGCTCCACTTGTCTCACGTTTCCATGGTATTTCCATCACACCTGTTTCCAGGGACACCTAATAAATTCAAGCAAATTGGGATGAGGGATTATCAGGCATTAAATGACGCTACTGAGCCAAGCCTCTGCTCTGCTCATTGTGAAGGATTTCTATTTTCTCCCGGGACTGATGCAGCACAAAGCGGGGCAGGGTGAGGAGGTGGTGCTGGCACGTCTGTGCCTGTGTCACGCGCTGGGGCTGCTCCAGGTCCTGGCTCGTCTCTCGGTTAAGGTCAGGTCCTGTTTCTGTTGAAGCAATTTCATATCTCTCAGTGGGAGCCGGATCAAGCCTTCAAGGAAAGAAACACCGCTTTAGTTCATACAAGTGAGTTCGACCTTTCAAAAGTCCCCTTTTAACCCTGCTATTCTGTTCAGGAATTGCTCTGAGTCCATCTATTGACTTTCCATGGAAAGTGAACACATCTGTGTAAAAACCCTGCTGCTGAGCGCTCCGTAAAGTAATTCTGACACTCCCATAGATGCTGAAGAAAAAAAGAAAGTTCTGCTTCTCAGTAAAAGTAAACCAAAATTGCATTTGATGAGTACTATGAAATGTTTATAGATTTTTATTTTTTCCTACTTTGGCCAAAACATCTTCTTTTTTTCCCCACAGAGGCCAGAGGCAGAATTTTTACAGGGGAGAGGGGAAACATTTCTTTGAAAAATATTTGTGCTGAAAATCATTGCAAATTTGTAAGCTTACAAATGCGTCTCAATAAGTAATAGCAGAATTTTGGCAGCATGTAAAAAGAGAGAGAAAAAAATCCCCTCCAAACTCCAAAGGATTTATGGCTTGTTTCAGAACAACAAACAGAATCTAAGTTAGCTTTTCTGAGCATTTACTAGCTTCAAGGTTAGAATGAAGCAGAACCTGTGCAGTCCTGTGGAAAGTAAATCCAGTTTTCTAGGTTTTCTGGGACAGAGAGAATATGGAAATGTTCCCCTCATTTTTAATGAAAGCTGAGAAAATCTGCGTCACAAGAAGCTGAGCACTGCAAAAGGTTTCCAAAGCAGGTGAGGAGGTAGCACTGCACACACTGCGGCCACGAGCAACAGTTCTCTGGGATAACTCACAACAACTGATAATTGCAACAAACTTAAATATTCACTAACCAAAAATGTATGAACTATTTCTATGTATAAGCTCCACAAATTACATGATCCCCGCTTCCCTCTGAAATCTCTTTCTTCCCGCTGAAGCTGCTATTTCCCTACCATGCCACTCTCATTCTTCTTCCTATGTCTGTCCTCAGCCCCTGATGGCTTTGCTCTCTCCATCCTATGCCATTTGTGGCTGGGTCTGGAAGGCTTTCTCAGGACATTTGCCTCATCCATCATTTAAGTTATCAGAAGGAAAGAATCCCAACAGTTTCCATCTACGAACATCCATAAAAAGCACCAAGCAAAAAAACCCCTCACCTTGAACTTCCCTTCCTGCTTTTCTTTTTTGTTTCATTTGAGAATCTGACTTGACAGTCTTTGCTCTGGCAAGAGTCCCACTGAAGTTATTAAGGGCAAGAGCTTGTCAGGATTAAGAGGAGAGATTTTGAAATATCTGTGAGTGGTAGCAATATCCCCAGATCTATTAGGCCGGATAAGTATTTGCAAAGGACATTAACCCTGGTGCCTTGAGCTAGATTTGCTGCCCTGGGGAAAAAGGAGATGACGTTCCCAAAGGGGACACTGCTCTATACCTGCCCATAATATGGTTTTCTATCTCTTCCTTTGCAGAGCTGAACTCAGACCACTTCCTCTTACAGTTTCCATCTGACCATTAGAAACAGCACTGTTAGAAATGAATGGGCAATAAGGAGCCTAAATGGGAGAGCGGATCAGGAAGGGGCCCTGGGCAGCCTGAGCCTTAGGGCCTGCAGCCCATGGCAGGGATGCGGCTGGAAGTCTGTAAGGTCCCCCCCAATCCGACCAATCTACGACTGAAATTCTGCTTCTGTGGGCCTGCAGTGCTGGACAGACTCAGGGACTGCGTGTGCTCACAGCTGGCACAGTGGAGGACGGTTCCCCATACGTGCAGGAACCCAGGCGCTGCTCAGGGACGCGGCGCTGCTCGCGCCATCGCTGCATCCAGGCCTGGCACCCGGCCCCTCTTGCCAGGGGAATCGTGGTAATGCGGATGTTAAAACCAAATAAACACTGAAGCAAATTTAAAACAAAAGCAGCGTTTCAGGGGCTGCGTTCCGTTCCCACCACCCACCACCATTTATAACTAATTTATATACCATTTATAACTAATTGGGGCTTTGTTATATCCTCTCACCCAGTGACAGATAAATACTGAACTCCACTGGTTAACAATAATCACCCTAATTATGCCAAGATGACATTTACAATACAGGCAATTGCTAATCCATTACCTCACTCTGCTGAATACTAGAACGCTCAAATTAAAAGTTATTCACCCACAAAGAACAATGTTTTAGTAGCTGACACAGCTTAGTAAAGGAATTTATTAAGGTAATTTGCAGTATTCCCATAAATAAAACATTCTAGAGTTCCCCCGTCCTCCTCCTCCTTCCCCCAAAATAATCTTTTGTGATAAATCTCCTTTTTTTTTTTTTCCTTCCTCTCTTGTTGCGCAGTTAAAAGAATAATAATTGGAACTGCCAGACATGTTTAAATTTGCTTACCTGAAAGACAGCAGAGAGCTGAATGAACGTCTCACCTGCCCTCGGGTTCTCGGAGGACTGAGATTTGGTGGTGTGAGCTGTGCAGGAGGTCGCTGCAGTCAGACCTTCACCGGTGACGGGGCTTTGGTGAAATCTGGGACGGAATGAGGAAGCGGCGAGCAGCGCTGAGACGTGCTGGGCAGAGGATGGTGGTCCAACCCAAATAACCAGGAGGGTCTGACCATCATCAGGGCGATGCTGAGGAGGCAGCCAGGGGGCTGTGGCTCTCCTGAAGCTTGGGTGCCAGTTCAAGGACAGGGCAAACGCAGAGGCCTCTGCTTAGGTGACGTCCTAAACCAGGAGCTCAGTGGGGTTGCCATGTAGCCCATCCCATTGCTAGCAGCCATGCTGTGGGAGCAGGGAGGCAGTTGGAGTTTTTTCCAGCACCTGGAGGTCTTTTACTTTTAGTGTTGCCTTCCTGACTCATGTTCCAACATTAAAACACTCACAATAGGGGAAAAAGCACTCATTTTGACAACCTGGAAAGGGAGGGAGTTCCATTGGAGCAAATGGAGGAGGAAGGGGTTAAATACACACAAAAATCAGAGCTGGGTTTCATTGCATCCCCTGAGCAGCCCCTTGCACCTGGCGCTGGCAAAGCCTGTGCCAGCAGCAGATCCAGCCAAAGGATAGAGCAGGAAGGGATTTGGGGGGTTTGGTTTTTATTGCTATCACATCAGCAACGGCCAAAGCTATTTGCAATAAAGCAGCAAGTCACACCACGCCAAAGGCCCTGCTGGCACATCCCCACTGCGTGTCAGCCACCTGCAGCGCTCAGCCCCGCAGCCCATGGGAGAGGGACAGGGCAGCACCTCCTGCTGCTGGCCGCCACGCCGGCAAGGCCTGCCTTGCTCTGTGCTGCTTCACAGCCATTCCATCCCTGGCTGGAGCAGGGGAAGTTGCAGCAGCTGGGATGGCAGCGGAGCGATGCACACGCAGCCGTGCCCCCGCGCGCTCTGCAGACAGAGCTCTGCTTCGGCTTGGATGCTCCTGTCCGACGGAGACGGATCGCAGGAAGGCAGCTCTTGTAAACAAAGATCTGCAGGCCTTGTAATCACCACTACTCCTCCTTCTCCACCAGCTCAATTAAGAGACAATGTTTTCCTGTTCACCCGCTCTGCTTTTATGCGCTCTGTCTCATGCTGCTGTGCAGCTTTCCCCCCTATTCTTCTGCAGCTGAATGCTCATGGATCAGGCTCTGCTCCAGCACTGAGCTCCCAGTGCCAGGCACGCACCCAGGGCACGAACGAGACGACTTCCAGACCTGCTCCTGGGACAATGGGAGCTTTCTTTCCTGAGAAAAGGACTCAGCAAAGCAAAAATGAGTGAGGAAAAGGTGTGCCATAGAAGATAAATCTTTAAAATGCACCGAACCTCAGGTGGGGGGTGCTTCTATTTGGAGAGAAAGTGGTATTAATTTGAATGAACTTTATTCTTTCCCAAGGAGGGTAAACGAAGCCTGATTAGAGCCACTTGAGTTCTGACTAAGAGAGTTTGCTGGGGTGCTAATGGGCAGTAACAGGTGGCAAACAAAGCCAGGTACCGCTCATCACAGCGGGGTTCAAACTTCAGCACTTAACTTCTCGTGATCTGAAAACTATATTTCCACGTATAAACCGACAACCCAAGTTTGCACAGCACACGAGGACAGAATCATAGCATCATTAAGGTTGGAAAAGGCCTCTACAATCATTCAGTCCAGCCGTCTGCCTCCCCCCACCGCCACCTTTTGTCCCAATCTCATTTTCCCCACAGCCCCCAACCAACCCCCTGCCCAGCCCGACCCACAGCTCTGCTCTTAGGCTGCAGCACTTTGGGGTGCCCGGCTCTGCCCCCCGTCCTTCCCTGGGCACATCGATGGATCCCAGTGAGATCTGAGCCCAGTGCTGGGGCTGTGGGCACGGCTGCTCTCCATCTGCAGTCCTGCCCCCACTGATAAGGCAGATAGAAGGCTCTGCCAGCCTGAATCCTTTGTTATTTGCTCTGACTGTGAATCCGACTTTCGGTGGTGAGAAAGCACTACTGCTCGCTATGTTTGACCCCACTTAGCCTGTGACATTAGCAATGCAGAAAATTCACAGTCCCACCAAAAAACAGGGAAATCGTAATTGCATCTCCACTGACAGATGCTGGTTGTTGAACTCTGAGGAGCAACAGGGGATTTTGTGCGCTCTGTTCTTAAAGGCACAGAGAGACGGAGCTCCTTTGTTCCTCTCTGCCCTGAGTTACTTCTGGTTTTCCCATCTCGAGCTGCTCGCTCTTTTTCTGCCAAGCTTCTGCTTCCGTGGGACAGGGCCTGGTTTTGACAGAGCGCACAGAAGTGATGGAAAAGAAAGAATGAAAGAAAGGAGGCAGAGAAGGAAGGAGTAGCATTAAAACCAACAGTTCCTCTTCCTTTCGTTTTAGGTCAGAAAAAGTCTTCCCAACTTTACAAAAGGCATATAGGAAAAAAAAAAAAATCAGTAAATTCATGAACATGCAGTTATTACTTAGCAGACAAATTACATTTCTTCCGAAATGTTCCAAAATGCATTCATTTTCAAAGTACATTACTTTCATAATACTGTGTGGAACATTAAATGAGAATTTCCCTGACTTGGCTACAGAGCACATTTTTATATTTCATAGTCTGACACAGAGCCCAGGGTAACTAATGAAAATCTTTTCGAAAAGTGACAATCTTGTCTAGCAGCCTTGCCTGTTGAAGAGATTGCAACATAAAACAGATGAGTGCCCTGCTTGACAGCTAATTGTGTCGGGCTTAATTACAACAAGCAGGATTTAATCGGCTGTGCAGCACAGTTTTTTAGGAAGGGGGAACCATCTGGAAGGTACCTTGCTCCCAGGCTGCTGGAGGGGCAAGCATCGCTGGATTTCAAAGACAGGGGAGCGACTGTGCAGATTTAAATGCAGCAGAAGTTCCTTCCTTGGTGTATTTCGTTTGGGCTGTTTTATGAATTTCATAGATATTTATGCAAACCTGTGCACTGCTGCCTCGCGAAGACAAGGTTTTGGAAGCCTTCCCAGGCTCAATCTGATGAGCCTCATTCCTCTCTGTGGCCAAACCTCGACTCTGAGCTGTCAGCTTTCAGGTCGCTCCCTGTGCCCTGCACTGCTGCCTCGGGCAATGGGGCACAGAGCTGTGCTGCAGGCAGGGGAAGTGCTGCAGAAGTGCAACTCTGCTCGGTGTCCTCAGCCCATTCCTCACAGCCTGCCATGAGGTGCCCGCTTGCCAGGATCTGGGCAGCTGCACCTAAGTTGGCCTCAGAATAAAAGGTGGAAGTGTCCTAAGCTGTGGGTCTCCAGGAGCGCCTGGGCGCAGCAGCAGGGAGTGATGGAGGCAGGAGGGCATTGCTCACACCCCTCTGGGGCTGAACAGGGCATGCAAGGAACGCTGCTGGGGAGGGGAATGCTGCACGCTGACCCTGATGAGGCTGAGGCTCCTGCTGCATGCTGGTAGAACGGGCTGCTGATAACACACAGCTCCTGAGTGCTGCAGGCTAATGCAGTCCTTCATTTTCTGCCCTGAATAGGTTTAATACCCAGCTATTAAAGTAGTCCTTTGTCATGTCAGAACATGGAAGAATGAAACATAAGTTCAAAGCCTTTGAACCACGACCAACAAAAGGCTCTTTCTAGCGCAGGAACCCTTCGGTGCCATATCCTGGATCTGTGTGCCGTGGGTGCAGCAGTGGGGCTGCTCTGCCTGGGGCCAGCAGCAGGAATAGGGCCTGGCCCCACACTGCCCTGCAGCCCTCAGTGTGCGGCTGCTCACGCAGAGCTGCTGCTATTCCTGCCCACATGGCTCCCACCTGCTTCCCAACTTCAGCAGCTTGTTTTGCTTTGGCTCAGCTGTGAAGTTCCTTCACCTCACACAGAGTTTTTCTCGGTGTAATTGACTCAAGGCACCTTCCTCCTTTTTCTTTTCCCCTGACTGTTTTATCCAGCCTTCTGCAGTCTGATCTTGCTGCTGGGCTGACTCAGCTCTGACACTTCTCACCTCAACAGCAGAGCAGCCTGGACCCTGCATTCCAGATGTGCCCTCCCCAGGGCAGAGGGGAGGAGCACCTCCCTCACCCTGCTGGGCCGCTCTCTGCAACGCACCTCAGAGTGCTGCAGGGCACGCTGCTGGCTCCTTGCCACCCTGTTGGCCACCAGAACGCCCAGGTCCTTCTCTGCAGGGCTCCTTTCCAGCAGCTCAGCCCCCAGCCTGTGCTGATGCACGTGGTTATTCCTCTTCACATGTAGAGCTCTACACTTGCACTTGTTGAACCTCACCAGGTTCACTCCGCCCAGCTCTCAGCTCATCCAGCATGAGGGATGCAATGGCAGCATGACCTTCTGATGGTCGGCCAATCCTCCCAGCTTCAGATCGTCCAGGTCCACAGGGAGAAGTCCCTGCCTATAGCAGGGGGGCTGGAACTAGATGATCTCAAAGGTCTCTTCCAACCCAAACCATTGTATGATTCCATTCTATGATTCCATGACTGCCTTCAGTTGCAGACCTGTAGAACAAACTGCTATATAACCGGTAGCACAGGGGCCTGCAGCACGTGTTGGGTTGTTGCCTGGCATCACCTCCTTCAAACACTTTGGTGAGAGGCTGCCGGTGATCCGCCCTGTGGGGTTTGGCAGCCTCTCAGGATGGCTGTGAGCAGGCAGCACCGCATAGCACCGCATGCAGCACTGCAGCGTTCCCACACCTCTCCTATAACCTTGGGCAAAGCACTCGCCCTTGCCTTTTCTGCCCCTTTGTTAAACGAAAGGAATGAGACCATCTGCAGGAAAAGGCTTTGAGTTCTCTAGAGAAGCACCTCCTGCTTCTCACACACATTGCAAAACCTTCCTTCTGTTTCTTCCCCTCTCTCCTCTGTAATTTTCAAGCCAATAATCATTAGCCATCCCCCAACGAGCTCCCCTCAAGGCAATTAGTACCAATATGCCCATTTTACAACTGCAAAAACCAAGAGGCAAGGTCAGCCACCAGCAGACAGGAAGGCAGCAGCAGGGATTGCAGGAGAGCAGCCTGTTTTCCATTCCAGCATTCCTGCTTTGACCACCAGACCTCGCTCCTCTCAGAAAACATATCGGGGAGCGCCAGGCAGCACGCATTGTCCACAGCACTAATCTGCAGAGGACCACATTAATGCAACTTGATGTCAAGACGCCTTATCTACCATGAAGCAAAGAGGAAGATTAAAGGACTGGAGTTACAAGTGCCTTTTTGTTTGCACTAACTGGGTGAGTGTCTGTCTGGAAAACAGAGGCTTTCAATCTGAATTGCTGTCACGTTTGCCATACAGGAGTAGATTGGTCTCAGCACCCTTATTAAAAATACTACCAGCATTCTACAGCTGTGGCTTGAAGCTCCACAGCTCTCAGTAACGAGGTTGCAAAGTGGCTGCTGAACACCCGATACCAATCACTGCTTACCTTGGAGTAAACCTGAAGCTGCTCCCAGGTTCAAGCAAGACCAACACCAAGGACCTGGCTGGGGCTGCCTGATGCTGCTGCCTGTTGCTGTGCTGATGCACGTGGGTGTAAAGGAGGGTCAGAATACAGTCAGAACAGTCCTCACAACCACGTTGTACATTTGTACATTATTATTCCAGAGCATCTTTGAAGCCATCAGGGAGAGAATGGGCATAGAAGTCTGGATTAAATAAATAATAATAATTAAAAAAAAAAGGAGAGAGAAAAGGGAAAAGAAAGGATGGGATTGGAGAAATGCAATAAACAAAGGCAAGGAGGCACATGGGGCAGAGGGTTATCAAAGACTTTGGTTGTGCACTTAATAGTGCTTTGATCCCATAATGACGTGGAGGCACACAAACATGAATATGGAAGGCAGATACAGCTAGGATCAAACGTGCTTGGTGTTTTTTTCTTGGTGTGTGTTTTCACCTGAAACGCATTCAAAACACACTGTCAGATAGCGTTTGCTACGCTCGCCTCTCGTTAACTGGCAGCTCTGCTGACACTACTGCAGCAGCAGAGTGAGGGAGGGGAAAGGGACCGCAAGTTTCCTCGGGGTTAGACGAGAAAACGCCACACAGCTCAGTGTCCTGAGAGCGCCCGGCTTCGCTAAGAGCAGCAGCAGCCCGCAGATGGCAGTGGCAAGTTACAATGCAGCCAGCTCCGCTCCCCTCGGATGGCAGCCCACACGTCTCGGCAGATCGAGCTCCTTCAAGACTGACAAAACCAACAACTTTTACCAGGCCTCGGCTGCTTGCCTCGCTGAAAGGAAAATCTTACCTTCCTGCTTTCCCTCCCTCCCCACGCTGGCTGTGGAGCCGAGCGCCGAACAGCGCTGCAGCACCGAGAGGTGCAGGGAGGCGCCGGGAAGGGGCGCGGGGCGGCACGCATCCAGCCTGCAGCCGCAGCCTCATCCCTGGGGCTCCCGTTGGACTCCCTGCGCCCTCGGGGCGCTGCAGGTGAGAGGCTGCTGCTTCTCTCCGTGTATTTATTTGCATGGGGCCAGGAGTGCACAGGGGACTTAATAAGGGCAGGAAAATGGAGCCCTGGCCTTTAAGAACTTTGCAACTCAGCAAGCAGAGAGAGGATTAATATGAGCTGCTGCCTGGGAGGGCAGCAGGGAGACGAAGTGCAGGAGAGGGACTTAAATCATCAAGGCATGGGAACAGGAGGTGACTGCAGGGAAGTACGGATCCCCCTGATTTGAAGCAGCTGTGTGTTACATTGCGTCATCTTCTCTCACCTGCTCCTCGCTCACGTTTCCAGCAGAAAAAAATAAAAATTCCCGAGTCTAACTACAGCACATTCAGTGAATAGGCAGACATCTGTGTTCATTTCCCCTTAACTGAAGCTCAGCAGGACACTCCAGTGTGGTTGGTCTTCTCCAGAGCTCAGTTCACAGGGGAAAAATGGGAATCTGCGGCAATCTGTATTCCTGCGCTTTCCAGGATGCAAAGTGACATCAGGCACCTGGCTTTAGAGCCAAAGGTAAGAGGACCCCAGTAGGTCTGATGCTATGTGGGAGCCAAAGAAGTGCTTCCCATGCCCGCCCCTGCTGCAGCAGGTGGAGACTTCTGGATGGGCCCTTTTCACAGAACAGAGAACACAGGGGTCAGAAGGGACCTCTAGACTTCAACCAACCCCCCTCAAAAGCAGCTCCCTACAGCAGCTGCACAGAAGAGCACCCAGGGGGACCAGAACATCTCCAGGGAAGGAGACCCCAGCTCTCCGTGCCGCGCTCACAGCACAGAAGTTCTTCCTCATGTCCCTATGGAACTCCCCGGGCTCCAGTCTGTGCGCGGCGCTCCTCGTCCTGGCGCTGAGCACCACCGAGCAGAGCCCGGCCCCATCCTCCTGACCCCCGCCCTCCACATATTGATCAGCGCTGATCAGATCCCTCCCAGCCTTCCCTTCCCCACGTGAACAGCCCCAGGGCTCTCAGGCTGTCCCCATCAGGAGGTGCTCCAGGCCCCCACCATCTCTGCAGCCGTTCCCCGTCTGCCTGGAACTGGGCAGCCCAGCTCTGGGTGCTGTGCTCCAGCTGTGCCTCCCCAGGGCACAGCAGAGTGGAGGAGCACCTCCCTCATCTGCTGCAAGGCACCCCAGGGTACCACTTGTACTCTCTTGTTTCCACATGCTCCTCTGTCATCTGCTTCTCTCTCATCCTCTCCCACTTGCCAATGAGCAACGGATCTGCCATCTCCATGTTTCCAGGGTAACGAAAAGAAGTTTCCTCCAGCCCAGAGGTAGAGCAAACCCATTCTGCTGGAAAATTTAAAGCGAGGATTAAAATTTATAAAACAGCACACGACCCAGTGCAGCATCTCCTGCTCCTGCCAATCCATCCGAATCACGGCGCACAGAGTGCAGCTGGGGCCACCTGCATGGCATTATGGCGCAGGTCCCCGTTGGCACTGGGGACTTTGTTTGTGGAGCTGTTGGCCACCAGCACTCCCGTGGCTCCGTCCATCCTAAATTGCTCTGCCTGGCAGCGAGAGTGGATCCGGCCGTGGCCTGGGGAACAGGGGCAGAGTGGCTTTGCTGTAATGATGGTTTGCGATGTCCCAGCTGGCCTGGTTGATCCTGTCTGATCTGATCTGGCAGCTGTTGAAGAGGGGAGGAAGCAAGGAAGAGTAAGTAGAGCAACTTATGCCTGCATAAGGATTTAAGTATTCTTTAATACTTAAAAGTCTGGGTTGACTGGCTTCTTGAGAGCCCCGTACAACAAAGCTAGTGATCTCCTGAGGCAACAACTGGAGATAGGAAGGTCTGGAGCAAATGGCTTTGCAAAACTTAAAAGATAACCTTTAATACTTCAGGCCATCAAACGTATTTCTTCCTGAATTCAACCTCTGGGAATGAAGTCCTGGGGTTCCTCTCTGAAGCGGACTGTAAGGCATCGCAGCCTGCAAGCACCCACACTGCTCAGGCTCTGCTGCTCTGCCTCTCACCAAACCACGCTCCCTGCTGCCAAGGGTTCACATCCCAGAGATGAGACCAGAGCCAGTAGTGTGATGCCAACAGATGGAAGCAATAAGCAAGCAGAGTGACTGTAACAGAAATAATAAACAACAGCACGTAGAACGTTTTCTTTGACGCTAGCCAAGGAAAGTCCATTAATTGTCATCTGGAAATCCCTGTAATATTTGCAGCAAGGATCTGCCACAGCTGTGCCTGCTGCTGCCCCACCACACACGGTTCTGCTGGGCAGGGTGAACCCGAGCTGTTCCTTCTCACCCTGAGCACTGGGCTGCTGCAACATCGGTGTGAGATGTTGTGTTTATAACATCAAGAGTTACACATGAGGTGATCCCAAAGCATAATTACTAATAAATGTTTAATTAATAGCTTATGTATGCATTGATAAGTTCATTAAAATGATGCATGAGCACATGAATATTCCTGAGCAGGCAGGAGGAAGGGAAGTTACTGCTGGAAAGTGTGTTAACAAGGGGATTACAGGGTTTACACATGGAGTCTGCACGCGCTCCACTCATTCCTCTTAGATGAACAGTTTACGGCCGTTGTGACCAACCAATCTCATCACAGCCTCCACTTCACAAATCTCTCGCTTTTCCTCTTAAATATAAACAAGCAGACAATGTTTTCCCATTAACAATAATAATATCCAGCAGCGTGGACCAAAGCAAATGAGTTAATTGCTTTAAGGAGCTTTAACTGCATTACCATCCATTGGAATTATTGCTTCCAGAAAAGCGCACATTCAAAACCTCCTACAACAGTAAGCAGCATACCTGAAGGGTCAACCCCAATGGGTGCTGGTGTGGAACAGAGCAATAAATCAGACCACACTCTCAGGGACTTTGTCCATATAGGCTCTTCCCCTTTCTCAGCTCCAGAGAACTGCAGCTGAGGGCTCTGGGAGCAGTTGCCAATTGCAGCACGTTGTGCCCACTGCAGCACAGCACCAGGAAAGGCGTTGGGCCACAGTCCTTGCTCACTGCCAGCACTCACCTTTTGTTCCTCTCCTTTCTTTGTGCATCTCATATAGGCAAGGAGATCGAGGCAGAGTTCTGAACAAATTCAAATGCTGACTGATACTGAAGCCCTGAGGAGGTGTGTTTTGGCTCTTGGCATTGCTAGGTTTTGGCTGGGAGCGTGAACAGGACAGCCCGGGTGGCAGACGAAGAGCTGGCTCCTGGTCAGTGGAGTGTCACAAACACTCCCAGATCCTTTTCTGCTGTGCAGCCTTCCGCTGCTCTGCCCCAAGCCCATAGCATTGCGCAGGACTGCTGTGACCACAATGCAGGACCTGGCACCTGGCCGTGTTCCCTTCTGGGCTCTCTCAGCAGCTCTGTGGTTGCTCCATGTGGGTGGCCGTGCTGGTTTCATACTCGTAACCTTGTGTGCACACCTCAGCAGCTCCTTGTCTCCAGCTCGGTCACACTGCAGATGGAGAGGTTAAGCCATCAGCCAAACAGCAACATCTTTCTCCTTGACATTCAAGCGATTGAAAAGCTCCTTGTAGGGTTGAGCACAGTGGCTTTTGAACAGCACGCTGCGTTTGTTACTGTGTTGGCATTTAAGTGCTGGCTAAGAGGGGACAAGCAAGCAGGGCCCAGGGCTCAGCGCTTTATGATGGGTCTGTGGAGCTCAAATGCTGCCTCTCCGTGCGGCGCGCGGCCCTCAGCACCTCCTGCACTCAGCGCCTGTCCAGACACAGTGATGAGAAGCAGAGGCTGATTTCTGAGGCCTGCTGGGCTGCCCTGCCCTGCAGACCTGCTGCAGCCCCGTCCTTCACAAAGTGACCATGCAGACGTCGGAGGATCTGCCTGACCACGAATTGTGGCACAGATTGCTGCGCGTTGTACTTCTCTTATTTTTTTGAAAAGCAATTAATTAGCTTTAGTTTACTGCAACTTCCCTTCCAGCAAAAACCAGGCCTTGCTGCGATAGCAGCCCTAATTGCCATGTCAGATACTTCACAGCCCCATTCATCCCCCAGCACCATCAGCTTTTGTTATAAATTAATAGAGCCTGGACACATCCCATATTTAAGAACGAAAGCAGAAGGGGAGCGTGACGGAGCCTTAAAGAGACAGGAGAGCTCCTGGAGGAGCCCTGGGCTCTGACCTTGCCTCCTTCCCCAACCCAATAACAAAATGGGGATCTGGAGGTATTTCTGAAAGCAGCTGCCTAAAAACACATCCATTCAGAATTACGGGGTATTTTTAGATTGTAAAAGAGAGCAGATATAAATATGTCTTCATTCCTGCTGTAATCCAATTGGTTTAATCAGTTACATCACTGATAGGCTTGATGCACGCAGTACAAACATAGCTTTTAGTACAGAGAGAGCACGCAAAGCAGATCTGTATGTGAGAGGGGGTTTACGTGTGTTTTTATAGATTTGTATATAGAATCTATATATTTATATGCAGGCATAGACACAGAGCCCTCCCTTTTCTGTTATAAAAAATGCTGCCTGAATCACTTTCACAAATAAGACAAACCCCATATTTTGCTGGCAGAACGATTACAGCTGTCAGATCTGACGGACGCAGCACTGCTGATGAATAATTCATGGCAGCTAATTATAAGCTGGCAGATTTCTGGCACTGGGGCACAAAAAGGCTGGAGATCCCAGTTATCTGCAGCTGATCTGATCCTCCTGAGGTCCTGAGACGCTGCATAGAGACAAAGGTGCTGCATTGCTGCTGCACAGACCGACTGAGTGCACGTGCAATGAGTCAGGTGGGGACGCAGTGCTGCTACCAGAAGCACCGTGAGATGCAGCCCTAACAGAGGTCTCGAAGTCACAAAGGCTGTGTGATCCCAGCTGCCATCCCAGGATTTGCTGAGGGTAACTGCCGTGTGTAACAGGCCACTGATCTACCCAGTGATGTCAGACGTAGTGCTGCTAGCACTGGGCACACAAAGGGAAGGCTGGAGGCTCACCGGTTCCAGGAGCCCAAGCAGTCTTGAGCTTCAGTGGTATTTCATTAATGCCCATCACAAAGGCACTTATTAATGGTTAAAGGACACGCCTACAACAAAAAGCTCCTTTTCCACCCCCTGCACAATCCTGGCTCCCACAGTCCCAACTCCTATGAAATGAGACCTCCTGGTGGCACCACGGGACGCCGGCACCATGGGACGCCACCAGCCCAGCAGCACACACACCTGTCCTGGTGTGGGAGCACCACTGCTGCTCCCAGAGCAGAGCTGCAGCGCCTGCAGGGCGCTGACAACACCTGCAGCACAGCACATCTCTCACACATACAAGTGTCGGCTCCCCGCAAAATAAAAGGGCAGGTTATGAGCAAGAGAATGGATGTCCCTAATAAGGCCGAGCCTGGTAAATAACATAATGCCTGCGTTTGCTCTGAAACCATCCATATTCTGCCAAGCAGAAAGGTAATAGGAATTGTGCGGCAACAACAGATCATCAGGTGATGGGAGCTTTCAAGGTTTGTCTCCTCTCTCAACGCACGTTATAAAAATTGCCCCCCAGAGCCTTTCCCTTCTCTTTCGTTTTCCTCTTGACATACTGTCGACGTAAACTTTCCCCTGCAAGGAGATTTCTTCGTCTGTGAGTTCCAAGCTCAGTGACATTCTTTGCGGTGCCCTGGAGCACATGGCCTCTGTGTGTATCTGTCTCTTTGGTGTGAACCTAGCGATCAAGAGCCATTCATTTACAAAAACTGTGAGGACACGTTTCCTCCTTTTTGCCGGAGCCTCTTTCGATGTGCAAAGAAATGGGGATTTTCTCAGAACAGGAGCACACAGCAGCACGCCGCCTGTGACGGTGCAGACATTGCAGTGCAGAGGAGGCAGACGCTGATGATGAGCACAAATCCCCCCTGTCTATAAGCTGTCTTCTCCACCCTACGTTTCCCCTGCAGTTTCAATGTTTTGTTTCAACCTCTGGATTGTATTAAAATATTAATGCTAATGTATTATTATAATTTTATACTCCGTGTTTAATATTTTAATACAATCAAAAGCCCAAATGAAATCCTTCAACGTTACCGGGTGAAATGATGATGTGCAATCGGAACAAAGCAATCCCCAGAGCCAGCAGGATGTTTTCCTGAAGTTTTCTTTCCCTGGGTATTTCCCAAATGTCACTCCCTTGCTCTGCCAGGACGGCCCCTCCCGACCTCGAACGCATTAGGAATTCAGTTGAGCATTCAGGTGTCTCCAGTTGAACCCATGGTTGGTGCGGATGGGACTGCAGGACTGCCTTCCTGCTGCGTGTGAATGGCCGTGCGTGGCAGAGCCCCTCCGCAGCGAGGAGCTGCTCCCTGCTCTGCTGGGCAGCGTGGGGCTGGGCTGCCCTGCTCACAGCCAGAGCACAGCCCTGCTCCGTGCTGACGTCCCCAGGTCCCTTTGAGTCCCACGTGCCTCTCACACCCCGTTTTGCAGCGTGAGAAAACTATGAAGACTTCCAAACAATTTTTCAATTTGAGGCAGATTAAGAGCAAAATTCTAGTGGGACTAATAGTGTGTAATCTTCTTTACATTTCTCCTCTAGCTTTATGAAGAACAGTTCACTGCAATGGCGTATTTCACACTCTGTTGCTGATATTTCAATTTCCTGCTTAAGTTACAATAAAAACTGCCCACACTGCTGATGCTCCCATGAAGAATAATTTATGTTGATTGACGTTATTTAATTCCCTCTGGATGCAGCTAATGATTAAGTGATGCCAGGAAATTTAAAAGCACATCCTACCTGCGGACTCCTCTAAGCTCCTTTGGAAGGCTTTGAAAAGCTTCCAATTTCCAGCATAAAACACTGCTACTGATCTCTAAGCACCTTCCTTGTCTTCCTCCCCTACTTCTTTCCCACCCCAAAGGAAGACAATTAAATTACTGAGCTCAATCAAGGCCTGGGGGCTGGGTTTCCAGCAGCAGGATGTGCTGGGAGGATGCTGCCCACCAGCAGCTCGTGGCAGGGCAGCAGGCAGCGAGACACCGCAGGCAGGGCTGTGGGACAGAGGAGAGTCCAGTGGAGTTGAAAAACCCATGACTGGGATTTGAATCGATTTCAAGACCCAAACAGCATCCTGGCACAAATCAGGACCCACCGGACTGCGGAGCGGCACAAGTTTGGCGTGAGCAGAAAGGGGCACCAAGACCTGGGCATCAGTTCTGTGCCAGGAACCAACCTCTATGCCCCCAGGTCTGCCAGG
The DNA here is from genome assembly GCF_026119805.1 of Tympanuchus pallidicinctus. Taxonomy (NCBI): domain Eukaryota; kingdom Metazoa; phylum Chordata; class Aves; order Galliformes; family Phasianidae; genus Tympanuchus; species Tympanuchus pallidicinctus. The sequence continues at coordinate 1,416,376 of NW_026294756.1, forward strand.
CAACTTCAGCCACTGGGGAACACTGCACTGCTGCAGAGGGAATGTTAAGGGAGAAGGCATCTGGGTGTGAAATTAGGCTGCAAACCTGCTCCAAACCCAGTCCCTGCTCTGACACTCTCAAGCTGATGTTGCTGGCATCTTTCCATTAATCAGAGCACGCGCTGCTCCTCCAGCACGCACAGCCCAGAGGCCCGGCTGCCCCTCACGCACCTCTGCCCCTGCCATGAAGAAGCAATTTATATTGGATCCTTTTGCCAAGAGAGTAAACATTTTGCTTTTATTTGTCAAAGGAGTTGTCTTCCTATCTTCTGCAGACAGGCGCTGTGTCTCTGGGAGGATTTGCCTGTATGGCAGAGATTTACTCTTATTCCAAACTAAATTCAACTCCACAGGCTGCTAATCCAGCATATCTGCAGCAGAATAACCCATCCAATGTAACCACGTGGGCAAAACCTCACCGGCAGTTTGCGGGGCTGTAAGTGAAGAGGAAAAGGGGATTTTCCCCTGGGAGCTCCCCAGATTTTGGCAGATTCCCCAGGCAGCTGCAAACTGCCGAGGGTTAAAAAGTAACCCCAAGCAAGGGAAGAGTGAGCATCGTTTCAAAATGCTGAGAAATCTTCTCATCAAAATAGTGTCAGAGCCTGTCACGGCGGAGGGAAAACAAACGCGCGAGACATGATGGTTCTGCATGAAATGTAAAATGCTCTTTAGCTGAAACAAAACTCCTTGAAAGCGCCCAGATGGGGAAAGGGAGTGGGGGGAATAGGTAAAGGCAGGAAGCACTGTACTCTCAAAGCATAAAAGACACTTAAAGGGAGAAATCCAGGGAGGCATGCACAGCCCTGCCTCGGTTTCCCTGTGCGACGAGCAGAGTTACCAGCATTCAGGGGATGGGGCCCTTTGCCCAGCTGCTCCAAAGTGCCCCTTCTTCTGCCACAGCTGCTGCAGAATGGAGGCAAAGCCACCGTTAAGCAGACAGAAGAAGAAAGAAGAGATGGTGCCAAACAGGACCGTGATGAACTGCTGCCAACGAGGCCTTGATCCTGTGGGTGCAGTGCATGTGCCAGTGGTATTTCGCCCTTTCCCATGGGATTGATTCCTGTGCCATGGAATCTTTTCCCAGGGAATGCACAAAAGCTGCTGTGGAACATGGGCGCCAGCACTGCTGTACCCTGACTCTGGCTGTGCTTCCAGCTCTCTGGGAAAATCTCTGGTAGATCCAGCTCTGAGCCCAAGAGAGGACAATGGCAAAGATGCAGATAACAGAGCTGCACTCCATAGTGAGGATGCTACAAACCTTGAGTTCTGTTGTCAGCTCCTCCAGCTTGCTGCCACAGAGGCCTCACCATCTACACATAGCCGAAACAATCTCCTCCTCCCTGCCCAGCTATGAAGCAGATCCTTCTAATAAGCAGTAGTTAATAATTGCCACAAAGGACACCAATTTGGAAGACACTCTTGACAGCAACCACAGCTAAGGAAGGAAAAAAAGATCCATTTAAAATTCCAGAAGATCGACATACCTGCAGAGAGAGACTTTCGTGGACATGTCTTTAATCTTTCCCACTTCCAGCCCTTAATAGCAGAACCTGATTCGAAGACTTGGTGATGGATTTCCAACCCAGACACAAAGTGACAGGCTCATTTTCAAGTATTGCACAGCTATAATTCCGTGTTTTATTTGTTATTATTCTAAGCTGCTGATGGAGTGGGGCTGTATTCAAGGCAGCGGTAACAGCTCTGGCTTGAGGCGTTATTTAGAGTTTGGTGTTTAGAGCCAGAGCCTCGTGCCTCTTGATATTTATGAAGAAGATGTGCCTGTATCTGCAGTGCTCGTATCTTATTTGTTTGTTGTTCAAACAAAGGATCAGGAAATTGGATGCTGTTCTCGGCGAGCGATACCATCTCAGCAGTTGATACCATCTCAGCAGTTGATACCATCTCAGCAGTTGAGGGAAGGGCCACTGGTCTTTATGTGCTTCTCCAGTGGAGCAGCGAGGCACACTGTTTCCAGGTCAAGGTGATAAAGTCACCTTGCAAAGTCTTCCAGGAAAAATTCTCACTCCATAAAGCCTGGGAGGGAACAGACTCCCAGGAACCAGGGCTGAGCTGCGTCCAACCCCTCTGTTGAACCTGGCCAGTACACTCATCTTCTCATTTGCAGGATGCTCTCCCCATCGCATGCTTTAATTTCTCCTCTTCTTAGTTAAGCTTAAATTAAGAAATCTTGTCTTTACGACCACAGAGAACAGTGCACAGCATTTTCCTCACCCAGAGTAAGATTCTCGAAAGCAAAACCTTGCAGTCAGATTTAGTGAGAGCCCCATTTCACCGCAGAGCAGTGTGACAAATCCTGCTGTGGCTGATGGGACTTTTGTGGAATTAGAGCACATTTATGCACCTGAACAAAGGTCACACTGGGTCTCCCTTTTTTTGTGTCCTTCCCTTCCCTTTGTGGGCCAGTGATGAGCCTTTGCCCCAGTTCAGCAGCTCTGGAGGCTGCCTGGGTAACTTTGAGCCTCAGCGAACTTACCTTGTCTTACAGCACAAAGGAGATAATACACAACCTTGTGCACTCTATTGCACCCTGTGAGCACCTAAGTCACTTTGGCAGCTTTGAAAAGTTGATTCTGCCTGAGAAATGACACCTGCAGTAGCAAGAGAAGCTGAGGAACAGGCTGTTTGCTCAACCAAGGAAGTTTAGCCTCTGCCATGCTTCTGTACAGCAGAGAGCAGTGAGCGCTCACAGCAGAAAATGAGTTACAAGCAGCAATGTCTGGATGTTGCTCAGATACCCTCGAGACAGTGATGCACCAGGTGCAAAATAAGGGTTCTTAACACAGCCTGACAATTTGCACTGAGATTCTGGCTCTCCTCAGAGCATTAGCCATTATTATTCCAGTTTCTCGTTAGCTGTGTAGATGACCAAATTCTGTCTGTCCACAAAAAGCGACGAGCTCCGTAGGACTCTGCAGGAAGAACCAACACCTTACAGCCCAGGGGACCAAGGAGAGGCAACCTGCAGCTCACCCAGCGCTGTTTCCTGACAATTTGCTGTCTGTCACACTGCACCCTGGTCAGCAGTGCCTGGTGTGCCAGGAGCCCACGACACACGTGGTGTGAAAGGCCTGAGCCTGTCCCCATGTCACCTGTGATGGTGCACAGGGCTGCGGCCCTGGACATGTGCTGGGTGCCCCGAGTGCTGGTGGCACTCAGTCACACTGTGAGAGCACAGGCAGTCCGCAGCCTGCCGGCGTGCCAATCTGAGAATGAAAGGGGACGAATTAAATATAAATCCCACCCAAGCTGCTACCAGTTCTATTCTGCCAGGGTGTTATTCATAAAAACAATCTCTGGTGCCAGCGCTGGTTCCCAGCCAGGGCTGCAAACTAATGAAATTGCCTTTTATACTGAGTGTGCAAATGAGCCTCCTCCGACTGCAGGCGTGGGCTGTCCTCACCGTCATCCTTCTGGGGGCGGTGGCAGCCGGGTCCTTATGGACTTGACAGCAAATGGGACACTGAAACCAGGGCTGAGCTGAAACTGCTGGAGGAACTCTGAATCCTTTTCAAAGTGAAGACTGCAACAAAGAGGGTCACGGCGAGGCAGCAGGTCCTTCAACACAGGTGGAAAGGCAGGGGAGAAGCAGGGAGTTGGCTAAGCGCTTAGAAAAGGAAAGCCTAGAAGAAAGACAGCAATCCTTGGAGGACAACAACCCTCACTGCTGCTCAAAGGCATTTGGATCTGCTTTATTCTCTGCGGGCTTTCTTCCATGCCCAGCCCCACTGACTTCCCAGCACAGTGACACGTCTTATGCTAACACAAGTGTTAACAGGCGAGTGGGTGTACGGTGAAGCTCTGCTCCCCTGTGACATTCCCTTCATGTTAGCACATACAGGGAAGTAAGGAGTGCTCCAGAAAGCACAGGAGAGCAGATGAACAAACGCGGCAGCTCACCAGTGAGCTTCCTCCTGGCAGCAGCAGGCAGGCAGTAACAGAGCAGAGCAGAGCGGGGCTGATCTCCCAGCACAGTGTGCTCCCCATGCACTGCAGGTGCCTCGTTACAGGGTGAGGAGGTGCATGGCGACCTGCAGAAGGTGGATGCCCCCAGTATGAGTCAGCCACAACCGCAGTGTCTTTGGCGTTCCAATTTCAGGGACCAGGCAGGTACTACAAGAAGCAGGGATGTTCCTGGAACAGACACTAAAATCCTGCCATGCCTTGAACCTGAGAGCTGAGGCACTTCATTCCTATTGTGAAGTGCTGAGGCTAACTTTGAAGCACTATATCCTATAAAGGATCAAATCCACAAGCTGCCTGTGCTTCAGTTTCCCACTGCAGAGAAAGGAAATGACAGCCCTTAGTGCTGGGAGGATAAGTATGTTAAACCCACAGCGACGGAACAGCGGGGCTAATAGGTAGAATAGCAGAAGGGAAGCAGGAACTAATGCTGATGTGATGGAGAAGAGAAGGCTGGGAGGGATCTGATCAGCGCTGATCAATATGTGGAGGGCGGGGGTCAGGAGGATGGGGCCGGGCTCTGCTCTGTGGTGCTCAGCGCCAGGACGAGGAGCGCCGCGCACAGACTGGAGCCCGGGGAGTTCCATAGGGACATGAGGAAGAACTTCTGTGCTGTGAGCGCGGCACGGAGAGCTGGGGTCTCCTTCTCTGGAAATATTCACACCTACCTTGATGTGTTTCTGTGAACCTGCCATAGAGAATTGCTCTGGGGGCAGCTGGACTGGAGGATTTCTGGAGGTCCCTTCCAATCCCTACGGTGATTCTGTGGCTGAGGAGCAGCTGGCCAGCAGGGCGCTGCATCCACACAGCCTGCCAGGCTTGGGGCTGCACACAACTCAACCCGATGGCAGCCACCCGCCTGCCTCCCACACCCTCGTCCCCACTTCCCTCTGCAGAGCCGCTTTCTGCCCATTTTCCCACCACACGTGGCCCTCTTGTGTTCATAAACAAAACCTGGAGAAGCCAGTAACAGATGCTCTCGAATTTGAGAGGGTTATTCGATAAGTGGCTTTTCTATACCCTAAGCTCCATTGGCAAGGCTTGGAGAGCCAAGCAGCACCCTGCAGGCACTTGCCCCAACCCCTGTGGGCATGGACTGCACATCCATACGAGCACTGCAGAGGGCTCTGGCTCCCTTCTAGCCCAACCCCTCTCCAGTTCAGACAAAGACTCCTTGGAGGCTTGCAGAGCTCAACACACAGAGCTTGGAAGAAATAAAACCCAAGTGCTATGATCTGAAAGGCAGAGAAAAAGATCAGCAGCAGAGAATACAGATCAGGCCGGTGGCGCTCTGTGTGTGTACACACGTGTATGAATGGGCACAGCACAGAGGGAGCCTGCAGCACAGCTCGGATGTACAGAAATGAAAGGAGCAGTCGTTTATATCAGAGTTTCCATAGAGACCAAGTTTTGAAAGAATTAAGGTGGAACGATTATGTATGTTCTGAAAGAGATAAAAATAACCTTCTAAGCGTTGCATGGGCTAATTAGATGATGATTCCTGACTTGGAGCTCTCCTTGCAGTGCAGCACGCTGGGCTCCTGGGCTTGGCCGCACATCACCCGTCCCTGCTGCTGTGCAATGAGGAGCGAAGCGCCTGTGAGCGGCAGCGATGCGGACCCCCAGCACCCATTTCCCTGGCAGGCTGCCGTGCTCCTCAAGGCCGCTTCACCCGCTCCCACTCTGCTAGTTCAAGCAGAAGCAGCGTGTGCTCCTCCAGCCCTTCTGCTGTCACACCTGCCGTCACCGACATCAGGCAGAACACGCCGGGTCACAGCTCCAGGCTTCTGCTGTGGTTTTTTTTTGTGAAAGCAAAAAAGCAGAAAAGTAAGGAGTGCAGTGACGAGCAGCGGTGGATTCCACTAGCCATGGAAAGGAGACGTTGCTCCAGAGCTCAACCAATTGGCTGAAACCACCCAGGAGCATCTCCCCAGTTGCAGCACATGCCCTGCAGCTTTGGAAAAAGCTGTCTGAGTTTGCAGGGTTTTTGGGAGCCCCAGGAGCTTCCAGGGAAAGTCATACACAGAGCAGGGAGAGGCAGAAGGGACATGGTTAGTCTGTGCCCTCTGCAAGAAACGCCCTGATACTGCTTCAGCACTGCTTTCATACCAGGTGGAACAGAGAAAACAGGATACAGGGCAAGGAAAGACAATCCAAAGAAAGAACGGGAAGACCTCTGACAGCATCTCTCACTCAGCACTGCAATAGAACAACTGCTCTGTCCTGGCCAAGCTTTTAATCCCTTATAGACCGGGTATTCTTTTTTCCTACATTTTGCTGCAAAATGCAGTTTGGGTCAAACTGGCGCTATGGGAAAAATCCTCTTCTGGGGAAGCCAGAACAAAATCTTCTCAATGCTTCATTTGGAAAAAAATAAAATAAAATAAAATAAAAATTTTAAAAAAGGCATTTTGTTTAGAACTGCAATAACAGAGTGGATGGGAACTTCTGAACCTCGGCCTGAGCCTCTGATCGACCAGCTGAGCACTGAGTCGGCCTGGGAGCACAGGTGAAGGCGATTCACTGCGCTGCCGGCAGGGTGGAGCCTGGCTGCAGCTCCCCAGACCCATTTAAGAGCTGACTGCCAGGGGGAAGGGTCTCTTCTGGAGGTCGTTCCTTGGGGAGAACATTGCAAGCCTCAGTGCTGAAGTATTTTCCATTTATTGGTCTCCTGTTGTAATAATTTTACTTAGCTGAACTTTCCTGGATATTTCTTAATTATTTCTTAATTATAACATCTGTATATTTATTGATTATATACTGAATAAATGTATCTAAGAAAGCAACAGGAAGTTTCGCTTTGGTGTGGAACAAATACAAGTCTTTGAGAGCAGTTACTTAAACTTCTGCTTCAGCAAAGGATAATGGAAGAACTTCGTTTCAGGTGGCCTTCCCTCACTCTGCTCCCCAGTTTCCTCCAGTTAAAGCCATGAAACAAATCAGGCATCTCTCACTCAGCTTCAGTCCTTAGCCAGAAGAGCAATTTCAGCGCTGCCCTCAGCCCAGCTGTCTCACAGTCTGGCTATCTAACAAGGCACAGTAATTCTCAATATATTTTTCCTAAAGCAAATTCCTAACGATGGTTATGAAAACCTCCTTATGGCTTCCCAGCTGATGCGAGTGTAGCCATTTGCACGCAGAACATTTCCCAAAGCAGGCTCTGATTTCTGGGCCTGTGTGAGGCCTCCTTTGAAGAACCCCCCGTGGGCTTTGGGGACACAACGCCTCTGTGAGCTGCCTGCTCCCCCCCAAGCAGGCCGTGCCACCAGCGCTGCCTCATTCACCTTCTGAAGGCTCTCACCCAGGGGCTGAGGGGAAAAAATCCCATTCTCTCTTTAGCTTCTGAAGAGGTTAAAATTTAAAAAAGGGGGAATGAAAATGGGCAACTTTGATTGCCAGGGTGGCTCCTGGAAGGAGCTCTTCACACAGGATGGAGGTTCCTGCCTCTGCATCCCACTGCAAGAGCTCAGGAAGTGAATTATTAAGGGAACCGTTTTCCCCTTGTGCTGAATAATTCTGTGCAACTTCACCTCTCTGGAGGACTGCAGAGAATCCTTAAGTGTCTTTAATATAGAGGCCAGCTACAGTTCCTGGCTATGGTAATATAAGCCTGGGTAGCATCATCAGTGTCTGAGTGTGACTTGTGCTTTCCTCAGGTGCAAATGATAAGAGACTGAAGCATCTATTTCTGCTTCCCATGGTACCCCCTACAAAAGATCAATCCTGCCTGAGTAAAATGGAGAGCTGCAATAGCTTGAATTTAATTCAAGCAGACAGCATGCTCCTCTGCAAACAGTGCCAGGGCTCTGGCATCTGCAAAGGTTCAATGTGACGCAGTAAACTTGAGTCAAGCCCACACGACACAATCAGTGGGGGCAGGAATTGGGAGGCAGGACACGGCTGGCGCACAGCACAGGCCCAGTGTTGCTCTCTGTGTCAATGCGAGGAGGGACAGATGTGATGTGATTTGACATGAGCAGCAGGAATAAAACTTTCCTCCTTCCAAAAGCAACTTTCCAACTCGCCGCCTACTTCAGTTCAGCCATCAGATTGCCCGGTATTTTTATTTTTAGCTCGGGCTCCTACCCAACCAGGTTTACATGATCGGTGCGTGTGCATACTCACATGTACCCCTGTGTCCCTTCCCTTTTTCCTCTGCCCCATAATTTTGAGCTTGCTGGCAATCCATTAAGTCCTTACCAGCCTCATGAATGGTATTCCTGACCTGGGTACATGACATGGTAGAATGGGTGGCGCATGAGACAAACGTGCCAATTAATGACGGACCTGAATTTGGCAGGACTTGCACCGATACCTGAGAGCTCTACAGTGCAGGTGGGGCTCCTCCCATGCCAGGCCTCAGCCTCACCCTCTCATCACCTCTTCATCCCTCTGCAGTGCCTCTGAGTCGCAGCAGAGGCAGCCCCCCTGCCGCTGGGCGCTGTGCAGGCACAGCCTTAGCGGGCTGCCCCAACTTCTCACCACCAGCTTGGACCGAAGCCTCGGCAGAAATTTGCCTGACCCCCCTGACATGGCCTTTCCTCAGCAATTGTCTCCTGCAATGGGCAAAGCAGCGTGGTGCTCAGCTGTCAATACACGTGTAAGAGCCCTGACCCCCCTGCTTCCTTCCTGCTCCAAGAAGACTCGCACCAGCTGCTGCAGGTGTTGCCAGGGCTCCTGGGGAAAGAGTACAACAAAAATCCTCTGCCTGAAGGTCACCAGCCACAAAATACCATGTGAAAGAACTGGCAGAGCACACCAAAGATTAATGGCACTTCAGGGTTTAGATCTGTCTGTGCTGGGAGGGTCTGTAGAGAGAGCCAATAAAAGCTAATATGATTTTACATACAAATGAATCATTTCAAGGCATGAAAAGCCCTGAACAAGCCCGTACGTGGCCATACTCCTGTCCTAAGGAGCAGCAGCAGGTATTCCCTGCTGATGGGCGGCGTGTAATTAAAGGAGAGGAATCACTCTTCTGGCAGGCTGAGCCTGTGGCTTTCTGCAGCCTTGGTTCAGGCAGTGAGGACACAGCCAGGGCAGTGCGGCCCTAGAGAATTACTGCCTCCTCTCAGAGCCCCTTTTAAAACAAGAATACTGATGGCTGCCTTCCTCTGTAAAATGCCTTCAGAGGCAGCAAAGAGCAGCACTGCACCACGGCGTTATTGCTCCACCTGGCTCCTTCCCCTGCCCTCCTCAAGGTAATCTCTCAGCATCTTCTAGACCTGCACAAAGCGCTCTGACTTGTGTTTGTCATGTGCGACTCGTCTATGATCCCCAAAGGGAAAATCAGATACGTGGCAGCATGCTGTGTTTTGGCAGAATTTCATGTCTGGGCTCTGCTTCTGGACCCAGGTCTCCCTGCACTGCTTTTTTTAGCCAGCTCCAGCACTCTGCACCTATGCAAGAGAAGCGAGGGTGGTAAGCTGCTTGGAAACCAGGCAACAGCAGCCATTCTTGGGGGGGGGGCATTCAGAGGTGGCATTCAAAGGCAAAACAGGCCTTCACTGACCCCAGAGGTGCTCAGCTAGGGAAAGCTGGGTTAGGGCTGGGCTTCCTTCGCCTGAAATCCCCCTGGACTCTTATTTCCATCTTACGTTTTCACACCTTCCTTGGCAATGGGAGATGTCCCTGCAGCCAGCCCAGGCCCTGCCTGTCCAAAGGTGGAGCGGCAGTGCTGCCCTCGGTCCAGTGCGAGACGTGGGCAGGTGGGGCGAGATGGGAAACTGCCTTGCGCTGAAGGCTTCACCTGAGTGCAGGCGGGTCCTGCTGGTCACAAAGCGGGCGCACGGCAGGCAGCAGGAGCTGCGAGGGAACGAGGCAGGAGAGCTGGGTGCATCCGACCACCACGCAGCGCAGCCTGCAGGGCCAGCACTGCTGAGGAGCCGGGATGGAGAGCCGTGCTGAGAGCGCAGCGCGGGATGAGGGGATGCAGGACTTCTTCCTCAGAACCCGGCTGGGACTTTTACATTGATTTTCCAAAAAAGTCAATTTTTTTCTTTTATTTTCCAAAAGCGCTTCTGCAAAAAGCACTGCAGAAGGAGAAGTTTTTCATTTCAGGAACATTTGATTTTAGGATCTTTTTGAAAGCCCCCGAAAAGTTGAATGCTCTGGACCCAACTTTTCAGTACTTGAACTGCGAATTTCCCCCAGCCCTCATTCTCCCTGTCATAAAAGATCTATTTCACGGCCCATTTGGAAAGCAGTATTTCTTTTTCTGCCGTCAGATTCAAACCAAAGCCCACGTTTCCAAACCCTCCCTGTCTCCTCTGCTCAGTGTGGGCTGTGCTGAGGGAGCAAGGGGCGTGGGGAGGAGGGGGCTGCGATGCAACAGTTAACGTGGTAATACTGCAAGGATTTTGTTTGGAGTTTTATAGCATTACATACCAGCCTTATTGGATTTAAATGGCTTAAATTAACTGGGTTATTTAATGGGTTGTCCAGATTAGGCAGGAATCTGCAAAGGCTGTTACTTCAAGAAGAGCAGCTGCGTTGGAAGAAAAGATCTCAAGTAACATTAATATCCTGGAGGCTCACGAGTCCTGACAGGCCACTCCTGTCCTTTATTGACATTCTCTCATATGCATTTAGCCAGGTTTGTGTTTAGTTTAATAATCTCCTGAAAGTTTAATTGTTGCTTTATTCATCCACGACCTTTCCTTCTCATCTGGAGACATATTATTGCTAATCTACAAATTTCAAGAACCAGATTTATTTGCAAAACCAATTATTCTGCTATGCAAATCTCCCCTCTTCCTACAGCCCACTTGAACAGAGCTTTTTTCAGCCACCATAAGATATAGGCACTATTCAAACATTTAAATGTAAAATTTATCTATATTTCTTTTCAAGCGTGCCCAGGTTCTACATGGTGCAAAGTTAATTAAAATCTTTAGAATCAAATGCAGGTTTGCTGACCTTGATCCAGGCCTGACAGCCTTCAACCTCCCAGTGCTCCCTCAGCCACGGGGGAGCTGGAGCCGACAGCAGAGCAGAAATCACTATCAGTAAAAATAAACTTCTAATGGAGAAACACGTCCTCTCCATTAGTGTCAGACATGACAACGCCAGTTCAGACTCACAGACACAGACGCAGGTTTCCTGAGTGTCTGCAGATGCCTGACCTGGAAGAGGTGCAGACAAGTGCTCTGAATTACGAGTTTTTGCTACAGATCTCTACCCCAGGCTTTCCTTAGTGGCACTTTCCCCACGGAGCGATGCCTCCCCTCAGCATCAGGGAGACAAAACACCAGAATGTGGGGCTCTGGGGATTGAGCCCTCATCCCAAACAGTCCGTGTCCTCAGTACCTGCCATTGGCTTTAGCTGTCCCCTGCCTCAGGCTCTCCATCTCCAAAGCAGCACCGCACCCTGCTGGGTTTGCTCAGATTTCAGACACCAACTGCTCCCTGCTGCAACCCTCCTGCCCAGCAGCACCGCCAACGTCCTGCCACTGCAGAGCAGCAGCACCGCAATTACCAGCAACCAAGACATCGACATTTTGCACTAAGCCTCATGTCAGTGAACAGCATTATCAGGAAAGCTCGTGCAATTAAACCATAATTCGGTGGATGGATGTTAAGTACTTTACAGATGAGCAAATTAAGAAAGCATTAGCCAAAGGATCCGAGGGGGAGTTGACAAAGGGCCGGTGAGCAGCGCAGCACCACGTGTGCCTCCTCTGCTGCAGCCATCTCAGGGCTGTCCCTACCAACAGCTGACGTGGGGAAGGAATGGGGACTGAGGGCGGCACCTGGAGCCAGAGGGGATGCAGGTAATGCAGGATGACCTTCGATGCGGATCTGTTATTCCTGCTCCAGCATTCAAATGTCTGCAACCGGAGCAGCACCGCCTGCAGACGGGTCCCACAGGTACAGAGAGGAGCCAGGCTGTCAGGAGATGCCCCTCCTGACTGTTTTGCTTCATGCTGCTAAGATGGAAGTTGTTCCATCTCTCACCAACAAATCCACACCATCAGACTGACAGACAGAGGACAACTTCAGCAGTCTTCCACTGAAACAGAACTGCCTGCGCACACCAAGAACGGAGTGGAAACGTGTGCTGTTGGAACATTCACATCTCGTTCATGTACTGAAGCAGGGAGGACAAGCACAGCTTGTTTCCTTGAGATGTAAGGGAGAGCTCTGCTCCGACACGCAGCCAGATCAGCTCCTCTTCCCGGATCCCAGCACAGGATGGAGCTGGTGGCCTCCTGGCAGCCGCAGCAGGCAGGCTCACCACCGGCCTCAGTACGCCCTGCCCCAGCTTCATATATTTCAGATATGGGTGGCTTTAAGCTGTTTTCCGCAGTCTGTGGATTGTTTCTCTTGCTCAAATAATTTAGCTTTAACCTGAGGCCGTGGCTCAATCCTTGCTGTCAAAACCCAGTGTGTAGCTTCGCATGCAGCTCCTGAGGGTATGGGGAATACAGCATGAATCTTCTCTGACTCCTTCAAAGTCTGGCAGAACAGCTTTATGTTTGTAGAAATAGACATGAATAAAAATAAATCTGACAGGCTTTAGTCTATGTTTCTCCAGTATATCCTCCTCTGCACTGGATTTACCTGACTTGGTTTATATCTAACAGCTTCTGTGTGGATATGTTTACAGTTAGACAGACCCCGATAAATATCAGCAGGGATCAGGGCTCCCTTACAGAACATCCAAGCAAAGCACAGGAACATCCAAACACAGCAGTCCCATGGTGGGAGCCAGCCGGCCTGCGCCCCACACCATCAGTGCTTCAATTCGTGCTACGAGTTTAACTTATACGACCCAAATTGCTTGGTTTTCAATACTCTGAAGAACTACTTTTTGTTCTTAGCGCAGGCAAATAAGGTTCATAAAACACTGTAATAGTGTCCAATTACACTTGGAGTTGGAAACCTTAAAGGTTCCAGCGAAAAGAGGCCACGTTCCCCTGCTGCTGCATGTACCGTGTCATAGGCATAAATGAAATGTGAATTACACCACTTTCAGCAGCGTAAATGATTACAGAGGAGCTGCAATCCAAGGTGAAGCTGCGCTGTTAGTAGGTTTATTTTAAGCTCAGACACCACCAGATATGGCAGAAACATGAAAGAAGTTTCCCCTCCGTGACACCTGGATGAAAACGTGACTGATTTTCAGGCGCCCTGCCCTGGGCTCCGGCACCCGGCCCGGCACTGCCTGCAGTCAGTGTCTCCTTGAAGGGCTCGGCGTCGTTTGTGACAGCGCGCTGCCGCTGCCTTGCCAGAGCTGTTGGATGCTTTTACGCTTTGGTTGCAGACGGACTCTCATCTGGCCTTGCAAAGCTGCTGGTGAGGCAGAACGCCATCAAAACCCAACTTCCAATCTAAGTGTATGTCTGATCCATTAACAGCAAACCTACTGGAAACCAGCGGGCAGCAGAGCTCTGATCTGAGGCGCGTTCCATCGGGCTGAAGGCAATGCAAGAACTGAGCTGAGGTTTCCCTACATGAAATTGTCTGGGCAATTGCAGCTGCCTGCACTGCAGCCATCCCCTTGTGTTCTCGTGCCACCCCTCGCTGTGCTGACCCACAGGTGTGTGTCCCCATCTCTTCCCAAAGCTGCAACGAGGGGCAGAAGCCATTAATTGGCATCAGCAGCTCGGCTCCTGTGCCACAATGTGAGGTCACAGGATTCTGTAGCTCCAGCTTACACTCATCTTTTCCACTTCTCCTTCAAACAAGATGGATCTTACAGCTGGTAACACAAGTTTCCAAACATCGCTTGCGCAGCAGAGCGGCAGTGGGGATGCCACTCCTCAGGTCTGCTTGGAGGCATTTGCCTTGCCAGTCAACCAAGTTTCCCTTTCTTGGGGACAATATTTCTGAGCCATAAACCTCAGCCTGGAAACATAACTCACCAAATTTAGTGAGTAGCCTGTCATCACTGAGAGCAACGATCCTTAACCCTTATCTAGCTCTAGGGAATCATTATCTACAGTTGTTAATTTAAGCTTGTTTTAAGTAATGAAAAAAATATTTCTTTCTGCTAAAAATGGGTCACTACTTCTACCACTGCTTCATTATTCAATTTCAAACTAATAGTTATTTCTATTGATTTCTCATCCAATAACTATCACAGCAGCCAATTAATATATTTACCAGCCAACTTCCAAAATGCTTTCACTATCCAGGAAAGGGCAATGAAGCAGAGGTCAACCTACAAGGCTGGGAAAGCCAGGCTGCCCGGGACTTGGGATAGAGACTGCACTGTCCTCATCTACAGACATTGTCTTCCTCCTTTCAGCAGTATCTCTCAAACACCATCCTTCAATGGCTTTGTTTTGCACCAATCTGTGTGCATTTATGTACAAAATAAAACTGCCACGCAGTGCAACACGGTCCAGCTGGCTTCACCTCCTGTTGGGAAGACTGCAGCGCAGAGAGGTCGGTGATGGCACTGAGCAGTGTCAGCTGGAAGGAGCCCACATGTGCCACTCACTAATCTAAGATAAGGCAGCCGATTTCCTTACAGTGGTGGGAGAACAGTCAGACCAGGCATCAGTCACTGATATTTACAGCAGAAAAAGAGAAGTCCTGGAAAACAAGAAAATCTAGCCGACTATGTTGGGCTTACAGTCATCCACAAACTTCTGAGGGCAGCACAATGACCACAGCACCCTTGAGCAATCCATCTGTCAGCTGGGAAGATGTAATTCAGACACTGAACGGAGTCACAATGGTGGACAGCTCTATGGGAACCAATTTACTCGAAGAAGGAAGAGAGTTTAATCACTCAGGGCTCAAAAGGCATGTAACTCATGTCAGAGGAGAGCAAAACTGATTGTACGTTCATCACAGGTGAACAAAAGATCAGGGAAGACAAAACAATTACAAGCAGATAATGAAATGGAAACTCAGTAGCACAGACAGGGCCTCACGGGATGTAAATCCCCGCTCCAAGAAGAAGAGCCCACCCCAGCCGTGGGGTCTGGCAGCCAGCACCTCTCCAAAACCTCCCTTGTGCTGTGACACCAAAAAGCAGAGGAAATTTGAACCCATTTGCAATTCCAGAGATACCAATCAGTGTTATGATGGGTGCTCCTGCTGTACTGGAGATTGGACATCATAGAATCATAGAATTGCCTGGCCTGGCAGGGTTGAACCACCCAGTCCCAACCCCTGTCATGCGTTGGTTGCCACCCACCAGATCAGGCTGCCCAGGGCCTCAGCGATGGGGCGTCCACAGCTTCCACTGTACACCATAACGTCAACTCTAAAGATGTATTTGCCACAGGGAGCCCTGAGACACAGCTGGGAGGAGAGGCGGATTAGAGGGAACAGCTGGGAATGTGCACGTCCATGAGGGTGGCTGCAACTCAGTGAGAAGGGCTGCCAGCAGCCCAGGGGAGGGAGCCTCAAAGAAGCCCGTGGCCTGAGGCGACCCTGCAGGGGCCAGCAGAACGTCTCCCAGCACCTTGTAGAGCAGAGGAAAATAGAGGTGGCTTTTCCATCTCCCTTTTTACCAGGGGGCTGACGATGCCAAATATCCTTCGTGCTTGTTGCACCGCATCAGCATAATCAGAGGATCCCAGCAACACCTCCAGTCTCTAATACCTGCAGTGCACAAACAGCACGTTCCATTAGCACAGATCAGTTTTGTTTTCAAAAGAAAATATGCCAAAGAAGGAAGAACAAAAATAACATCTCTTACCCAGAACAACATAATTTATGTTTTCTGGCTTACATTCCACAACAGCAAAGGTTTTGAAGACAAAAATACCCCAGAAATGGTCTATAGTGTAGAGACCTGAATTCAGTGCATGGACCACGAAGCAGACCATGCCTTTGCTGGAGAATCAGAGGGCATTAGAGAGAAAGTCTTTCTGAGATGCGTCCTGCTTCACTGACCGCAAAAATTGCAAAGAAAACCTTTCTCCTAGAACACATTTCATTCTGCATTAAACGTTATGGTTTCTGAGAGCTGCTCCCGTGCAAAGCCAGCGCTGTTACTTATGAAACAATGCAACAAACCCACAGATGGGAACTGGCTCTCCTCACAGCGCGGCTAAAAAAAGTCCCTTCCTCTCTTTTCCCCCTCCTCTAAGAAATCGCCTCTTTCCTCAGTCTTCTGTGTAACACTTAAAGATTAGGAGGCACGAAGAGACCAGACTTATCTGTTCACAGAGCAAACACATTTTGGATGTGCAGCCAATTTCTTCAAAGAACAGGTTAGCTAAATGAAGGGTTACTGAGAGTGATCTTGATGGTGGGTGGTTTGCTCCTGATTGGCTTTCATCTGTTTTATTGTGTCTTCTTTAAATTTGCAAATGACTTGGACTGTGAGCAGCGCCTTGGACTGAAAGTCAATCTGCAGGCAGCAAGGAGGGCTGTGCAAGGAGCCGTGGTGCTCCCCAGCCTGCTGGCTGCACCTCTCCAGCTGTGACGTGAGGACAGCCTCCCTCCCAGCTCCCAGGGACCCCGTTCGGAGCTGCTCTAAGAGGCATCAGCGTTTGCCCTTCCCAGCTGCAGGTGACCTCTTGCTCTCTCGTCCCCATACCAGCGTTCGCCCCCACGACGCATCTCTGCTCTGGGACTTTGTTTCTCTCACCTTTGCTGACAAGGAAAGCCTGGCCAGAAGCTCACTTCTGATCACCTTCAGCTCCTGCCCTTCCTCCACCCCCCGCCCTGCTGGGATGGTGCACAGCTGCCTTACGCTCGCGAAACACTGCAGGAGTCCCAGGCAGAAGCTGCTGCTGGGAAACGTGAAGAATTATTCCGATTATTCTGTGAGAGTGACAGGATGGGCAGGATAACAAAGTCAAGCCATACACTGCATGTCACAGAGCCACTCTGCAGAGACCTGCAGTGAAGCAGAGCAAATGTATCAGGAAATTCCTTGGAGACTTTCAGATGCTAACAAAAAAAAAAAAAAAAATAGCAGAGGAGGCCGCCAGACTCTGGGTGGTTTTAAATGGAACAGTCTGATTGCTTCAGAACCTTTTTCTGGTTGCTGATGGTACTTTCCTTTCCACAGGATGTTTTGAAATGTATATCTTTGTTTTGAAAGAGACCACAGCTCATTCCCTCGGGACTCCCCAAGGACTCAGCAACCTGAGCAAGGGGAGCTGGCAGGGGACGCTTTCCAGTCCTTTCAAGACCTTTGTAGGCTGCCAGAGCGAACTGGAAGGCCTGGGTGTAATGGAAACCCGGTCCCCAGGGAGGAAATGAGAACAGAATCCTCGAGGCCCTGGACTTCTGGGGGGAAAGAGGTGACTTACTGTGTTTGCACAGTTGCAGTTAGAGAAATGGCTTAGCAAAAGAAAAAAATATCAGCAAAAGCACTTTGCCTCCCAGCTCTCTCTTTGTCTTGTGAGTCTTATTTGCTGACAGGGGCTTTGCTGTGAAATGGCTCTGGCTCCCAGAGGGGGAGAAGGGCTCCGGTCTGCATTACAAGCTACAGGACAAGCTGAGGGTGAGGCCCTGTGCAGAACCTCTGGCCCTGCTGGTTTGGTTTGCACTTGTCCACTCATATCTCCATCTAACTCCACTGATTTCAGAGCACAACAGCCTGGCCTTTCTCCTGCACAGCTTTGTCACTCTCTACAGCAGAGGCAGAATGAGACTCTTAACCAAGAGAAAAACTAGGTCTTCTGAGGCTCCAGGTGCGAGCTGCAGGATTTGGCCTTTTCAGCAGTGCTTCGGACAGTGGTGGAGATGCCTTTTTTTTTTTACTGCCTCTTTCCAGCTGGGAGAGTAACACCTTGGCGAGTCAATGATAAAACGGTTTAATGTAATAAACATGAATCTGTCAGACTCAAGTGCCCTAAAATATTCCAGGCTGCAAATGCAGGACCAACAGTGTGCTTGTTGATACAGCCTCAAGCCAGAACTAATCAGACATAGACACCATTTGCTTTCAATAGAAATTACATTCAAGAGGGCTGCTTCCTGCTTGCAGGAGAAGATGGGAGGTGAAGCAGAGCGATGTGGCACATTGAAAGCAAAGTTCTCTCCCGTCAGGCTCAACATCTTGGGGTTTCACTGTCTCACAGGGAAAGAGGCTCACAGTTTGACTAGACATCCTGCTGACTCAGCTCACAGCTGAAAATCTTCCTGGGAAGCAAAACATACAAATAAATAAAATAGACCTTTTTGTGTGCAGGGTTGTAAATAACAGCGAATGAAAGCCGAATCAGCAGCCAACAGGCTGGGGCTGTAAAAACTGCACATGTTGGTGCTGCATCAGGACAAGGCAGCAGTCGTTTACTTCCCGATCTGGCACAGAGATAACGTTAATTAGCCTTTCAAGTGGCCCTTTGATGCCTAGGAAAGCCAATGTCACTCGGTTCTGGAGTCTCCGCAGGCAGACTTGGAAAAGAACTGGCAGCAATTCAGTGCAGATGCTCTCCAGCCCGTTACGCTGGGTGTAAATCCAGCTCAGCTCCACCGACGGGAGAGGGGTTATGATTTACATCAGTGAAAACGAGAGCAAAATTCATTGAAATTAGCCCTCTGAGATAATTTGATCTGATCACTAGGGATGGGTAATTAGAAGCACTTAAGCCTGCAGCCACACACACACTCGCAGAACAATCCCTGAGTTCAGCAGACGTCTCAGGTCAGCTCACCATTGCCACAGCACTGTCATTTCCCAGCTTTGCTTTGCTGGGCTCCTCTCAGGACCCACACTGAGCACTGCACACATCGCAGCTTTTCCTGGGAGCCGCTCCCACGAAATCAGCTGCTCTGCTTTGCAACTCAGGGACTTCAGAAAATTTGGAGTGGATCCAGGTTCAAGAGAGCTTAACATAAACGCGGCAAGGGCTCCCTGGTGCTACAGTAATAAATAATAATTAATCACTTAATGACAAGGTTCCCTGATCAGTCATGATCACAATTTCATGGCTGGTATCACTATGCTTTGAGACAGATACGGTGGGCTTGACCTTTTCTCCTCACCAGCTTTATGCTGTTATAATTTTGTTAAGCCAAACCTTCAGCTCGTGTAAATCAACACAGCTAGAATGACTTCTGATTTATGCTGGTACGGGAAGGGAACCACATCCTCTACATATTTTACCAACCTAACAACCAAGCACATAGCAAGGCACAGAGTCAAACACTGAGTAGGACTCTTCCTTCAACTGCTGTCTCTCCCCTGCAGAGAGGAAAATAAAATCAGCTCTCAGGCTTCTAGGAAAAGGAGGAACGGTTTTAAACTAAAAGAGGGGGGCTTTAGATGAGATGTTAGCAGGAAATTCTTCACTCAGAGGGTGCTGAGGCCCCAGCAATGTGGGAACCCAGAGCTGCGGGTGCCCCATCCCTGGAGACGCCCATGGAGGGGCCCTGGGCAGCGTGAGCTGTGGGGCACGCAGCCCACAGCAGGGCTGAGGCTGGAGGGCTGTAAGGCCCCTTCCAAACTGACGGCGATACGACTGCTTCAGAGTCAGGATGAGGAAACCTGTTCTGTCTCCCCACCCATGCGGTTGCTATTATCCACCTTCCGTGCATCACACGACAGCTCAGTTAGCACTGTGCCACCTGATGGCACGCGATCACCTCTGAAACGTCAGATTTTAGCCCATGAAAAAGGAACCACGCGTTTGTAACCACAGCTCAAATTTTGTTGAAGGGGGGAAGAGAACAGGATGGAAACACGCCTCTCACCCCCAAGAGAGCTTTCACTATTCCCTGTTTTCTCCTCTCGTGGCTCTTTTCACCTTTTCAGAGGCTGCAGAACACCGCCTCTCTGATTGTAGGAAGCAAACTCCTTCTTAAGGCTTTATCTCTTTAACAGACTCGAGATGTTCTGGCCCAGTGCTCTGCTGCAGGAGCTCCTCCCTGCTGCTGATGGTCTTATTATCCTCACTGTCATCAGCCTGAGTCACTCTGCACCCCTTTGTTACACTCCCTGGAACGGCCTGTGATAAAGACACCTCCAACATTGCTATTGCTTTTGTAAAAGTCTCCCTGTTTCTTCTATAGCCAAGCAATATGAGGAGTCATAGTGGAGGTATTAGGAAGCGCGTGCTTTATTACCAGCACAATGCGGGCCTGTAATCTGATAATGATAAAAATCTGCCCCTTTGCTTTGGCTGTTATCATTTAATTGGAGCAAAGAAACTCATTCGTTTGTTAATAATTTTATAATTGGTGCTATCTGCTGCCACCCATCAAAGGAACCACACACAACAACCACTTTCAGAGCAAGCCATCTCCTGAGAAATGAACTTTTTGGCATTTAGTGCTCCTGCTGGTGGTGGTGGTGCAGTGCTGGGTGCCTTTGGGCGTGCAGAATCCCCGCAGCGCTCACCAACCCCTCCTTCATGAACTCCCCAGCTCTCGGCCCACGCACGGCCTGTGTGCTGTTACCAGGGGAGCTGGTGGCTTTTGTGATCCCTTCTGTTCTGGCTTAACTAGACATCCCAATATTTTGACAACGCAACGATGTGTCTCTTCACACTTTGTCTCCCAGCCCGACTCACCTGAGGCATCTCCTCTCTCACTCCACCATCTGCTCGCGAGCGGAGAGAAAGCAGAGACAGCTGGATCCGCGAAGGCGAGCGCACACCAAAGGGTTTGTTTCCCCTAAGCACTAAGGATGTGTCTGCACTGACAGCCAAGTAGGAGCCAAGTCTGCACTCAAATCCAGTCCTGCTCTGCTCATCCCGCCTCTGCACCACCGCTAGGCTGCAGGGAGGTGAGAAGCAGTCAGGTTCACCGCAGTGGATTGGCCTTGGGTCGCAGCAGCCTATCGCCCAGGGTTGGCCTCTGCTTGGCAGCTGCTCCCCACAGCACCTATTCATACAGCAATTTAAATGAAACAGGCCAAAGAACATTCCGTGAGGGAAAACGGCACAGCTTGGCGAGTTTCCACATAGCAGAACTCACCCTCTTTCTCCCGAGAAGCCCTCACCCCAGCCAGAGCCCCTGGGATGAATCCCTGTATCCCACTCATGTGCCACCTCTGAAAGTTCTATTAGGATGAGCTGCAATGAGGCCAGGGAGCGTGCTACCAGTGCAACACTGTGCCAGCACTGCCCACCCCGCACTGCACACAGGCAGGTGGCTTCCCACGTCCCCTGAGCTCCGGAGACATTGCGGCTCCAGCAGTGTGACACACGGCAGCCAACCGCCGCCACGTCCCTGCCACCAGCGGGGCTCATAAGCTGTTGCTCTCATGGTGCTGTTTGCATTAAGGCACAGAGAACGAGTGTTTTAACAATTACTTGTTTGTTTAAATTATCGATACGCCTCTGGAAATCGCTCAAAAAGAGAAGCACATCATCCTTCTCTTTATCCAGCAGAACTGAGGCAAGCAGAAATCAGGGCTAATCCTTTTAAAAGGGGTCACTGACACCAGGCACCTGCATTCCTGGAAGGTCCTGCTTGACGCAGCTCCGTTTGCCTCCCAGCAGAGAAGAGCACAGTGCAGCTGCAGAGCTGACAGCAGGGTGCACAAAGCCTGGTGATATTGACCTGTTTTAGAGCAAATTCTGATGTTGTGCTACGAAAGATTTGTATGAATTTTCTGGTGCTTTCTAGGGATTCCTGGGTCTATGAGCTCAAGCAGATTTTCCCGAATGAAATTTTCCAGCACCTTCTATGAATTTTCTACTGATTTATAGGCGTTTCTTCGATCTAAAAAGTTTCCATGTCCAAAATTTCATCTGGAAAACTTTAGAACCGCGCAGCAGCCCATCATTTAAATGATTTGGGCAGAAGCAGAGGGCAAAACTCATTGCAGGCACTGCCTGCATCTGCCCAGCACCAGTGTGCTATGCATCACCCAGGAATTAAAAAACAATGATGAAAAAAACTGATTAAATTTAAATTTGACCGTATCACATCTGGAGGGATCCATTAAGGCATCCATCAAAGGGAGAGAAAAAAAAAACACCAAAACAATTTTATCTTTAATAACCCTTAGCAACAGCTCTGCATCTAGCACCTGTGCTTGCACGGCTGGCAGCACGAAGGGAAACAAACCCAAGGCTTCCTCCTGTGGATGCTGTGTGGCTGCCAGCCCCTGGGGGAACATGGCAGCGCCTCGTGCTGGGCCCAGCTCGGGACCTGCTGCACAGCTCATGTCCAGGAATAGAGGCGTCAGTCCAGCTGTGCTAGAAAGCCCCAGGCAAACTCTGTGCCAGGGAAAGCACAGCACAGGAACCATTCAGGCCCATAAGGCTCCACATCTCCCCCCTCCACCTCTGTGTGAGGGCAGTGAGGCCCCGGCACCACTCCCTGGTGCCCCATCCCTGAGGTGCCCAAGGCCATGGATGGGGTCCTGGGCAGCCTGACCTGATGGCGACACCAGGCCCACGGCAGGGTTTGGGAGGGGCTGCAGCATCCTTACAGCCCAGCCCCGCTGTGACTCCACAGTTCTCAGCCCTGTCAGGAGAGTCAGACTTTTTTTTAAATATCCCATAATAAGTGCTGGTTTGACATGAGCAACGATGATCGTTTGATATAGCAAGGGTGAGAGACTAATTAAAACCAGAGCTTTATGATTTCACTCGGCTGCTGCAAGATCTGGCTGCCTGGGCTTATTTATGTAAGTTTTAAGTGTTTTATGCAAATTTAGTGCTTGTGAAAGGCCCTGAATTTCTAGGCATGGAGAGGAAAGCACTCTGTTTATTCATTGCAGCGCTGCTGCAGTCAGCACAGGGTCTGCCCAAAGCCCAGAGTGTGGGCCAGACCCTGGAGGGATTCCTGCGGATCCAGCTGGGCTGTTTAAGGTGCTGCTGTTTTGACATCAATTTCCATCCACATCAATGTACTGTGGCTACACATAGTGACAAATGGGGGCTCTGGAACTTGTTCATATTTAGCCAAAGCAGCTCAAAAGTTTATTGCTCCCACCTGCAGGGACCAGAAGGTCTTTGCCAGGAACTCTTGAAGCTGGCAGGGTGCACAATGTGATGTCCTTCCTGCACGCAGGGTGCAGAGCTATGTCTGCACCAGAGGTTTCCACTGGCTTTACTGCAGCAATCAAAAGCCTAATTAAAATTAAAACGAAGGCTCAGATTTTGCAATTTCATCTGCTTTTCCAGTGATGCGATGCAAATGGGAGAGAATACAATACCTGGAATGAAGCAGAGAGGCTGTACACAAGGCAACAGCATTTAGAGGCAGAGGGTCTGCTGGGGCTGTGCTGATAGCATGTCAGGCTCCCCAGGGCACAGAGCAGACTGAACTGGATTCCCCCATCATTCAGCTGTTGTGCTTGCCTTCAGTGTCTGAAGCTATAGCCCCAGCTCTTGTCCTTAGGTGCCTAGGCCTTGCAGAGAGCTTGGTCCTATACGAGCAGCCTTCTTGCTTCTGCATGGCCCTGAATGCACCCAGTGTCCTGCTGTAGTTGCTGGCTGGCACAGGGCACCTGCTGGGGTCAGCTAACGTCCCACCAGGGACATCTCCCCACCCTGAGGGCAGACCCAGCAGCAGGGAATTCCTTAACAATTCAACAGGGTCTCACTGTGAACCAAGTCTCTCCTCAGAGCTCAGCCCAAGCCTGCAGCCCTCTCCCTAGGTTTCAGGACTGCACAGCCTTGGAAGCTGTGTTCTGCCCGCCAAAGCTCCCTACAGGCATCCAAGACAAACAGAGAAACAGAAATAACCTACAAGCTCCAAGCACAGCCTAATTACTCCCAACAGCTTCCTTTCTTTAGGAATAGACACAATGTTTCCTTTCCTCCCTACTTCCCAGGGCAGTTCGGAGGATTAATTAATATTGGATACACATTTGGGTCTGACACAGTTCATAAACAGTTACTATTAATCATATTGGAGTTGATCAGCTCTGGTTTAGCACAGCCTTGTCAGCCACTCTCACATCTCAGTGCTGATCAGCTGCACTGCGCCTCAGCCCAGGACCAACCATCGGGGCCTGCCCTCTGGGGGCAAATAAACTTTGCCAGACCAGTCTTTAGGGTGGAAGGGCACTCACTGATTGCTCTCCATTACCTCTGGAGGGACCTTATGAGATGGTTTGCTTGCACAGGACTGATGCCACTATGCCCCGTGTAGTGACAGGGATTGGGTGAAGAATGGCATTTGCTTGGCAGTTCAGTTACATGGTTCATCTTGTAAAAAACTAGTAATAGGAAAAAGTAAAACTGACTGAGGTACACAACAGATGAGGTAAAACTGCGACACATTTACCCCACTTTTCCCCTGCAATGAGGTGGTAGAATAAGCTGACTTTCCCCAGCTATAGATAGACCAAGGCATGTCCTATATCCTGCCTGCAGAGCCAAGCAATGCTGGCTCAGCATTAGGCTGGCAACTGTCCAGAATTGGATTTCCAATTAATAGCGTCGACTCATCACAGAGAAGATCAGGTCTTAGTTGAAGGTCAGGGAAATTCAGGCAGCGCGGGGCAGATTTACACCACTGAGGTTCCCAAATCACCTGCAGCACACAGGAGAGAAGCCGGGCCTGACGCGTGAGCCTCCTGCCAGCAAGGGGAGTGGTGGCTTCGGGAGACCTCAGTGTGACTGATCCCAAACCTAAAACCCTCCAGTGCTGCAGGGATAAAGCCCTCTTTCCCCATGCCATAATGGGATGGAAGGGCAGTTCTGCCCTCCACAAGCAAAAGCATACACCAGCAGGACTGAAGGTGAAAACAGCCGCAGGGGCATTTAGACAAGCTTAAGGAGACTCAGCTCGCACCCAACCTCTCTCCATGATGGAGGTCTAAGATCACCCAGATGCCCTTAAAACACTTCCCATACAGGGTGGAGTCCTGGGAAATGAGGGCACAACAGGAGCCACCCACCATTGGCATTACAGCATTTCCCATTCTCCTGTTTGGGCAAAGGTTCAAGATTTGAACTCTGAGGGGAGAAGGGGGAGGAGGAGGTATTTTATTTATAGCTGCACATTCATTTGATTAAGAGCCGTTTCTGAAAGATTTGCCTGAAACAATGCGAAGGGAAGGGGAGGGGCAGCGAGGGACAGGAATCTCGCAGCATCCAGGGAGCCCTGCAGAGCCTGGGAACTGCCTGCACTCCCCCAGCCCCTGCTGCAGTAGTTGAGCAGAGCTCGTTTCCAGCCAGAAGACACAGCAGTGCCCAGAAGGTGCTTTCTTGGCTCTGAAGTCAGGACTGTTGTTCTGGAAAAGAAAGATGGGATCCCTCAAACGCTGGTTTCACTCCAGGGTTGGAGAACAGCTAAATTTCCCAATGAAATGACCACAAATCCAGACTGCCCAGACTTCTCCCACTGCTCAGGGCTGCTGCAGCCTTGCAGGACAGCGTGATCACCTCATGGATATTTTTCCATCATAAATTCACACATCCAAAAAATCAATTAGCTACCAGTGTTGTTGATTATAAATTAGCTATTTACATAATTAATTATTATATCTTTAATAAATGGTATGCAGGAGAGGAAGCTGGCAAAATACAGCCGTTCTTCTGGCATCATCAATTATTTGGAAGGGAAGGCAATTACACTAAATCTTCCTTCCTCCTACCTCTCTTGTCAAGGGAAATACCTCCCCCTCCTTCTTCCGATTCGGAGCCTGGAACCGGGCCTCCAACATCACATTACTAAATTGCTTAAGCAGCATTTTAAATAACAAAAAGGGATATCATTTAATTTTTTTTTGAAACATGAAAATCAATAAGCCGCCCTTCAGCTTCCCTGAGTGATTGGCCAGGGCTGCCTCTCTCAGCTAATTCAATTTCAGTCTTACTTGGAGAACCAAGGCTTCAAAAAACAACCAGGCTGATCTCCCAGGCCACGTGAGGCTTCATCGAGGAATTCCTTTCACGGAATCAGATATCCTGCCCTTTTTGAGGGGCATTATTTGGAGACGGG
The DNA here is from genome assembly GCF_026119805.1 of Tympanuchus pallidicinctus. Taxonomy (NCBI): domain Eukaryota; kingdom Metazoa; phylum Chordata; class Aves; order Galliformes; family Phasianidae; genus Tympanuchus; species Tympanuchus pallidicinctus. The sequence goes on from NW_026294756.1 coordinate 1,442,167, forward strand.
CCCTGATCAATAAATCCTTGCTGATACTTACAGCTGCGCTGCATGGTTTTGATTCTTGGCATGTTTGTGTACAGTGAGCTGGAAACCAACTGCTGGATGGAACCCCACTGACTTAGGCTGCACTGAACAGACCATCCTTTCTGACAGCTACGCTTCAAGTGTGTCTCTGATGCGGGACCAGCCTGTGTGCCTTTCCTCCTGCCATGGAGGAGCTGCGAGGGATCCAGGTGTGACAGTGGCAGGAGCTACACTGATGTCTCAGAGAGGGGCAGGAGGAAAACAGGCCGTTTCTTTACAATGGCTTATAAAGCCCAGTGGGAAATGATCGCTCGTCTGAAGTTTTGTAGGAGAATTAAACAAATACAAATGAGCTGCGGACGTACTGACGTCAGCCACATGAGGTCACACAGCACACAGGGAGATTCCTGTTCCGTTCACTGAGATTATAGGCGAATTCATCAGAATCCTACTAGTTTCACCTCATTACAGCCATCCACCCCAGAGCATGAAAGATACTGCGGCTATTAACTGGATGACTAGCACTGCCCCAATTTCCAGATGAGCTGGAACAGAAGTGAAGGTGGCTTCCCACAGGGGCAGGTGCTGGAACAGCAGAGCAGTGGCCTAGTTACTAGCTGCTTTATCCCCATGGGAGATTTCTCCCTCAATACACATCTGTGTGTTTTCAAAAGGCTGTGCGTTTATACAGAGCCCAGTCACAACAGAGCAAATTTGAACATCCACTGTACCACCATAAACAACACTCGGTTTGAAACATTTTCTCCATCTTTCAAGATTATTGCAGCATCTGTTGATCACATTAAGTTGTAAGTGTGCTGTCTCCATGGAGACTGCAGAGTCTCCCTGGGTTCCCAGTTACTGTATGTGGTTTCAACTGAAAGCAGAGTCACCCAGTGAGTCAATCTCTGTTCGTATAATGAAAGCAAAGGAAGTCACTGGGCTGACTGTTGGTTACGCTGGATAATGAAGCTAGATTTATCACTAGGATTTCTTAAAGAGACACTGGTATGGAGGTGATGTCTCAGATGGGGATTGGTGTAAGGTTCTGTTGAAAGGCTGTCCTTAAAGACAGTAGGGATACTTCTTCCTTAAAGGAACGTCCACGCGTCCGTTGGAAAACTCTTCCCAAGAATTTGCAGAACAACCATGAAATAACTAGAAACTATCTCGTGAAGCAGCTGCAGATAACAGCCACTCTTCAAGTGGAAGAAAGTTCACAGCTAAAACCTCTCTCACTTTTAATCAGCCTCGGGGCTCCTTGCAAGAAAGGTAAGGAATATGTTTTTTGTAAAGGAACAGGGCTGAATTCAAGAGCTCTCAGCCAGCATGCAAAGTGACAACAGCAATGAGGAAACTCAGTTAATTTGGCTCGCAGACTTCATTCTGTCAAATGATTGGAAGAGCTTTTAATTCTTGTAAAGGAGCAAAACCATCATAACATCTGAATTCATATCCTGCAGAAGGCAAATTAAACACCGAGTAATGACAAAAATGAATCACCTCTTATGTAGCTGCGTTATAAATGAATAAACACTCTTTTCTCCCAAGCTATGAAGGCAACAGAAGCTGACCAGTCTTCACACAGGGATTTGATTCACGCAGCTTTCCTGCAGAGAGAGGGAATCTGAACTGATGAAAGAAGAATCTCAGTTTCTTACTGCACTCATGTTTCCAGACAGATCATCATCTTTTTCCCTTCTTTTCCCCATTCTTGCCCAACTTTTCTCTGCGCCTTCCACCTGCAGCCTCTGTATGAATTGTCAGTTGGAGCCATGAGGTCACCGCTGCCCAAGTATGAACACAGCCAGAAAAGCCACGATCCAAACGACCACAGCCTTTCCAGGTGACTGCTGCCACGCTCTCCTGGTTGGTGGTGTTGCACAGGTGTTGCAGGAAACAGGAGCATTGATTGCTTCGGAGAAACAGTGGGAGCACACAATACTGCCTCAGAAAATTTCAGCTCGGTGCCCTCATGCTTGTGGACAAAGCAAGCAGACTCTGTGTCGTCATCCAAAGCCACACGACCCAGCATTCTCATTTCCATCCCTCCATATGGTCCCAGCAGGACACCTGGCTTCATCTTCCTTTCGCAGAGACTGCCCTTCCCCTCGTCCCTCCCATTTTGAAGGCATGGAAATGGAGGTGCTACACAGCCTTGGCTGTGCAAGCAGAAGTGCCACTTACCCTGCATCTATTTAGAACAGGGTACAGCAGCTGTGTGATTCATCAGTCTGAGACATCTTGCCCTTGAACTGGTGTGAATGTCAGCAGCGGTCACTGGACTCATCTGAAAGGATGCTCTCTATAATAACAATATTTCATGCTTTCCACCTCATTTATACCCAACTCTTTGCAAATTAACACCAAGCGAAGAACTCAGCAGCATTGCTTGCCACAAGATGAGGGGCCCTTTAAGGGGTGCTGAGATTTGCTGTGCTTGCAGGCAGACCAAACCCCTGAGATGATTGAGTGTGGCATCCCAAAAGGAGAGGAGGGAACACAAATAAACACACTGTTCTGCTCCAAATGAAAGAGCTGCTGGATTTAATGTGACAGGGCCTGGGATGCTTCATTTGACACAGACTGGCAGCAGTCTGGTGATTGGCAAGCACTTGGAATAACCGCTCTCTGTACTGTCAGAACATCGCAAGATCATCTGCAGAGCAGCCCAGCCAGCCCCAAGCAAAGTGTGGGATCTGCTGGGCTGTGGATAGAGATGAAATAAGCTCAGTGTCTCAGGACTCTCCATTGACAAGAATTGGAAGGAGGCAACCCGCAGGGTCCAGATCACACATACTCATCTGAGCTCTTGAACGCTGTCAAGGTTTTCCTATCTCTGGGAAGAGCAATTCTAGGCCATTCAGAACAACAGCCTTGTTGCTTCTCGTGTTTATCCACAAACAGGAAATCCTAGAGGAGGCAGGAAAAGGAGTTTAACCAAACCACCCTCAATATTATGCTGCAGAGAACTGACTCTGCCCTACCAGGCTGCAGCTGGGTTTTCACAGCCTTGTGCTGCAGCCTCACTTTGTTTCCAGTACCACAGAATCACCAAGGTTGGAAAAGACCTACAAGATCATCCAGTCCAACCATCAAGGTACCAGGTACCACCAGCAAAGCTAACAGCACTTCACTACCCAGGAGGGTCCTGAAAGAAGGCAGGTTCTACAGCAAAGAGCCAGCCCAAGGCTAGAGTGCTTGGCAGAAGGGTTTGATCCGGGGTAGGGAGATGAGGAGACAGGAGCAGCGTGGAGGACAGGGCCTGCTGCTCCTGCAGGCACTCAGAGAATGTAGGGCCCTCTCCCTGACAGTGGCAGCCCCATAGTCCCAAGCTCTCCCTTAGCAACCTTGGCCAGCAAGTCAGAGGTGCTGCAGAGAAGAGGGTCAGGGCTGTCTCATCTTGGCAGCCTACAGGCATAGTCTTATGTAGGTACAAGCAAGGAGTTGGACTTCGCTGTTGCAAAAGCTGTTCTACCACAAGGACACGAGCAAGAGAAAAGCTCTACTATGGGAGTTCCCAATCATGGGCTCACTTGGGCAACACAGCCACCAGCAAAAGTCTCAACCCTGCCATGAGCTGCACATTCCTTTCTCACAGAGTAGGGCAAAGGCAAACCTTCCCCCAAATGCCATTACAGCATCCCTAGTTGAACCTAGCAACACCCCAGGGATCTTATCTGATGAGACTCAGAGGCAGACCAGCTATTACTTCTGGGAATAACAGATGTACCTTTTTCTAAAGCACTCAGCTATCAGAGGGCAGCAAATAGCTCATGTTTCTATAGAAAATGCCACCCTCACAGAGTTGTGCAGTGCAATACCAAAGCTGCTGCGCTTCAGATGGGATGTCTGCACACACTTTCAGATAGATGTGTCTGTTGCTGAAATTAAAACACAGCTATACTCCTCATTGCCTCTTAGCAAAACACCATACCTCCCATTCTTAATTACACTGTGGTTGCTGAGCTGAGATGGTTGTGAGCAGTGCAATGTTAGAGCTGTTCCAGCCTGGGCATTGCCTCCTGCTGCAGCTCTGCTGGGCGTTGCTTTCCTCTTCCTCTGGCTGCGACAGCAGAGCAGCTGTTTGGGTGGGAGAGCATTTGTGCCTGAGCAGCGGTGTGGTTCAGTTGTTGCCCAAGCTGTATTTATGGTTCTTAAGGCTCTAAGCTGGCAGCAGCAGAACAGGGTGGTTTAAAAAGCTGTGTCTGGTTCCCGAATCACATTCAGTTTGCAGTGTTGGGAAATTATGTTTCAAAACAAGCCAGGCACCGGCTTCCTCCTAGGTTAATCCACACTGCTCCTGCCTTGTGTGTTTTGGAATATTAACAATGCTGCAGCAGCAATGCAGTGGCTGCGAATCCTTCCTGCTAACTGCTCTTACAAGAAAGAAAATTATGAGGTCCTTCTGCACTTTGGTTACCTATGGCTACACCAGCTCTGCATCTTACTGAAATTAAAAGGAAAAAAAAAGTGCAACGTATCCAAAAAAGAGAACCTGACAATCTGCCTGTGGATTATTTTCTTTGCCCATGAGATGCCTTCATTTCCTCTGACTGAAGTCTTCCACGCCAACGGTGTTAAGAGTACTAGGAAAAACATTGGTTCCTGTTACTTAAAGATAACTAATTTTTTTTTAAAGGGCAGCTGGTGAAACCTACAACCCCAGTTGCTAAAATCAGCATCATCTGTTATTTCCCATACCATCACAAAATGTTCCATTTTATCTGAGCTAAAAACAGCTTTTCTCTGCTGGAAGCATGCAAATATCATTCCTTCATAAAGAAGCCACCAGATGGGAACCTAATAACTGTAGACTCTAATTCTCATTGCCTGGAGTTGCTAAAAGCACCAAAGTTTGAAAATCCTTGTTTATACCCTGCTTATTCAGTGGTTTAAATATGTTTCCATGCTCAAGCATCTGGTCTGCAGCCAGGCTGTTTCACTGTTCAGGACATGGGACAAAATGCCCAGCCCTTTTTTGGCTCTCTTTGGATCTTTCTGTAAAAAGGAGATTTACATGGCATAATTGCTCTGAAGGTGAGCTGGTGGGAGTGCATCAACTCCACAAAAGCTGCCCTTTCTCCCTGTGCTTATTTTACTTGCTGTTCACTTTTTTTGGAATGTAAAGTCCATCCCCCCACACCAAGATGCCTGTGAAGCGAAGCAGACATTTTTCTGCTCTTGTGAAAGTATGTGGGAGAGAAAATTTTATTGGAGTTTTATGGATGCCTAAATGGCTCTGCTGTAGGAGGGAAAGAAAAAGAGCACAGGAAGGAGATGGACAGCAAAACACAAAGCAAGAATGATACCCCTCTGTGCTCAAAAATGTAGACAGGGGAATACAGAACCCAGAAACAGCAGAAGAAATAAATTCTTCACAGATCCGTTTATAACCAGAACAAGTATTTGCTGTGCAGGGAATAAAAGCAGGCACTGACAGGGCAGCTTTCACTTGTTAACTCTAACTAACCTCCAGAGCTCTCAGAGCATTCTGGTACTGGCTGGGCATGCCTTTGTGTGCAAGCAGCTTTCAGCAGCCTGCTGATGTGCCAGACTTCACTTTGTCCCGAGCTCCTGGCCATGAAAGCCTCACCTTTGTTCCATTGCATCTTTTAGGCAAGGATGGTCTCCTCCATGCCTGCACAGAACTCAGCACAGACCCCTGCAGAGGTGCACAGCTGCTAGGAACGCTGCTCAGCATGCTCAATCCAAGCAAAGAGAGGTTTGCTCCTGCCAGGACTGCTCTGCTGATGCCCATAGTGCTGCTGGCCCTAAATTCCACTGAGAAGGCCACAGTAGGATTTCAGCCTGCCACCATCTCCTCTTCAGCTACTGCTAGCTTCTCATTCCCCAACATCCTGATTTAGATCTTTAGGAGATTAATCCAGAAAGAGAGGCTTGAGACTACGTCTAGCCAGTAAATGATAATTAAAACCTGCTAAATCTATCATCAGCCTCAGCATCCTGGGGGTACAGAGAAGAAAGAAGGGGAAGAAAGAAGAAGAAGCAAGGGGAAGGGAGGGAGGGGGGAAGCATTTCAGACTCACATCTAACCTGTTTTCCAGATGAGTTTTTCAATGATCAGATTCAATCTACTGTAAAAACTTCCCAGGGAGAGAAACCCTCAGTGCATGAACCAAAAATGTAATGATCTGGGAAATGTATTCCTCTTAAGGGGGAAGAAAACTGTGGTTTCACCTCTGTGCTCCCACTTTTATTGATCACAAAGTGCACAGATTTCTGTGCTAGAGAGGGGGGAGGCTCGGTAGCAGGGCTGTACACTGAGGCAGCTAATGGCTCAATGACCAGGCCCTCAGACGCTGCCCTTGGAGTGGCTGCCGACTGCACCGGTTGCGCTGTCTGCCTGCTCCACTCCCTCCTGAAATTAAGCACCATTATGGACTGTACCAGAAAAAGACTGGCTTAAAGGCACGGCTTAATAAGCCTGCAGCAAATTTTGTCATCATTAGCTAACACATTTTTACATATTTTTGCCATTTGTAGAAGTGTCCACTCCTTTGGTGACTTTTATTAAGTGCCTGTTGTCAGTGGCTTCCTGCGGCAATCAGTTTCGCAGTAATTACACCATATTTTAAGAAGCTCTTCTATTTTTATCAGTTTATGCAGTTCGGGCTACATCTGTGCTTCCAACTTCTGTTAAAAGGTCCGGTCCCTGATCAAAGCAGCCGTGCCACCAAGAATCCCCACGTGGCCACACCAGCCCCTGGAAGTCCCTGCCTCCATTAGCAGTGCTTCCCTGGGGCTGGCAGAGCTCAGCGTCACTGCATGGAAATGCTGCCTGCAGGGGAAATGCCATTGCTGCAGTGGCCAGACACACGCTGGAGGTCTAGATTTCATAGGAGCAATGCAAGCAGAGCTCATCATTGATGCCCTGGACTGGAACAGCTACCAGCTCAAACAGCAGGAGCTCACAGGCACGTGAGCTGCCATGCAAGGACAGTAAGGGGAAAGGAGCGATGACCCGGCTGGTGCCTGGGCCCTGGCTAACTGCTGGTGCACAAAGTCACACCACGCAGCCACCTTGGTCAGTTTTAAACACCACTCGAGAATCAACTCCTTTGTAACTTCACAACTACCTTGTAGCAAAACATCTTCACCGCTGTAATTAGGAACTGCAGCGCGCTGACCTGTTAGGTTCACCTGCTCCTGACTGCCAGAACAGGCGGCAGAGGAGGGTCACACTCCCTCTATCAAATGCTTTTGGTGTAACGGAGTGGGAGAAGTCTTCAGTCTTTGCACTGAAGACCTGAAAACACACGGGGAGCAGGCTGTGGGGAGGTGAGGGGTTTTCACATAATTCCCAGCAAATCCCTGATCTGGTTCTGTGACTGCTGACGCACACTCCGCATTGCCCTTCTCCCACCTGGTCCCAAAGACCTGTGCTCGGGTTGGTCGTACCTCCCAGCATCAGAGCAGAGATGACTGCATGCTGCAGCCCAGGACTACACAAATACAACAGGACTTAAGGAGATTCCCTACCATCCTGAGAGGGTGGCATGCTGAGAACTGGGTCTTTGCTGCCCAATTCCACTCAGCCTCAGTCCTCTCCCCACATGGAGCTGACCCACTTCATAAATGACGCACTCTTCCTTCTGTATCCAAATGCCACTGTATCATTTAGCACTCTCTGTGGGCTAATTTTCTCCCCCAGGGACAGTAGATTAGATCCCACAATTTCTCCCTCCCCCTGAGTTTTCAAAAGGTCTTTCAACTGTAATAAACTCAGGTACTTACACATCAATCTGCCTTACCTGGAGCACATGATAGAGGGGCCTGGGTCATAGCAACATCATTATAGTGAATTTTAAAAGAGAGCAATGGGAATACATAGAGAAATAGTCCTTCCTGTGCGGTGCCCTTTCTATCTGTACACTGAAGCTTAGAAAGCTCCTCCAGAAATACAGTATTTCTCACCAGAGCTGCAAATATTGAGGTAAGCACCAACTGATCCTCTGGAGCTAAACAAACTTTTCCCCCTTAAACTACAGACACATCACTTTGACTCCTGTCTTCTGCTGCTTCCTCCTGCTCCTTACTCCCTTGAAGATGCTGCACATCTGCAGTCACTGCTTTTCACTGCTTTGTGCTGCATTCTATATTGCCAAGGACAGCATAATGTGAGGAAAAAGAGAGGTCACAGCCTGGCTGCCCTTGGGAGCAGCACCAGCCCCCTTCCATATTCTGCACTGTAGCACCTCAGCTCCAAGCAGTTGGCTCAAAGACACTGAGGCAGATTATTTTATTTATGCACTTGCTTAACATTTTGCTGGACTGGTTGCTTGAACTGGGCCAAAAAAAGAACTCCAAACACTTGCACAACTCCTTGCTACAACGCCTGATATCCATTTACCCAGTTCCTGAACAAAATAACACAGATAGTACATGCTTCTGACTGAAGAGAACACCAAACCACACAAAAGGACCTCAGAAGGGCTCTCTCACCAGCCATCAGGTCAGGCCATTACTGCAATAAGGGTATTTTACTGCTGCATTCACAGGCTGATCTAAAATTCCTCTCCCATTAGGCGATGTACAAACACGCTCCAAAAGGTTTATGATAAAGGATACGAACGCACACTCAAGTGTCTTGAGGCATCCAGCCCACATCACGGCTTGGGCGGCCTGACGCCCTGCCCAGGGCTCTGTATGACAGACCAGCTGTGTGGTGACCAGCTTTCACCTCAAAATTCCTACTCACCACAGCTTTCATACTGGCTTATAAAGGCATTTTAATGCAGCGACTTGCCCCTGAGGACGAGAGTGCCTGGCGTTTGTTTAAGTGTCTTTATTAGACCTGAAACAAATACTGCATCATTTAACTTTGAGGCTTTTGTTGCTGGTATCAGTTGTGTTCTGCAAATCACAGACTCAAGACTGCATCTAACCCCTAATAAGCAAGCAAACTGCTATTCGTCCACCTCCCTGCTTTCCCCTGGCTGCTGTTATCTCTGTGTGAGACTGGGAATTGAAGGAAAGAATGACCCAGTGATTGTCTAAATCAGCCCAGCTCTAATTTACTGGAATATGGTTTGAGCAGCTAATGTAACACCTACTGTGAGCAAGATGGAGCTATCTCCAGGACTTCTGTAGGCTAGGAACATTCACTTAAATGGCACTGTCTGGCTGCACTCACTGGAGGGCCCGCCGTACCACAGAGAGCAGTTAACCCTTGGAATGGGAAATTAGGTCAAAAGAACCAAGCTCTCAATTGCAATTGGAAAAGTTAACTTTCTGCAGAAAATTGGGTGTCCTGTTTGCCTCTGACACTTTCTCTGCTTCTCATGTAGCAAATAGCTCAAGCAATTACAGCAGGCGGGTAAACAAACAGCAGTGAAGGCGTCCTCGGGATGCCCTCGATCCGGCAGGAGCTTTCCCCGCTTCCCCAGCCCTTGCTGATACAGTTACACAGTGTTTCCCAGGGCTGGATTAAGCAATTGGTCTCTTCCTAGACAGAAAGGGGTTGGCTTTTTTCCCCTTCAAAATACTGGTAGAGTCACAACAGAAGTCAGCACTTTCCCCAGCCCTGGTTCAGAATTGGGCTCCCCCAGAAACCACCTCTGTCCTTCAGCTCCTCACAATGAGGTGCAAATAGCAGCTCCTCCCTCACCTGCTGTCCAGAATGCTGCCCATTTCGGGGAAAACTCTGGGTTTTGTCCCGAGAAGTGCCTCATGACAGCAGCACCTGAGGGCACAGAGAGACACCCATCACAAATGCTTCAGATTCAAGGTCAGTTTGGATTGTTAAGTCACCATTCACATAATTACATATGAGACAAACACTGTTTCGGCTTTTTTTTTTTTCTTTTCATAAAATGTATTTGAAAGGCAGGTTTAAATAGAGGATCTGTTTACAAGAAGCAGTGCTTTTCAATACCCTATGGCATTCTACTTAAGAGGACATTTGTCTCACAACTGAGGCACAGAAGAGCGGAGTGCTGGATCACATCTGCCAGCTGCACCAGCTCAGCACCTCACCCTGCCATCACCCAGCTGAGTTCCCCCTCCAAGACTCAGGAGGGGGTTATCCAAGAACCCTGGAGCAGTCCTTCTCCCAGGGACCCACCCAGCTCCCTTCAGCAGGGATGCATCTTCAGATGCACCTTTGCAGAAGGTGGCTCGGATGTCCTCCCAAGCAGCACAACGCCACTGCGGCTGGCTTCTGCTGCACCCACATTCCTTTTCACTGACAAAAGGCAGAACTGTAACACGAGCAGGAACGCAACGCTTTCAGCATGAACTTTCATAGCTGTTGAATCACTGGTTTTTCGTTGCTCACAGAGCCAGACATCCAGATTAAGCTGCGTGTAATCCCTTTACCTTGCAACGCATGGGGTCACATGCAGGTAGCATGTAACCTTCTGGTTTAAAATCTGCTCTGCCTTCCAGCAAGCATGAGCACATTCCCATCAGTCAGCAGTTTAAGAGCAGACAAACTCCCACAGCCTGGAAAGCTCCATCAGTAGAGAGCATCCTTGTTCTGCTCTGCTTCTCATGTCAGGAGACACCTCCAGTCCTTTGCAACTCACACTCTACATTCTGCAGACTGCTTGCAGGAGCTGACTCACCCCCCATGGAGAAACCAACAGGCCACAGGGCTCAGCCTTGTCACAGCTGCACTGTGTCACCACACAGCCAGAGGTACAGATGGGCTGCAGGCTGAGGGAAAGCAGCCTGGGTGCAAGTAACACCCTGCTTATGGCCCTGCATGTTTCCTTCTGTTTTCCCAGAGCAATGATGCTGGCTTACACTGCGCCAGGGAAATTAACAGAGGATCCCCTGGTCAGCCTCAGATGAAGGCCTCCTCGTACTCCTTTAGTGGTACAGTTGGAAGTGGTTTGCCTGGTCAGGAATAAAGCACCCTGCTTTCTTCTGGGGACACCTTTCCAGGACAAGACAGTCCTTTCCTAAGGCTGGCCTGGAAGCAGACTGCAAGAATCAAAAGCCACTTCTGAAGGAACATTAACAAGTACAGCACTCTCAGGAAATAGAGAGAAGGCAAGAAAGACTGAAGTACAGGAGACAGATGTGATGTCAGCTCAAAGACAGCAGAGTAATTTCAGAGGCAGAAGCCCATGTCTGGCAGAGGTGCCTGGGTGTCTGGACTGCAGAGCCAGCCTCTGCCCCTCCTTGCCCCCAGCTCTCCCTCGGCTCACACTGACCATCTGGCAGCCACAACAGGGCATGTAACAGCAACGGAGCCTCCTCCTCCTTCTTCCCACCCAAGGGACAACCAAAGCCAAGTGCTGGGTGTAGCTGCTGCAAGACCTCCCAGGGAGCATTTCCAGATGCTCCCCCACAGTACCACCACTCCCTGCCCTCCATCACCTGAAGCGGGCAACCACCTCCACAGCCCAGCAGGTTCATCCCTCCCAGCACCTGCAGAGCACAACACTGGGGACCGACGGGTTAAAATGTCTCCCACACAGCTCAAATGAGTTACTTTTCATTTGAAAAACAAAAACCACACAGAACTCCTCAATGGGCTTTATCCTAATTTTCCTGGGAAATAATGACTTTCTGTTATTAAATAATGTAAAGTGATTGAGGTGAGTCATAAAGCATTTGTATTAACACTAATGGATCCACGATTAATTTTTTTCCTCTATTTTATTATTATAAAACTTGTCAGTATCTAACCCCCTCTGCTTCCTCTGTCCTCCCCATCACATTTTCTTCTCAGGGGAGGTAATCAAGACTTCACTTGAATTCCTCATTACTTGAAAGGCTCCGCATCACAATACGATAATGGGACAGTTTCATAATTACGATAAAAATCAGGGCAAGAGAAAACTGGAGAGGCTTTCAGTCACCCAGAAATGAAATAATTACTTCAAAATATGTTTTTAAATAAGGTAGTTTTGACTTTCTGCAAGGCAAAGAGAAACCAACCAACACACAGAAGTTGTGCATCGGCTTCACTTTGGGACGCCCACCCTCCCTCCCCACAGCACTGCTTCCTCCTCTGCCTCCCCAGCACAGCGCTGCACAACCACAGCTGCACCCTGCAGTGAGTGCTCTGCTTTTAAACGTTGTCTACAAAGAAATGAAATGATGAGAGGTGCTGTGTCTTCTTTTGAGTGGCTGCTATGTAGTTTCAGGAGACAGTACGGTTTGTCTTTGTTTACGGGCACGAAGCTGGTGGGACTTGGAGCACCCTGGTGCAGAGGGAGGTGCCCCTGCTCACTGCAGGGGGTTGGAACTAGATAATCTTGGGAGTCCCCTCCAACCATTCTATGATTCCACGCTTTACAGGATGCAGAATGAAACCCATAACCCTGCATCTTACCACTGATGCGCCTAGAGGCAAGCCACCTATTTAGGACAGCAGTTTCCCACTTGCTGTGGAAAACACCACAGGAGCTCAAGGTTTCTTACTATTTTTACCCAAAGATCTGCAGGCTTACACGGCACATTTAAACCCCTGCCTCCAGGAGTGGGACGCAGGTGGTGGCAATGAGGAGAATTAGCCCTGCTCACAGCTCTGAGATCCCACAGGACGCGAGGCTGGGTTAGACCTGACAAACATTAATGATTACCTTTATTATTCCTCCTAGAACCAGTCCGAGGCACCAGCAGCTAAAGATACGTCAAAGTCACCAGGCGTCACACATTGCGCAAGACTCCAAAGAAGCCGGAACGTGCATCTGAGAGCGAGAGCCCCGCGCTGCGGGACAAAGCGGGGCCGACAGGCGCGCAGCTGGGCCGCGGGATGGAAGCTCGGCTCGGCGCCGTTCCGCGTCTCCACACAGACGGCAACGCTGAGGCCTGGGGGAGCCGGCAGCCCCAGCTTCGGCCGGCTCAGGAGGGAGCGCAGGCGCATCCCTGGAAGTGTTCAAAGCCAGGTTGGATGGTCTGGTACTAGAAATGGAGGTTGGTGGCGCTGCCTGTGGCGGCGGGGCTGGACTTTCACGACCCTCGAGGACCCTTCCAAGCCCGCCCAAACCGCCACCCAGCAGCACCGCCTCACACCGCTGGGATTTATAACCCCGCCGTGAGGTAAGGCGGGACGGGATTGGTGGGTGTGAACAGGTGGCGGCAGCTGATTGGCTGAGCGGTGCTGCGGCTGCTTCGGCTTCGCGCCTCGGTCCTCCTCGGCCCAGGCGCGGCTCGGTCAGTCCCGGCTCTGCGGGCCGTGGAGGCGGCGATGCTGCGGAGCGTCTGCGCTGCTCCCGGCAGAGCCCGCTGAGACGATTCTGCCGAGCGCATAATGCCAAAACGCCAATGGAGGCAACAGGAAGGTCTTGTTTAACCGCGAACAAGCGCGGTGAACTCCTGACGCCGCCCGTCCCTCTCCTCTTGTCTTCCGCCTCTCGGCCGTCCGCTCACCGCTCGCACCGCCCCGCTGTCCCCGCGCCCCGTTTCCCTCTCAGCCGCCTCGCACGGGGCCCTCCCCAGTCGCAGCTCCATCCCCGCTGCCCGGCCCGGGACCCCCGGCACCCCTCCGCGCCCACAGAGGAGCTGCGTGCGGGGCCGGGCGGCGCTCGGGTCTGGGAGGCCGGCGGGGCCCGGGGCCGCGTGGCGGGGGCTCGGGGTGGGGACGGTCCGTTCTGCTCTGCTCTGCCCTGCGAGGCCCCGTCCGCAGCGCCGTGTCCTGGCAGGGCTGCGAGGAGGCCGTGAGCTCCAAGGCTGCAGCAGCTCCGAATGCGGGGAGGGCGAGGGGGGGTCGGCCTACAGGAACGTCCTGGTGTCCCCCCGGGGCGGGCGGGGGCCCGGCCTGGCTGTACCGCAGCGCTGCTGTGTGCTGCGGTGGAAGCCGGCAGTGCTGCAGGCGGGATGGTTTGATCCAGGCTGGCACATCCAGGGCTCCTGTAAGAGAGCTGAACAAGGGCCCAGTTCCCTTCTGACAAGAAGGAAATAAAACTGTGGGATTGTTGGCTTTGACAAATGCTTTCCCTGACACATTCATGACTTTGTCTCAGCAAAGGATAATGGTATAGACAGAGATTGTCTGTTTTTTTCTTTTTTCTTTTTTTTGGTGATTTAAATACAGTGAAACGACGATGTGATATCACCATAAAGTGGTTAAAAGAATAACATGACTGTGCACCCTCCTTCTTGAGTCTCTGGAGTGGAATCAGTTTAGATTGATGCGCGATAAAGGAACAAACTGTTGCCTGAGTGGGGCGGCTCTTGGTGCAATAGGCAGAGCTGTTATCAGACCTGTTAAACAAATAAAACTGTGAAGTGCAGACATTTTGTCTGAAGTGCACGCACAGCTTTCCAGGCAGCTGAGATCTTTTTGAGGAATCCTTGATAAAGGAACAAGCCTGTTCACGTTAATGGATATCATCAGGTGACGTTTTGAAAGGAGGTGTGAAGTGAACGGGGGATCTTTGTTCCCTGCACAAACACATCGTGGTTCACAGCAGCGCTGCCTTCTCCAGGATAAGAGCAGAGGAGGTCAGAGCAGCTCTGGAGCCACAGGTTCTGCAGAGCATCCCACTGACCAGCTCTGCCCTTAGCCCACGCTATGGAGGCCATCCAGCAGAGCCCTGACCTTGAGACTGAGACAAGCAGAATCGCACACCAGTCACCTCAAGCAATCTCCTTCACTTCTCCTTCATGCCACGCGCATCTTTTTCATGAATTTGCCTGAGCTTGAGTGAGAAGAGAGCTGGGCTCCCCTCACCCAGGTTTCTGGCAAAATTAGGTGATGTTCACTGCAGTGTTTTTCCCGAGAAAAGGACAGCAACAGCTCTGCAATTTGTTTGTCTGCCTGTGACAGGGAGAATTTTTCATATTACCGTCAGCCCTGGAGTTCAAACATTCACCTATTGGAAAGATGTCCGGCTTTGAAGGATATTTAATCTTATTTGAAAAGAGATAATTAGGAAAACACACACAAACACATGTGCCACACGCTCACAGTCTCATTAGGGGCTGCTTTCTTCTTCGGCTGAGAAGCAGGGTTTATTTTTATGGCGGGGATGGATGGCGTTGTGCTCAGTGAAGGTGTTTGCGTGCGTGTGAGCATCCAGCTGTGTGCATTCATGTGCATATGTAGGTGCACATTTATGTGTCTGAAGGGGACAGGTTTTAAGTTGTTGAAACCTGAGAGATTCCTCATCTTGCTTCTGTTTTTGGAAGCAGATTTTGATGAGGTCTCTCCCATCACTGCGCACAGAGCATCTAATCACGTCGCACAAAGACAGCCACAACTGACAATGCATCTCCCTCTTCCAGGAGAAAGGAAGAGGAGGACAAAATGAATAATTCAAATGATAATTAGCTGTGCAATTATTCCTGTTTTTAAAGTAACCTACAGGACAGAATATCAACGTATGAGTCACTGGCAAAGTATAAACAGAAACAATTTGGAAGATGCTGTCCTGACGCTTTAGAAAAGGACTTGTCAGAGGCTTTATCTTCTGATCTCACTTTGGCATCAGGAGTCTGTGATGCAGTGACGGGCAGCGAGGGCGTGCGGAGGGGACGCAGAACTCTCAGAGATGAGGTCTTCAGCTGAAGCCCGGTGCTTTGGGAAAGGAAAACCCTCTTTCCAGACGGAGCTGTAGTGCAGTGGACCCAGCCCCGACCCTTTCTGGTAGGGATGCATGCAGTCAGTCTGGACTTCAGCTATGCCTCAGACCTTCTCTTAACCAGCAGCCTTCCAAGCTGCAATCACCTCTTTAAAAATTTGTAAAACCTGGAGCGTCTCTCTATAACAGGAAACATGAAGCCTCTGTGGCTGGAGCAGCTCTCATCCAAGGAGACTCTGGGGCAGCAGCAGCAGCCGCCCGTAAAAGCAAACAGTGGGATGCCTCTTGGCACTGTAACACAAGAAGAGAAGAAAGATGTCTTTAATTTGCCTGGCAATGATCAATAAAGAATCAAATCTGACCTTGAATTTTAACGGCTCTGTACTAACAGAAAGCCACCTGCAGATGGATGGAGGAGAATCAGAGCCGCCAGGAGGAGGGAGGCAGGGTGGTGCTGGGAGCTGCGGGCTCACATGCTGTGCAGCCACTCCTCTGCCACCACGGGTGGGATTTTCTGGGGCTGGCAGAGGAAGAATTGCTCCATGGTGGCAGTGGCTGGGGACAGCCCCTTGTTGCTGCGGGAGGCAGCGTGACTCAGTGCTTCCTGGGCTTTCCCAGTGCTGCTTTACCCAGCAACTTTCACGAACCGTTTAAAAGCAAAGGCATTTTGACAGAAGTGGCTCGAGGGGCAGGCAATCCCTAGGGCCAGTGCAGCACGGCAGCCCCCAGGGCAGGAGGTCTCCCTGGTCCCCACGGCATCGTGGCACCGTGGCCTCCTTGTTGCTCCGGCTCTGTGATGTGCATCAGATCTGCACAGGCAGACAAGATGACTGCATGCCTAATCCACGGCCCTCACATTGCTTACAACTGGCAGAGAATCCTAAAACAAAGAGTTACACGTGCACTTTTTATATATATAAATAAATTCAGATGAGATTGACCAGTTGAAATTATATAGCAGTTGTTAACATTGGCATCTTTATTTGCTGCATCAATTGTATTTGGTTTAATCTTGTTCCCACTACGCTGAAAACATTTGACTCATCTTCTACTTTTTTGTTGATACAGAATCATTTTGACAGTTATCCTGTTGGCTGTTTATAAATATCTGCACTTTCTATAATCAATCATAACACAAATCCAATCACCTTTTCACTTTTTATTTGACCTTAATCCTAACAAATCTCCCACCGCTTTATTGAATTTGAGCTCATGAACAACAAATGAAGAAAGAGAATGAGGGAGTTTCCATGGCTGCCTGTCCGTCTGTCCGTGGGAAGGACAGCCTTGGGGAGCTGAGAGGAACCAGGAAAATGGTGCGTCCTGTGTCTGAGCCTGGGGTCCCGTGCAGGAGGATGTGGGGCACTTGGAGTGGCTCCAGAGAAGAGCCACAAGGATGAGCAAAGGCCCAAAGCTCCTCTGCTGTGAAGGAAGGTGGAGGGAGCTGAGGGTGCACAGCATGAGAAGGCTCCAGAGAGACCCGATTGCAGCCTTGCAGAAGGTGGAGTTACGTACAGAATGGAGGCAGACTGTTGGGACGGTCTGATAGTGATAGGACAAGGGGAATGCCTTTAAGCTAAAAGAAGGGAGATGTAGTTGGATGTTAGGAAGTTTTTTAGTCCGAGGATGGTGAGGCGCTGGCACTGCTGCCCAGGGAGCTGTGGGTGCCCCATCCCTGCGGGCTCTCGAGGCCTGGTGGGATGGGATCGTGAGCTCCTTGAGCTGGAGGCTGGCAGCCCAGCTGTGGCAGCGGGCTTGGAATTAAAATGATGTTTTACGGTCCCTTCCAAGCCGAGCCATTCTATGATTCTATGAAAGTCTTCATCTGTTGTCTGCTGCTGTGTGTTCAACCGTCTGGCCAGATCCCTTGGCTTTTCATTTCTTTCCATCCATAAAAGCCAATGCACTGAGCACTGGGGAATTGAAAGAGATGAGGATCACCTCTGGCCGCAACTCCTCTATCGTGTGGCAGGGATGCTTTAGGAGCCTTTCTGGACCACTTCATTGCAAGTCCTTCCCTTCTTCCATCCCCAAGAGGTCAGCATTTGAGGTTCACACAGAAATAAAGAAACAAAAACAATCCTGCAGTTAAAGGAGAGGGGAAAAGAAAAAAAAAAAAAGGATAAAAGCAGGGGAAGCAACTTTGTCCTTTGGTGCCAGCAGCACCAGGCTCCTGTGGTTGGAACCCCAATGAGAACCGAAGTATCTTCATCATTATCTAGCTGCAAATGGCAGCTGCTTTGCCAGCCACTGCTCGGGCAGGATGGTCTGTTTTACGAGGGCAGGAAGGGAACAGTGGGACAGGGAATTAAAATATGGGCTACAAATTGGAAACAGCAGGGGGCGAGGGGGATTCAGCTTAGCCGGCAGACGCCCAGCGTGCTCCCTATTTATGCTATGCCAATGACTTTGCTCTCAAGCAGCTTGCAGGAGAGAGAGAGGAAAAAATAAAAAGTATATAAATATATATCTTACAGTTTGCCTTGGCCCAAGTCCCTTTCCAAAGGGAAATCTCTTTGGAAACCAAAAGGCAGAGAGATGGTGGTGTCAGAGATGGGTGATGCAAAAGCCTACTGGAACTGTGGGCTGTGAGCAGGTCGCTCTGTCCAGAGAATGAACTGGTGGGCACAGAAAGGGGAGGAACAGATGGGGACAGAATGGTTGCAGTGATGGCTGTGTCTTCTTCTTGGGGACACTGAGCCCCACGTGAGTTCAGGCTCAGGCTGGAAACAGGATTGGACCTGACCCAAAGCTCATCCCCAGCCTTATCTCACATTCAGGGGAACTGAGCTAAATGTAGCTCCCGTGTGACCTCCATACCTCTGTGTCTCAGCTCCCTGCTTTCAGGATGAGAATCAGAGCCCTGCAGTGAGCAGCAGTGAGGTGAACACGCAGAGGTGCTCAGCATTCTGGCAGGTCTCTGGGGGGCCCAGCAGCCCCTCTGCTGCCCCACGCATCCCCTTGAGGCCGCCCAGCAGCCCCAGCTTGGCACACGCTGCAGGCAGAGATGCACGCAAAGGAGAAGGGAAATGGTGCCTGAGAGGTGCACCCCTGGTACAGCGAGGCTGGAGCTACCAGAAATAGAATCCTGAGACCATGAATTAAACACGCGGCAATCTCTCTTCTGTCTCCAGCAGGGAGTTCAGCTCAGGGCAGATCGCTCTTTTCCTTGCTTGAGTGCAGGGGCTCTTCCCCAGGAAGGCGGAGCAGGGAGCAGCAGCCTGACCAGAAGCGTTCCTAAGGAGACCCCTCCTGTGCCACCCACCCAGCGGCGCTGGGCTCCCTGAGCAGTGCTGATGGGGCCGGGCGCTTCCCAGCTCCTGGTTGGCACCGAGGAGGGGTGAAGCCCCTCCCAGAGAGGTGGCAGGCGATGAGCTGCATGCAGTGACTGCAATGGATGGTGGTTCCTCAGCCAGCACCAGAGCCTGGCACGGACTCTGAAACCCAGCAGAGCTCTGAAGGATTTGCCCTGTGCCTGCCTGCAGCCCCAAGGCTTGAGACAAATCCAGGAGCAATAGCGAAAAGGAAGGAAGTAATTTAGAGCCTAATGAGGGGAAATCCACAAAGCTCCGCTCAGCTGAGAGCTGCTTGAGGAGGGGTTTGATTTTCCTCTGGCTTTGCAGATGTTCCCAGCAAGTTTTCCTAGCTCACAAAGGAAAAAAGGTAGGGAAGAGGCAGCAGGATGGCTCTTTCCTTCCACCTCTAACATCGCCTCGTCAAAAGACCTCATGCAAAATGCACAACATTCACAATTCGCAGCTAAACCACATTTGCTGCACGGCTCTCACATGCACACGCCAGATGGCACGTGGGGACACAGGCAGTCCTGTGTGTTGGCTCCGAATGCAGCCTGCACATGGAGGGGCTGCAGGGAGCTCACAGCTCTCAGCCCTGCATGCAGCAGAGCACATTCCTCCATCCTTGGCCCACGCTCCCACTCCAGCCCCTCTCCTCCCACTGCTGCCTGCAGACAGCCTGAGCCCGCTCTGCTCTGCGCCACCCGCAGCGCTGCTGAAGGCACGTCCATGGTGGTGAAATGTGAGCGCAGCGCTGGTGCAAATCGACCCCACATCCGTGGGATGCTTTCTGTGGATCAAACAACCATGGGATCGCTGGGCTGGAATTCACGGCTCGGATACACACTGTGTGGGTACTGAGGATAAGAACCCCGAGGGCCGCAGTGCCACTTACTGCTCTGCGTGGGGATATCAGGGGAGAAGGAGCCTGCAGACAAGTTGAACAAAGCAGGGCTTTCAGGATCTTCAGATTCTCCACTTCTCTCTGCCCGTTCCTCTCCCTCACTGAGGAGCCCTGCCTGCTCCTGCAGGAGCCCTGTCAGCTGTCTCCCTCCTTTTCATCAGGTTAATTGGCCGCTGCCTTACCGGGGGAAATCTCGGCCCGGCTGTCAGCCCTGAGCCGAACTGAGCAGCCTCCAAAAGCTGCCGGGGACGTGCTGGTGCTGGGAAGGGTTTTTAACCTGTCACAGACAGCTGGGAAGGAGCAGGGCTCGGTGCCTCTAATTGCTCCTCGCACGGAGGTGCCTTGTTTATTCGATTAATTTGGAGCCATCAAATGCCAGCGCTCAACAAGCAGCTGCTGGGCGGGGGATGCTTCCTCTGCAGAGGATGAGGTGTGCAGACCCCCTTCTGCCTTCAGATAGCTCCAGCTCTCTGGCTTTAGAGGCATTAATGCTCGCTGTGCCCGCAGTGGGGGCTGAATTGAAACAGCGGCGATGTTTTTTCCCCAAAGTCTCTGGGAAGGTGTCAGAGCGGGATGGAGAGCGCTGGTCCGGGCCCAGGAGTTGAGTCCTCGAGGCTCTGCGATTTGGCCAAAGTGCTCATTGCCACTGGTAGATGAACAGATATTTAGACAGTAACAGATATTCCCTCATCCCGAAAGCTGCAAATCCCGGCCCCAAAGCGTCCTGCTTGTTAGCAAGCAAACTCCCCTCTGCTCTGATCTCTGGATGTCGCACAGCAGCCCTGGGAAATGCAAAAGCAAAGCAGCCAGGAAGGGGGAGAAGCACTGCTCATCCCCGGCACAAACCCTGAGCCACAGCAGAGCACGGTCCCTCTGCCTGCACTTCACAGCTCCTGTATGGGAACGGCCGGTCATACCTGTGTGCTCCTGAACTCCTTTCAGAAAAGCCCCGAATTTGGCTTTTTAGAGGGGGATAAAATGATAAAAAAGCCTTGTTTCAGCTTGCCCATCCGCAGTTCCATTTCCCTGAGCATGGGCAGCAGCCCTCCGAGCCATTGCTGTCTGATAGCTCAGCTTTTATTCCTGTAGATAATGAGTTTGGCAGGAGGTTAATAAGTGTCAACTGAAAGATAATTTAAGAGTTGTAAAGATAAATTTGTTGTGTGCTATTTTTCAGTGTGAGTGGCTCTACCTCAGCGCCCATGTGCGCACAGCACGCTCAGACTGCTTTCTAAGTCCATAATCTGCATGGTTCTGCATTATTCCATGAGGTACTGTAAATATCTGAAAGTCCCAGAAAAAAAACCCTGCTGCATGTAAAATCCCATCTGCCTATTTTTCTCCTTTCCTGGGCAAAGCGATTAGATTAACACACGTGGGGAAAGAGAAGAAAAAAGAAAAGAAGAGAAATAAGCTTCAGCAACGTGGCTCGTCCTCCGTTGCAGTGCTCAAGCTGAGAATTTTCTTGCTGGCCAGACAAGGATGTGGCCTTTATGCAGATTTTTGGGATAGAAAGGGAGGCTTTGAAAAGGTTTGTCCGGCAGCTGCTTTTCCTTCTCTTTTTCTTTTCTATGAAACTTTAAAATGTTTTTTTCTCCTTAAAAACTCCCAGCCCGCTGCCCCAGAGGCCGGGCGCCGCTGCCCACCTGTGTGGACGCTGTCAGAGCCGAGCCCCGTGTTTTCAACCTTAGGATCAACACAACGCTCAGCGAAAGCTCCCTGCGCCTCACACAGGTTGGGATCCCTCCCACAGCCCCGCTGCTGGGCGCTGCCTTCCCCACTCGCACCCCTCTGATCCCCTTCGCAGCAGCAGGGCTGGGTCACCAGGATCACTGCAGTGCCGAGCGCCCCGAAGTTGCAGATGATTTACATGTTAGATACGGGTAGCAACCAGAATCTATTTGATTAGGAGAGGCTTGAATTAAGTACCAAATTTATCTCTTTACATTGTCAAAGTTAATAGTAGTTTAAAGATAAACCTCATTGAAACCCTGCCTTCCCTGCTGGGCTAATTAACACCCGTTTAGGCTCTTAAACCTCTGACGGGTGTTTCAGTTCCACGGCTGCGGTACGAGGGGAAGCCGCTTTAACAAATCAGAGGAATCTCAGATGAGGAGCACGCACTGACCAGGTGCCGCGGGCTCCCAGTGCGGCGAGGGAGAGAAAAGCATTTCCTCAATTAAATGCTACCAGCAGGTTGAACTCTGAGTCTTCGGGGCCGGTGTTGCTCACAGTGCTGACACGAGCCGTGTTGGACGTCGAGGCCGGCGCTGCGGGTGGGCGGGTGGTGGAAGAACCCAGTGAGCTCAGCGGGCTCTGCTGGCAGCCAGCAGGGCAGGTCTGACCAGGGGGACGCAGCGGAATTCCTTGCAATGTGGGAGGCACTGGGAGAGCAGCGCCGGCATTCAGGGGCGGTGGGACGCGGTCTGTGGTGCAGTCGCTGCCAGGTGAGCCGCGTCTGCTGGACCAGCCCCCATCCCAGCCGTGGCAATGCCTGCACGGCTCCTGCTGCGAGCACAGGCTGATGGAAGGAGCAAGAGCAGGGCAAGGAGAAAGGGTGCTACATTTAATTAGCTCTCAGCAAAACCAGATTATTCTTAACATTAAACTAATCTTCAAAAAGGGAACCCTTTAAATGAAAAGAGAAAGTGCAAGGCTAGGAACCCATTAATTGATTCCTTATTCATTAACCTTTGCAAACCGCTCCAAAGATCTGAAAAACGACTTCCTTTGCAGCAAGGGCTTCTGCAGGTGCCTCTCACCCTCTGCGAGGCACAGGGCAGAACCAGGGCTGCTCCCCGCTTTGCTGATGGCAGCAATTCCTGCTGCCAGCCCTGCGCTCCTCCACGGCCGCCCTGCAGCCACGACAGCATCTCTGGTATTGAATCTGTGAACCTGGGAGTTCCCACACCCATCGCTGAGCCTGGCAGCTCATGTCCTCCAGTATCTGTTATTCCTTCTTCAATCCAGATCTTCTGGAGTGAGGGAATTTTCACTAAAAAAGTTCTTTCCTGATGAGATTGGGAAAACCAGCCTGCAAAGGGCTTCTGGGCTCAGCAAGGATGAGTGACCCTGAATTCAGATATGAACCCTTGGGTCAGCACTACTGGGAGGCTGGTGGGCAGGGGGCTGGGCTGGCGGTGGTGTGAGGTGCCCCATCCAGGAGGCAGACTGCAGTGTTCCCATGGCTGCTGGGGACAAGAAGAGAGAGCAAATCTGCTTGGCTGCCAAATGGCCTTTGTTGGTCCCCAGCAGTGCCCGGCGTTTCCCTGATGTGAAATGACACTTTTCTCTCTTTCTGGGGTCTCTTATTCTGGATATTTGGTTCTGGTGCCAGGCTTTGGACAGAAACCAATGGCTAAAAGCTTCTTCCAATAAACTCTGGAATTAACAACCTTCTTTCCCTGACCTCATTGGCACACAGGGACAAAACCCAGAAGCGTTTTCTCTTTTCACACAGGTTAGATAAAGGGAACCCAAAGCCTGATGGGCACAGACCAAAGGGTGCTCAGCATCCTTCCTCTGCTCCCGGCTCTGCCCTCACCTCCTGGCTCCTCCCCTGCTTCGCTCCGCATTGGAAGCCCGGTGCTCATTAAAGCAGTCCCTAATGAAACTCCATTGATCTCAATTATCCAGAGACAACTCTCAGTTATCCTGGGGCAGATTAAGCAGGTTGCAGATTAATCATAGCCTGCTAAGTGCACCTTCATCCCCATCGCTGGCTCCTTACGTCTTGATTTTGTTCTATGAAAGAAAGCACATCGGGTAACATGTGCTCCTCTTTCCCATGCCCTGCTACACCATCAGGCCATCACCTCCAGTCCAACCGTTTAACCTGGAGCAGAGGCCGAGCTCCCCTCACCCAACCTCCTTTCAGGAGCTGCAGGTGGCTGCCTCATGCTCTGCGTTATGTTGGCCTTTTCTCAGAGAAGAGCTTTGCAGGATGCTTCTGACACAGGGAAAGGTGAGCAGAAGGAAGAAGGTTATGCTGTAATATTCCCAGCCCCCCAAAAAAGAGGGAAGGAATGACAACGGCTCGCTGCCCTCCAATACAGTGCTGTTTGTCTATTTCCTTGAAGATCTTGGCTTCAGTTTACCCAAAAGGAAGAAGGGAAAAAAATAAGAAAAACCCACAACACAAAGCGCCACAAAAGCAGAGCAGGGAGAGCAGTGAGTCCGCCTGCTCACAGCCCTGTGCTCCCAGATGGAGCAGAAGTGCTTTGTGCAGATAATTGAAAGCCCTCAGCCCTGGAATGCAGCCTGGTGCAGCGGCGCTGTCAGCTTGGAGAGGGAGCAGCTGCCTATGGAGAAAGATAAACAGCAGAGATGGGGCTGCTGCTCCGTCCTGAGCTGTGAGCAGGAGACAGTCTTCAAATGGGGAAACACAAAGCTACACAGCATATGTATTTATTTATATATGATGCACCCACACGTACTGCTCTGCACATAGTAAATGCAGAGACATGGGTGTACAGACACAGAGAGACGCACAGACACACACGGAGCCACGGCTCCGCTTCCTGCCCTCACGCCAGGTGAGGTTGGGCCATGCTGACCCCCGTTAATTGGCACCTAATTAATCCTCCTGTTCAATTACCTCTGCTTCCCCCCTTTCCCATTTAGAGAGCCATAGTCTTTGAGTCCTCTTACAGCCCTCAGCAGAGGGTGGGGGCAATGGGGGGGAGGGGAGCGGTGCTCTGAGGGGAAAGGAGAAGGGAAAGGGGAAGGGGAAGGGGAAGGCTCCATCTCTGCTTAGAGAGCTGATCCCAGCAGCCAGAGGCCAACAGCAGAAATCCAACTACATCCCACCTTCCTCATGCCCGGGTCGCTTGCTGCAGTGCAGCCACATCTGTGCCCACCATCTCACAGCAAAAGCGACTTTTTTTGTCACGTGTGAATCCATGCAGCCAGCACTTCAGTGAATGGCAGAGAACCACTGTTCTGCTGAGAGCTGCTCTGAACCCAGAGAGTGGCAGTGCAGCAGGGCAGGGCAGCACCCCGTGGCCCATGGGAGCCGCAGGCAGCGCTCACTGCCCCTGCAAAGCCCTTCCCTGTGTGGGCCGAGGGGACGGGAGGGGGGGTGGGAGAAGAATCCATTTGCAATTACCAAAATAAACACCAGTCGGGGAGAAATGCAAATGCCTCATGTTGTGAATTACTTGACAGAAGAAGTGACAGCTTTTTATTAGGGTGATAACAGCGAGGAGTTTTAAAATAGAATAATCGGTGCAACAAAAGCAATTTTCATTCTGAATTCTCATTTTAAATGGATGATCTCGTTTTAATCAAGCGAGTCATCTCAAAATGCTTTTAATTACCAAAAGTCGAGAGCTGTATTGTAATTTTAATGTCTGGCTCTGGGCTCATGATGGGGCTCACACAGAGCAGGATGGGGGCGTTATTGCCCCATTCCCACATTCTGTGCCAGAGCAGGGCTGGAATTTACCACCCAGCCAACTAAAAGCCTTTTTGTTAAGTGTCCTCACCTTGCCGACAGACGCAGGATGGGCTCGGAGCAGAAGATATTTGTTAAACTCTGGGTCTGTTTATTTTCTTCCCCTATCTCCTTCTGTGCTATTTGAAGCAGCCGAGCTGCTAACAGCGCGTTTGACTTTTTGTGCTTTTAAAGGCATTCTGGGAAGCTGCCGCAAGCCGGGAGCCGGCAGAAAAGCACGGCGTGCTCCGCTGCAGCCGCGGCGCCGCGTCCTCCTGCGGTCGCCTCTGTCATCTCACAGGTCCGACGGCAGGGGCTGGGGGTCCCATCCCCATCCCCATCCCCCTGCACACTGATCGGGGATGACAGGCGCTGGCAAATGCGTTCTCAGAAGAGAATCCGCTTCCCTCCCCCCGTCTAAAAGCGATTCCTGCTGGCGCGCGCTGTTTACACGCAGGGCTGAGCCGCCGCACCGCTCCGTCGCGCGGAGGTGCGAACGAAGGCAGCGCAGCGCAGCCCCTCGGGCGGCAGAAAGCGGCGCCGCTCCGCTCGCAGCGAGAGGGAAAACCTGCGAGCCGGAGGCCGAAAACAGCGCGGGGGAGCCGGGAGCTCCCGCAGCCCCACGGCAACCGCGCGGCTGTGGGCTGATGGGCGCGGAGCGGCACGGCGTTCTGCCCTTCTTACTCTGCCGCCCGGTGCCATCCAGCGCTCCTCCCCCGTTCCGCGCCTGGGCTTCGCTCACGCCCGGTTCCATCGACGCTGCGCGTTTATCTGCCGCTCTGCTCAGCTCTCTGGCCGTGCTGTGCTCCCCCAGGACCGGCCGAGTGCTGCCTGGCCTTGTGATGCAAGCAGTCTTCCCGAGCAGGCTTTCTTCTCTCTGCAAAAGGGGAGAAAATGCTGATTTTTTTCTTTTTTTCCCCCCTATTTCTGCCAAAGAGCATCAACTCGAGGTGAAATATTTCCCAGTGCTGACAAAAGCTTTGATATTGTAATGCCAAATCCATCAAGCCAAAGCTTTTAACTGTGCGTTGTTCTTTTTAAAAAAATATTGGATTTGTGATGTCTGTCCTCCTTCCTTTTGCCCTCGATTGATCCTCTGTCCGATTTATCTCCTCCATCTCACCAGGCCGTGGCCTGCAGCCCGCGGAGACGCCGCATCGATTGCTCGGGATTTTGGATAAAGCCAGCCAGTTATTTTCCCTTCCCCTCCTCACCTCACCTGTTGTTTATTCTCTAACCATCCCTGCCCGGATTTCTCTTTGATTCGATTGACTCGAAAGCACACATCCTACAGTTGTGAACTGGGCTCGAGGCTGCTTACAAAGTAATCTTAATATTCAAAGAGTTATTTCATGAGTCAAAATCGTTCCTCGGCGCTTCCAATACCGAATGTTCCCCATCTGAGAACACAAGTTTCATCTGGAATTCACTCGTGACAGCAGTTCAAAGCCTGGCCCAGGGTCACTCAGGTCCAGCGGCCGAGATTTGGTGTTGGGGATTAAAGCTTAATGAGGGCTTTTAGCACTGAAATTATGAAAAGAAAAAGGTTCCAGGTCCATCCCCCATTCACGTGCACAGCCTCTCTCACTGCGGCGCTCAGCTGCTCAGGGTCACGTCGGGACGAGGAGCCCCACAGCCCCCATGTCTGCCTCCGCCCAGGGCAGCTCAGTGCTGCAGGGCTGAGTGCTGCACCTCGAGCAGCAGCATTGTGAGCACCAGCAGAGATTGGAGTTCCCCTCAGAGATGCTCAGTGAGGATTAATCACCATGAAAACAGCACTGGCTTCGATCTGATAAAGCCTTTGAGAGGCTGCAACAGGCACCTCATTACTCGGAGGTCACAGATGCTTGTCAGAGCCAGCCTGAGCAGAGCAAACCCCACTGCTGTGAGCTGTGTGCTGTGAGTTGTGTGCTGTGTGCTGTGCTGTGCTGTGCTGTGTGCTGTGCTGTGTGCTGTGTGCTGTGTGCTGTGCTGTGCTGTGCTGTGCTGTGCTGTGCTGTGTGCTGTGCTGTGTGCTGTGCTGTGTGCTGTGAGTTGTGTGCTGTGTGCTGTGCTGTGTGCTGTGTGCTGTGTGCTGTGTGCTGTGCTGTGTGCTGTGCTGTGTGCTGTGCTGTGCTGTGCTGTGTGCTGTGCTGTGCTGTGCTGCACTGGGTGCCTGCTGCCACCCTCAGCCCCCACGCGCTGCTCTTAGAGCTGCAAACACGAGGTCTGCTTCACACAAACCTCACGCGACCGGCCGCGCTCTTCCCCCCTCCAAAACTGGGAAGCTTAAACAAGATGCATCATTTATGCACCTAGAGGAGCAGAGAAAATCAGAATTGAAAACAGACTGGTGCCTCTGTCTGCATGTGTCTGCATGAAATATTCAGCACAAACTCCGAGTCCTGCTGCGTGTCAGGGCTCAGGAGTGCTGCATCTCCATGCTCCGCAATCAGAAACCATGACAGCTCACCAAAAAATAACAGCGGCGTGGCGCAACAGATACCATTTCAGGTCAACCACGAGAATGAAAAGGTGTTTTGAAGCCTTTTCAATATTTAAACCGAGAATGAAGTACATCGAGACCCAGTCGCTAATGGCTTCTAGCCTTGCACTGCCACAGGATGACGGGGAAATTGGATGGCTTGCTGTGATCGCTGCAGAGAGTGGGGAAGGGTGAGAGAAGCAGCACTGCCTGCTGTGATTGCTGGATGCCCGAATTGCAGCCAGGAATGGGCACAGAGAAAGATGCGGGCAGCAAATAAGCACTAACAGTCTTATCTCTGAGGGGAACAGTGAGCAAAAGGGATCTGAGGGATGGAACACCTCTGTATGAGGATGGACCGAGAGCTGGAGCTGTGCGGCATGGAGGAGAAAAGGCTCCAGGCAAGCTGAGAGCGGCCTCCCAGGGCCTGAAGAGTCTGTAAGAAAGAAGGGGATGGACTTCAGCAGGCTCCATGTGATAGGACAAGGGGAAGTGGCTTCAGTCTAGAAGAGGGGAGATACAGAGCGGGTGTAAGGAAGCAGATTTTTATGGCACTGCAGAGTGCCCAGAGAGGTGGTGGTGCCCATCCCTGCAGGCAGCCGAGCTCAGGGGATGGGAGCTGAGACTGATGGAGCTGTGGGTGCCCTGCTTCAGGGCAGGGAGTGGGAAGTGATGGCTCTGGAGGTCCCTTCCAGCTCTCACCATTTGCTGATTCTCCGATTCCAGTTCCCAGCAGTGTCTGGGTGCTACAATAAATAAAAGCACTGACCTGTGCTGAACTCGTACAAGATGAGCGCTGACCCAACACCCGCCTCTGGCACAGCCCTACCACGGGTCCCACAGCAAGTGCTGCGCTGCGCGGCGCGTGGGGCACGGAGCGCTGCTCAGCTCTGCTCTGCGCAGGGCTTCCACGTGGATGGGGATCAGCGTTTCTCCATCTCCTCCACATTGGTGCTCTATCTGCTCCTGGTTCTCCATGCAGTTCTCGTGCCCTTGTCTCCTCCTTGTGTTCCGAGTCCTTCGGAGCGGACAGGAGCACTAAAAATAAATCCACCCGTCAGGTTTCCCAGTTATTACAAACAAAATGTCCTTTGCAAAAAATGTAACAAGTAAAATCCGCATATTGTGTGTGCTTATTCACATAAAATATTTAGAAAGCTCCTAATGCTTTTATGGCTGTAATTAATCTTGTGTCGTGTTAGGGAGAGAACAGCTCGTAAAGAAGCACTCTGGCGGCAGGCCGAGCTCAGCTCCCCGGGTGAAGCCACGATGTGGCCGAGCCCTGGGGGCCTTGGGTGCTCGGGGGTCCCCCTCTGCTGCGACGGGAACACGAGGGCTGAGCTGCAGCTCTGTGCAGATTTATGTTCCTATTCATCATTCAAAGCCATTGGGGCTTTGAGCTTCCCCTGAAGGGAGCAGGAGGGTGCAGGTTCTGCCCGGGTGAAGCGGCCCCAGCAGTGTGTGACAAGGCCAGAACCAGCGGGATGGGACAGCTTTCCGCGTGGGCTGTGTGCAGTTCAGCCCATGTTGGGCCCCCAGCTGTTATCCCTGCAGTTCCTCCCCTGCACTTCCCCAGCTCCCGCACACTTCTGCACGAGCATTTGTGTTGGCTTTTTCCCTTCCTTTAGTTGACTTTCAGAGGAGCCGATCTGCCAAAGCCGCCCATTTCGGCTGCAGATGCTCTGTGTTGGCTGCTCCAAACCCCTTTAAATAGCCACTGCTAAATCACGGCTCTGTCAGGCGATGCTCTATTTAACAGAAGCTGCCCGTCTCGCGCAGCAGCCGCGGCCCAGGAATCTCCTCCCGAGTCCATTTTCTCAGTGAGTGGCAGCAATAAATAAAATGCAGCCAGTCGGTCCTTGAAATGCTCCCGCGGCCTCTCGCTTGATTACTTCTGCCCAGGATTTTGCCAACCGCGGCGCAATCTCCTGCCAGCGCTGCCTCCCCCTTCCCACTCCTCCCCGGTGTGGGGATGCAGGAAGCAGAGCAATGGGGACGCGTGGGGACGGGATGCCAACAGCACAGAGCGGCAGAAGCGGCTGGAGGACGTGTTTTGTGAGGGATGCCCGAGTCGGAGCCCCCGCCCCAAAGCTGCAGTGAGGTGGACAGTGAGGTCCTGCCCAGGAAAGCTGCCGGTTTGATTCTTACAAGAGTGAGAAATGCTTCCCCCCCACACACTCCTTGGCTGTGTTCCAGGGTAGTTAATTGCATTCCGCCTGCCCAACATTAATTAATTTGGTGTCGTGCAGAGACCGCAGCGCTGGGTGCATCTGGGAAAAACCCCCATAAATAAGGGAGAGAGCGAGGCAGGCAGCGGGCTGTGAGGATCAGCATCCAGACCCCCCATCCCAGGACTCAGCCCACGCCCTGCAGCACCAGACCCAGCTCCGTTCGCTCTGGCTCTTGTTTGCTTTCAGCTCCAAGCGAATGGATCCCAGGTGCACGTGGTGGTCACCTCCAGGCTGCTCCTGGCATTCCAGCTGGGTGAGAGGACAAAGTTCTTCTGCAGAGATCCTGGAGCAGGATTCCCAGGGCAGCGGTCATGGCCCCAAGCTGCCGGAGTCCAAGAAGCGTTTGGACATCATTCTCAGAGGGAGGGTTTGAGCATTCCTGTATGCAGCCAGGAGTTGGACTCGGCGATCTCCATGGGTTCCTCTCACCTCGGGGTGTTGCTATGAGTGGCGTGGGATGCTGCTGCCGGCTGAGAAAACTGCTTGAAGACCAATGGTTGGACGGCAGGAGCTGGGTGCAAGCAGCTGCTGGGCAGCGCTGGGCTGGGCTCAAAGAAGGTCCCTGGGATGCAGTGTGGCCATGGGACAGAGCTGGGATCCATGCAGAGCAGAGGTGGTTGTGGTGCAGGGAGAAATCCACTCTGCAATCACTGCGGCTCTGCGCTGTGCCCTCAAACAGGACGACATGCAGAGCAGGCCTGGGGAAATAGAAGAGGTCTCCTGTGGGTTTTTGGAGGCCCACAGGGTCAGAAATGTGAGTGGAAAACAAGCCACAGTGTGCATCTCCAGTAAGGTGCTCTCAGGGAGACCAAAGCTGCACCGCTGCAGGACAATTCCCACTCCTCGCAAGAGCCCTCGGCCTGGGATTTCTCCAGGTGATGCTGTGGAAGGAGCTGCCAAGGGAAACCCACTGCATCCCAGCGGCCGCCCCACGAGGGCTGAGGCAGCACTGGAGCAGAGGCAGCGCCGTACAGCCCTGAGCTGCACCTCCCCTGCAGGGCTGCTTTTGGAAGGCAGGGCTGTGGTGGGAGAGCCCCTGCTTGCACAAAGAACAGATGCTGATTATTTTAAACCCTACTGTTAACTCATTAAAGCAGCTGTCCACTGTCCCCTGAAGACAGATGAATTAGGATTCAACTCATCCAAGAGCGCAGTGCACAAGATGTGACCACACAGAACGTTAACGAACCCACTCCCATCACTCTGTGACTGCAGGCTGGGGGGTCGGGGAGAGCTGTGGGGTGGCAAAGCAGGGCATCTGCCCCTGCATGGAGGTACAGCACAGACCTGCGGCTCCCCCCAGATGAGCCAAAATCACAAGCTGCGTCCAGTTTGAGCTTCTTTTCTTTCAAATTCTTCCAGTGATATTTTTTGAGGCTTGTAGCTGGGATCTCCATCTCCTCCTCTCACCTTCGGCCTTCATTCCCCAGCTTCCACCCTGCTCCCGGGGCAAGTCAGTGGGCAGGCAGGAGAGAAGCCCCTTCCCCACTTCCCCACCTACAGTCATGGCCGGGGCACACAGCAGCACTGGGGATGCAGGCAGCAGACACAGCACAGCACAGCACGGGGTGGGCATGCCTGACATGGTTTCCCGTCCCTGTGTGATGGCAGCATGTGGGCAGAGCCCTCACATCCCCTCAAATCTCAATGTCCAGTCTGAAAGCAAAGGGAAGAGCACTGGGAAACAGGCACTGTTAATTGGGTGATGGAAAATGGGCAACCGAGATGCTTGGGTGAGGAGGACGCTGGTTCCCTGCCAGAGGCAGCAGCACAGCCATGGCATCTCCCACTGCTGGAAGAGTGCCTTGTTCAGGATCAGTTAATAGAGGATCCAGGTGATTATTTCAGACCTCCCATGTGTGACAGCAGACCGCATTGGAGCGATTTGTAATCTAACAGAGACATTAACCTTTTAAAGCATCTCCCCAGCTCCCTGGGGCTGCCGAGGCGCTGTCTGTTGTGCAGGGGAACAAAAAGCCCTGGTTATTACTCAGGAGTGAATGGCAGGGATGAGCTTTACATATGTGAGATCAATAAATACATATCCACAGCCCACACAGAGCATGGGAGAAGTGGAGAGGAGAGGGTCGGGAGATGTGGTGCTGCCCAGCTGGGTCGCTGTGGCTATCGGGGAGATGAGAAGGGGCTGACTGGGCTTTAATCTCTCTGCTCGGGGTCCCCAGGACCAGCACTCAGCTCCAATGCTGGTAGGGGCTGCTCGCTCCCGCCTCCCTCACCTGCCTCCCTGCACACAGGAGAGGAGAATCCGGCCCTTCCATGCGCTCCTCATGCATCGCTGAGCGGATCTGCAGGTGAAGCAGCTCACGAGGCACAGCGGTGGCCTGCGCCGATTCCACTGAGCGGGGCTCTTATCTAAATCAGATTAGAGATGCGAGAGAGCCGCAGCAGCAGGGGCAGCGGGCGGAGGAGCGAGAATGTGATAGCAGCATGGGCTCGGATGCAGCGGGGAGTAAACGAACGGCTCAATCCTCGCCTCTGGCCAGGGGCTGCCCAGCAAACAGCCACTCACCTGCATCTGCAAACTTCCCTCAACTGCTGCAGAGGGTGCAGCCCCAGAGCAGCAGCTGTTGGTCAGCAGCAGGAACTCAGGGGCCCCGTAACCGGGCTCTGTGCTCTTGCAGGGCCATCTCACTGTGGTCTCACAGCGTGCGCCCTGCGGGGGAAGCTGGGGGGTTTGGTGGGGATTTCCCTCCAGATCTGAAATTCGGTTCATGGGGATGGCACACAGCAGTGGGTTTGCTCCTGATTTCCATAGGACAGCATCCAGGAGGAGCTGCTGCATTCTCTCTGCTCCCCTCTCTCTTCGAGGGAATCACATCTGCCACACACACAGTCTTTGGGAGCTTTTCTACCTTTCTTTTTGCTCCTCACCCTGCAGATTTCCTAGGAGCTGCCGTTTGCAGCTATTGCCTGGTGGGTCTCCCCATGGTGGCACACATCATGCTGAGATGTGATGTGACTGAAGCCATAAAGGGCTTTTTTGTAGCTGTCACTGTGGATAAGAGCACACAGAGGAAGGATTTATGTGTATTTTCTGTCCTTCTTCACTCTACTACCTCCTCCAAGCTCCAACCTCTCAAACTGGAGCTCTGACTTAATTACACCCTGCTGAGTAAAGAGGCTGGTTTAGAAATCAGGCACGGAGGGACGTGGTTTGGGGCTTTGCTGGCAGTAAAGGAAGGGGAGACAATCCAACTTTGAAGGAGGAAGAGGGGGAAAAGCTGTGGCTGTCAGTACTTGGGCACACTAACATGGTCAAGAGCTGTAAAAACGCACAAGACTTTCTGAAGAATCACCCAAATGGGCTTTGGGCTGAGTATTTGAAGTCCTCCACTTCCTCCTAATGCATGTGTCTAGAAACCCAACTCCAGCTGAAGCTTCCCGTGTGGCAGTTCAGGTCACTCAGTGCATGAACGGGATGAGGCCTCGCCGTGCCTCAGTCCCCCCAGAGGCACGGTAGGGCTCGAGGCACGCAGCTGAACCATTCCAGGTTTTCCTCAGCCTCGTGGCCACGTGGAACTGAGATGGGGGAACTGAGGCACACAGATGATCCCTCCCACAGGCACAGAAGGATTCATTGTCAAAGCTGAGCTGGTGGTGGTGCTGTCCCTTCTCCCGTCTCCTCCTCTGCATGAATCTGCTCAGTAAGATGACATTCTCTGGTGTAAGGCTGCCAGGGAAGGTCCTGCCTGCACAGCAGTTGGCAATAATCAGACAAACCACCTCCAGCCCGCAGCCAGCGGCTCCCCAGCAGGGATTTCTACAGGGACAGCTTCATCTCCCCCAGCCCCGTGCTGCAGCATCTGGTGGCACCCAGCAGAAGCGGCTCCCATGGCTGCGTCTCGAGCTCGAGCGCCCACACCATGCTGGCAGACCCCGCGCCGCCCTCCTTGCTCTGCCACCAACCCAAGGGACGCCTCCCAGGTTGTCGTGCCGCTTTGTGCCTCCATTTCCCCATCTGCAGAGTCTGTTAGATGTCTGTACTTATTTCTCTGCTGCTGACATCTAGCTGCCTCTGATTCAACCAAAATTGAGACCCTAACCAGACCATTCAGACTTCTAGAGGAGCAAGCTGTGGTTAAAGGTGATCTTTGAAATATCCCACAGGCAAAGGATCCAAAGAGACGTAATCCAATCCAATCCAATCTGCTAAAGCCATCTCCCAGACGCATAGATTTAATGGAGTTTAAAGCCAGGAAGGCCCGCTATAATCTTCTCAAGCTGTGTTTCTGCACGGCGGGGTGGGAGGGAGGGGGGACTGCAAGTCCTCTGGGCTGTGAGGGATGCAGGGAGTTTGCAGGGATGGAAGGTAAGGTAAGGGTGGGAATGGAGATTTGCGGGGTTTGGAAATGCCACTGAGGAGATGGAAGACGCAGACCGACCACACATCACTGTGCTTCCCTCAGACTGCGCTCAGTTCACAGCACAAACCGGGACCAAAGCCACGGCGGCCGGAGCACAGCCACAGGGCAGCTCCTCCAACCCAGGCTCCACGTGAGCAGCAAGGCGACCTTCAGCCTCTCTCTGCTCTAAGAATAAACGGGCTTTCCGTTTTCTTCACCCCGATTTTCCTTCCTTCTCCCTCGTCTCCTGCAGAGCAGCTGCCCACGGCCCCGCGCTGCCCGGCGCTGGCGGTGCACACAGGGCCTGGCTTACGTCGGCTCTGACGAAGCCGAACAAAAATGAGCTCCGGAGGATTTTAATTTTCTGAGCTTTAGACGAAAAGGATTCATTTAAAGCCTTTAAAAGATTTAGCCCACTTTGCAGTTCCTTCCAGAGATCGGTGTTGTGCTCTTTAAATAGGAGACATGTTTTAAAGCTCCTGCCATCATTTATTAAATTAGCCTCAGACTTGTAAATGCAGCTCTGCCTTATTGAATCTTGTAATATTTATTTGCCAAGTTGTGATATTTGAAATTGTGCACGCTACGCAGATTGGGGAAGGAGGGAGGTGACGGGGAAGGCGTGAGGGAACGGGGGAAGGAAACCACTTCCACTGTAAATTGTGTAAATACATTTGCACGTCCCAGGAGGGGTAGAGAAAAGGTATTGTAATTAAAATGACTGCCAGGGTATTTTAAACAAGGGAGAATAAATAGATTTTTCTCTGCATGGCACAGGCTCCTTTAACATGGAAACTTCGTGACAGAAGATGATTAAAAATATCTTATGGCGTGTCTGAAATCTGCAAGCTTTGATGAGAAAAATGTTCTTGGGAATGAAAGGAGATCAAGTGAAGGAGGAACAGTCTCCTACACAATGTTTTATAGGCCCAATTCACGACTGCAGATGTCGTGGAAAATAATTCAAGAAAAGCCTTTTTAAAAATTTTCTGCTACATAACAGAATGGGGGGAAAATACCCCGAGGGCTCCTGAAGGGAGGAGCTGCGCTTCCTCCGCTGCCCGGGGCTGCGTCCCACCCCATCCCACCCCATCCCACCCCATCCCTCCCATGGTGAGCAGGGCCAGGTTAGTGGCACCCACTGCCCACAGCTCCTCCCGGCTCCTTCCAGGGCTGCCCGGACAGGGGATGATATCTGGAGGCAAACAGGCCGGCAGCTTCCCCTGTGCCCAGCCCCTTCATCCCAGGGATGGCTTCAGCCATTCTGCGGGGTCCAAACCTCACCCCAGAACCTGGGGGTTTTGTGCGGGGCTCCGAGCAAGAACAGCTGAGTTTGGAAGGGTTAAAGCAACAGAAGAGGCAGCAGGAAGGGAAGCAGCTGGGAGTGAGCGGGCTGGATGAACCCACAGTGCCAGGGAAGCAGAGCGTTGCCCTCCCCGCTCAGCTGGACAGGCTGGAAGTGCTCCAAACACGTTTTCCTGCATTTTTGTTTCAGTTTTGCAAAATTTCCTCTGAAATAGCTTTCCCTTAAGAAGTAGATCAATTAAGCAGAAAGGAAGAAGAAAAAAGAGATTGAAAAGCACCTTTGTTCAGGGCCCCAGCATCACAAACGCTCGCCGGAGCTGGCAGCATCATCACAGCTTTGGTGCTGGGCAAAACAACCCCGAGGTGAGCAGGGATGTCACCCAGCAAGACGTTCTGTGAAGATCTGGACCCTAAAGTTGTGAGCGCCCGATTCACAAAATGAGTTCTTTCAGATCATTTTGAATAGGCTTTCTCTTCCTTTTTCTTTTTTAATGATTCTAATTTTTCTACCGCTCAGAGACCCAGACACGGTAACCACGGAAACTCACTTCAGGCAGAGGGAGTCGAAAAATACAGGAGCACCACCAACAAACACAGAATCTAATCATCTCCCCTAAGTGTGACATTAAAAGGGCCGTGTGATGATGCATAGCTGAAATAGAGGATTTCATTAGTGTTTGCTTCATAAAACATTCTCCTCCTTATTAGGGTGTGCTCACACTGGGACCTGTGGTGCGAAGTGCTGCAGAAGTCACAGCCCAAACCTGTGTTCAGAAGTGCAATGAGATGAGAGGGGCCCGGGGGGAGGGCAGGGATGTGGCACCGGGGAGAAGCATCCCTGCAAGCCCCTGATGGGATCTCTTCCTGCCCAATACTCAGAACAGGGGGAAGAAGGGGAAATTCAGAGGAAAACATGCCCTAGAGAAACCAAATGCTGTGCAAGAAGAGCTTTATCTCAGTTTCCCCAATTGCTTTATCTAAAAAGCAGCAGACAGAAGTGCTCTGCCAGGAGGCGTAAACCTCTGCAGGTCTCTTCCAGAGGGGCTCAGCACTGCAGTGCCTCCATCCCTGCTGGCCCTGCTGCCATTGCTCCCAAGCTTCCACACCTCAGGATAAGCCAACTCCCTTCCGCTGCTGCCCATATTTTTCTGCAGCAAATGAACCTCTCATCCCTGCCTCCACCTTGTGCTGGGAGACCTTCATGTTCTCACTGTCCTCCAACCTGCAGGATGGCACCTTGGCAGGCCTGTAGGTCTGGCCAAGGGTGAAGCAGGGAGCAGAGACAGGAGAGGCAGAGGGGAAGCAGAGGTAGAGCAGGAATGAGGGAGTGCGTGGGGATGGAGCGGGAGGGCTGGCAGCTCCGCGGTGCCTTGAGGACCAGCCCAAGTTCTGCCCCACTGCCCCCCGAGCATCTCTCTAACCACGACAGCCTTGGCACAGGCTTCAGCCAAGCTCTGTTGCGGGCCAGTGGATCCTGTTCCTTATCCAGTTCTACACATGCTACTCCTGGAAACAGCTCAGCTCCTCACATA
Organism: Tympanuchus pallidicinctus; assembly: GCF_026119805.1. Taxonomy (NCBI): domain Eukaryota; kingdom Metazoa; phylum Chordata; class Aves; order Galliformes; family Phasianidae; genus Tympanuchus; species Tympanuchus pallidicinctus. The sequence goes on from NW_026294756.1 coordinate 1,479,218, forward strand.
CATGCTGGGAAGAAAAGAGAAAGCAAAGAGGAGGGGGCAGAGAACAGCAGGGAGGGAAGGTCAGGGAACGCTTTCTGGCAGGATGAGCCCAGGGAGGGTGGCTGCAGTGGGTTGTTGAGAATGGCAGCACCGGGCAGGAGGAGGAAGGAGGTGACTTCATCTCATTCCAAAGAGCTGACAGATAGCAGAGGATAAAAGCTTGGGAATCCCTCGGCTCCACTGAGCAGAGCTCTCAGCTGCCAAGAACAGAGAAGGAGATGGAAGCTGGGGTTTGAATTGCAGGCTCAGCCTCCAGCCCTGGGTCTTTCCCACGCCAGAGAAAAAATCTGAAGAGTGGCACAGCCGACAGGAGCGACGCCGGGAGGGAAACGGCTGCGACGGCCCCACCGCCCCGCTGCTCAGCGGCTGCCAGCGGCCTGCGGGGCTCCGGGACGAGGAAGAGCGAACATCTGCAGCCGCTGAGCCGCGCCATCCATCACACAGGGCTGCGTGGCAGCACGGCGAGCGCTGCTCCTGCAGCTCCGCCTGGCAGCCGGCCGCCCTCCCCTGGACACCGTCCTCCCGTCGGTCCCCAGGACGCCCCCTTCTGCGGGGGGTCCCGCAGTCACCCCTCGCTGCCCGCACTTCCCGCTGCTCCTCAGCACAGCGGAACGTGGCAGTGGTGCGGAGCCGTTTGGCGCTGCGGGGGCTGCGGGGCCGGCGGTCCAAACCTTCGGAGCCCCCGCCGTTCCCAGCCGGTGCCCACGGCGGCTCCCCGCTTCCTCCCGGGCTGGGGACCCTGCCGGGGGGCTCTGACACCTTAGGATTCAAACCCTGAAAGAAATTTCCCTTCTTTCCTCTCTCGCTCCCTTTTTCAGCTGCCCTTGATTCTGCGCACCCCAGGCCGAACCTCCAGCTGCCATTTGGAAAAAAAAACCATAATCAAAGTAATTACCACCTCCACTTCAGACATTACATTATCAAGCTAACCAGCTACCCATTGAAGACAATTAATCTGCACAGAGGCACCAAAAGAAACTGTCAGCAATTAGAAGTGGAAGCACACTTTTGTAGTTAATTGGGAATATTGCACGTCTGTTACATCTTTAATTAGTTGATGGAGTGTGTCCCTTCTCAGACATTTTTCTTTTTTAAATTATACCTGGAATCAACTTTTTTTTCATGATCCTTTTTTTTCCTGCAATGAAGCAAATAAATAAACAGTGTTTGGAACTGGATTCTGGCGTTTCCTTGCACTGCAGCTCAGTGTGCACACAGGACTTTAAAGACCTCCAAGAGATAAGAGGGAAAAGTTCTTGCTTTCAGAGCTTCTCTTTTTTTTTTTATTCTTAATCTGATTTTAAGACCTCTCCTCTGTGTTTTCACACTTCTCCCATAAATCTCATTTTCTCCCTTTCTCTGGGGATCATCAGGTGAAGGAACACTCAGGCCTGGCAGCTGAGCACAGCCAGGCACACACTGCCATACATTCATTTTAACACTTATTTGTGCAAAGGTTCTAAATTTTATCTTTGCATAATGACGCTGCTTTGCATATCTATAGCCGCTTTCATCCGATGATCTCAGTACATTCCACTGACTGTTAATTAATTCTCAAAGCACCCTGGCAAAGTCAATAGGAGGGCTTTATTTGAGTAGCTTTTATCTAATTAGCCCAAGGGAGGGGAAACTGAGGCAGGAGGAAACTGATGAGGCATTACAGCCTCTTGGACAGTGATGGGCCAGCACAAGGCAGGGAAGCCTCGTTAAAGAAAGCTCGTTAAAGAAGGCCCGTCTTTGCAGCCCATGCAGGCAGGTGCCACGGCAGCACGGCAAGCAGCGCAGATCCAGAACGTCTCTGCTGAAAGTGAGCAACAGAGTGGCTGGAGGCAGGGATCAGCAGCAAACGCCCACTGCCAGGAATGGAAACCAGCACGGAGCCCCTCGGCTCCACTCGGCTCCGCTGAGTGCTGCACGGGCGGCACACACCGACCGTCTGCCAGCTGCAGCTCAGCTCCCAGCAAATGGCGCTGCCAAAATAACACTGCTTCACTGCAGGAGGATCCAGCCTGCAGGAATTCAGCGCGCCTGGGGAACTGCTGGGACAAACTGCAACAACAAACCTGCAGAAAACTGAGCTGCAAAGCCAAGAACGCCAAAGCAGCTGCTGTCCTTCCTGCTGCCTTTCAGAAAATCCTTCCTACGTTACTTAACGCCATCGGCCCGTCTGGAGCACCGTTGCAAGAAGTGGGTTCCTTGCCCACAACTGATCTGCTTCGTTTTGTCATTCACTGGTGCGACCAACTTGCAACTCAGGTTTGAAGGGAGAGGAAACATCTCCAACAATTGTTGGTAGAGAAAAATTCACCTTCCGCACTGCCTGAGGACAACTGCATAGTGCAAGGGGCAAGTTTGCGCGGGTGCCTCTGCGTTGCTCTGCATCCAGGACGCATTTCAGCAGCCCGGGAGGAGCCCGAAGGCTGAGTCTGTGTGCGCCTCTTCTCCCATGTCTGGGCAGAAGGCACAGCTCACCAAACACAGCATCTTCTGGGGACGGAAGCGGTTAGATCACAGAAACCACCAGTACCGTGTGGTCATGGCAGCTCTGAGCCGGCAGCAGCGCAAACTATCTGGTTTAATGGTGATATCATTTGTACTGCAGGCTGAAATTCAAGCTGCACTGAAGTCAAAGGGAACGTATCCGCTGGGCTTTGGATCAGCCTGCAAAGCACATGGAGTGCGTGGGTGCTTTCTCTTTTTGCCAGGGACAAACCAAGCAAAACTCAACCTCCTTCTTCCTTCAGCTGAAAGAAAGCATCAACAGAAGACTGAATTTTTGGCCTGAAAGTGAGCCAAATGCTGCTCTGAAAGCCGGCCCATGGGCCTCGCACCAGGATAATGAGAATTGCTGAAGTGCCTTGAGATCATGCCATGTTCTGTCCTTCTGCAGCACAGGGCTGCAGGAGCAGCTGAACTCGGAGCAGGGAGAGTCTCCCACACTGACTACAGCTCTGCACACTGGTCCTCCCTGATGCCCAGGCACCTCGTGCTGTGGCAATGCAGCACCAGGTTTTCTCCGTCACGCTGGCAGAGGCAGGCAGGCTGCTCTGAGATCTGCCCTGGGTACCTGCAGCCAAGCAGCAGGAGAGAGGGAGGAGGGAGAGGGGGTCCACACCTCATGAAAATGGACCTCAAAAAGATCCCCACTGCGTCCTGCGTCCATAACTGGATCCTACACAGCATCACCAATAAACAAACCAACACAAGCCCTTTCCTCCCAACACACTTCTCATGTGAGCAGCAGAGGGTGGATGCTGGAGACGTCCCTGGTCAGTCCATCTCATTTAGTCCTCAGTAACTGCTGCTGCAGGCAAAGATGCAAAGACCCACCTATCAAATCAAAAGCCTTTCTGGAAGTTACAGTCTAATCCACTCAAAGTAAAATTTCTATCTTGTCCTTTCCTTTAGAGTTTAGCGTGTGCCCTAAAGCAGAAGGACTTAATCTCAATTCCAAAACTCACAGATGCTTTTAAATCCACGCTTTGTAGTTCTGGACACTTCAGTAACTTCCTCTAATAAAGGGAAATCTCTTTGCTAGAGAACTGCGCAGAACAGCTTGCCTGAAAGGCTCACATGCTGACCTGCTTTTCTCACAACCTGAAAAGACCCACACAAGCAGAGACCCAACTCGTGCTGACAGTCCCATGGCAGCTGAATTCAGCTGGCACAACTCAGCTGCACAGAGAGGAGGGGCAGCAGCCCGCGGTGCCCGGGAGGTGGGGGAGAAAAAAAGAATTCTTCAGGCTCTGATTCTGATGCTGTTTTTCTCTGCCTGCTGGATCCTCCTTCCAGTCCACCCACAGCAGGCGGCTCGACCCTGCGCTGTGATGTCTTCGGGCAAACAAAACAGCTGGGGAACGCGCGCAGCTGGGCAGGTTTAATGTACCAGCATATTTTGGGGGTTTGCCAGCTGCTGGCTGCATCCTTGTTCTCCTCTCTTTGAAGAAGAGGTTTTCCATGGCACAGAAGTGAGAGCAAGGAGACCAGATGCTCAGGGACAGCCTGAAAGGCTCTGAGGCCAGGTGGCACTTGTTGCTCTGGGCACCTGTGATGCAGGGCAGGGATTTTTGGATGCAGGGGCACAGAATCATGGTCTTCCTGGAGCCTTCTCTTCCCCAGGCTGATCAGCCCCAGCTCAGGATGCTGAGGGGATCCTGAAAAGCATATCCTGAAAGGTTCATGCAGCCCAGGGATGTGAAGGTTGGGTTCAGAGCAGCTACCCCTGTTCACTTCTATCGGTGAGGGAGCTGAGGGTGGTGAAAATAGGAATAAACATAGGGCACATCCCTGCCTCAGAGAGCAGCCTGAGTGCCTAAGGGTCTGCACCAGGATCCCCATAACAATAAATGGGACCAAAAGCCAAAGTGGTGTAGAACAGAGCACTGTTTTTGAAAGAGGATTGTAAGGCCGAAACCCCATGGCTGCAGGGGCTGTGTTCGGTGACTCAGTCCCTTCTGTCCCACATCATCAAACAGCAGCATCTGTTTGTGTCCTGAAGCCTCAGTAAATAATTCCCTTTTCTATACATTAGCACAGCCATGTCCTGCCTTACATGCCAGTTCTGTCACAGCCACAAGGCAGGGTATTCTGTCCTAAGCTGGTGTGACGTTCCCATTGCAGCATCCCTCTGTCAGCGCCTCTGCACTGCACACGCTCTCCTTCACTGCTGCAGAGGACAGGGCTGGCCGGGAGTGCTCCTCACTCTGGCAGAGCTGCACTCTGCCCATGGCAATTTCTGCCTCTGGCCAAAGGCAGAGAGTCAAAAAGGGGCAAAGTGGGGACGTGTGACTCTGATGATGGGCTCTACAAAGAGAGGAGAAGTGGAGACCATGAGAAGATACCAGGTTTGTTGCTCTGGACATGTCCAGGATTGCCTCGCTGCAGCACAGTGATGTGATGTGGACACACCTTCATGGCAGCAGTACTTGCTGTGGGCTGCTGAGCCTGGGAGCGTCTGTGCAGCCAGAAATATCCCAGTGAGAGGATCTCTGCTAGGGCCAGAGAGCCAGAGATGGGCCCACTGCAATTGCAGAGCTCTGCATGAGGAAAGAGCTGTCTTGGTCCCATCTGGAGGGAATTAGCACTGGAGCTGTTTGTCAGCTGCTTCCACGCTGAGGAAGGGCAGAGATTTTACACCGCTGGTCTCATCCAGAAAAAAAAAAGACAGGCGTGGGGATTTACTGCACACAAACCTCAGAGGATTGCAAATACCCCATGGAAAAAAACCTGCCTGCAACTGTTTTTAACTGGCATGCGAGAACAGAGCAGCCTTGCCAAAATTACCTTGGAGCATGGAAAATGGAGCAGATCCCCGCCTGGATTAAACAATGGCATCAGCAAAAGATGAGTTTGAGAAAAGGTGAAAAGGAGGAGCGCAGGGCTGCGGGCGAGGACCACCCAGGAGATGAAAGCTGCTCGCTTGAGCTGCTGCCTGCAGCTCCGGCTGTGCCCACAGCAGTCAGACACCACGCTGAGCCCCACTGATCTGCCTGCAGATGACATCAGCAGCCCTTGGGATCTCAGACTGTGGGATCGCATCCCGTTCCTCCCTTCACTAGAGATGAACTTGCATCAGAGAAATCTGCCTGGACGCCTTCCTGTGAGACCTGGGGATCTGCTTTAGTGGCAGTTGACTGGAGGATCTCCACAGGTCCCTCCAACCTCCGTGGTTCCTGGTTCTGTGGGACGGTCCCTCGAGATGCCTGTAGGGTATTTCCATGGGTTTTTATACATTCTGCCTACCTGTTGCTAAATTGCAGGAGTCATTTTTATTTCCTTGCTGCAAAGTTTTCTGCAAAGCTTTGCTAAAAGTCAAAATTGTGTCTGAAACAGATATTGAGCATGTTTTGTTTCCTGACAACCACACGCAGATTCGATCTGTGCGTGCTTCCTGGCGCGCACGGCGCTGTGACCGCTCACAGTTGAGCTGCGTGGAACCGATCTTTCCTCTTCCATGGGGATTTCAAAAAGTAATAAAAGCTCCAGTGGTGTTAAACAGATCTCAGTGTTTTGTAATGTGTACAACAAAAGGGTTTGCTGTCTAATTAGCTAAAATAAAACACAATGCCACCGAAAAGGACACTCTCTATTGTCCAGGTGGCAACAAAACTATTTCCCCAAATGGAAGGGATTTCAATGGAAAACTGCAGAAAACAACAAGAAAACTCTGTCTTATCAATAGAGTTAAATCTGGCATTTTCTCCTGGAGCACAAATGAGGAACTGCCAAGCAGAGCTCCTGCAGACTGCATCACCCCTTTTCCTCCCAGATAAATGCCCTTCTTTTGGCACAATTGGTTTGCACATGTCTTGTAGAAAAAGAAAGACAATGGCTGACTTTCACACTCTGTTCAGACATACAGTAAATTTTTGATGCTTATTATCCTACATGCAGGGACATAACTTTCCCCTTGATCTTTATTAAAGAGAGAAGGGAAATTCCAATGTAACAGAGGCTTTGTTATGATCTTGAATACTACAGCAGCAACTGGAGAAAACATCTAGCAAGACAAGACAGGGGATGAGTTTTGCAGACAGGGCACAGCAGCTCAGACACGCGTTGGGTCTGTGAAGCTGAGCTGGAGAATCCCCAGCAGCAAACCTTTCATCTGCCCATCAGCATTCCTGCAGCTGGGAATTGCAGAGTCAGAAAAGAAATTAAAAAAAACCAAAAACAAAACAACGGAAAAGGAAAAAGAAAAATCAAAACCCACACTCGTTCCTGCAGAGTAAGACGCGGATCTGCAAGCAGCTCTTTTTGCAGCAGCAGCCGTGTCCCTTGCCCTCACTGCTCACCTGCCCATGGCTCCCAGGGGTCTGATGCACTGCCCTCCCACGTCAAAGCTACCCTGCGGCAGGCTGCACTCATCCAGGCACGACCCTCCCTGTTGGCTCTGCCCAACTCTCACACACGTGGATGGCGCACTGTCCCTGATGCACACCCATGTACCCACGCTCCCGTCGGCTCTGATGGTGCTCTGCCTGCCATCGCTCACACATATGTACACATCTGTGGTTCACGCATTTCTTATACCAGCTACAGCGCTCTCCCCTCGTGTCTGTCAGCAGGGGAACTTTCTGCTCCATGCACTCCCCTGCCTGACCACGCTCTCTGTGCACACATCAGCAGCGGCAGCCGCTCGCGAGAACATTGCAGGCACTCAGCAGCTCCTTCCCTGCAGAGCAGGGACACTGATGGCTGGTGGTGGCACGCAGGTGTGGAGAGGGAGGGAAGGGGGAAGGAAATACGGATTTTGAAGTGAAGTCTGGCCGCAGGGTTAACTGGATGATGAATGATGGCAGGTGCACGCTTAGCTGCATCCCACTAGCAGAGCTGCTTTCCTTCTCTGCCCACCGCAGTGCCAATGTAGCAGCTCCATTGCCACGAATGCTGTTTCAAGGTTACTTAAGCAATAAATTATGTTATACGCTGAACATCCCCATCAGTAACACCCACTCACGACTTGCTCATCCTCCCCACTTATTTTCCTTTTGCAGATACATGGCTAGAAAACTGTTCCAGCTTTCACCTCATTACCAGGAAGGAAGGGCCATTTCCATTCAACGAGCTGCAGAAACAGCTACAGCTCAATACGTGAAGTAGCGGCAGCAGGATCCTCCAGCACATCTCTTTTTGCTCCACCAGAGCTTGAGGCTGTGCTGCCTCGCACCAGCCATGGGTCTGCTCTCAGCAGGGCACTGTGCAAACCATTAGGAAAATCTGTACTGCTCTCGGGCAGAAGGCACAGACCCAAAGGGACGGCGGCAGAGCTGCGGGGCCGAGCAGTCGCAGAGCAATGCCCTGCGGGCTGCTGCGCCCCTCGGTGCCGCGATGCCGCCTGGCTCTGCCAGCAGCGCTGCCTGCTGTGCTCTGCCGCCAGCCCCGTGTGCCGGACGCCCGTACAGGCAGCTGCGTGCAGGACCAAGCGCGACGTCCTCAAACCGTGCCCAGTTATGTACGACTGTTTCTCCTCTGCCAATAGGTGGAGCAGCAAGGGAGCAGCAGCCACGGTCTCGCATTAGCAATTTCCAAAGGACAGTTGTGTGGCCACTGTCCATTACAGCCAAATGAAGATGGATGAAAGTGAATTTGGATGCTCCGTATGCCTTCAGTTCATTTACTGCAGGGAGGCAAATATTACAGGAAATATCACAAGAGAAAATTTGCAAGGGACAAACAGTTGCAATTTCTAAAATTAATGGTCAGCTCCAGATGAAAACAGTTCACCTGGGATTTGAATCCTGATACTCCTACCTCTCTGCTGCATTGCTGCCGTGGGTCTCAGAGCACTTATCAGCCATAATCTCTAGCAGCCCTAGAAGGGAGATGAGCAGCAGCATCCCCAGACTGCAAGGGAGCCCACCAAGAAATAAAGCCACCATGAAACAGTAAACCTAAGGATACCATTACGAGCTGTGTCAGTGGAACAAAGTACCAACAGGTCCCACCAGCTTCACCAGGTACGAGGGGAGGTGAGCAGAACGTGGAGCTGTGAAGGAATTAACCCCCAGCGTTTCAAATAAAGCTGCAGAAGGAAGGAGGCAAAAGAACGTCAGTGGCACACCTGGAAATTTGACCCCAGTTTCAAGGTCATGCAGCAAAGCAGCAAGAACAGGACCCGTGTGTCCTGAACATGATCCCTCTATCCTAATCAGCGTGGCCTCACACAAGCACTTGAGCAATTGCCTTATTGCACACAGTGACTTATAGATGCTATTGTAAGCAAATCCAGTCAATATATTTATTTTCCTTTGATATACAGCTACAATAGGAAGCCATGCATGACATTTATTAAACCTGGCTAATTTTCTATCAGTTCTGCAAAATATTGACTGTATGCATTCGCTTGTCTGGCTCAGCCTCAATCTGGAAGGAGAATCATTTAAAACCAACAAAAGCACATCCAATACTTCCAAAACAAAACTAATCTGAGGCTGCAAAGTGTCGTTCTCATGGGCAGAGCCCTTTGATCGGCTGAGCCAAAGACAACTGTGTTATTCAGGAGCCATTTGCAAGCTGGCAAATTAAACCAGGTTTCCATATTTTTTTCTAGAAGGCAGGCAGGGGAAAGAAGCAACAGCTTTACAGTAGCAGTAAAATATCCAAATGACTTCTTTCCCTGATAGGGCCGCATTCTGCATGTTGTAGGCCAGGAAGGATCTGCCATTCTCCATCTCCCAAAACCCAAAGTAGGGGCTGAATCCCTTTGTTGTACCATTATTCTGATGTCCCCCTGTTGAGTCAGGAGCACACCATGATTCTAAGAGGCGCAGGACAGGAGCCCTGCGGACAAGAGGAACCCCAGGGATGCTTTCACAGGGGGCAAGCTTCACGGGATTGTGAGCTCCTGAGTACCTTGGACAGACAGCATGTTAGAAACAAGGCGCTTTTGCAGGTGTCTGGCTCTGGAGAGCACAACTGAAAAACCCATCCAGCAGGAACCTCTCTAGCCTAACACCTGACTCACCGCCTGAGAGCATTTGCATAGTAAAACCAAGGGCAGGGATTTTTTAATCTTTAAATCTTTGTGTTTAACTGATATTCTGCATAAGCCAACTGTTATTGTGCCCGTATTGTGCTGGAAACCAGCAATAAAAGTAAAGATGCTATCTAAAGCAATATGGCAACATGCTTTACCACATCAATCTCAGGATGCCTGCACTTGGATTAACATGTCAGGCCAGCATTCAGCGACTTCCTTTGGTTTAAACTTAACCTGCTGCTTCTCCAGTGCCGTAGGCTGCTGGAGACCAGCTGCGAAGCATCATTGTACAAGATGGAACATATGCACAAGTAAACAAATTAAGGCTATCTCCAAAACAACAGGCCCCTGGCTTCCTGGAAGAGCTGCAAAGAGAAACTTAATCAACAGCAGCGGGTGAAATGGTAAAGGGGAGGAGATGGACCTCTGCTAATGAAGGCGATGCTTTCAGATTGCAAATGCTGGCTCGCAGCACGCGAGGAGGGAACACAGGGTCAGCAACGGAGACAGGAGGAGCACACAGTGCCTGCAACCACACCAGCTCCTAGGAAGCCCTGCTCCTCCCAGCATAAAGGTGTCACTGTAAGCACAAGCAGAAAGAGAAGCAGGGGGCTGAGTGGGGCACAGCTCAGCTTTGCCCCTGCCTGTTGCAGCGGGTGAGAGCTCAGCCATCGTGGCCGCATTAGGGCTGCAACCGTGGCCTCTCCTGGGGCTCATTAATGGTCTGAAGCTGCAGCAGCTAAATCAGTTGAATACCAAGACAGTTAAATCTCTGCACACCTCTGTGCAGATGCTTTGGCGTCAGTTTAAGCCTGCCTGCCTCTTGCTTCACCTTGGATCTTTGAATGAGAGAGTGACGACGTGGGAAACTACAATAGCAGAAGCCTTCCCCTTTGCTTCCCAGCTGCAGGCAGATCCCCCTCCAGCCTCACCTTGGCAACATCTCTGCAGAGCTGGGTAGTTTTCCCTCCTAAAAACCTCTGCCTTGACCCTATGGGCCCATCTGGAGTGCAGTTGCTCACAGTGTGTCCTGCTGGGAGCTTACGACCAGCAAAATTAACTTGCTGTGAAGTTTGATAATTTAGCATTGAAGAGAATCTTAAAAAAAGGAAAAAAATAACACCTTCATAAACACACCTGGCTGTTTGCTCCTCTCTAAGCTTGCTAAATCTTGTTTTCCTCTCACCCTGAAGAGCAAAGCAGTCAGCATATGTTCTCTTAGCAAACCTAGAAACTCTCTGAGATACCACAGAGCCTCTCAGGCTGCAGTTCCTCCTCACCTCCAGCCACAAACAGGGAGCTGAAGCCTAACACAAATCCCCTGGTGTGGTAACAGGCAATCAGGGTATGTGAAATCACGTGCTATCACTGGGTCAGAGCTACTTTACTGCAAGAGGATGCAACAGCTGCTCACAGATCCAAAACCAAAGTGAGGACAATGTGATTTGTGAGGTGTCACAGTTTTCACAGCTTGGTGCAGGTCCCAAGCACCCTGCAAGCAGCCCAGCTAGGGAAGAGCACCCATCATATGCAGTCCTATGCAAGCCTGAGAAGAAATGAGGAGCTGCTCAAATTTAAAATGAGTGAAAATACCTTGCACCCAGTCAAAGGCTGAGAGGTATAAGCTGCTTCACAATGGTGTGCGCACTTGCTCATAATCTCAGGCTGAATGGACAGGGGAGAAGTTTCCTTTGACAGGTGCATGCCAATAGGCAGAACTGTCATGGCTTGTCATCACACCTCCAGGTCAAACAGATGTTTCCTTCCACATGCAGATGTGCCAGTGGAAGAGATCACTGCCCCAAGATGCCTCGCTCCCTCCCTGCCAGATGTTCTTAAGCATACAGTCCTGACAGCTACCAGAGAAAAGTATTTAATGTAACTGGCTGATTTAAGTCAACTGTCTCCTTCATCCCAAGCAGTTAGAGCCTGTTTTATGCCCTAGACTACAAAGGTTTGTATTGCTTGTATATTACATTTTTAAAGTCACCTTAATGTAACAGTAGAGGATCTGCTATTCATCTTAGGCAAAGCAGAGGGAAAGCTAGAGTTGCACTGAGATTGGAAGAAATAAGGAACATGTAATAACCTAGATCTTATTACTGCACAGCTGAAATTCCCTAGAAGCACATGAGAAGAATTCAGGGTCTTCATGGCCATAAAACTGGTGGGAGTTCATGGCTTTTTCCACTCACAATCTCCCTCTCTATCTGGAAGGGCCCACACTGGGAACTGAAACGCGAAGCCCACATGAAGGATCAGCTCCTCCATTTGAAATAAAGGCAGCACAGGTCTAATCCTCCTGTTCCCCCACTAACAAGGAAAGCTACAGTTCTCTATTTCTGAGCAACTTATCTCTGTCAACACACCAGGCTCAGCAAACATTGAATCAAAAGTGACAGAAGAGCCCCTTCAGCTGAGCACCCGTGTTGCTCCCAGAGGATTCGCAATTCCCCGTGTCAGCAGAGCACACTGACACCAGCACTGGCAGTGCCAAGAGGGATGTGGGGAAATTCTTCCTTGCTGATTGCTTCTAGGAGGGAAAATCAGTGCAGATCCCTCCCCAAGTACTGCTGCCAAGCACGGCCCTGCTCCTCCCCTCTCTTAGCACCCTCGTTCTTTGTACCTCAGCTCTGTTTCCTCCTTTCCAACCTTCTCATTTCAAATCCCATCTCTTTTCTGAAGCAGTTAGTTCTCTGCTGCAGTAAGAGATCTCTTTAGGCCATTCTCATCTCAGCAGGAGAGGAAATCCCAGCCCATTTTGTGATACAAAAAGCTGTGATACCTACAGCATTTCTGCTGGCTCTTGGAGACTGAATGAGCTGTTTTACTGCTTTTACAACTGATGTCGGTTTTCCAATTCCTCTTCCATAACAAAGCAGCAAGGATGAGCAAAGCAACTTGAGCAGCACTGACCCACACAGATCTTGCAAAAGGAGCTCTGTGTAATTCAGCTGCTAAATCCTGACGTGGGGATGTGCTGGCTGTAGGCTGGCACACAGCTGTAGAGGTGGTGAAGGCCTCCACGTGCAGCACAATACCACAGCTACAAAGAAAAGAGCTGTACTTGGAGAGAGTTACCTTTACAAGATGGATCTGGCTTGTGGCTGTGGCACGCTGTGATCCAGGGCTGATTCTGGCTCCTGCTGCACAATTCTGCCTCACTCCCCAAATCCAGCCATTTTCAAATCTGGGCTCTTGCTCAGGTCTCATCGCTCATCAGCGGTGGATTGCAGGAGCTAAACTTCTTTTTGTAAGACAGCGATTCCATTTTCCTCTGGTCTTAAGCAGCTCCAATCCATCTTACCGCATTACAGAGCCCGCGCCGATTGTTCTGCTGTAGTGAGTAATAACAACTCGCACTTTGCAGATTACCCCGGGGAGCTCCGGCTCCATGGGGCGGGCGCACAGCTGCCTGCAGCACCCAGAGCACAGAGAGACGGGGTGACAGGAATGGCTGCACAGAAATGCCGGCTGGGAAGACGTGGAGGGGCAAAAAAAAACGTGGCGGGTGGACGCGAGGAGTTCAAGGTTCTGTGGGCACTGCGGGTCCCATCGTGGCATGGGGAAAAGGTTTTGAGGGGGTGAGTGAAGAAAACTGGGACAGAAGAGAAAAGAGATTAGGAGCAGCTGGAAGAGTGCGCATCCTCAGCAGTATCGTGTGGCTTTGCAAGGAGAGCAGCATGGAGAGAGCCGCTGTGAGCGGCTGCGTCAGTGCAGCACTGCAATGAGAGAGCCGTGAGGGGACGGCGGGGCGGGAGGAGAACCTTCCAGAACTCAGAACTGCTCTGCGCCGCCACTGAGCGCCTCCCACATGCAGCACCCATTCCTGCCCCCTCTCTGTGTGGCTGCTGTGTTCCTGTGCCTCCAGCAGGCCAGGGGCAGCCGTGCCAACAGCTCCGGACCAGAAGGACCGGCTCCCACCACATGTCCTGGGCCGTCCCTGGCCGAGGCCAACATGGCGGGCAGCCCCACTGCCGGCTGGGCCTGGGCGGCTTCCTCAGCGCACAGCCCTCATGGCTGCAGGGCTGAGGCCTCTCGTCGCGCCGGGCAATGCGGGCACATGGCCGGCACAGACTCACAGGGCTGCAGGGACGTGGCACGAGGTGATGAGAAGGGTGAGGGGTGGCCTGAGGTGCCCTTCGCTGTGGAGGCAGGTGCCGGGCCTCAGAGGCAGGCTGGGCAGCCCAAGCAAAGGACCGCTGTGCTGCAGGGCAGCCCCGACTGCCATACCTGCAGGCGCTGCTCTCTAGACCTCCTGTACCACAGCCTGATCCTGCCCGCCTTCAAGGCCACCGGCTTCCTGGTCGCCATCTTAGCGGGCACCCAGCTGCTCGCAGGATGTGTGGGGCAGTACTGGAGCTGGGTGCGGAGCAAAGAGCAGAGCAAGGAAGGGCAGCTGGTGCCTCCCCCCGGCAGGGTCCAGGGGGCCGCCGAGCTCCCCCCATGTGCCATCTGCCTGCAGGCCTACGAGCCCCACGAGGCACTGAAGCTGCTCTCCTGCTCCCATGCGTACCACAGCAAGTGCATTGACCTGTGGCACTGCACCCAGCCCAGGAGTAAGACCTGCCCGCTCTGCCGGCGCAGAGTGACTGCTGTGGCGCTGATCCCCCTCCACTCACACAACACGGAGCAGAATTAGCCCAAGAAGGCTTGCCCGGCCTCCCCCCTGGAACACCGAGCCCCCCATGCACGCTCCTACCAGATCCGTTTCCCACCCTCCCCATAGCTCAGGCTCCAGCCAGTGCCTCTCAGGAAACATGAGCACAGCGCCGGATTAAAAAAATTTGGAAATGGAGGAATAAAGGAATAGAGACTGAGAGGACAAGTGAAATATTGAGTACATATCCTTGGCTCTGCCCATTCTGGATCTAGAAGATTTGTGAGGTCGGTCCACAGCCGCAGAACAGCCGCAGCAGCACGTGCCAGAGCCCCGGACTGCTCCACTTGAGGTTCCTTTTTCCCCTCTGCTTCTCAAGCTCTCCATCCAAAGCTTGCAGACAGATTTATTCCAACATAGGGTCAATTACTGCAGTTATCAGGTAACTTTAAGCAAAAAGTTTAGGTTGATGGAATAAGCATTCTTCTCTACATTCCCCCTCTTTTTTTTTCTCTTTTTCTTTTTTTTTTTTCTTCTGGTTTGCATATAGTTCAAAAAGAACAAAAAGCTGCTAAATGGAGAGGATGTTTTTGCTTTATGTCCAAGATTTTCAGGGCATTTTGCCAAACGTAGGGAAGGTAAGACATTACTGCCAGCACCAGTATCTAATAGAGATGTCTCCCTCCATTGCAAAGCAAACAGCTGGAACTGGAATCTATTTCCAGACATGGGTACAAGTTGCAATGGCCTAGATTTGCTCAGCTGCCTTTTTTAATTGTGTGCATTAGCCGATTATGGGTATTCTTGTAGCAGGTCCACAAATCACTGCTTTATAATCTTCTGTTCGCATTAGGGCCCAGATTATCATGCTTGTACTAGGTAATAACACAGGAGAGATTGCCCAGACCCCTGGGAAATCCAGAAGAGACACCTGGTGGAGCATGGGTTCGCACGGTGGCCAACACGTGCAGGGAGCGCTGCACACCGGTGAGGCCTGCAGAGCTGCGCACACCTGCTCTCCATTCCTCTCCCATCTCATTCCCCACAGAGCAAGGCACAAAACCTCTGCACACACACTGCTCCGTTTCTCATCTACCTAACAACAGTTCGGGTGGTTTCTCTGGCAGCTTCAGCTACCTATTCTGTAAAGACGTGGGTCATTCTTTCCTTTGATCCTAGATGAAAGGAGGTGGTTACATGCACCAGTTTCTAAATCAGCTCCTAGCAAAAAAAAAAAAAAAAAAAAAAAGAAAATCCTTTGCAACGGGACGCAGGTCTGCCTTCGAGCACTCACTGCAGAGCTGGGACTTGCTCAGTCAGCACGAGGGAGGGAGCGCGTCCCACATTTCCTCCTGACAGGAGCAACTGGGAGCACTGGTAGCACAGAGGTTTTCACTGGAAGGTCACTAGATGGCCCCAGATCTTCCCTCACAGCAAATCGCTGGTATTTTGCTTCGGGAGCCTGGTCCTCTCTAATCCTTCAGCGTGACCCCAAAGAAGCAGCATGCCCTGATAAGAAGGGCACTGAGCTCGAACCAGAGATACTTGCCAAGATATCTTGAGCAAAGCTTTAAACCCCACCACAGCCTTTTCTGCTCCCGGCCTTTGGCTGGTCAGGGCAGGGAGAGTCTGCTGCTGTTTGTTGGTATAATGCCACTGCCTGCGGACCTCAGACGCCACCTAATACAGATAAAGGACAAGAAGTCTGATTATGTGCAAATTCACATCGTAACACTGCCAGGCTGCTCTTTTCGTGCTGAAAAAACCTCAGAGGATAAAAAGCATTTAGACTTATTCCCCAAGTTAAACCAATGCCAGTCCAGGTGCCTGTTCTACATGTTTTGTTAGGAGTTGTAATTATGTCTGTCCACATCAGTTGTCCTCTTTGGCATCTCTGCTACAGCACGAGATATTTGGGCAGGAACAGGGGTGGATCCTGTCGGCAGTTATGTGGGCTCTAAATCAACACCAAAGTCCTCTGGAGTCAGAAGGCTTTTTTTTCTGGGCAAGGAGCCGTGTTTGTTATCCCTGCTCCTGCACAAAGTGAAAGCCCCAAAGAAGGAATCTAACGGGACTTTGGGTGTGGTGGGGTGAACGATGAGTTAATAGAGGTAAATGAGCTTTTCCTTTCTTCTAGCTTGGATCTTTGTTCAATTGGTAAAATGGGACCCTGTTCCCGTAATTGCTCTGCTCTTGCACACAACTGCTGTCTCCCATGTGTGGCTTGTTGACATTTAAATAAATTGCAATTATTCCGACAAAGTAGATTGCTGGAACTCCAGAGAAAATGGGTCAAGAATATGTCCAGGAGCATCTGCAATGTCTTTAACAGATGAATATAATAGGGGTAGCACAGGATATGGAGAGTTCAGTGCTGGCTGTAACAAATGCGATCGGAAAGGCCTTCGGGACAGCCTGGCACAGCCCCACGCAGGGGTGGGAAGCGCAGCTCAGCCAGCAAAAGCCACAGCCTTCAGGGCCCTGACAAGGGAGGCAGGCAGCATCAGTGTGAATGGGCAGCACGGAGGGAACCAGGGAGGACAAGGCATCCCCACCTCAGCCCCTTCACTGAAGGCCACCTTGACAGCAGCTCTTCTACGGCCCTCCTCTCCTTCCTTCTGCAAAATGGGACGTTGCTTCTTATCTGGCTCTGTGGGTGGAATATGGGCATCCTGCTCCCCAGCAGGGTGGATCTGGCAGGAGGATCTGTCCTTTTACACACATGTCCCTTTGGGGTGCTGCTTTGAGTTACTGAGAAACCAACACTTGTTTTCCAGGGGTCTGCTGAGGGACACAGCTCACGCCTTGCTGGCTGTAGAGATGCAGCACCTAGAGATGGTGGTGCAGCCTCCAGAGGATCACAGCACGCAGCCAGAGCTGGAGAAAATACAGCGTATCATCTGCACAGCATGCAAAGGCGACCCTTCCCTGGTCCCACAAGTGTCGGAGCACCAGCACGTGCCTCCTGTTCTGGTCCAGCAAAAGCCAAAAATGGACCCACAAAAGATTTCCTAGCGTTCCTCCATTTTCTTCTTCATCTCACTGTGCTGGGAAGCACTTGGCTTCACCCTCCTCCCCTCCTCCCCAAACCTTTGTTTTGTTTTTAAATGCAACAAAATGTCTTCCTGTGAATGTAAAACTCTTTGGATGAGGGGAAAATAAAATCGATTTAAAATCACAGCTGCTGGGAGTCTCTGGCACACACACACACTGTCTGCTGACATTTTCTGTAGCTCTTTTCCCAGTGAAATCTGTCTCAAGCAGAGCCCAAGGGGGCAAGTAACAAATCAGTTGCCTAGTAGTGGAGTGATTTTTTAACTACAGGTCCAGCACAACTGCACCGGGAACCACAGGGCTACTCCCAAGTGGATCGTTAAACAAAAAGGGTTGTTTGTTAAAAGGTAGAGGTTTTTAGGGACCTGTGATTCAGAACTGACCTGGGTTCACTGCATATTCAGACCTAGTTTTCTTCGACAACCAGGAGAGCTATTGCTTGGTGCTCTTCTGGGTACTGTGCAGTTGCTGTTGAAGGTGGGAATTGCCTGAAAGATGAGAGCTTTGCAGGAGGAACAACACTCGTTCCTCATGCTTTCCATTCCTTTTTCTGCTTTTTCACCATAAGCAGAATTCTAAATGTGTTTATGGCTAGAAGCTCCATCCGTTTCATTCCAGCCCAGACCAATCTGGGTGGTTTCCCAGGAACTGCTTTGGCCACCAGCACGGCGCCCTCCTTTCTGTCTGCAGTGGGCACGTTGCACGTGGGAAGTCCCATTCGTCAACAAAAAGAGAAACCAGCACCATATCAGTACCCAGAGGGAGATGAAGAAGCCACGTGATTGAAGAAGACGAAAAAAAGAAGGGGAACATTGGTTTCAGGGGGTGACAGTAATGTTACGTGACCCTGCCATAGCAAACAGTCACCAGGTGATGTCACAGACCTGCAGGGATGATGGAAAGTGTTGCTTAGCAGCTGCAGACAACAGAACAGGGGCAAGTTGTGTCCTGGGAACCTCCAAACCTAAGGAAAACCAACAGAAACCTCCAGGACAGAAACTGATCTCCGTCCTACTGTGGCTCTGAGTCACGGCACAGTGGTAACACCCAGGTGGGATAATTCCTCGGTGGCTGTCCCTTGCATTTCTTCTTTGGCACCAGCCTGGAAATCTGCGTTCAGAGCTGCTCGGCTACATTCAGCATGAGTCTTTGTCTCCAACTTCTTTGCCTTGTGGTCGCCACCTTCATCTATGAGGTTGCCATTACAGAAGCCTTTGGGCTCGTGGCTTACAACGACAGCTCCGAATGCGTCGTGTATAAAGCCCTGCCCGCGTGCTTTGGGCCGCAGCTGCCAGCAGAAGGGCTGGAGGGACATTTGATAAGGGCAGTACCAGCCAACGCCTGCCATACGACGCTGAATCCACCAGCACCAAGGAAGGTCTCTGAGGCATACATTGTGCTCATCCAGGGGTGTGACTGCCCTTATGCTGAGAAGGTCCTTCGTGCCCAGCAGGCCGGGTACCAGGCTGCAGTTGTGTACAACGTGGATTCAGAGGAGCTGATGTCCATGATGTCTGATGACAGAGAAATCCAGCAGCAGATTGAAATACCTTCACTCTTCACTGGAGAGTCTGTCTCCCTTCACTTACAAAAGATTTCACAATGTGAGAAAGGGCCGTACGTCAGACTTATACCACCCAAATACAATCTATGTCTCCACCAAAGCGGTGAGAAAATGCTGCAGAGCGCTCACATCTTGTCGAAGCTCAGAGACCTGCTCTACATCATTGTCGCCACGATCTCAGCTATGGTTGGCATAAGTTGGTGGAGGAATGCTCACAAGATCAGGCTGTACACATACAGGCAGGGTGACCAATACGAGATCTGCGTGATCTGCATGTCTGAGTTCAAGGAGGGCGATCTCCTGAAGATCCTGCCCTGTTCCCACACCTACCACCACCTCTGCATTGACACCTGGTTTGACACCCAGAGCAGGAAGAAGACCTGTCCCTTCTGCAAGCAGCAGGTGAACCTCTGCAGGCAAGCAGAGCTCCTGCAGCATCAGAGGAGTGAGAATGGGGCTGAAGAAATTGAGGAGGAGCAGGGTCATGATGATGACACATTCAGAGATGATTATGAAGATGAGTGTGTAGAAGAGGAGGGAGATAATGAAAGCATAAATGGAATGAGAAGGCTTTGATTCACTGTATGACATCACCACCTGAGCTGTGAGTGGGATAAATTATCATTAAACCAAGCAAAGCTTTTCTTGTGCTTTCCCTAAGCTCTTGCTCCAGGCTTTTATTGGGAAGCAATTAACACTGCAGTTTTGATTCCCCTCCTCTGGTCCCGACAACAAAAAAGGTATGAATTCACAGCTGGAAATATCAGAACCTCCTTAAGCCAGGGCAGCAGGGAAGAAGCTGGGATGTAAGTACCTTTGGTATGGGGGCTTGTTAACATCTTCTAGGAAATTTCTAGAAAATTTCTAGAAAATATCTGTGCATGGATACACAACCACACACCGAATCCTGCTTTTTGGTGCTGCCCAAACACCCTGGGTGAGATCTGTCCCTTGTGTTTTGCAGCCAGCAGGAACCATTTCCCAGCCTGACAAACCACAGTACAGAGAGGAAATGATAATGCGGGATGCTAAAATGTAAAGGTGAAGTGGCTTCCCGTCCCAAAGCCCAGCACCTCCCATCACCCAGCACACACACACACACACACTGGGTGGCTCAGTACAGCCCTGCAAAGGGGAGCACAGCCTTGAGCTGCAACAGCAGAGAAACCACATGGGAAATACTGAGGGCACTTGGAGCTCCATCTCCTCAGACGGGGTGATGCCAATGGAGGCTGAGGTGTCCACACAGGATGTGCTCTGTGGAGCTGGAGAGGTGGAAAAAGGATGAAATGCTTCTGAGTGCAATTGGCCGCTTGTGCCTGCTGGCACAGAGGCTGACATGACAGTACAGGTAACCCAGCCAGGTTGTTCCAAGACATCATCCAAATGTTCCCCGGTGTCTGAAGGGCTGCTGGATTTAAGTAGGAACACGATGCAAAGAGATCATCTCCTCTGGAGATACACCAGGCACAGCAGTAGTTCTTGGATGGGCTCTGGGTTTCCAGCTCTGCTCTACGTGGAGGCAGAAAGCAGCAGTCGCTCCTGGGGCACCCTGGGTGGCTCTGAGACCCTCTGCAGGTGGGCACACAGGCTGCACGGGGGGTGCAGAGCTGGGAACGCTCACACAACCACTGTTAGCATTTAATCTCATGTAAGAGAAGGCAATAAACCCCTCAAAGAAATGCCTAAAATTAAGGAAGTTAACAGCTCTGAGATACTGTGACCGAGGCACCAAACCTTCACAGCTGTGTAAATACCAAACACCCAAATCAAAGCCTCTCCTCCAACTATAAAGCAGCCATGGCAGTGCCCAGGAAGCGGTCTGTTATCAGATCGCTCTATCAGGACCGTGACCAGGACGACCACTGTGGGCAGCAAATAACTGCAGCCTTGAAGTATTTTCCTTTTCAGTGGCCACAGTGAGACTCAAAACATTTTTAAAAGACCGTTGGGAAAGAATCATGCTGTGGAACCGAGCAGCACAATGTCTGCATGGAAATCATGGTGATTTTGGAAAATAACAGCCCCTGGATTACTTGAGTTCCTTTAAGTTATACGTACTGTGTATGGGCTGGGGAAAATCCATGAATAAAGGTGACTTGCACAGATAAGCTGGAGCTGGATCTACTGCTCCTGCCTGGGGAAACCAGGGCAGCTTCAGGTGGGAGCGGAGAGAAAACCACACTTTCAGAATTCCTTCTGCAATGAAAAAGCTTCAAATCAATTTCTCCTGGAATGAAACATGACAGCGTTTCCAAGGACTTGATGGAAACAAGACTTTCTGCAAGTCTTCCAACTGAGCTGCTTCATTTCATTTGTGGAACAAATGGGGAAAAATGATTTTTAAGTCAGTTCGTAAGACAAGTCCCCTCTAGTGCAAGGTGTGCAGCTGCCTGGGAGCTGAACCAGGCCCCAGAGGTGCCTGGGAAAGCAAAGGCAGCTGCGTCCATCCGGGAAGGAGGTGCTCCTTCAGAGGGTGATTAGCACAGGAAGTTCATTTAAGTGCTTTGAATTGCCTTCTGGAAGTAGCTCTCCTGTCAGAAGCTCTTAAAGAGATGGAAATGACTTTGCTGGTCTGCACAAATGCCTTCATCCACTGGCAAACACCTGAAGCTGACCCAAATGCTCTCCTGAGCCTATAGACCCTGCTGAGATCAGTGACCTCATGTCCACAAAGGCAAGGAGTAAAAGCAACGGTGTCAGCAGCACTCCCATCTCAGCACGCTCACTGCCCTCCTTCTCCCTCAGCCGAGGTCTGAAGAAGCACGGATGCTACAAGCAGGCAGGGAGCAGGCTGAAGAGCCTCTATGTGCAGCTGTCTGGGGCCACAGAAGAGCCAAACCGGGCTGCTGTGTCCCCCAGCACCCATCCCAGGGTTGAGGAGAGGTGGAATGACAGCCCTGAGCCAGGCGGTTCTGGATGATCTCACAAAGCCACGGTGCCATCCAGCTGCAGTGTGCTGGGCTGCAGAGAATCTCGAGGGGGAATTCTTGGGATGGATTATTCATGAGCAGAGATGAGATGATTGTAGTGCCTTAATATCTATGAATTTTTTTCCATCTTCAAAGTGGCACATGTTCTAAATGGGTTGAATTTTACTGAAATGGGTCAGTAGAAAAATAGATCCTTCTCACAATGCAATGCTGCATTGCCTTCATTTGAAAAGGAGAGAAAAAAAGGAACAGGATCTGGGTAAGAGAGCAGTGGTTCACTCTATTTAATGTTATCAAAGCCTATCACACTGAAAATCTGAAGTGTGTGCCACAGTAAACGTGACCTCCAGCCCTACAGCCGTCAGATCCAGTGCCCTCCATCAGCATTAATGGCAGTGCTAACACGGTGAGGTTAGCTCATTGCCGGGGTGGGACACGCAGACCTTGGAGCCTCAATGAGGATTATTAACTTCTCCAGGGGAAGCACTATCCCTGTGTTTAAAATAAACTACAACGGAGAGCACCACAGGGAAAAGGAGGAGGAGGGGTCTGGGTCCTGCTGGGGCTGAGTTGACCGTGCGGATGTGGATGAGGCTGTGAGTGAGGAGAGGGAAAACATGGGGGGATGAGCTTTGAAGATGGCCATGCTGGGAGGCATGTCCTGCAGGAGGCGTTCAGACAAATCCAGTACAGAAGGAGGAGGAGTGAGGGGGAAGGGGAATGCAGCCTCCTGGATCCAGCCAGGAGCAGCTTGGCAGCAGCCAAAGACATCAAGGACCCTCAGGGAGCCCGAGGAGGAGGGGAGCTGATATCTGCTCTGCAGAAGCACCTATGGGAGACCCATGTGAGAGCACCCAAACGCTGTGCTTGAAGGAGCTGCCAGGAGCCCTCCTGCTCTCAGGGAGCTCCCAGCCCCACGAACCGAGCGCTGCTGCACACACTCTGTTAAGCAATAACCAGGTTCCGGCACAGCCGCAAAGAATGACTTACTGATCTCATCTGTCAGGGGGGTCTTTGCAGTTTCCCTCACGTTTTATTGCTGGCCTTTTTCGTGCACAAACATGGCTCAGTATATTGCTGGGAGAGTCACCAGACTGTGACCCAGAGGGAAGCAGCTGACGACCCAGCGCTGGGAACTATTGACTTAACCAGCAGAACGTCGATGCTATAGATTACCAGGAGCAATTAGGGGGGCTGACTCCCCCATGCGCAGCCATCCAGTGTAGACATTTTCCTCGTGCTGAGAGCCAGCACTAAGCCTTGACAGCATTTAAAGAACTACTTTGAGGGTTTAAGTGAGATTTGAGTGATCCGTAGCTCCTGTGCAGGCCAAAGGTAGGAATTTCAACCTTGAGCACTCAAGTTTAATACCTACTGTAATTAAAAAGAGAGCACCAACTTCCCCCCTGCACAACCCAGTTGACATCAATAGTGTTGCAGCATCAGAGAGCCTCACCTTTGATCTCCATAATCCAGCTGAGTTGGACATGAAGGACAGAACGCGCTTGCCCATGGGCCAGGAGCCTCTGCTACCCAAAAGCAGCAGCATGAAGCCTTCCTTCCCTCCTAGGGCTGTATTTCCCACACCATTGCGTTGCAGAACCCATTTTCTATGAGGTCAGCACAGCTCCATGTGCCACGTTTTCACCACAGGGCCATCTCACAGCCCCACCAGCACACCAGCATCCCGCAGCAGGGATGGGGCTGGCTCCAGCAGCCGTGCTCCATCCTACTCTAAGGGCCCAGGAGGTTCCTCTGTTGCCCTTCCCCAAACATCCTGAGCATACAGGGATGTGCTGCTGGCTCTTCGTAGCTCTCAGGACCTAAGACAGACTCAGTCCTTCCCTTTTTCATCCAATCTCCAGTTCTACTCCTCTTGCTTTTCCAAGTGAAGTTTTCCCACCCCCAGGTTCTAAAGCCCACTTCTCCCTTTCACCAACCCTTTCACTGCTTTCCTCTTGTGCTTATCTCATCCCTTCTGCCTCTCTCACACCCCATGGTGTTCCCCTCTCCTGCTGGCAGAAGGTTCCCTACGTGCCGTACCAAGTGAGGTTACCCCGAGGTGCCTCTGCACACAGCAGCCTGGTACAGCTAAGCCAGGAATCCAGTTCTCGGGAGTAATCTGCAGAGTACGGCTGGTTATTAGTCACTACAGTAGAACAATCAACACAGTTTCTGTGATGCAGTAAGATGGATTGAAGCTACTTAAGAATACAAGGAAATGGGATCAGCGCTTGGGAAAAAAAGTAGCTTGACTCACTAAATCCGCTTCTGCTATAGCAGCTCTGAGCTCACGCATCACTGTTTGCACACGGCAATGCTGCAGCATGGATGCTTACAGCTGACATTGCTGGGTCTGGATGGGCAGAGGTCAAACCCATGCAGGGAACACTCCTTATCCTCAGGGAAACGCATGCCAGCCCTGAGCTGCACCAACAAGGAGCAAGATGCAGCTCTGCTGCGCTGCTTCCATTCCTTTCTTGTTCCCAGCAGGGATCATACCTTCGGTCCATGTCTGATTTTGCAGTAGAACAATTCTGCTTTTTTGGTACTTTTTCGCTTTCAAGCATACTTGGAAAATAGAGATCCAGCACTTCCCATTGCATCTGCACCAAGACCTGAGTAGACTGCAAAGTCTCCGAGGCTTCAAGCTACCTGTGCTCCTGCTTAATCACAAAGATTGATTCCACACCTCCCGTAAAGAGATGAGGCGTGATCTCGCACAAGACTCCTTCCCTGACCCAAAAAACATTATTTCTCCACAAATCTCTTCCCTGCTGTAAATCAGCAGAGACACTACTCCAGAAATTTGAGCAATGATAGATCAGTGGGGTAAGAAGTCCCCACAGTGCCAGATCCCACCAGGCACAGCAGTGCTGGGAAGGAGAGGGCACTGGAGGGGCTGGGGAGCATCCTGCGCAGAGACATCTCCCACGGAAGTGCCAAAAGCAGAATGTTACAGTGATCCTAAAGGGAAGGAAAAAGTTGCCTGTGCTGACTCAGGCAAATGCCTTTTTGTCTCCCAGAAATCAGGGGGTGGGAATGGCTCTGCAGAGAAGGCTGAGAGTCTGAAGGGAGGAACTGAGAAAGCGCCAGAGAGGCTTCAGCAGCTCCACAGAGGAGAAGTGCAGCAATAGCTCCCGGAAGGCTGTGCTGCATATCTGCTGCCCATGCCCCATCCACAGGAGAGCACCCACAGGAGAGGCTGTCCTGTCAGTACTGAGCTCACGCAGGCAGAAGGAAGAGAGCAGGGACTTAGAGAAGTGTGGGTGGCACAGCCTGGTGTGTATGAATTGAACTCAGAAATCTGAGCGAAAAAGTGCAAAGCAGACACAGTGTGTGCAAGAAACCCTCATTTTCTAGGCAGGGAACCGAAGTGCTTGGAGAAATTGGGCACATCCAGAACTCCTGTTTACCCATTCCACAAAGCATCTCCTTATTACTCCTGCTTATTGACTAAGTGCAAACCACTGTAGCAGTCTAAGGATTGGGATCTCAGCCAAGTTTTTTTCTCCTGACCCTCGTGCCCCTCTGCCACAAGGCAGGAGGAAAGAGGGAGAACACTGACCCGGCCCTGACTGCCCTAATTAACCGGAGTCCTGATTGATTTTGATAAGTAGCTCTGGCCTCATTCATCAGCACAGCATTCACCTAGATAAGCAGGAGAGTGGTGCATCAATGCAGACCACCCTGAGCGCAGAGCTGGTGTAACTGTCACCGCAGCAAAGCTTGGATGAGCAGCAGCTTAAACATGGGTAAAACCTCAGCTCTGGTGAGCAGGATGTCAGGACACGGCCTCAGACCCAGCCCTCCATGTCCTGGTAATTCTTCAGCCGGGGAGGTAACAGCAGCAAGCTCTTCATTCAGCCCTGACTCTGCAGGTCAGGGGTTTACAGCCAAAGCTTCTCGCTGAGCCTCCCCAAGGCCTCCCTGCATGACCCGAAGGGTGGTTTAGGGCACTGTCCTGGGAGCACAGATCCAAGCCCAGACTCTCCGGGAGGAGTCCCAAGTTCACACCGTAGTTGGGATTTCCACTGCAGGAATAAGAGCTGCACAAAATAAATTATGTCTAATTAGAGCAGGTGCATGGTGCCCAAGGAACATCACTGTGCAAACATTTATTCAAGACTTTAACAAGGCCTTTGTGACAGACAAAGCAAACGGCATCTCCGCAGCCGTGGCCCAGCCCTGGCAGCCTGCAGACAGCAGCCCCACACAGCAATCTGTCAGAGTCCTTGTTGGGGTTTTCCATGCCTCTCTGGGATGGGATCCCATGGCTTTGCAGCCACAAGCCAACCATTTCCTCCTTCCCAAGGCCTCAGTTCACTCCCTTGACTTCACCAGGCAGGTTTTGGCACGAAGGCTGCTCTCTTTTCCTCCTCTCCAGGAGCCACCTGGCAGAACTGTTCCGCCTGGAAATCCATCCTCGGATTGTTTTATCTCTATTAGCCCTCGCGAGCAGATGACAGGGGAGCATGAACGGAGACAGCGTGGGATGAGACATTCACCCAGCTGCTAGTTCAAAGGCGTGTCATCATTTATAACACTCCCAGCTATTCCAGCTCTCCCTGCTTGTTCTCAGTTAAAAGAAAGAAAGAAAAGCAAGCCATTTCTAGCTCTGTATATTTAGTGTTCAAGGAGATGCTGTTTATTTTGGTGCCTTTGCTCTCGGGCTCGCGCAGCTCTCCCAACTCCACAGGGCTTTCCTTTGGCTGCTGAGCTGTGCCGCAGCCCTCAGCGTCCCCTGGCAGGGCCGTGTCCCCACAGCACAGTGCACACAGAGAAGGAAGGGATGGGGACGAGGGGCTGCTCCGGGCCCCAGCTCTGCCTCCTCTCGCCATCCCTGCTGTGCTGTCATCGAGCGGTGAGCCATCGCTTCCCCGCACTGGGAAAGAGTTCAAAAACAATATCAAATCAATCTGCTAAAAGGGCTTTTACCTCTATTGGGCTGGCATTCCCACAGGGCCAACCCCCGGCACCTCAATGCAGCAGGCTGCTTCAGGCTTCAGAAAATACCTGCATCCGAGCCTTGACCAGCCCAGGGACCCCCCAGCACCCAGCAGCTGCTGCGCCCAGCCCCTTGCACCACAGCCCTTGGTTCCCAGCACCGGCCCCATCCCAGCTCCAATCCTATTCTGGGGAGGACAGCAATAGCAGCCAGGGGTTAAGACAAAGCTCCTTGCACTGCAAAACCTCTCTGTGAATAACCCAGGTATATTTCCAGCCCATTGCTGCAATGGCTCAGAGCTGACTTATCCCCAGAGAACGCAAATGGTCTGATCCAAATTCCACTGAAGCCCACGGTGAGGCTCATTACCTCCGTCTGGCATTAGCTCTGGCTCTTTGCTCACGTTAGGTCTGAGCAGGAGCTCCGTCCCCAAGCAGCCCTGGTGTGATTACCCAGGGAAGCATCACCCCTCCACCCCCCCCAGAGCAGGGGAGAAGCCTCCAGCCCTTCCCCTTGCATCCTGGGCCCGGCAGCACCCACTGAGACGTTCAGGCTGGGTCCAATAGAGGGCAACAATATCACACAAATTGCTTCATTAAACTAATTGTGAGAGGCCAAGGTGAGGATTGCTGCCCACAGGGCTGGGTGCATCGCCTCCGTGCTTCACCAGGACACACAGCAGCTCAAGGCCTCCCTGGAGACGGTGGCACACACAGGACCGCAAACCCGACACGTTTGAGCTCTGGGTGCTCCCAGCTGCCCCATTCTGTGGTGCAGAACCCAAAGCTGCCAGGGCCCTGGCCTGGCCCTGCACCGAGCCAGCCGCTGCCTGCCCACCTGCAGCGCATTACAGCAATAACGAGCTGCGCTCCATGTAGAACCACTACCTTCTGCCAGGCTGTTTTGCATAAAGACACCTTATGCACTAGCAAACATTTGTTTAATTAACACCCTTGTTTGCCAGAGGTCTGTCCACAACCTTCATCGCTTTGCAGGTGGAGGAGGGAGACATTCCCCACCTCAACCCAGAGCCTCGATCCAAGCAGGGCAGCCCCCAGGAGGCGTCTCTGGTGCCTGCGAAGCCCCAGTAGCACAAGCTGGTGCAGCTGCCTTGCAAGTGAGAAGCACCCAAGGGGACACCTGCGACCAGCACCAATGCGAAATGCAAAGCGAGGTCTGGGCCTCGTCTGTAGAGCTGGGAAAGGGACTTTTTGGGGAAAGCAGAACTCTGCGCTGCCTCTCACCAGCTGCAGGAATCAGCAGTGCAATCGCACAGTGAGATGGATGAGTGCAGTGACTGCTGTGGGAGGTGAAGGCAGTATGTCACTCTGCTCCCACAGCGAGCAGAAAGCATGCAGGCAACCCTGATGACTGAGATTTGGGCTCCTGATGCAGGAGGGTGGTGTGGAGCATTGGAAGCTGCAGGCAGCTCCTGGGAGCTGGAATCTCACTCCCACACCCACTTGGGAGCCTGTGGAGGATTCCCACCTGTAGCAATCGGGGCTTTGCACAGTACCTGGGTTGGCTCATCCCTCCTCACGTCTGCTTGTGACATGGGTGGCCGCTGCGTCTGGCCACGTCTGTCAGCGCTGCGTGCTGCATGGCTGCTGTCATTGACAGCAAACTGTGCAAGGAGCCGGGTAGGAGCAGCAGAAGAAAAGAAACCGGGATTGCACTGAGGTTGGCAGCACGACCTTGGCCCGAGCACCCGATGGGTTCCTTTCAAGCAGGCTCAGACAGGCAGTGTGCATCAGAACACGGTGAGAGCCCACCACCCACACCCCAGGCTCCTACTGAACCCCCAGCCCACCTCCCTCCTGCAGCCCCTCAGCTCTGAGCCATGCTGTGAGGGGCAATGGAGAGGCTCCGTGAGCCTGCATCAAAGCAGAACCACAGCATGGTTGGGTTGCAAGGGACCTCAAGGCCCCACAAGCCCCAACCCCTGCCATGGGCTGTCCCCACCAGCTCAGGCTGTGCAGGGCCCAGCCATGATTAAGGTGCCTCCAGGGATGGGGCACCCACAGTCCAAAGAAGGCCAGACCCCAGCCACGGTGCTGAGATCAGGGACTGAACCACCTCCCCCTGTGGGGCGCTGGGAGGGAAGGCTCCATCCAGCCCTGAAGCCAACAGCTGAGGCAAGCTGGGAGCTGCAGCATGACCGAAGGAATTCCTCCCACCAGCAGCTGCCGAGCTCTGTTCAAAGCCCTCACGCCGTAGGCTTGGCTGAAAGCCTGGAGGATGAGCTTGCCTCTCACTGGGTCTGTATTTGTTTTCATCTGGATTTATATGAGGAGATCAAAGCTGCACAGGGCTTGCGCAGGATTTACCCAGGGGCATTTGGCTGCACCATTTTACCCCATCCCTGCCTCACCGAGGGGCTTTGTGCTGCTGCAGCCAGGAGCATCCAATGGAGCTCACTGCAACCTGTGCATGCCCAGAGCTCTGCATCCCTCAGCTCTGGCTCTAAACGTGCCTCCAGACAGCAGCCCTGGCAGAGTGCACCAAAACAAGCTCTCAGGATGGCCCAGAGTGCACTCAGAGAGACTTTTGTTGGCTACATGCTGAGGCTGCCCCTTTGGCATTCACATCTCTGCACAGGGAGGAACAGACTGAAACCAGGGGCAGCTGCAAACCCACCTGATGGGATACAACCACGTGCACTTGTTTGTGACACCTTCAGGGAAAAGTCCCCAGCTTTGCTCTTACAAAAGGGAGGGCAGCAGTGCAGTTTGGCTGTGCTGGCACAGAACATCACTGCAAGTGCCCCTGCCACGCTGCAGCAAACAGCGGCTTGCAGCCCTTCTCCCAGCCCTCCTGCAAGGCTGCGGTCACGCCGGGTCCAAGGGAGCAACCTGGCTGGCACTGAAACCATTAGGGCTGAAATTCGGGGGAGGCGTTTTAAAGAACAGATGGTCGTGCTTTAGTATCGCAACACACTGCCAGTTAATTAATGCTAGCTGTAATTAAACTTTACACAAATTAGCTGTCAGCTATGCTAAAGGGAATCATTTCTCTCAAATGCCACCTTGAATCGCTGAGTTGTGAGACTTTTCTACAACGTAATTAAAAGCAGGAGGATGCATGGAAGGGGCAGGCGGAGGGGAGGGCACAGCCATGGGATGAAAGGCACCGGCCAGGAGCAGCTGGGATCCCCACCCTCAGCTAGGGACCCTGGGGCTCTGCTGGGCTTTGATCCCCTTTGAGGTTCCTCCCAATGAGTCCAAGTTTAAGGCTGAAGTTTCGGATCGTTTTGGATGACGGAAGGAGAAAAGTTTGAGCATGACGCTCAAGCAGATGCATGAAGACCTTGGCAGGATGGGGGGAAAGCTGGACGGGGAGCTGCTGGAAAAGTGGAAAACAAGACGTGTTTGCAGGGATTTGGCTGGTTTTGACAAGTCTTCTGCTTAGAAGAGAGCAGTCTGTCAAAACAGCCATGTTGATATTTTCCAACCAGTTGCATTTGATTCAGAGAGATGACTTGGAAATTTTAGTTCATGTTTTGTGTATTTGTTGGTCCCACGGAGCGGCGCTGGGACCAACGCAGAGCAGTTTGAGCAGGAGGAGAAGGGCCCCTG
The DNA here is from genome assembly GCF_026119805.1 of Tympanuchus pallidicinctus. Lineage (NCBI taxonomy): Eukaryota > Metazoa > Chordata > Aves > Galliformes > Phasianidae > Tympanuchus > Tympanuchus pallidicinctus. Next base: position 1,509,412 of record NW_026294756.1, read on the forward strand.
GGCTGAGGGATGGCGATCAGTGCAGCTAATTCAGCAGAAGCACTGGCTAAGAGTCAAGCTGGGGTAACAGCAAATGTCTTATCATCAGATATAGCAACAGTGACTGGCAGAGATCTTCAAACCCATCCCTGTTTGCACACAAGATTCAGCCTGGCTCACCTGAGCACGGCGACAGCATCTCCAGAAGAAACTCTGGGGCCTGGATGGGCTACAGACAAAGGGCCCAGGGAAGAAATGATGCTGGAGGGGAGCACAGCCCATCGTGGGCTTTGAACAGCACTGCTGGCTGTGTGGGTGCAAGGTGAGGGTATTCAGAGATGATTAATGCAGGTGGGACATAGGAAGTCAACGACGGTTTTAAGGAAGAGCTCAGTAGCCCCAGGTGGCCTTAATGCCTTTAGTCCTTAGGTTCATTTCCCCACTTTCTGGCCTTGAGAGCCACCTGCAGCCATGTCCAAGTGTTGTGCTTCATGCACCCCGGTCTGGGATCAGGTGAGAGCGCCTGAGCCCTGTGGGGCTGCACATCCCCATGAGCTCCCAGGCAGCCCGAGGCACTCGCAGTGCTCACGCCTCATGCAGTCACGGGTAATTGATATGCCCAGATGTTTTCCACTCCATGATACAGAGGAAAGCAAAAATCTCTGTGGTTCCTGCCAGACTGACATATGGAAAATTCCTTCCTGGTCCCAAATCTGCTGATGAGATCAAGTATTTGCGGGAGGGTTGGCAGTGAGCAGGGCTGGGAAGGAGGCGCAGCCCCCACTGCCGCCCCACAGCTGGCCAGATGTGCTCCGAGCACACACTTCTCCCTGACTGCGGATGAAGGCGTGAGGCTGAGGCTAAGCTACAGCCCTGGCCTTGCTGCAGCGCTCCGAGGGCTACGGACATCTTGAGGGCAGAGCAGGACAGCCCTCTCCCTGCGGGCAGGAGCGGGGATTTACGGGTTAAGGTCAGCGAGGGCTGCTGCAGCTCTCTCTCTGCTCCTCCCAGACTCTCATTCTGAGGCTATTTTTCTCCTCCAGCAGCTGAATTAGAGCCCTGGGTTTGTAGCAATACCAAATCTCATTTTGGAGACTCTGAGCACCAGTAAATCCCTGGTCTCTCGCTCTCTGCTGCCCTGCAGCGTGTCCTCCTCCAAGGTTGCCTTTAGCTCCCAGCAAGTATCTTCCCAGTGCTCTGCCTGGTGGCTGGAGAGGCTCCATTTCCAGCTGGGCTCCCCCACACCAACCTCCCCATCCTCTTCTCGAGCTCCCCAAGCCTGCGCCCTCTGCTCCCCTCCCACCTTCAGAGCAACTCCTGTCCCTCAGGCTGCCATGGGAGTAGGGATGGGTTGGTGCGATGGTGTCCTGCTGTGCCCTGTGCAGCCTCAAGAGCACTTCTCAGCTTCAATTTCCCTTCCTTTTTTCCCTTTTTTTCTGAGCTCAATCAAGAATCACATCAACTTCTCTTTTCCCCAGTGCTCTGTGCTGGGAGCTCATGATGAGGGAGTTATACACCCGTGACCCCTAAATCCTCTTCTGAGCCGCTGCTGCTGCAAGCTCTCCCATCCTGAAGGCAAACAATTCAGCTCCTTTATTCCCACCTAACCTACAGCAGCATCATACAAAGCAACACTGGCACTGCTAGCTTATACCTCACGAGTGCTTTTTATTTCCAAAGCAGCACAAAATATCCATAGTTCAACAGCACCTGGGGTTCCCCACCAAAGGGGATCGATCTGCGTATTTACTGAGTAGAGATGACAAGACTGAGGATGGGTGCTGATGTGAACTTGACCCGAAATGTTTGCCCGTTTTCTGTTTCTCAGCCTGGCAGCAGGAAAACCCCAGCCCAAGCAGCAGACCCAACCTTAGCTCTTTCATCAGCCTAAAGGGATGCACAGTTTTTAACAGTGACTTCTCTGCCTACAGGCCTTTTCTCCAGCGTGCACAGGAGAGCACCACGCATGCATGCAGGGCTCTGATTTTTCTGCTCCTTCTCCCTGCCAAAGGACACTGCCTGAAAGCAGCTCCCAGACACTGCTGGAGCAGAGGGAGGCAGGGATCAGTCCCAGCCTCAGTGCACCGCGCTGCAGGCAGTGTCAGCTGCCTTCCCCCACCTCCCCCTGTGCAATTAAGGAACAACAGGTTTCCCTCCTTGCCACCTTCCTTTTATCTCTGTCTCCTCGTGCGCCGTTCCATTTCTACAGCAGCAGGATCCGGGTTCCCTGCTCTAGCAGCCGCTGGGAGCACAGCTTTGCCTGCAGGCTGCAGGGCTGGAGGAGCAGCGGGGTGCAGCAACACCTGGAGCTGTGCATGTGCTCATGTGTGTGCATGGGTGAGAGCATGTGTGCACACGTGCATGTACAAGCCTGCGGTGTGCAGTGCCTGGGTAAAGGTCGGAGTTGGGTTAGCAGCAGAGAGGAGGTGGGCAAGGACGGGCTGTGAGCACAGCGGGTGCAGACGGCAGATTGGCGCACGTTTCCCCCTCCGGCTGTGCTGTGTCACCGCCCACAGCTCCTGCTGGGGGCTGCTGACAGCACAGGGAGCTCGGTGTGGGGAGCGCTGCACACAGCGCAGGTGTGAGGGGTCAGCGCTGGCTGAGAACCACGAGGGGCTGCGATGCGGCCCCAGCCTATTTGTAGACATTGCAAATAAAGCTGACAGCACTGACAGAGAACAACCTGAGGACATTCCCTGCAGGGAGATCCCACCACAGCTGCAGGCTCCGAAGTTGTTCAATAAATTCCTGGAGGTAAGGCCAGGAGGGAGCATTCAATCACGCTGGCTGACCTTTCCCATCGCTTTCCCAGTGTGCACGCACTTCCCTCTCCATGCATTCACTCCAACTGCTGTGCAGCCCAGCAGTGGGCAGGATGAGGACTCCGGTAAATGGAGCAACACAGAGCAGGTAGCAGCCTGCCCACCTGCAGCTCTGGGGTGCAGGAAACATCTCCTTAAACAGGGCTGCAATTGCAGGAGTCCCCGCTCTGCGCTACTTGCTCTTGCTTTCTGTTGGTGCTCGGAGGGCTGCGGATGACAAGGACACCATTACTGTTATGTTCTGAGCGCGTTGCCCGCATGCTGGCTCAGGTGTCGGCCGGTCGGAATAAATTACAGACAGCAAAAGGAAACGTTGCGTTTCATTGCAGCTCTGCTTTTCATTTGCACGGGGAGTTTCTGTGGTTAGAAGTCAAACTGCACAGCCGCCACTGCTAATTGCACTTTTCAGAATCAAAGGCTTTAGCCAAAGGGATAAATACATAAAATTGTCGGGAAGGAAACATTTTCTTCTTGAATTCCAAGTAAAATCTGAACTAATTCTGGCTCGTTTGATAATAAAGGCAGTAGGAACATATATCTGATCTCTGTGTCTAGGCGGCTTGAAAAAGATTTGTCTATCAGGCCAGGAGGGCTTTTCTAAGTGACTGAAACTACACGAGGAAGACCATGCCCCATTTCCTGCCATGACTGCCCCACTTTGGCTCAGCCTCCTGCCACATACCCATCCATGGCCACATCCCTCCCCCCTCCCCTCCGCTTGCGCTGAGATGCAGCAGCCCTGGTTTGAGATTCCACGACCTCCCAGCTGCCGCCCACATCCCATTTTCCCCCTTTTTTCTTCCTTCTGCAGCCAAATTGCAGCCATCCCTCACTTTCTGGGCCCTGGGACAGGGAGATGGAGGGCAGAGTCATGCCTTGTTAACCCCCACTTTCCTGCACTGCAGGTGATTTATGGTGAGCAGTGAGGCACGAGGACAGCGGGGCGAGGGATGAGGAGCATCAGCGCTCCAGCCGGCCCAGGGCTGCTCCAAACGGCCCTGTGAAGGAGCACAGCACTTGCTGGGTGAAAAAGCAGAGGACGTTGGGTTGTATTTATTTTATGTCTTGGTTCTTAAAGAGGAAAGATGTCTCCATTCTGGCTCGAGCTGCTCGGAAGCACAGCAGCGCTCAGCGCTCAGCAGCAGTGCTGTGCAAGAGGGCAGAGCGCAGGGATGCGCCGGGGGTCGGTGTGTGACTTCAGCTGGGTTTTGTCATCACAGAGCCACCAAGGTTGGAAGAGAGCATGCAGATCACTGATCAGCAGCTCTGACCGCGTCCCAAAGTGTCACAGCGTCACTCGGAAGGATTCCTTTTTGTTCTGAGAATCCATTCAGTTCACTGCTTTGTTTTTAAAGAGAAAAAAATGAAAATTCGGTGATTAATAAATAAATAACAAGAATAAAAAGCCTACTGGAAAACTCTGCAGCGTTTTGCAAAATGACTGTGAAATTTATGGAACGACAGCTAAATTGAATGAGATTAGGAAGAAAAGGGCCCGTCTATTTATGTGAAGAGTTTTCAGAGTTATCATAATTAATTATAACAAACATTTCGTAATGCACATTAAATGGCAGGCTGGAGGCTCAGGCAGGCTCCCAGCACTGGGCTGATCGCACAGCGGGGTGAGGGCAGCAAAACGTGGCCCTGAGCACCAAAACGACCCCAAAACGGCCCCAAAATGATCCAACCCAACAACGCCATGATTCTATGAGTGAAGGAAGCCATTGGGCTCGGACAGGGCTGAGTAGGAAACAGCAGGCCCAGCTCTGCCCCTCTCTGCAGGTCTGATTCACGTCCCAGGGGGGGATGGACGTTAACAACTCCATCGCCGCTCTCTAAGGTTAATTATAAGGTTAATTAGATGCTGGCAGTTGCAGATCTGGTCCCACCTGGGGCTCCTGACATGTGGAAACGCCTCCCACTTTCTCCAAGGAAGGTTTTCACCTGGTTAGAAATGTGCTGGCTGGGTGCTGGAGCTGGGGAAGAACACAGGGCTGAGTGACCCCAACCCCAGCGCCCCGTCGCACCGTCGCTCCATCACCCGTTACCCCACCACCTCATCACAACGCCACCCCGTCACCCACCACCCATCGCCTGCCATCCCATCACCCACCATCTCCTCACTCCCAGCCCCACTGCAGCCCCATTCCGTGGCTGCACTCCAGGCAGTCCCTCATCCCACTGCTGATGTGCAGCTGCCTGCAGGCGTTGCTCTGATGCACCAGAGGTAAATCATGGTGAGCTTTTGTGCTTTCAGAAAAAAAAAAAAAAAAAACAAAAAAAAACAGGAAAGGAAGGTGGAATTAAAAAATAAACCTCCTGCCACCCCCAGTAAGGAAATAAACTGGTGCAGGGCTGTGCCTGAGCCATGGTGCTTCTCCCGTGGGACGGTGCTGGAGTGAGTCCCAGCTGTGCAGATCTGAGGGTTTGGGTTCAAAGCTTGATTTCGGTGCAGGGTTTGTTGTAAGCAAATCTATGAGTTCAGCTGCCAGCGGTGCCCAGCTGGGCCCACGGGTCTGCAGAAAATAGAAAAGGCACAAAAGCACAGAATGAAAGGCCTCCCCCCACCTGGGGGAATATCAGTAACTAAGGGAAAAAAGTAAAGAAAGAAATGGACAAAAAGTCAAATTATGTCAGTGCGACTCCACTGAAATTTTTTTCTTAATCCGCTGCCACGATGGAGCCAGATGGGTAAAATTAAACCTCCCAGGGAACAGCCACACGTGCTTCTCTTCATTTGCACCCAATATATCAACTCAGTCTTCTTGCATGGATAGCAAAACACAAACCTTCGTGCTTCTGGAGCCCAGAAATAAAGAAATAGTGGCGTGGAATTAATATAAATATTGAGGGAAATGTGTTCCTCGTCATTTAAGGAAGAAATCTTTATACACCTGAGAAGCTGACAGGTCCAGTGCAGGGCTGAGGATTCCCAGCAGAAAAGAAATCATTACGCAGGACTCAGGAATCACGAGACTGATGCAAAATCATTAGATTTTTAAAATTGAGATTAAATGGCACCCGCAGGTACCTGGCCTGGGCTCCCACACCGCATGTCGGCAGCGATGGGTCCACGTCCAGTGATGGACGTCCACATGCAGAACTGAGTGGGAAAATCCAAGGCTTGTGCTGCTGTGTTCTGCACTGTCACTGCTGATGTATTTTATGTGCATATATAAATGTATTCTACATACACACGTACACAGGATCTCTCTCCTAGGCCTTGCCATGCGCACTGAACCATCCCCGCACAGTCCGTGGAGGTCACCAGGCCCATCCCTGCCTGCCCCCCCAGGCAACAAACCATTACGGGAACAGCCTTGGCCCCACCAGCTCAGACTTTTTATGCATAATTGATTCCTACCATAAATCAAACATTTCTCCCCACAAAACTCCAGCCGTGCTTCGAACGCTGCCATTAGTGGTGCTTTGGACACCCTGCCCCTGGGGCTGGGCTTGCACCCAAACCCCCTCCCAGGTGCAGCCCCCGGTGAGGTGGGGGTGGAGCGGTCTGTGTGCTGGGGGGGCTCACAGACCCCCAGCTTTAGCACTCACACATGGACGCCCACAGGGACACAGATCCCCATGGGGACACATCTCCTGTCCCAGGGACTGCTTGAAGGGGCATCCTGCCAGGTCTAAAGTGACCCCCATTAGAGGCTCCTGTAGGAAAATTTCAGCCTGGGGCTCTAAAAGCATGTTAGGGATGGGAAGAAAAACGCAAATGAATTTAATAAGAGCTTAATTGGATTCTCCACAGCGGAGAAAGCTGCTGCTTCCCAGCACATGGCCCCAGCAGCAGCTCCCCCCAGTCACAGCAGTGGGATGGGGCTGTCCCTGGGTGACCGCAGAGCGGTTTGGCCTCACATCCCCAAATCCACGTTGGAGGTTACGCTGGGGAGGTGATCTGTGAGCTCCCAGCCCTGGGAAACGCAATGGTGGGGGCAGCGATGGGGGGAAAGGAGAGCACAGAACAACCGAGGTGATGGGGATCAAACCCTGAGCCAAAGCTGAGCCCCAGGCAAAGAGAAGGGCGGGTTGTGAGCAGACCCCCTCACAGCTCCTCCCGCCCCCTGCAGCCCCTCGCACCCCGCAGCCCTGCACGTGGCTGTGCCCCACTCCCACAGGGGCGGCTTTGCAGCCCCAGTTGACCCTTCCCGGCTACAAATAAAGAATCTATGGAGCAAAGCTGCATTAAATCAATGAGCCAACGTGCCTGCTGCTAAGATAAGCAAGGCAACCGGGGCCTCTCGCTCTGTCATTAGTGCGGGAGGATTCTCAGAGCCAGAGAACCCGGGGAGACTCATTAGGAGCTGCAGCACTTCTGGCTGGATTTACTCACCTCCCGCAGCCCCCTGTCTCACCGTGGGGAGCCCTGCCCTGCTCTGATCTGCTATGCAGCGTGCAGAGCCCATACAGCTTTCAAAAATAACACGCTATTAAAATAGTTTTAATCAGAATTCCTCAAGCCAAGGCTCAACAGACAGAGATCCCACTGCCTTGGGCAGAAAGGAGCGCATGGGGATCACGCGGTGATGGAACTGATTTCAAAAAGCGTGGCAGCATCTCCGCTCCGCGGGACGAACCTGGAGCTTCCCGTGGGGTTTGGGCCCAGGAGGAGCAAACCAGCCTGTAGGAATGCACTGAGATGAAGAGGGGAGATCTGACGGCAGCTCCTGCCTCTGCCAAAGGTTTTCTCTATGATCTTGGGTTGCTCACGTCATTTCTGCGTGCTCCACATTTCCAGCTATAAAGTGTGTTCTCAGTTCTCTTCCCTTCTGCCCTGGCTGAGCCAACGCTGCAACCACAGCACTTCCATCGGCATCAAAACTCGAACAGATGTCTGCAGCTGAGAGGAACGGGCAAACAGCGACTGGATGCAGCGAGGAGCAGCCGACAAAAGACATTCAGGGTTGTCGGAATGACCTCAAAAATGCTCTTTTTTTCCCTCCCCAGTTCATAAGTTGCTCTGAATTGATCTTTTTCTCCACTCCTTGCAGTGTGGGAGGTTGTGATGGCTCTGCCCATTCCCACCCCAAGAAGAGGAGGGTTCAATGCTGTCCCCACCTTGTCAGGTGGAGAAAAGGGCTGAGACCTCCAGCGCAAACCTCTGCATGTCCATGGCCCAGTTCTGCCAGTTCAGCAGCCCCAAGCCCAGTGCTGATCTATTCACTTCACATCACTTTCAGGAGGTCCCCAGCGGAGCAGCCTGGAAATGTGCAGCCGTGCCCCCAGGTTTAATTAAAATAAACTGTCCTGCACCAAATGGAGCCTTGTTGTCTTGCAGGGCTGTCTCAATAATTATAACATAAATTGCATTTCCATTGTGCCTTTCATCGTCGGATCTCAAAGTGTTTTACAAGTGTTAATTAATTTAGTTTTCAAATAGCCTTTCCCTCTGATGTCGTATAAAAATTCAATAAAGAGGTGGATGGAGTGGAGGGAAAGCCTGGAAAGTTGAGGTGTCAAAGAGAGAGGGGGCCCAAAAGAGGAGGAAGGCGATGAAATGTGGGCGCTGCACCCAATGGCTGCAGGGAAGCCCCGGCTGCGGTCGGCACGTGGCACATTGAGGGCATGAAGGCACACTTAGGGAAACCTCCAAATTGTGGCTTTTTCTTTTCTTTTTTTTTTTTTCTGGCTTTAAAGAATAACAGCGAGTGTCTCAAGCTGTGGTAATGTATTCAGGCAACACAACTGAGTCAGAGCTAATTGAATTTAAAAGCAGGTATTACATCTGTGCCTTCACAGTGAGTACATCCTGAAAATCACTCCAGTGATGAAGTGTTTTACCCAACTACTACTTAATCTTTTTACACAGAAAGCAGAATTAACCCCGCTGCGCAGCCTTCATTAAGGGAACCAAATGAAGCTACCTGGTGAGGCTCACGTTTGCTGCAAGTAGTAAAACTTCAGCCGAAGTTTCTCAAACCCAGAGGGACTCCTCTGTTTGTGTTCAGATCCGCACGGCGCCGGAAAGCAGGTCAGCTATCTGGGTCCTGTTCAGCTCTCCTCAAATCCAGGAGGCAATCGGGCCCCCAGCGCTGCGCATCGCCTTGGTGAGCACAGAAATGGGTCACATCCACCCCGCACCCCTCTGCTCCCCTCTCCAAGCCCTCCTTCCATCTCTCCCTTCTTCTGGAGAAAGAGAGAGGACAAAACAGACGAAGGGAAGCGGCGCCCAAAGGGAGCCGGGCTGCACCGCAGGGCTGAGCCTCACGTGCTGCCCCAGAGCAGGAGGGAACTGCTCAGCACGGAGCCAATGTCTGCTGCTCCTTCTCCTTTGTAAATGAATAGACCAGGATTTATTTCCTGCAATATCACTTTGCAGACCTGGTGTATTACTTCATATATATATATGTGTAAACAGAAGTAATAACATACATTTTCATGCATCACCCTGGATACTTCAAATATAAGCACATGTAAATATATAAGTAGCAGCATATATTTGCACCATATATTTCCATGTAACACTGTAGATACTCTGTCTCACTTCGTCAGTGTGGATAACACGATATTTACACGCAGTGCATCCCAGTTTATCAGCGAGGCCCAAAGCGAGCGGCTGAGCAGCAGAGCGCAGTGTGGGATCCCAGAGCCTTCAGTTGGGAACGGGGAGGGGGAAACCTCTGCCGCTGCGCCCACCGCCATCAGGGGAGGCAGCAGGGAGCTGTGGGGCGCCCTCAGCACGGAGTGGGTTTGGAGTGCAGGCAATTGATTCACACTGCCAGAAATTGGCACGGGGGGGGGGGGAGGGGGGGGGGGGGGTGGCGGGACGGGACACAAAAAGAAATACCTGGTGATACACTGTGATTATTGATGGTTCCTAATTCAAAGGGAAGGGGAACAGCATAAGCCCTAGTTATGGGCTCTTCAGACCCTCATCTCCCTCTGGTTGTGAACCAGGAAATCTTCCAGAGAAATCAGGACAGATTCAGACCCATTTGTTTCGGGCACTGGAGGGGAGCAGTTTCCTCCCCCCCTGCTCAGCTCTTTTTGGTATTTTTGGTATTTTCCAACGAGGAATGTGGAATAGGAGAGCCCTCCTTCCCAGAGCCACGAGTGCGTTGGGCTGGGAGGGACCTCGGAGTCCATCCATCCTGGATGCTGCAGGCAGAGCGGGCAGCTGCCGAATGAGGCACAGCACTGGGCTGCAGCTGAAGAGGGGAAGCGGGGCCAAACAAAACGGCTGAACCCCCAGAGGTCAGCCAAGGCCGGGTGAGGGGCTCATGGCCCCCCAAAGGGCAGCGACACCACGCTGCTGCACCCCGGGGCTCTGTTAGCACACAGCACGTGGAATGCAGCCATAAATATTCACGTCAGCTGGCTCCAACCGCATCCTTTAAGTGAATATGGAGATATATATAGACTCGTATTTAGTGAGAGAGGAGTGCAGCTCAGCACTGCTGCACGTGAGCCCTTCCCAGGGTGAGCCCTGCGAGCCCCTCGGCTGCTGCCTCATCAGCACTGCAGCTCCTGCACTGGGCTGCTGCAGCCTTTGGTTGCCATCTCTGCACCCACAGCCGGGCTGCTCCCCAGGCAGCACCAAAGGGCTTTTGGATCAGAGAATATCCCGAGTTGGGATCATCGAGGCCAACCCCACAGAGGAGCAGCCAAAAATCAGGCCACGGAATGACCGGACTTCATGGGGGTTTCCCCCACGCAGCCCCATTTCTCCATCACAGCGCTGCTGCAATGCCTGCAAGGAAGGGAACAACCAACTTCTGCCCGAGGGAAAACCCCTGCTCCCCAAAAGCTCCCATGGAAAAAAGAAAAGAAAAGAAGTAAATAAATGTCACGGAGCCTTTCAAAAACGCTCTAATTGCCTTTGTGGTCTAATTGCTCCTGTTTTACAGCCTCGTTTCTTGTCATAAAATTAGTCCCACTTTTTATGCCTCTTCCTCTGCCACTGGTCTGTGATTATTAGTTGTTAATTACTGCGCTGCGTTGATGCCTCCACAGATCTGGGGAAGGGCCGAGCCGTGTGGGCACAGTCTGTGCCGTGTGGGCACGGTCCTCTCCCCTTTTGGGGCTTCCTGGGGAAAGAAGAGATGGAGATCCAAAATGCAACCATTGGGAGCGTCGTGAGAGCTGTGGGGGAAACAAAATCACCCGGAAAAGATAAAAGCTGCATCATCTGTAACCCTTTTAATAACCATCTTATTTCAAACAGTGCTGACTTCTCCTCACTGTCTCTCCAAAACGGCATCTCTATTTGTTTTTCTTCTTGATATACAGCTGCAATAGGAAGCCATGCGTGAAGTTTATTAAGCCTGGGTAATTTTCTATCAGTTCTGCGTGCTATTGATTCCGTCTGTACTGTTATCTGGTTCTGCCTGAACTTGAAAAGTCATTTAAAAACAACAAAAAAAACCACATATAATTCTTCAAAAATGCAACTATTATGGGATGTAGAACGTTGCCATTTTGGATGCATTAACAACATGTTGAAAATGAATGTGTCGGAGATACAAATCTCATTAAGGAGACTTTGATGATACCACAATGAGGAGCAGCGAGAGCTGAGCCCCAGCACAGAGCCGGATCTGAACTCCACTCTGCAAGTTTCTGTCTCAGGGGTGGAAGGAAAATTGGATTTGCTTTGGCTTTCATTCAGCCCCGCTTCATCCTGAGCCACTGTCCAACCTCTCCCACGTCCTTGGAGTTCCTCCCAGTTTGTGGCATCAGAGTGAGATCAGCCGCGCTCTGCCCACCAGCGCTCAGTGCTGGCGCGGCTCCACCTCGGGCTCACGGTGTCACAAATGCAGATCCTCGATGCAGAAAAGCAAACCATGGAGCTGCAGAGGGTTTGCAAAGATCTGCACCCAAACCAGGGCTCCCCATGCGCTGCTCCATGAGATGAGGGCACCCGAGGCCACGTCCCACCCGAGTCCCCGCGCAGCCCTCATGCAGCACGGTGCTTTGCCGTGCATGGCTCATCGCCTCGTGCGCTGGGCTCCGCAGGTCAGACGTGGTGACACGGGCTCTGTGCAAAGCCAAACCCAGTCCTTCTGGGTGGGTCAGCCCCGTCCGCACGCGTCCCGTCGGCTCTCTCAGCTGAACGGCACAAACCACCCCAGTAACATTTTAAACCCACCGATTAACAAGTCAAAATGCATTCCTCTAATTGAGCCTCTTATCCCAGCACAGTCCTTGTCACTCACAGGCAGTGGCAAACCCCGCCTGGCTGCAGGCACGGTCCTCATCAAGGCTGCCCACCATAACCACAAATGCCCTTTTCCTCCCAGTTTCCCGTGGTTTCAGGTGGTTTTGGTGTCGGTCAGAGCACAGCAATGCAGGGGCATCGGCCAAACCAGAGCCACAGCGCAAGGAGACTTTGTCCTGGCAGGGCTGACAAAAAGAAGTACAGCTGAAGGCTGCAAGATGAGTTGCGGGAATGAGAGTGCTTTGTGGGACATAATCCAGCTCCTGCTGAACAGAATCCATCATCCCCTCACTGCGCTCCTCTGCGCCAAGAGAGAGCGAAGGCAGCCAAAAGCTTCAGAGACCTCCAAGGCTGTGCCCTACCAGCACGGGGAAGCCTGGGGAAAGCACCACAGATCCCACCCCGGTTGGGTTGGAAGGGACGTAAGGATCACCCAGTTCCAGCCCCTGCTGTGAGCCGGCTCCCCCCCGCTCAGCCTGCCCAGGTCCCATCCGTGGCCGTGGGCATCTCTGGGACGGGGCACCCACAGCTGCGGGCAGTGCAGGGACCTCAGCGCCCCCTGGGTGAAGGATCCGACCCAAATCTCCCTTCTTTATCTCCATTTTCTCTTCAAGGGGAGGAGATGGGCAGAGGGGAGGAAGGGCCCACCTCCATGGCGTCGCTCCGCTGCCGGCACGGATGGCGCGGGGCAGCCGCCCCACGGCCGTGACATTTGCGATGCATTAAGTTTAAACATTTTCAATAAGGAAAAACAATCCATTCAGACTTGCTTTATGATTCATAGTAATTGCAAATAGAAGCAGTTAATATAATTGTCCAGCTGAGACCAGCAGGCTGGGAACATGTTGCAGTGAGATGTACAATCAGGGAAGGTTGGGAGGGAATTTAAGTGCAGGTTAAGCAAATGCATTACTTTAATAACACACGGAGACAGCCCTTGTAGTTATAAAGAGGATAAAATAAATATTGTACCAGAAATCTACAGAATGGGAGGTTTTATCACCAAGAACTTCCTGCTTGCTATTTACTTTCCATTTAGATTTCACAAAAGCTGCACTCGCCATGTTTTTATGTATGGACGAGGATGATCCGAACTGACAAACGACCTTATTTCTCCGTGAGTTTTACAAGGGAGCCTCAGTTTCTCAAAGAAAAATGATCACCTCCCAGCAGTTGTCCTGGAGAGAGAGAGAGGATTTTTTTTCGGCCTTTTTTTTTTCAAGGGAGAGCTGTAACTCAAGGCAGCACTTCTGCTCCTCGCCCCTGGAGGTTGGCCAACGTCTTCGACTTCTCCGCATGGCAGGGAGGGCCGGGCCGCTCTGCAGCATTTCCTGATGGAATTCCAGCCCTCGGTGGGCGCCGGGCGGGAGCACGGGGTGATGGAATGGGATAACTGCACCCAGGCGGAGGGCAATGGGGCTGCACTGATCCCAGTGCCTTTGCCAAGGGCTCTCCAGGGAGGAATCACAGTGCTTTATTTATTAAAAGAGATTTCAGAGGACAACGTATTAAATTAGTTTCTTGTTCACAGCCTCCTGACTTTAACAGCACACGCAGAGCGAAGCAAGACAGAACGTCACCTCGTTACAGCGATTTATAAAATATTAAGGGTCTAAAAAATTAATTATTCATGGGAGCCTTGTTTATGGGGGGAGGATGAGGACGCGTGTGCCCCAATGGGCTCCTTGCAGTGCAAGAAGAGGAACGTGGCTGGAGGGCGTTGGTGGTTGTCCCAGCACCAGCATCACCAGGGGATGAGATCTGCAAAACCCAGCGGGACACCCCCAGAAAAACCCCATGGCCAACGGGGGAGCTCTCGCAGGGCACTGCAGGATGATCTGCTGTGCTGTGTGGTCATGGATGTAGAGAAGGCTGTATCCAGAGGGCTCCTGCCGGGGGAGGAAGGCAGGGAAGGCAGTTTTAAAGTCGCAGAATTTAGCATAAGAAGGTAATGGGATTGCAGTGGCTTTCCAGTAAATGTCATTGCTGTAATTAGGACAACAATTATTGCCAACCGGTGGAATTGTCCCCTATGTGTCATTTCAGCAGGAGCAGCACACGGCCACCCTCTGCCAGTGCCACTCAACAGGGTTGGCACAGGGCAGGCTGGAGGCTCTGGGGCTGAACCCCCCACCCCACTGCTGGCTCACAACCCCCGACCCACAGAGCTCTGCACTACGGCAGCACCTCGACCTCCAGCCCTGTGCAGCAAAGCGCTTGAGCAGTGGCTTCCCTGAGGTGATTTACAGCCTGGAGCCTTGGAGGCCAAACCTGGCCCACCTGCAGCAGCACGGAGCTGGAGGAGCTCCAGGGAGGAAGAGGATGCCCCAGGGATGAAGCCGGCCCTGGAATGCATTATCCCCATCCTCACTTCCGTCTGCTTATTTTTTTGGGGAGAAGGCTGCTGTGCATGCAGCTGGCAGCACCCCTGGATATGGCAAGCACTGAGATGGGATGCTGCAGCCATCACCTGTCGCCAACGGCCCTGGGGATGCCTCATCCCGGGTCCCCAGTGCCCCCAACCCAACGTGGGACACTGCTGCCATGCTGCCTGTCCCCATCCCTGTCCTTGTGGAGGTATCACCACCAGAGGAGCACCTGGAAAGCAAAAAGCGAAGCAGCACCACAGGCCCGGGTCTCCCACCTCAGGTGGAAAAGGAACTGCTGCTAAAAAGGAGAGGGGGATGGAGTGGGGAATGACATCCACTGAAAGCATTTGCAGCATCTCCGCAGCTCTCCGTGATTAACGCTGGCCGGAGTGCTATTAGCAGCCTGGTATGGTGATTAACAAACTCTCTTAATAGCTGTTTTTAAACCTGCTTTAAAAAAGCCGGAGCTGGGAGGGGGTGGGGAGCCCAGGAGGTATCTCCAAGGAAACCAGAAACAAAATGGGCTTTGGCACATCGCACAGCCAGGCGGGTAATCAAAGATTACAACCAGTTTTAATTTAAGGTTAATTATTGTTTACTCTCCGGAGGCCGCCCCGTCGGAAGGCAGCAGCCGCTCTGACCTTCAGCAGCGCGGGGCGGAGCCGCAGTGCGGGGCGGGGGGGGGACGGGAGCTGCGAGGGGAGCGGGGGAAAAGGGCCGGAGGGGGAAAAGGGCCGGAGGGGGAAAAGGGCCGGAGGTCCGCAGGTCCGCCCCGTCCCGGTTGTGCGCTGCGGAGCTCCGCTCAGCGGCACGGCGGCGGTGCCTCGGCTGCAGGCGCTGTTAATTAACGTCGGGCTGCCATCGATTTCCCATTGTGGAACACGCGGCGCAACGCCGGCCCCGCTTTTATCAATGAACCGCAGGATTCTGCTCCGGGCAGCGCTGTGCGGCCCCGTGCTTCGGGCCGAGCGCCCCAGAGCCCCGGGGGGCGAGAGCCGCTCCTTCCTTCCCCCATCCCTGCCCCCTCCCCTCTTCCTTCACGCCCCATGAGCTCGCTCAGCCTGTTGGACCCCCATCTCACAAAACGCCCCCCCCGCTCCCAACCCCCCTTCCCCCCCCCCCCCTTGCTTTAAGCACAGAGCAGAACGCCGCAGCGCCGGGCACTTCTTTCCCCAAAAAGCCATTTCGCCGCTGCTCTGACAGCGCCGCTGAGGAATGGCAGCCGAGATTAAGGATGGTGACAACTCCCCGAAGCTCTCCTCCCTTTGCTCGGGGACAGACATATTTAATTATGATAGAAAGGCGATCCGAGTGTGCGCTGCAAATACTTAAGGTGATTTGAAGCGTGAAGCTGCATACAGTTTTCAAGATTTGAGTCCCCAATCTGTTTGGGCTTGTTCAGGCACTTTCTGCTGTTGGTTCCCTCCCAGGCTCTGTGTACTCTCCAGCACAGGGGGCTTCAGAGCAGACGGGTCTGGAGCATCGCTGCAGGGTCCGGGCCGTGTCGTTTCATGGCAATGGGTGACTTCGTGACCTCAGAGGTCTTTTCCAGCTTCAGTGATTCTGTGATTCCATGCCATGCCTGGGATGGTTCTTTGCAGCAATCCCTTATGGGTGAAGCTGCCCCTCATCACAGTGCTGTGGCCCCAGAGCTTCTTTGGTGCTGTGTTACTTTCACTTCCATTAAATGCAAACTCTGCGTTGACTTCACTGACTGAGGTTTCAAGGTACTCAGATACACTTAATTAAATCTTACAGATCCTCCGGCATTTCTGCCGATGCGTTTCCTATAGGAAATGGGCTGAGGTGCCCCACTGTGTCATTTCTATGGACACTCTGTGCTTTTCATCCCTATGAATCTCTATGAGCATCTCCTAGGTTTCTGTCATCTCTTGCAGGTGGTTCCCAACAGGGGTCCACCTCCCAAGAGGGGGAAATTTTATGTTTCACCCCAGGCCCCAGCTCTGCAGGGTCAGAACTGGCTGATCTTTGAGGTTCCTTGCAACCCAAACTGTTCTGGGTTCTACCATCACCCAGCGTGGAAAATAAATCCCAATATGTCTTCATCTGGCCCCAGAAGACAAAAATGGGGAAAGCAGGCTGAGAAGAGTGCTCTGGGTCTGGTGGAAGGGAGGGTTTGCTTGTTTGGGGTTTTAAGCAGAGGTTTTGCATCCCACCGTTGCCATGGCAGCTGCAGAGCGGACTGCACGCTGCGTCCTTCGGAGCCGTGGGAGCTCAGTGCTGGGAGGAGGGCTTGAGTGCAGCTGGGCCCAAAAAGGGGGTCCAGAGCTCAGCACGCGGTGAGCGCGAGGCCCCACGCGTCAGGGACTTCAGGGGAAAGAGGCGACACTGAGACACCCAGCCCCTGCGCAGGGCTGCAGCCCGTGGACACGGGGCTCCAAGGCCAGCAGTGGGCACACATCAGCCCTGCAGCAGCTCCCAGGCAGGGCTCCCACAGAACCCAGCTACCCCTGGTCCCCACCAGCAGCTGCACCACGTTTAAATGCAATCGTGGCGGCAGCTGCAGACAACAAGCACCTCGCCCTTCCCACCTGGCTGAGCAGCCCCCAAAAGGCTTCGTCCCAGCACCGCTCTGTTCCTGAGTTCCCCTTGGATCAGAGGGGCTGGGAGGCTGCAGGCTGTGCCCCTTCCCCACGTTTTCTGTCCTCGTGGTGCTCCCAATGTGTCTGGTCCCACCTCATCCCTACGCTGCTCCTCTCCCCATTACCCCGAGTTCTTCCCCCTTTTGTCCTGTTGGTTTCCTCACCGCAGTGTCATTTTATCTTGTTAGAGCACTGCTGGTCCGTGTTTACTTTGTTTTACTTTTGTGGTGCTGTTTTTTTCCATGTTCTCTTCATCTTTAAGCACTCACCAGCATGGGGAAGCTGGAGGAAGCGATCTTTCATCCTTATCGAGATTCCTCTCCTTTCATTATCTTCAGTGCTGCTACAGAGCATCAAAGGGGCATCTTTGTTCTTGCAATCTAACGTGATTTTGAATACAGCAATTCGAGCCTTTCGAGAAAATTACATACGCAAACACAGCCATTACCACCCCTCACCCCCCCGGGTTCAGCTCCTCATCCCCTTGCTGGGACGCTGCTGCCTTCCCTCAGCCAGAAGCCCCAGATGTCGTTCAGCCACCACACGTGGGGCTGCCACCAAACCTCAACCCTCCGTGGCCCCAGCGCAGCCCCGCTGCTGTGCCCCCATCCCAGGCGTGAAGGGGCAGAGCTGTGGGAGCTCCTGGGAGGAAGGAACGCGGGGGGGCTCCGGTGGGTTTGGGATAAACGGCCCATGAAAGTGCTGGGGAAAATCCATCCCAGGAAGAGAAAGAAACAGAGAGACAGTGATGTATCTCGGAAGGAAAAGAGAGGAGGGAGCGGGAAGCGGCTGCCTGATTGTTCCATAAGCACCTCTTAAAAGCAAACACAATAGACATGAGCAGTTTTTAAAATGACAGACAATACAATGGGAGATAATATATTTAAAACCCATATCAGTTGTTAACAGACCATAAAAACGCCGGTACATTAATCTGTGCTGTCTGTCATAGACTCATGAAGCAGCTGTGTTATTTTATAGTTTCATTCCTGCGGGCTTCTCTGACACTTCCACAAATACATCTCAATTTATTTGGATAAGAACAAATAGAAATATTGAATTCTTCTTCCTCTGCTTCTGTTGCTCTTTTATTTCTTCCCCCGGCCCCAGTGGCAGGCAGAAGGCGCTCAGTGCAGCTTTGGGGCTGCGCTTTTATCCACCAAAGCGGTGGTTTGACCACGTGGTGAGTTTGCTCATCCCTCATGCTGGGCTCTGAGCTCCTGTGTCCTCGCCTCGAGCCTTTGGGCACAGACCTGCTGGGGGCCGGGCACTTCTCCCCACCCCGCATCTCTTTGGTCTCTCAGCTGAGCAGTTTGGAAATGTTGATGTGGGATGGGATTCCTGCATCAACAAACGCCCATCCTGCACCCCTGCTTTCCCATCTCCAGCTCTCTGCTACTTCCCTGTGGGGTGGGACTGCTGTGTCTCTACATCGTGCGCTAGCTCCCATTGCTCTGCTGCCTGTTTGCTTTTCTTTCTGAAGACACGGAAGGAGGAGAAATGACGTGCTCCTTTGCTCCCCAGGAGCACAAAGCATGGGTGAGGTGTTTGCTTAAAGCCATAGTGTTGTTTTCCCTCTAAATTTGCCCCCAAGTTGTTAAGCATCAATTTCTGTGATCATCAATCCGTGCACCCACGAAGCAAAGCTCACATTGGCTCCAGCAGCGGCTCCGGCCCCGTGCCGGCTGTGTCCTGCTGCAGTGCACCCCACTGAGCACCCATCCCAAACCGGCCCCAGCCCACAGGCACTGCGATCCCGGGGCTCTGCCACGCTGCCCCAAGCAAATGTGCAAGGTGAATTATTCCGGGCGATGACGCACTGCGGGTTCAAAGCGGAGATGGGCTTTGGTGTGGGTCCTTCAAAACAGAGGCAGCCCTGCTTGGTCCCTCAGGACATCGGCTGGGAATCGCTTCAGATGCTGCAAAGCACGCGGTGTGAGGCTCTGCTGAGGGCGGGAGCGGAGACAACAGGAAGGGGATGGGAAGGGCTGCTGCCCACTGAGCGGCTGCGGGTCCTCGGGAAGCCGAATCCAGCCTCCATCACACGTCGTCTGTGACTGAAGGGAGCTCCTGGTGCTGCCCGCAAGGGGAGCAGCCCCAGCTGGGGCTGAACCCACCTTCCCATGGCTGCGGGGAGCCGGCAGCGGGGTCTGTGGATGTGTGAGCACTGAGCCTGGAGCAGCCTGGGAGCAAATGGCTGCACAGCTCCGAGCTGACAAGAACAGAGCACTGAAATCCAAAGCAAAGGTTAATGATATCCTGACAGTGTGCAGCGTCTCCTTCTCGCAGGTCCAGAGTGGGAAATTGAGGCTGAGTGACAGCCCCGAGAGCTGCAGAGAGTGGGGATGGGGCTGGGCTGGGCCAGGCCGTAAAGCAGAGCAGGGACAGCAGCAGTGCTTCAGCTGACAGCCTGAGAGGTTATGTGGGGATGATAGATGTTTATTTGTGCACTTCTACGATTGAAGGGAAGTAATTGTGTGGACGGCAGCAGCTCGAAGGGTTTGTGCTCTGACTGCCAGAGGGGATGTGAGAAGGGCTGGGGTGCAGAGGAGACACAGTGATGGTGATGGCAATGGTAATAATAAAGATGGGTTTACTTTTGTCTCCGTATTTCCTCTCCCACATCAGTGATGGAGATGTGCTCAGCGATTTCCTAATGGGGGAAAACCAATTAGTGCTGCAGTGGGGATGGGACAGGACCAAGAGCAGGAGGTTGTGGGCAGGGTGAGTGGGCATTGTGCAGCCAAGGAGGTGGGACAGGGCAGTGCTGGGCGAGGGTTGCAGTCTATCAGCCGTTGCTGTGATTTTGCAATGATTCCTGCCTTTTATGTTGCTTTGCACAGTCATTTTTTCCTCAACTCGAGGCACAGGAACCAGGGAACTTTGCTTGCTAAACACCAGAAAGGAAGTTTTGATTATTTCAGGCTTAGTTTTGTGTGAAGTTCAGGAAATATGTTGCAACCAGGTGTGTCCAATGGAAAATTTCAGCTCAAACATGAAAAATACCTACAAAAAATACCTAACATGAAATATGAAAAATACCTAACTGGAAAAGCAGAGGGAAGACACCACTCTGAGCTCCCTCAGCGACACGGACGGACGGACCTGCCCACTGTCCTGGATGGGGCAGGGAGATGGGAACGCAGCTCTATTTTGGCCCCATTTGAGCCCAGTTTCAGTCTCAGTGCTGCCCACGTCAGCTCCATTTCTGCCCATCTCAGCCCATGTTGTGTTTCAGCCCACTTCAGCCCTGTTGTGTGATGCTGCAGCATGGCAATGTTCTCAGCACCGGGCTCCCTCTCACCATGCGGACGCCTCCTCCCCACGGTTCCATCCTCCTAGATCATTAGAAGAAAACAATTACTATGCAAATCTTAATGAATCAAGGCCGCCGTCCACAACTGGGAGCATAAATATCAAAGTGTGGGCTCCGATTGAAGGCAGAGGAAGAAGTGTAATTAACTCCAGTGCAGAGCGCGGCGCTGCGGGGCGGGCAGGAGGGGATGGTGGTCTCGGGTTTCCCCCACCCTGCCCCAGCGCTGCCCCATAGGACGTCGCTCCCCATCCTGACTCTTGGCTCCCAGCTTGGAATTAAAAGGTTATTTGAGACTTTGCCAATTGCTTTTGATCTGGTGATGAAAGACAATGATAAATCTTAAGAGACCAAAATTAATAGAGAGGAAATTGATTTTGTAACGTGTGGACTTGTTTTATTAGGCTCCTGCAGGCTGAGAGAGATTGGGAAGGCAGCGGTGCTCAGCTGGGGGACGGAACTGCGCGCATCCCACGTGGGCGCACTCCCATGCCGTGCGTTGGGAATGGGCAAAACCGAGCCGGGTGCCTCTGTGAGCCCTGGGCTGTGGGCTGAGGGGGCTGGGGGCTGCAATATGGAGTTAGCAGCCAAAGGACTGGGTGCCCCTGTCTGTTTATTAATTATAATGACGCGGTATCATTCATTAAGAGCTGTAATTTATTTATCAGACAGAGCAGAGTGCCACGCAGCATTAGGGTTCAATTTTGTTCTGCGAGGAGCCCAGGAATTAGGAATGACTCTGTGCATTGGGCAGGAAAGAGATGTACGTATCAAGCTAATGACATGAGAGAGGAGCAAAATTGAGATACATGGCGCATGCCCGCTCCGCTCCAGAGGAGTAAATGGACGTACATATTATTATTGCAGTATAATTTGAGCAAAGTATTTTCCCAGGATCTAGAGCGTTTGCTGCAGTTAATTGAGATCCCCACGTTCGGTGCCTTTCATTACAGCGGAGCTCTGGAGCGGAATGCTCTCGGCTGATGATCAGAGCAAGATGGAACGGGCGCTGCTGGAGCTGCATGGCGCAGCCGGCTGAGTGCTGGATGCACGGCGCCGCTCCCAGCGTGGTGCAAAACCCACCGGCACCGGGCTGAGCTCCGTGGAGCACCGCCTCGACTGCCACCCCCACCCCACACTGATCTCAGTGAACGACCTGAGCTCTCATCTTGGTGCTGGTTCTGGTCACGGGGACGGCAAGGTGACGCTGTGCTCCGTGCCACCAGGGAGCTGTGGTGCTCCGTCCCTGGAGGTGCTCAAGGCCGTGGATGGGGCCCTGGGCAGCCCGAGCTGCAGCTCAGGGTTGGAACAGAGGTTGGAACTGGAGGATCTTGGAGGACCCTTCCAACCCAAACCATTCTATAATTCCATGGCTATAATGACTCTAAGATTTTGTGAACCAGGTGACCTTTGAGATCCCTTCCTATCCGACCACCCTAAGATACTTTGATTCTAAGGACACTCTCTGGCTCTGTGTTGCACCCCTCTCCCCTGTTTATGCCCATTGCAGGTGGGTCAACAAAGCCTGAAGGCTGAATTGGAGCAAAACACAGAATTTTGGAGCCGGATGATCACTAACGCTCCTTCCCACCCAACCATCCCAATCCATTCTCCGGTTTGCTGCCTTCTGTATCACCTGCAAAGCTGCTGAATAGTGAACAACTCCTGCCCAGGGCTCGGGGTCTCAGCCCCCCTGAAAAAAACCAAACCTCCTTTTGGGAGCCGCAGCCCTCAATCATTCTGACACCATCCGTCCCCCTGCACCTGCGCGCAACGGGCTTCGCTTTTCATTAGAAATAAAAATAACCCTTGTCAGAAGGTTTTCCTCCCGCGGCCGAGCGCGGAGCGGCAGATGAGTGTCGGCTGAGCCGGGCCCCCAGCAGGGCCGCGAGCTGAGAATTTCTCTGGAGTTTTTCTAGGTTTAGCGAGGCGGAAAATAGACAAGGAGAACACAAAAGCAAAGGCCGTCACTCAGGGTAGCTTTATCTCAAATTAATCCTGCCAAAATGTGGCAGTGAGGAAAGGGCTGCGGAGCGGGGAGGGAGGCAGAGAATCAGATGCAGCGCGTGGGCAGCTCCAACACAAAGGTCGTTCCTCCAGCGAAGGTCCGTCCTGCAGCTCGGGACTGCAGCTCCACTTCGGGACCCCATTCTCCTCCTCTGTGCATGTCGCAGGGATTCCTCTCCTCGTGCCCACAGCGCTGCAAATCCCAAAGCAGTGGCGAGAAACGACCTCAGCTTCATTTCCAAATCAAACGTTGGGATGAAGGGCGCCAAACCCGCGCCCGCGTGTCCCAGCGCTGCGGAGGGGAGGGGCAGGGAGGGGAGGAGAGGGAAGTGAGGGGGAGGGAGGGGAAGAGAAGGGAGGGGAAGGGAGGGGAAGAGAAGGGAGGGGAAGGGAGGGGAAGGGAGGGGAAGGGAGGGGAAGGGAGGGGAAGGGAGGGGAAGGGAGGGGAAGGGAGGGCCCCGGGATGCACGGCGCTGGTCTGAGTGCCGCTGCTTCTCCCATCGCTGCCCTTTGGGAATTAGATTTAAAATTTGACACACACACACAGAATCCTCCTGGGGCTCCAGCACTGCTGGATCCTCTCGTATCATCCCTCCGCTTTCCACCGATGCTGTTATTTTATTTATTCTCCCTCTTCCCATCTCCGTCGCCCGTTGCTATAGCACCTGCAGTGCCCTCAGTGCCCATCAAATGTGTGATGGCAGAGCCGGGCAGCCTCAGCCGCTGCCCAAATCCCAGTGTGGGGCAGTGGGACCACCCAGCACTGGGGTTTGGGGTGCGGTGTCCCCCACTGCCATCCATCCCAGCACTGTGCAGCATCGCAGACAGGTTGGAAATGGGGCGGTGGGAGCTGGGAGCGTCCCTGCTGCGCGGTGTTGTTGCTCCGGTGCCGTTTCCTCCCTCTCCTCGTTTGGAGTTGAACAGGTTCTCACCAGAAACAAAAACCTCTTTGGCATTGAAGACAACCCACACACCTGCCTGGCTTTAAGCGAGATGTTATCTGAAGCTGGGTCTGTTGTCAGATGGTGGCAGTCTGTAAGAGGAGCACAGTGCTCATGCAGAGACCTGGGGAAACCTGTGCCGTTACCCACTGCTCCCCGCGCAGCCCCACTGCTCCTCTCCCACCTCCATCCCAATCCCCCCTCCCCATCCTGTGCCAATCTGCCTCCAGCAGCTGTGGGGCTCCTCATCAGCCCAAAGCACCAGGTCCTGTGTCAACCACCCTCAGCCCCCAGCAGCCCTCCGTGCTTATTTTACACCGGTGTAAAGGAACATGTAGGCACTGGGGAGGACTGAAGTCCTGGTTAGGGCCTGGAGGAGACCAAGCTCAAAATGTGGTGTCAGAGCTGGGAGCTGTGGGGACACATCTGGCAGATGTGCACCCGCTTGGCACTAACACATCTGGACAGCTGGGCACACATCTGCCAGAGCTCATCAGGCAGGTCTGGGCTGCACAGCACCAGCCCTGTGGGTGCCGGAGGTGGCACGGAAAGCGCAGCTGGAAGAGAAGCAATGAATCCCAGGGCACGAGCAGGGGGGAGCGGGGGGGCTGTGCCTTCAGCCGCAGCAGCTGCTCCATGTCCCTGCCCCAGTCCCAACCCCAGCGACGAGCTAGGATCCGCACTTACACCGCAATGGGCATGGGATTTTGGGCAGTGGGCAATTGCAGTTGGGGAGCATCTCATTAGACATTAAAGAGTCACCCGTGCACTGCGGATGAGTGGCCAGCGTGCATTCTGAGCTGCTCCAAGCGCGTCTGGCACATCCAAAGGAAAATCAGCCAAGCCATTTGGCCAGCGGCCAGGTGGCAACCGGGGCTGAAAAGGGGCTTAAAACCTGATGGATTTACAGCCTCTGAAACCTTTTTATGTGATTAGAGAGAGGACTGTGGGCTGTGTGTTGTGGTGAACTGGGACTACGTGTACCCAGCACGGGGTACCTGCAGCAGGAGAAGGTTTGGGAGAGATAAAGCAGAGTGAAATCTGAACGGGTGCATATGGGCTGTGATGTCACGCACCCCAACAGCACCGCGTCGCAGTCGGTGCCAACGTCAGCCGGGATGATGCGCACTGGCTGGGGATGTGGGTGCCACGCACCTCTGCTGCAGGTTGTGCGCAGGTCAGCGCCCGCTTCTGCCTGCTCAGCAGCCAGGCTGAGCTTCCCGAGCTGCTGGAGTGAAAATTTCAGCTCATTAATTAAGCTCAGAAAATTAGAAAGTGGGCTAAATATAGCTGCCCAATGAGGCTGCAAAGCAAAAGGAAAACACCCTTCCATCGCCTCGCACACCCACCCACCCACTCTGGCAGGCAAAGGAAAGACAGAAATTCCCATTTAAACACCATTCCACCGTGCAGGAGTGAAGATTAGGAGGGATCTGTGGTGCTGTGAGTGAGAAATTCAGTGAGAAAGAAGATGTGGGCAAAGGGGCTCTCACCTCTTCTGTGCCTGCAGGGATGTGGGGTCTGGGAGATAAGCTCCTGCTTCCCTGCAGGGAAGGGAAGGGAAGGGAAGGGAAGGGAAGGGAAGGGAAGGGAAGGGAAGGGAAGGGAAGGGAAGGGAAGGGAAGGGAAGGGAAGGGAAGGGAAGGGAAGGGAAGGGAAGGGAAGGGAAGGGAAGGGAAGGGAAGGGAAGGGAAGGGAAGGGAAAGGAAGGGATTTTGATCTCCCACCTTGAGGGCAGGCAGAGCATTAAAACCTCATTTGTTCAGCACTGAGAGCACTGGAGTCCCATACGGCACATTTCATTCAGCCTTAGTAGACTGTTTCTCACTTTATAGTCTGGATGATTTAATGCAGTCCAAACAAAAGCTGCTCTCCCTGCCCCAAGCACAGCAGCTCCTGGTCACACACTGAGTGCTGGAGGGCTCACTTCCTTGCCAGGTCCTATGGGACACACAGCAACGTTGACATATCTTGGGTTGCAGAATTGCCACCACTTTCAGTTTCCTTTGGAAAGACTTTTCCATAAGGAGGCCCCAGCTCCAGTGTGGGTGGGAGAACACAGGGATGGGCTCCGCTGCACCACAGGGAGCACAGGGGACAGCAACCACCAGAACACCCAGGTTTGGCCCCACAGAGCAGAGCGTGAACTCCAGCATGGATGAGCAGCTGAGCAAAAAAAAAAATTCTCTCCTGGACTCAAGGTGAGGAGGAGGGCTGCAGCCTTCCCCCCACATGCTGTGTGTCACAGTTGCTCCTGCAGCAGACAGGAGGATGCACTGCCCAAGCAAAGCGGTGCACTCGCACACAGTGTGAGCCGGAGCCGGGCTGAGGCACTCAGAGCCATTTTTAAGCTTGGAAGTGAACAGGATTCATCAACATTTTATAGCTTCTGCTCTGCAGAAATGGCGACCACAAGCCAAATGCTTCTGTCCTTTACCTTCCTGCAACACCAATGACTTTGGTGCAATCGAAAGCCAGTTCCAGCCCGTAATTTTTCATTGCAAAGACAGAATTCAGCCCGTAATGTTCTTGATAACAAAGTACCAGTGACACAGCTGAAAAACATCAGAGGAGCAAAGAGCAGTGAAAGCTTCCCTGGGCTTCCATATGGCATCGCTCCATCTTGGACCGCACTGTTGTTATATTTCATCCAGCTTTCGCTGTTTCTGTGCAATCCGACGCGGGGAAAATGTTGATGTGAGGCCGCCGTGCAGACACAGCTCTCCTCTCCCACCAGTGTGCACACATTGGTATTCTCCCCCGAACCGCGATGTTTTCAGAATGTTTTGTTAAGTTAATTTGTATCCGCAGCCACTTGTGAATTTTTCAGATTATTTGATCTGTAACTGAACTAACACGAAGGTAAGTCTTGTTCTGCAGGAGCAGGCGGTGCGAGTCTCGTGTGCTCAGTGTGTGCCCACGCCGAGGTCCCCAGGCAGCATCAGTTCCCCTTCAGGAGCCGATGTCCGCTGCATCCTGCGTGGCTCCGGGGCTGATGGGTCTGACCTGCGGGGCACCGACCCCCACTGTGCCCCCAGGCAGCTCCCTCTGCCCTGGCAGCTTTCTGTAGGACATGCGGATCTGGGGGTCCCAGCCTGCAGCCCCTCATACCGGTGAACAGGAGAGGTTTTGCTGGAGGACTGTCACATCCCTGCGCATCCTTGTGTATCCCTGCTCATCTCTTCTATCCTGGCACATCCCAGCCCACCCCCACAGGGCTGCAGACTCAGTCCCCCCCCCCCCCCAGCATTGGTATTTGTTGGCAGCAACATGTGGCAGCTGTCTCTCCTGGCCACAGTCACATTGCTCTTTAATGTTTTGTTTTACCAGAGTCAATTTAAGAACTGAATTCAAACACCAAGGGGGAGAAGCCCTCGTCCTGGCGCTGAGCACCACAGAGCAGAGCCCGGCCCCATCCTCCTGACCCCCGCCCTCCACATATTGATCAGCGCTGATCAGATCCCTCCCAGCCTTCCCTTCCCCACGTGAACAGCCCCAGGGCTCTCAGGCTGTCCCCATCAGGAGGTGCTCCAGGCCCCCACCATCTCTGCAGCCGTTCCCTGTCTGCCTGGAACTGGGCAGCCCAGCTCTGGGTGCCGTGCTCCAGCTGTGCCTCCCCAGGGAGGAGCGCCTTCCTCGCTCTCTGGCCCACTGCGCAGCGTGCTCCAAGGAACCACTGGCCCTCGTGGCCATAGGGCACCCTGCTGGCTCAGCCAACTGCTGGTCAGCCATGGCACAGCTCTTGGTCAACCGAGACGTCGGCTTTCTGGGTCACGGTGGCAAACTGCTGGCTCACGGTCACCCTGCTGGCAACCGGGATCCCAGGTCCTTCTCTGCAGAGCTGCTTTCCTTGATCGGCCCTCAGCCTGTCCTGATGTGCTGCTGTTCCTCCCCAGGCGCAGGGCTCTGCGCTCTCTTGTTGAACCTCATCAGGTTCCTCTCAGTGTCCAGGTGCCACTGAATGGCAGCACGGCCTGCTGGTGGCTCAGACACCGCTCTCAGTCATAAAGTACACACGGAGGCATTGATTGTGATCAAATATCTCCCGTTTCCAACACGCAGCCTACCCAGAAACGTGAGCATCCTAATTAAAAGTATGTTTGAGAGTTGAATTGCAAATTAATCAATTCCTTCCTTAAAAAATAATTAAATAAATAAAAATTAACAACGTCCCGCCAAGCAAGACCAGCACGGGATGGTGAATAATTGATATCCACATTTCTCCCCACGCCTGATCAAAGGATGCGATCGCGTGACAAATGGGGAATTACTGCGACACGTGTAACAGCCATTAGGAGCACAGATGGGGCAGATAGGGGTGGGTGGGGGGAGAAAGGGAGCTTCCTTCCCTTCCCCTCCTTTTTTCCTTCTCTATTTAATCCCCCCCCACCTCTTTTCTTTTCTTGACGTCTTTTAATTATTTATTCCCCCCCTTTATGCCCATTTTCCCATCCTCAGAGCACCTTTCCACTTCCCCCAGCACCACCAGGCTCAGTGCTCCCCCACTCTGCCCTCTGTGCTGCTCTCACATGCTCTATTTTTTACTCCCCCCCCCCTTTTTTTTTGTAATTTTTTTTTGCATTCGAAAATGAGAAACATAAAGAACAGGAGCAGAGGAGCAGTATTAAGCAGGAGAAACAAAATATGAGAATTGGATTACAGGGGAGGATGTATCGAAAATACAAGATGTCAGAAATGGGTAATATTGAATACTGGAAACAGATTCAATATGGCAAATACATAAAATAGAAGAAATATACTGAATAAAATGTATTTAACCCGGGGAATAGGTTCAGATACAACAGGAGAAACGCATCGAATAAGGCGCGTAACAACAGCAACGCGTTGAACGTGGAAAACGCAACGAACGCCACCGCCGTACCGAATAAAGGAAACACGTGAAAGAGGAGAAACGCCACGACGGGAGCCGCGTTCCGCAGCCAGGACCCGCAGCGCGCCGCTGCCCCCGGCCAGGACCCACCGTGACGTCACCGCACGTGCGCAGGGCCGCCCTCCGGCCCGCCCCGCCGCGCGCGGTCCTCGCGGCCGCACCACCACGTGCTCGGCGCGCGCGCGCGGCCCCCTTAAAGGCGCGGCCCCGCCCCCGGCGGCGCGCCTCGCCCCCGCGGTGACGTCGCCCCCCGCGCCCCCGGAGGGGCCCCGCCCCGCGGTGACGTCAGGCGGCGGCGGCTCGGGGAATGACATCACCTGTGCGAGTGGCCGGCGGCGGGCGGGAGCTCGCGCCGCAGTGTCCCCGCGCCGCGGCCCCAGCGCAGCCGCCGGGCGGAGGGCGGAGGCGAGCGAGCGGGAGGAGCGCGGCCGCGGCCCTCGGCGCCCCTCCGCCGGCCGGCATGGCAGCGGGCGGCCGCGCCGCCAGGTACGGGGAGCGGCGCGGGATGCGGTGCGGTGCGGTGCGGTGCGGTGCGGTGCCGTGCGGGGGGGGGGGGGGCGTTGCGGTGCCGTAACGGGGGACGAGGGGCGGGCGGCTCCCCGGGGGCTCGTTGTGGGGACGGGGGCGGTGGCACCGAGAGGCGGGGGGGCTGCGGTGGGGGACGGGGATGGGAGGGGGCGCGCCGGAGCCCCGGGACCGTGGGTAGGATGGGAGCTCCGCGGGCGGGGAGCGATCGGCGGCACCGCGGGGGGTTCCTGGGGCGCGTCCGCTCCCCGGCGGGGTCCGTCGCCGGTCCTGGCGCTGCGTTCCGCTCCCCTCCATGCCGCTTCTCCGCCCCCTCTCTGCGCTCCCTCCGCCTTTCGGACGGAGCTCCGTTCCTCCGCCGCCCCTGATGGTGTCCATTGTCCTCGCCTCCCCTCTGTGCCGCGTCCCACCGCCCGCAGCTCAGGGCTGGCGGTGCCGGCGGGGCGATGCCGCGGCTCGTGGGTCCCTTCCCCTGCGGCGGGGGCGGCTGTGCCGTCGCATTTGGTTATTTTTGCCGTTATCCGCTGCTTTTCCCCTTCCGCGAAATGCGATCGCCGCGGGCGGACCTCGCGGACGTGGCTCGGGGGGGTCCGGGCGCCGTGCCCGGGGCCGTTTCCCACCCGCCCAGCGGCGTTGCGCTGAAATCCGCTCCGGGAACGGCCGGTGCGGGGCGCCTGGCGGGGAGGATCCGCTGTGGTGCTGAGGGAGCGATCGTGGGATAACGGGGATCGGTGCTGGTGGAGGGGCGGTGTGTGGGAGGTGGGGGGACTCGGCCGCTCCCCGGGCAGCGTTTGCGGAAGCGTTTGCTGAGAGTGAGAGGAAAAGCATTTTTCGGTTGGGATTTTTCTAGCTGGAGAACCCCATGGGGTGATGGGGAGCACGACGAGAGCCTCCGTGGTCCCTCCGGGACGAAAACTTCTGCTCAGTTCGCAGGGCTTCATTGCACGCTCGGTGCCTGCTGTGCGCGCTGCCGTGCTGCCCGGCCGCGTGCGGGTCAACGTGCGCAGCACAGCGGGGCAGCCCGGGCAGCACAAAGGGGTCCTGCCCCGCTCTGGGCGTTGTGTGTCCGCAGCAGCACGACCGTTGGGATTTGCTCCCAATTTTGCTCCCGTTGTCGCCTTGCCTGATGGCGGTGCCCCGTGGCAGTGGGGCTGGCCGGTGCTTTTTGGGGGCGATGGGGGTCTGTTCCCCTCCTCACCGCTCATCCCTGTGTGCGTGAGCCGTGCGCTGAGCTGTGAAACACCCTCCTCCTGCAGAGCTGGCGATTGGAAGCCGTTAATTGCTCCCTGCCAGACCGACTTCTCCATTAATGAGTTTGCTGGCACTCTCCTCCTCCTTCCTGTGCGTGGTGGTAAGGGCCCATATTTCAAATGGGAAAAGTCATAAATACTTTGAGTAATGCAGAAGGAGAAGCTTCCAGCTGAAGTGGTGCTGCGTGGTGGGGGCAGCGGGGAGCTCTGTGTGCCCGAGGGTGGGGAGGGGATGCTGGGAGGCGATGGGCTGTGGCTGAGGGCAGTATGGCCTCCAGTCTTCCCTGCCTCATCATCTGGTGTTGGCGTTGCCACCAGGAGATGTGTACGGGTCTGCCATGCCTTCACCCTGTGCTCGCCTTCCCGGCGGTGCCCACCCTGCTACACAGAGTGCTGTGGGTGGGTTCCCCAATGGCTGTCCTCCCTCACACCCTGCCTGCAGGAAGGCTCTGCCAGCTGCCCAAAAGCTCGAGGGCGGCCTGCGCCGGGTGGATCCTGCCAGCGGGGAGATGTGCTGCTTTGCCGTGAGGCCTTTGGTGCTGCTGCAGTGCTGGGGCCGTGGTGGGGTTGAGGTGCCGGGCTGCAGGGCTCAGCGCAGCGCCGCCCTGCGAGGCGTTCCCAATTAAACAGGTGATGATGAAGGAAGTCTTAATGACCATTACGGCAGCGTGGAAGAGCTGCAGCCCGAGGCAGTGGGCATGCAGTGTTTGTCCCCTTTCCACATGTCTGTGCCGCTGGGACTCATCAGAACCCTCTGTGCTCCCAAATGAAAGCGCTCCTTTCCCTGCTCCCTGCTGGAAGTTCTTCCTCTTGTGCTGCAGAGATGACAAAGTTCTGAGTGTAGGCAGAGGGGATGAACTGCAGGCGGGTCTGAGCTAATGGTAATGAGTGGAAATACTCTGCTGCATTACAGAGTGCTGCTAAGAAGCTGCTAAGAAGTTTAATCCACAGTTGCTGAACTTTGAGCTTTAAATTCTTCTTATGCAGTTGTTGAGAACATGCGCGTTATTCATGACTCTCCCAAAAAAAGGACAGTCTAAATGAGTGAAGTTGGCTATGGTTGCCCAAACAGAGCAGATGTTCCCAACTCTGTGCTGCAGGTGATGCTCAGCTGAGGGCTCTGCAGCTTCCATGGGAGCGGCTGTGCGGATGGGCTGCGCTGCTGCTGGCGACTGCGCTGCTCACAGCTGCTGGGTTAAAACTGGGAGCCCTGCAGTGGCAGAGCTCCATCCCACAGAGCTCGTTGTGCAGTGAGCTGGGACCACTTTAGGGCTGTCTTCCTTAGACCCTTTCTGCTCTTGTCCTCTCCTTCTGATGGTTTGCTTTGTAACTTGACTGATTTTTGTCTTTTTTTTTTCCTTCTTTTCTCCTGTCCTTCACCTCATAAGCCCATGACTGCTGGGTCTGCTCTAGCATAATTCTCTTGAACTTTTCTTCCAGCTTGGCTGCCACTGGCCTGGCTTTGTAATTAATTGAGCTTGGTGGTTTGCACTTGCAGCCTGCACTGTCAGATTATTTGCTGCCCATCTGCACAAACCCTTGTGGAGCTGCATGTCCTACACACAGAGCTCTTTGCAGATGGCCATGTCCAGCAAAGCCCCAGCATCTGGAAAAGGAACATTGCCCTCCTGATGTAACAGTTTTCTTTTAAACTCTTTTAATCCAGGAGATCTCTTGGCTCCAATCTCCCACGTGGACTTCCTGCTGCTGCCCTAGGCTGTTTGGGACTCGCTGTGCTCCTGCACTGGGGTTGGGAAAGCTTTGGAGATGAGCTGTGTGCAGCATTTTGAGGTTTTGGAGCTGTATGGGCATGGTGAGCATCTGCAGCCCCTGCCCTGAGATGTGGTTTTCAGCATTGCCTTCTTCCTAACATCATTACCCCTCTGGCTGTGGCACTTGGAACATCTTCACAGAAATAAGCGTCCATGTTCCTGCTCGGGTTCCCTGGCAACACTTGCACAATTAAGAGCTGCTCTAGATTAGAAAGCAGATTGTTTGTCTAAACAGGTTTAAAAACCGATCAAATTAAAGCGGGCCAGGCGACCGATACAATGTGAACACCTCAATTGCTTTAACAGCTGCGTAAATCACAGGAGGTCGGGCTGCGGTCAGGCAGGATGGTTTGGGTTCGGAAGCCTGTGGCCATTCCTGCCCAGCTCCTGGGGGCTCCGGCAGGGCTGGTTCTGCGAAGCAGCAGCTGAATCACTTGTTTATAGCCTTGTTTTTTAGGTTCTTGCTTTACGTGGCGCTGGCTTACATCAGACCGGTGGGCTGCAGTGTGAGCAGCCGGGATGGCAGAGCCCAAAGGTGGGGATGTGCAGCGCAGGAGGGACGCGGTGGCTGCGGGCAGCAGGCTCTGATTGCACTGCCTGGCTCAGGGGCTCTGCTGCCCTGTGTCCGTGTGGCTCTCAGAGCCCATCGGTGTTTGCATGGAGCACAGAGCCTGGCGGTGGCGGTGCTGCCGTCCGTCTGCTTCGCAGCTGGGACAGCCGTGGTGCAGCCTGCCGGGCTCCAGTGCAGGAACATGGCTGGTGCCCCACTTCTGGGCTGCGAGTTTTATCCGGTGTGCCAGTTTAAGAGGACAGCAGGCAAGCTGGTCTGCTCATGCTCTGGGAATAATCGGCTCCCTGAAATGCTTGCTGCCCTGTTCCTGCAGGGTGATGCTTTTCACATCCTGTCTGAGCGATGAGTTGAGATATGCTGGGTCCCAACTCCAGGCATGCTCCAGTGCTGTTTGCAGGCAGCGAGCGCCGGTGCGCTGCGGTGAGGTGGGGCAGCCCTGCGGGGGGCGGCAGCTACAGAGCTGGAGGCAAAATGCTCCCGCAGCTTCCACTGCTGTGCTCGCTGCGAGCACCCGTCAGGGATCGCACATAGCTGGCAGAGAACAGTGTGCCGGTGTGAGCATGCCTTGCACAACGCGATGATCTGTCTCAGGAAAAACAGCAGCCTTGTGTAAAATTCAGGTCGTCGTCTCTTTGTGCTGCTTTGGTCGTATCTTAGCATCTCTCCCTTTGAGCTGACAATTGTTTTTTGTCTTCATGGCATCCCTATACTGAAATCAGCGTTGTTAATAATTCCGCAGATGCTCTAAGCCCGAAAGGTTCTCTTCTCCAGAGTCTCGATTTATCGCTCCCTGGAGATCGTGTTTCCCTCCATTTTGCTTTTGTGAAGAGAGCAGAGACTGACTACCTGCAAACACGTGTGTGCATCAACGCAAAACCCACAGGAAACGGCTCTTTTCCAACTGGTCTTCAGCTCTGACATGATCGAGCATTTGCTCCGTTTCCATGAAGCGCGGATGGGTGCTGCCTCTGCCCGGCCCTGAGCGCGGTGTCCCTCCCGCTGCTTTCCTTTGTTTGCAGCGCTGCCGGCCGCCGGGCTCTGCCTCCACCCACACAGCAGCAGGGGCTGAGCAGGGCTTTGCAGCCGCCACGCGGTTCTGAGCACCATGCAGGAGAGGCGGTCGCTTCCCTGGGCGCACAGGAGGGCCGTGCCGTCCTTTGTCCCCACCGCAGGAGCTGCCTGGGCTGAATGGTGGCCGTTTGTGGGCCCGTGGCACGGGAGCTTTTCCCGGGGACGGCAGTGGGGAGCGTTTGGTGCAAAGCACACGAGAGGCGTTTTCTGGCGGCCCGCTGGGTGGGCGCGGGTTCCATCAACAAACCGTCGTCCCCTGGGAGGACTCCTGTCCCCTCCGTGTTCCGTCCGTCAGCCTGGGAACAGGGGAAGATGGGGACCAGATGCCTCAACCCCACACCCAGAGCCTCATGCAGGGCAGCGCTGGTGCAGAGTGCTCAGACGAAGGCGCGAGGCGATGCGGAGGGCCGGGCATCCCGGTTTTGGCCGTGTTTAGCTTGGGTTTGTGTCCCCTGGTCCCTTCCCGGGCCGGCACAGCGCTGTTCCCCCAGTGTCCGCACTGCTGTCCTGGTGCTGCAGCCCCCGGTCGCCTCCTTCCCCGCGAGTCGCCATTTTATTTTTCTTAAACGTTTATGTATAACCGTACACTAACCTATAAAAATTAGTTTAGGATGGCTGCCAAGAAAATCTCTGCAGTGCCTTGTGGGTAACTCCCTGCGAATTACCATAAAAGCTGTAGTGCTGAGGTTGCTGTGGCAGTTGTGAGGATGCCAGTCATAATGCTCGGTATTTAAGATTCAGGGGGATGTGTAATGCCTTCGTGCCTGGATTGCAGCAGCTCGCAGTGTTTCTGGTGTTCTGTGCGCTGCTGCATCCTCCCTCGCTTTTTAGTGTCTTCTTGAGCTCTTTTACCTGATTGCAAAGTGCAACAGGTAGCAAGAGGCGGGCTTGCCGCTCTGGGAGGGAGAGTGGTTTCTGATAGCTTCCTCCCAGGAGAGAGGAACCTCCTGCTTCCATTGAGCCAGCAGCAATATTTCGCTTAAGGGAAAAGCCGCTCCGTAACCCTTCCCCTCCACATCCTGCGGTGCTGTGCACAAGAGCCTGAATGGCGTCCTGCTTCCGAGGGCATTGGTGCTGAGCATCAGCTGTCAGCATCCAGCCCCGCTCCAGTGACGGCTCAGCAGTGCTGCTGCTCGCAGCGCCCGCGCGTCGCCCTCAGTGCTGCTTTGCTGCCCGCGTCGGACATACGGAGCGCTTCTCTTCATCCGCTGCTCCTCTTCCAGCGCAGAAATTAAGGCAATGCAGATCTGCAGTACAGCTTCGGTCGTGGAGCTGCTCCGCTCAGTGCTGATCTTCTGCTCGGAGTGATGGATCTTTTCATTTAAATTTTGCCGAAATATAATATTCATCACAGTGTCAGTGTCCCACCTTCATTATAGCTAACTGATAAACATCTCTAATCGGAGAGTGATCTCCCCGCCCTGCCAGAAGCCGCCTGAGGATAATGAATACATTTTTAGAGCTAGGAGAAGGTGTCTCGGGGCTGTGTTCCTGCTCTCCTGCCTTGTCTGTGCATGGAGAATCGCTTGCCTGGCTGATAAATGAGGCAAGAAGCAAATGTGCTTTTCCTGGGGCTGTCAGTGGTGGTTGCACGGAGCTGTTTCTGTGCAGGGCTCCGACACAGCAGTGACTGGGATGTAACCTGGTGTCCTGTTGGTACATGGCAGAGTTTTCTGCTGTGGGATTTCTGGAGGGCCCCTCAAACACAGCTCTTCGTGCTGCGTTTGGGCACAGCGTCGATGGGCTGCGCCCTGCTGGGCTGCCTCCACTCGCAGGCTTGCTCCTGGTCCCATCTGCAGCAAAAGGCACAGCGATGTCCACACGCACAGCAGGGCTCGTGCTGCTCAGATGGAGCCTTTTACCCTCCTTCCCATGGAGTGCAGAGCAAAGGAGGCAGCAGGCAGGAGCCGACAGCACTGTGTGGTGCCCAAGAGAGGCTGCGGCTTCTCTCCCCCTCCCAGCACCTCTCACAGCATGATGGCCGCTGCGTCACCAGCCGCCGTGGAGCGTCGTTCAAAGTGCTGCTCGCCTCCTTCCTTCCCACTGGCTGTGCGCTGAGGAAAGGCTGCTGTTGGGTGGAGGAGCTCGATGTCTGCCATCCCCACGCCTGCTCCCCGAAGCGAGGGGAACCCTGCAGTGCCAGAGATGGATTTCGTTCACCTGTGCAGTGGTGGTCCTGGATGTGCTGCTCCGCTTCCACAGGGAGAGCCGTTGGCCGGTCGGCCTCTGAGTGCTGCTGGGAAGGAGCCCGTTCTGGAGCGGTTCTGGCAGCTCTGCCTTCCTGACCTGCAGCATCAGAACCAGTGCCCTGCATGTCCCCAGCAGCCCTCGCTACAAACTTTACTCCTTGTGCTGCTTTTTCTGCAAAGAAGGGCTTTTCCTCTCCCTACACCTCCGTTTCCTCATCTGCATTTGACCCAGAACAAGCTGAATCCTCTGCTTCGGGATTTCCTGTCACCTCTGTTGCTCTCTGTTGTCCACGTCCTCACACGTGCAGCGTGTTTCTGTCCTGCTGCAAAACGTGTCAGTGGGAGGAACGACTCCATGACTTTGGACTGCTGGGATCTGCGTGGTGTTTGGGCACCGCTCATCTGCAGCTCTGCACCCTGACTGCCTTGTGGGAGCTCAGCACACAGCTGGGCTGAGGGCAGCTGAGCAGCAGCAGAGTTTCCTTCCTCCGTGCAACTGAAGGGTTTGTTGTGTGGTGCTGACAAGACAACTGATTTCTTCCAGAATGCCAAAGCACAGCTTGGCACCCTCAGTGGCTGAGGATGACCCTGCTGCTGTGCTCCCAGGTGGGATGGAGCAGAGCTGGGTGCAGCACAGTGACGGCTGCATTCCATTCTGATTCCTGTACCCCGCAGGGCGGCGGTGTGGCCAAGAGGTGTGGGGCCACAGGTGTCCCTCTGCATCTCCTCCTGGAGGAGGTGACATCTGTGGGTGACTGTGGCACGTCCTGTGGGCTGCAGCACCCTCTGGCAGCTCGACTCTCTGGTGCGCTGGCCTGAACAGAGCGGTGGGCTGCATGGAAAAGCAAAGAGGTGGGGATGATCTGAAGGGTTTCTTTGGAGTTGGGCTTGCAGATGCTGGGGCATGGGCTGACAGCCTCCTTGTGCCCAGCGGGTCCCTTTGTGCAGAGCCGGGGTGGCTCCTGGAGAGCTTCTCCTGACCTTTCCAGCTCCATGCCCTCAGCTGTCGCCAAGTGACACGGTGGCATTTCACGTCTTGAATGTCTGAGTAATCTCATAAAGATAAAGCCAACACAAATGAAACACATTGGCTTTTGTGTCCGACAAAATGGATTTGTTAACCTGGAGCTTCAGCTTTCAGCTCAGGGGACCCTTCCGTGCAGGCAGCTGACGGATGGCACTGGAAGGTGAGGGGATGTGGGTGGGAGTGGGGCTGTCCAGCGCATGGGGCTGCACAGTGCCTGCTTCTGCATCGCCCAGCAGTGTCTACACTGCACGTGACAGGTAGGAGATGTGCACCCCCGGCTCCTTCCTGCCGTCTCTGGGGAGTGGGAAGCACTGTGTGTTCAGGAGGAGATTATTTCCTCTGCTTTCGTGCTTCTGCTGCAGAGCTCTGGTTTGACTTAATGCTGTTTAACCCTGCTCTGGGGATTGGCATGGAGAGCCCTGGGTCCTTGGGGAATGGCAAAGTTGCTTTCTCCGCCTTTTTCCTTTATTTCTAAATTAAGATAAAAGGAAAAAAACAAACAAAGAGGCTCCCTGAGCAAGCATGGGGAGAGCCTGCTCCCTGCTTTCCTGGGGTCTCTGTGAGGGTGGTGCTGGGCTGGAGCGGAGACTGAGGTCAGAATTCTGCACTCGGAGGGCAGTGAGGCCCCAACACTGCCCAGAGCTGTGGGTGCCCCATCCCTGGATCTGCCCGTGGCTGTGGATGGGCCCTGGGGCGGAAGGTCATCTGTGGGACCTACAGGATGAGGACACCAAAGCTCTTTGTGTGGTTTCTTCTGGGGTTGTGTGACTTGAGAAGTTCTTTCCCTGAATCCCCAGGACGTTGTTGCTCAGCAGAGCTGTACTGGGGACATTCTGTGTGTCACTGGACTGGATGTCCCCAACCATCCCCAGGGGACACGGCCAGCACTGTCCTCACAGCAGCAGAAAGCACCAGCACTGTTCCAGCCAATGAGCTCTGGGTCCTCATGCATCTGCTGCTCTGAGCTTATTTTCACTGCTGGAACAACCCTGTGGGAAGGCAAAATGGGGATCCTGAATCTTCCTGCATACCAGAATGGACAGGAGTGGATCCTCACTGCCCCAAACATTGGGGATGTTCTGCAAAGCCTAAAGCTGGATGTTTTCTTTGAGACCAATGTCCCTCTCTGAGCTGGAAGCAAAGCAGAGCTTGGCCACAGCCACAGCAAGCCCAGCAGGGCCACCAGCTGCCATGAAGGGCCCCAGTGGCAAAGGGGAAATGCCTTTTGTGCTTCCTATGTCTGAATGCATGTGGGAGCCTTGGGCACGGCTCGTCACCAGCTCGGGGGAAAGGCTTGAGCCTTCTGCCCAGGCTCTGGGGCCATGGTTTGTGTGTGTGTGGCACGTCCTCCTGGATCCGTCGCCTTGATTTAAAGATTTGATGCATCCTGCTATTTAAAAATAAATAGCTAGTTATTTTGGGCTGGGGAGGCAAACAAATCAACAGGCCGGTGATTTCTTCAATCATCCTGCATGCTGCACAGGGGAAAAATTAATAAAGTACCTGCCATCCCCAGAAGCTGTTTGTTAAAGCCAATGATAACGATGGGCAGAATTGAGTTCTTGCTCATGACGGGTTTGCTCATGCTCCTGTGCTCCTGCTGCAAGCATCGCCATTCCTGCTGGCCCTGGGGGAAGCAGGCAGTGAGCTGGGCTGTGCCTGCAGCCTCCATGGCACCTCCCTGTGCCCCAGGAGTTGGGATCCTGTGGGTGTCTGGGGATCTGAAAATCTGCACTGTCTGTGGGACCGCCGTCCTGTGTCACTGCTCCTTTGGAAGCTTCCAGGGCTTTGCAGAAGTGCTGCTGGTGGAGCTGCCCCGTGTGGTGATGGCTGTTGGAGTTGGGAACAAGACGGGGTCCTGCCGGGCTGCCTGCCGTAGCAGTCATGGTTTTCCATCACATCTTGGATTTTCTCATGTGTAAAACGGGAACACATGAAGCCGTCCTTCCTTAGGAGCTCAGCACTAAGCCCACATTAAGTCCAAGAGCTTCTCAGAAGGCATCAGAGAACCTAAGGAGAGCACGCTGTCCCTGGGTGAGCAGCTGCTGGGCTGTCGGCTGCTCTGGGTTTGCCCTCCAGAGGTTAACCAGGAGGTGTTTGGCTTCATCCTTGGGCCTGTTCAGCATCAGGGAGGACGGAGGTGGTAGCTGCTGTGCTGTGTTTTGGGTTAGTTGGTTTTTTTGCAGATGGTGAATTTTCTCCTCCCCAGCAAAATACAGTGCATGGGGCCGCTTGCGTGCCCACGTGGGGAGCGCAGCTCCTCCTGCTGACAAACCTTTGCTGGGTGCCCGGCTGGTGGGTGGGTGTGAAAGCAGATCTGCATTTAGCTTGCTGCTGGCAGGGCTGAGGAGGAATGTAGGGAAAGTCCCTCCAGAGCTCAGTGTGGTGGAGGAGTGCAGGCGGTGTGAGTGGGGATGGGGTGGGTGTGAGGGGTCGGGCGGGAGGCAGCTGGGAGGGGCTGTGGGGCCGATACTGAGAAACTTAAACCAAGAACTGATGGGCGTTCCGGGCATTTAAATTGAGGGACAGCCGTATTCTTAAGCCACTGGTGTCAAATTGTGTGGGGTGGAAGGTTGGCCACGGGCATCTTGCTGTGATGAGGCAGCAGCAGCCCCTTCCAGGTGGGTTTGTGGGGGGCTCGGGGTTCCCCTGTCCATCCATGCACCATCTTTGTGAGCGGAGCTGTGAAAGAGCATCTGCTGAGCTGAAACCTCATCGCTCAGGGAGGAACAGGGAGAGCTGCTTTGTGCCACACGCGAGCAGCAGGTTGGATTCCAAGCTGTGTCTTTGACTCCAGATGTCCATCTTAAGGCGTCAGCTTCAGGGCTGAGCTGTCCCCAGGGGCCTTCACTCATTTTGGGGAGTGGGAGAAGCTGCCCCCCCCACCCCAAGGATGGCTGCACCGCAGCTCTGAGCTGGTCCTGTGCTGATGGGGAGCGCGGGCGGATCGGGGCCTTTTCTGGCACAGAAAGGACAAATTAAATAAACATGCTCAAATGCTTAAACGTTTGTTTTTTAAATTAGCAGCAGCTTTTTTACATTAAAGGATGTGGATAGGCTGCTGCGGAGCTCTTCAGCAAGTTGTTTTTTTCTTCCTAGTGCTACTTTTCCAGAGCAATTCCTGATTTAAAAACCAAATGCCAAACGCAGGCCAAGTCTGAGGCTCGTTCCTGTGGAAGGTGGCGGTGGGACGTTGAGCCTTGGGCCACGTTTGGATGCACGGTGACACTTTGAAGGCAGCAGCAGCCACATGCTGTGCCCTGTGGGCGCTGCAGGAAAGGTTCTGCATGCTGCTTACCCAGGTCTGCAAAGTGCAAAAACCCCAAAGCCTCCTGCAGGAAGGTTTGGAGCTGCTCTGTGTGGGAGCGCAGCTCTGCAGCCCTCACACTGCAGGTTTGGGACCACCATCCCTTCCACGGGTGGCACACAGTGAGCCCTCCTGCTCTGTGCCTCTGCTCTGTGCTCTCTTCTTTTATAGATGGTTGGATTCAGGCTCTGAGATCGCTCCGCTTCTTTGCCATTGCAGGATAAGGAGGTTCAGGTGCTGCTCTATTAGGAGCCAAGATTGCTAAATGGCATCTCTGGGAAGGCCAGATGCACGTGGATAGATGCTAATGCTCCACGCTGACCTTGCATTGGTACCCATGGAGCATCCCATGAGCGCCGTGCAGGGGGAGGTGGGGCTGCTCCATTCCCCTGCTCTGTGCCCAGCGTAACGGGAGCCGATCCCGTTCTGTTGTTGTTTTGTTTTTCCATATTAAAGGTTTCATAAATGGAATTAAATACTGTGAAACTTAAGGTAATTAAATGTGAAAGCAGAAGGAAAAAAATTGTAAAGCGTCCTCTCCAGGAAGCTAATAGGCTCCGTGCCTCCTTATCTTAATGATTTTCATAATTTGGCTGAATGCAGAGATAATGGATCTGATGAACCTTTATGGAGCTAACTTTAGATTTAATGGGCTCCTTGCTGGGGAGCGGGGTGGGGGAAGGTGCAATCAGAGCTTTTAGGAGGGAGAGCGCAGCGAGAGAAGCGGACCTGAACGGCCAGAAGGGTTTTTGGTTTGGAAGCTGCTCTGAGTTCCGCCTCCCCACCTGGAATTCACCTCGGAAATCGCCGTCGGAGCCCGCGTGTTTCCTCGGCTCAGCTGCCAGCGGGTTCTGCCTTTCTGCAGCACCTCTGACCCTCCCCGGGACGAG
The DNA here is from genome assembly GCF_026119805.1 of Tympanuchus pallidicinctus. Lineage (NCBI taxonomy): Eukaryota > Metazoa > Chordata > Aves > Galliformes > Phasianidae > Tympanuchus > Tympanuchus pallidicinctus. The sequence continues at coordinate 1,550,105 of NW_026294756.1, forward strand.
GAGCCGCAAAGCCGGGATCATCTGCGTTAATCTGGTCTCATTGAGGCGGGATCAGTGAAACCACCTCGCAGATTCACTGTATTACGGAGCAGATTGAGGGACTTAGAGAGCAAATTTAATAAATATCATTTCGATATTACTCGGTGGAAAGGAGACCAAAAAATCTGCTGAGCTGCTGCGTTTGGAGCACCCAATGGAGGGCGGTGCGTGGTGATGCGTGGGGCCTTGGGGCCCCGCGGTGCCTCCGTGCTCCCTGCAGTTCCCAAGGGAATCTTTGGGCTTCTGACGCAGTCGCAGCCCATTAGCAGCTTTCCAGTGGAAAAAACTGAACTGCTGCAGCAAGCCAAGGGCACGGATGGGGGGTGTGTCCGGGGAAGCTCTGATTACAGGGAAAAGGAGAAAGCGATGGGAAACCCCAAACCCTCCCAGCAGGGTGAGGCGGTGAGGGAGGCTTCGCTGTGCCGCAGGCACTGCTGGCTGTGGGTGCCGTGCCAGGCTGTGCAGCTCGCCCAGCAGTGAGGGCAGGGGGGGCTGCTCGGGCTTCGTCCCCAGCGGGACCCCCTGCCTGCTGCAGAAACACGGCTTAGGAGAAATGTGCGACCTCTTGCTCACCCCTTTCCACTTCTCCTCTCGCTCTGTGAGATGTTAAAAAGAGGGGAGGAAAAAATGAAAAAAAAAAAAACCAAAAACAAAACCTCTTGTCTGTGGCCAATCCAAGGAGGGCGAGAGCTGGAGACCGTATCATTAAAATGCTAAAAATGAGTGTGCTGAAAACAGACACAATTGGGTATTTAAAGCTCTGAATGAAAAGAGTGTGTGTTAGCCGGCTTGCGGAGAGCTGGTCTCCCAGAGCCGCTGGAAAATATGCGGTCAAGCCCGTGCCATTAACTTTTTGTTTCTGGTTTGTAAAGTAGCTGTGAAATTTGCCGGGGGGGAGGGGGGAGTTGTACCCCGCGTCCCTGCCGGGCTGCGCTCAATGCCCCGCGCACCTCGAGGCTTTTGCCGTCCCACCGTGTGCTCGTGGACGCGGCCCCCGGTCAGCGGGGTCACTGCTGCCAGCTCCGCTGCTCGCAGGGCGGCTCTGGGGGGCTGCAGCTGGCCGCTGCCCGAACCGACCGCAAACGAAGGCGGGGTGAATCACCGCCGAGCCCTGCGAGGCCGTTGCATCGCTTGTGTGCGGCTCCTTCAAGGCCGGGCGGCTCGGGGCGCTGAGCAGCTGCGCGGGGAATTTCTGTGCCTCTCTTCTGTTCCTCGCGCAGTTTTGGGCGCTGTGCTGCTGTGGGTTGGTTCTGGGCACGGGCACGTACACAGGTTTCCCTCGTGTGCGTATGCGGAGGGACCTGCGTGGGCACAGAATGCCCCCAAAACTTCTCCTGGAGCAGGGAATGAGTGCCAGGCTGGGCTGGGCTCCAGCGAGCGGGAACAGATGAATCAGATGCAGAATGGTGAAATCAAACCTCGCAGAGCATTAAAAACAACCCGGCTCTGCGAGCTGCCCGCTGCCGTGCAGGGAGCCCCAGCAGACGCAGCGAGGAGGGATTCTGAACCGAGCGGGGATTTTTCGGCCCCTCCCGGCCGTATCGTTTGGCTGCCGGCCCCGGAGGGGAAGTTTCACCCCTCCTCCCGCGGCCTCGGATGTCGGGTTGGCGAGAGAAATCCCATCTGTTTTCAATCTGGATCCTCACTTCCATGCACTGCGCGTTCCTCCTCCCCGCGCTGTGTGCGCCCGGCTGGGGCCCCGCTGAGGCTTTTTTTTTTTCCCTCTTCTACAAATGCACGTGGCCTTCAGTGCCCCCCGACCCCTCCTCCAGGCGGTGCCCCAACCCGCAGCTCAGCCCAGAATTCCCCAACGACCGCTGCTTTCCAACTCCGAGCGGTCGAAAAACATCAGAATATCTCAGCGTTACGAAAAAAAAAAAACAACAAACCAGCGTTTGGGGGTTGGGGAGGAAAGAAAAAAAAAGAAAGAGGGAGGGAAGGAAAGGAATGTTGTTGTTGTTGTGAGTTTCGTGTTTGGGGGTTTTGTTCGGTTCCAACTCTTTGGGATGATTGGAGAAAGAAACAAACAGAGCATTTTGTCCATGCGCGCAGAACGGCGCTGTGCGATGGGAGCGGCGCGGCCGGACCGGACCGAGCGCTGCCGCGCGACCTCCGATGGGAACCGCAGCGTCCCGGGCCGGGAATCCCTTCTGTCTGCAGACGGCCGAGCCCAACGAGAACAGATGCGGGCGCTCGCGACTCGCGGCGGGTCCGTTTTAATTTTTGCTCCTCTCAAAGCGCCGGGAGCTCAGAGCCGCGCACCGCCCGAACCCCGCGGGCTGCGCAGAACGGCTGCGGGGCGGAACCGCCGAGCGGGTGGGGGCACCGCGAGGCCCGCCGGCACCGCCGCCCCCGAAGGCTCCCCTGCCCGCGGTCCCCCCGCCCGGGGCCTCCCGCCCCGCTCCGCTCCGCTCCCCGGCCCCGCCCCGGCTCCTCCCCGTCCCTCCGCCCGCGCTGCTCGCGGGGTCGCGGCGCCCGATGGCTCCGAAGGCGTCGAGGGACGGCGGCCGCTCCGGTAAGTGCGCCCGTTCAGGCCCGGAGGGATTCTTTGGTTTGCGGCGCCTTTTTGGAAAGGCGCTCCGTCCCTCCGGGCTGCGCGCCGTGCGGCTCCGTTCTCGGCTCCTCCGCTCTGCCAAACGAGGGGCGAAGCGTGGCGGTGTGCGCGGCCCTGCAGGGACCCCTTCCTCTGCGCTCCATCTTTGTCTGTGTGTCCGTGTGCGTTTGTTTCCCACGCTGCAGTCGCCGTTATTCCGTGACGCAGCAGCGGCTCTGCCTGGTGCTGAGCAGTGCCCCTTTCTTACGGCTTCGGACTCATAAATGCGACCGCAGAAACGTGAGACGGGGGAAATCTGCTCCATTTTGTGCCGGAGCGGTGCGGGTGGAGCGCGGTGAGAAATGGCCGTGTTTCACCCCGCGCTGCGGGGAAGGCAGAGCGGTTTTGTGTCGCAGGTAACGCTGACGTCGGGGCTCCGACTCGGAGTTCGCAGCAGCTGCGCTGACTCAGAGCCGATAAAGGGAACGTTTGAAATGAAATCGAAGCGTATTTTATTCGTTGGCGGAAAACCCTCCCGCAGTTAAAGAAAAAAATGTGAAGATGAAGCTGATGGCTGCTCAGTATGGAGAGCGGTTTCAAACATTAATGTTGTGATTCCTGGTCTCTGTGCTCCCTCCCTCCCCGCCCCCAAAAGCAGCGCTCAGCGGAGCGGTCCCGGCCCAGGGCTGCTGTGCTGGGAGGAGGCAGCTGCGAACCGCCCTCATAGAGGGCTCGTGGGCCCCCTCAGCGCCCAGATGGCCGTGCGGGTTCCTCCGTGTGGGTCTGTGTTTGGGTCCCTCTGCGTTTGAGGCCGCAGTGCCCCGGTGCCGAACGATGCTGATGTTTACTGACAGACAGATGCTATCAGGTTGGGTGGTTGGTTTATTTTTCCACCCCAGAAAGGAGGAAGTGAGAAATGTGTGCTGCTCCAACGATTTGTTTGCGCTCTCCGGTGCGTAGCTGCAGCGGTGCGGTCCCCCGCACTGGGCTCTGGGGCTGGAATGGCTCCAGACCACCGCCCCGCTTTTGCTTCCGCCCTCAGAGTAAAATCCATGGAACCCCACAGCCAAACAGGCGGTGTTGGTGCAGAAGTGTTGGAAGCAGAGGAGACCCAATGATGCCTTTGGCTTGGGAGAGCTGCCTGCTCCTGGGGAGTGGAGGCACCGCAGTGAGCCGAGGTGTGGGAGCGTGGGGCAGACCTATAGTGTGCGGCACTGTGCGGCAGCGGAGTGAGCGTCACAGTGAGGGTGTGAGGAGATCCTTCATTGCCCCGAGAGCTGCAGAAGCAGGGCCTGGCATTTTATTGTGTTTCGTCGCCTTGATCACAGAGCCTTCAAACGCCCTCCTTACCCTCACTGCTGAGTCTGGCCTGTAGGTACAGATTCTTCCCGGCGCAGCTATTTCACTAGATTTAATCTCTAAGGAGCGTGCCAGAAAAACAGCCTTGGGGAAACGGCAATCTGAGAGCTTCCTTGTCTGTAAAATGGGGATAGCCATGCGTAACTCCTTTCTGTGAAGTGTCTCAGGGCAGCCAAAGGCACTGAAGCAGCGCTGGTTGGGAGCTCTCAGCCAAGGAGGGCTGAGTTGGCAGCAGAGGGGTGTGGGCAGACCCCTGCTGTGCGTCCTGCAGGGCCCAGCAGCGAGGAGCTGCCTGCCATCGCTCTGCCAGCAGCTGCAGTGAAGCCACGACTCGTTTGGTGCTGACTTCTGTGCAGTTGTAACGACTTGGATTTAAGCAGGTGGGTGGTGCTGCATCCCCTGGTGCTGCCCCAGCTGTGCTCTGCCCTCTTACAGGGACTGGGCACCCCGGCTGTGCTGGATTCTCAGCAGGGTTTTGCTTTTGGAGCCAACAGGGACCACAGCGCGTCCCGTGGCACGATGAAGTGTCAGCTTGTGATGTTTGAGCTGCTTTAATGGTGCCAAGACTGAAATGGTAAAAGTAAGGACTGTGGAAAGTGTGGGGCGTCCTTTGTTTAAATGCTGATGGTGGGAGAATATCTGTTGGAAGCTCTCTTGGAAAGAGGAGGGCCCTTCCAGCACCGTTCCTGGGAGCAATCAGCTGTCAGCTGTAGGAAGGCTCAGTTAGAGGCACCTGGGGGAGTCACGGCTGTGAGTGAGCGGGGCTGGACATCTGCTGGGACAGACCTCTGCCAGCTGCACCGTGCAGCACCTTCATTGTTGCACACATCTTACATCACAGGTTCGTGTGCTTTGGTCTCTCCCTGTGCTGAATGATGGCCTTTGCTGTCCGTGTGCTGTGAAGCCGTACTGAGGCCCGCACAGAGGTGGTGGCTCTGCCCGGTTTCAGCACCAGCTCACAGGCTGCAGGACGGCACCCTGGGATTTGGCTCAGTCCCTGTTTGCCGTGAGCAGCGCTCAGCCCATCACAGCTCCGGGAATGGAGGCCGCCCCTCCCCCCCATTTACAGTAATTCTTAAATAGTTCATTTGGGCGTAATGCTTCTTTTTGCAGTTGATTTTCCGTTACAAACAGATTTTCTGATAATGGTACCTGTGCCATTCAGATGGGATCATTATTGTAATAGCAGCCAGTATTGTTGCAGAATCAGTATGTGGAATTTGTGTGGGATCCGTTATGATGACAGAGGTAAATCTGTAAATAAAGGGATGCAGTGACAGCAGCACTACGCCTGGTGTTACACTGGCAGCCATGGGTGGGACCCCCCAGACCTCAGCCCCCTGGGCGGGGGGAGCAGACGGGGGCAGAGCTCAGAGCTCGGGCTCTTGGTGCTCAGCCCACGGAGCCAGGAGCTGATGGAGAACCCCGCTGAGATGCTGCAGGCTGCTGCTGTGCTCCTGCAGGACGCTGGCTCTGCAGGCGCAGGGTGGATGGGTTTTCGGTGGGGCTCCTGTCGGCTGGCCCCGGCCTGCCCCTCACCCTCAGGAAAGGCTCAGAAGTGCGTTACGATTTGCGATTCTATGATTCTGTGATGGGAGGATGGAGCTTGAAGCTGTAAGGTACCCAGCGGGACCCGACGGGCGTGGCGTCGGCAGCGTGGTCCCAAGTGCCAGCCGGAAGAGAACGGGAGGAAATCGGTGCGCTGGAGGAGGTGCGGGGGTGCGGGTGGGGATCGGCTCCGCGCTGCGCCTTCTGTGAACGCAGCCACGCAGGTGGGCGCCGTGTGAGGGCGGCCGGCTCGCTTTAGCGGTGCTGCCGATCCAGCCGGCCGGTCTGGCGGGGCGGCGGGGGGATCAGAGCCGCGGGCGCACGAAGGACGCCGGGCAGCGCTTTGTGGCGGCTGTGTTCGAGCAAAGTCGGCGCTAATGCCGCTCCAGCCGTGGTGCGGGCGGCGCACAGATGTCTTCTCGGCTTCTGACTTATTTGTTTCAAATAAAATCCCTTCCATTTTTTCCGCGGTGAGCCCTGGTTTAAGTCCCTGGCTCCTAGCGGGGGTCTGGAGCCCTCCGGCAGGATGGGGTGCAGCTCAGGGTTTGTCCCCGTTTGCCCAGGGGACTGCAGGGCCCGCGGCCCTTGGTTTCTGATGGCTCTTTGATGGCCATCTGGTGCCAGGACGGCTGGGGGTGGGCTGGGGGCGGGGGGATTAGGGCTGGGGGAGGGCGCGGGTAGGATTTCAGCGCCTGCTGCAGGTAGAGGGAGAGCTGGGGGATTAGGGGTGTGTTTCTGGAAGCTGCGAAGAGAAGGTTGAGAGAGGGGGAGGGCTTGGAAGAAAGCAGTTTCTCCATTTTCCCCTCGGAAATATCACTGGTTTGCGCTGTAAGGAAGCGCAGGGCCGTGCGTTTAGGGCAGGGGATGAGAAAAATCCACAGCAAATCTGCTCTGATCTTCTGTGCCCGACGTCCTGACCCTTGGGAATCCTCTCTGCCTGGCTGGGGTCGGTGGGTTTGCTCCCTGCTGCTTCCTGTGGATCCAGTGACCTTCTCCTCTCCCCAGAGATCAGCTTAAATTAAAGCATTATCCTTTACTTAAGGAAGCAGCAGCCTCTCCCTGCGCTCCGTGGCAGAAGCTGTGTGTCCCCGTCCGTCTGTCCTTCCCCCGTCACCAGATGGCCTGCAGGAGCTGGGGACGCAAAGCTCTGCCCCTGTGCTCCCTGAGCAGGAGGGGAAAATCCCAGATTCTGAGAGCCTCCCAAGGGCAGTTTATTTCAACATGAAAGGGGAAAGGTTTGCCTAGGGAGATCCGTTATCCTGCTGCGTGTCCCTGTAGCCGTAGTGTTGGCTGTGGATCTGCCTTTGCAATTTGGGTTTCAGAAGGTTCGGTTTCTCCACCGTCAGTGGGTTTGGTGCTGTGGGTGCTGCACGACACCGGTGCCATCGCTGTGAGCCGTGCCTGGGGCTCAGAGCTGGGCAGCAGCGTTGGGGTGCTGCTGAGATGAATGGCTGCCATGTAGGCTGGCAGCAGTGCTGCCTTCCTGGAAGGGACGGGGTTGCAGTCCATTTCCAGGAGCCCATTTCTCTTGCTGGAGGTGGGTGTCACACAGGGGCGAGCGCTGCTTGCTGAGTGCAGCCGGTTCCTCACGGTGAGCCTTGCTTGTGTGCCATCAAACTGCTCGACAGCATGTTCCAGAGCAATATCCTGCAGTGAGTGATGGGCCTGCGCTGTGCTTTATGCACTGCCCTGAGAGGTGGGAATGTGTAAATCGCGCCATCCGAATGATTTAGCCCCAGGTAGAGCTGTGATTCAAAATGAATTTCTATCCCTTCTCCTCCCTTGTGCCGGCACTGAAGTAACTGTGTGCTATAAAACAGGAGGAAATTGCAGCAGTGCGTGGGGCTGTCCCCATCCCTGTCCCCATCCCTGTCCCCATCCCCCGTCCCCATCCTCTGTCCCCCATCAGGATTTGCCAATCTAGCCCTCAGCACAGAGCACACAGCTTCCATTACGCTTAATAGGGAAGATGAGTGACATGCTAAAAGTGGCTTTAGGTTTTATGCAAAGCCAATGATGCTTAAGCCAGCTGGTAGATTTTAGGTTTCTCAGCAAGTTTCGTTGGACAAAAGATTCTTTTGGAAAGAGTCACAGATCCGGAGTGCAGCTCTGACAGAGGGCAGATGGGGGCTGTGTGGGCTGTGGGTGGCTTGGATCTCATATCAGTTCCCTGGGGAGGTGATTTTTCCCCTCCTGCTTTGGGGGGAAATCAGCAAAACCAGGGAGCGAAGGCAGATATCCAGACTCAATCACTCCAGGGTGCAAAGCAGGGGCTGAAGCCCAAAGCCCCCATCACTGCTGGGTCTCGGCTTCTCCCAGTGTGGATCTTGACATGGGTGCTCTTGCTTTGAGGAATTCGTTACCCCACCTTTACTAACTCCACCGTTTTGGGCTATAGAAATTAAAGCATGCCTGTTATTTCTAGAGGGAGCTGCCCAGTTGCTGCTCCTTACCTGTCAAGAAGTGGTTTTGTGGATTGCCAAATAAAATTCCCGGTTCAAAGTGTTTCTGTAATGCGTTAAAGTTTATGGGGCATTTAACAAACTTCCTTCGTGTGCAGTGGTTTACAGCAGCCAGCAGTCAGTGCCACATCCCAGCCATGGCCACTGCCTGCTGGGTGGCACAGCCACCTCCGCTGGGAGCATCACAGGGTGTGGGTTTGTCATTTCTGCTAAATTTCAACAAAACAGGTGTAAAAAGCTGTTAACAGAGGCTGGATAAAGAGGCATCGTAAGCTGTCTTGTTTTTTTATTGTAGATGTAATTACAATAACATAATGCTGTGCACATAATGCTGTGAGACCTGTTCAGCACTGGGGTTCGTGCGCCGCTATCGGTGATGGCGGTGCTCAGGGTGGGATGGCAGCTGCGTGGTCCTGGTGCCTGCCGGTCCCTCTGCGTTTGCTGTGCAGGCTTCCCATAGAGTGCCATAAAACCCACTGGCGTGGGAGCAGTCTGTCATCGCGGGGTGTGGAGATGGGGCAGGGGAGGCATGTCAGCAGGTTTGGAACTGGAGTGATCTCCCCGTGCAGTATTAAAAACCACACCAATGTGCAAGGATACAATAGAAGGAAATTCCATTTTGCTCTCCTAACGACCAACCTTCCTCACGTTCCTCCCGTGATTTATTTAATTGCTGAGTCGCTGTGATGGAATTACAGCTCCGTGTGACGCCATGGGGAATCAAACACAAGCGGCGTTTCCCCTCGGCGGCGGTGGGTCCTGGCTCAGTGGTGCTGCAGTGCCTGGTGGGCACGAGCTGCCCTCGCAGCATCAGCCTGGAGCTGGTGACTCGGTGCCGTGCGCTGGTGTGGGAGCTTCTGCCTGTGTGTGCAGCGGGCTGAACAGCACGGAAAGCCCACAGCTGGAGCTGCTGGGAACGGCGCGGGGCTGGGCTCGATGGGCTGCTCCGGCCTCGTGTGCCGCAGGAGTTGTTTTGGTGCTGGGCTGTGGGGCTGGAGGAGTTTCCTCCTCGATCACTGAGTGTGCTTTGGGAATCGAGGATGCCCTCTTTCTGACGGGTTCCTGGATTGGAAATTCACACTGCCCTTTGCAGTGAGCAGTAGCTGGGGTAATGCGTGCGCCCTGCACGTCTGGCTCGTACTCTGGTTGTGATGGGCGGCTCTTGCAGCCGGCGCTGCATCAGAACGTATTTCAGTGGATCTTGCGCTGCTGCCCTCTGTTCTGTTTGTGTCCCCAAAGGAGGGGGTCCTGTCCAGTGGTCCGCAGAGCTGCCAGCGCAGCATCCCCTGCTCTCCTGTGGGACAGAGCTGAGGAAGGCAGGGAAGTGGCGCTGCTCCAGATGGGCTCCGTTTGGGGTGGGTGGTGGGGATCCTGCTCCCGCTCTGCGGCTGCTCCTGTCACACTCCCTGGAGAATCCCCCTCTCCCTCCTCGCCTCGCTGGAAGGGGATCACAGCTGCTGAGCAAATGTTAAGATAATAGTGTTATTACGGAGTAATTATACTGCAAGTTATTGAATTAAAAGTGATGAGATTGCCTGTAATGCTGACGGGCGAGGAGGGAGAGGCGGTGGTAGATGGGGAGAGGGAGTGCAGAGAAAGCCCCATAAATTTCCCCATCGAGAACCCCTGGGCTGCTGGGACCAGAGCAAAGAGTGAATGAGAGGGAAGCTCAGGGAGCTGATAAATAACACATTTCCCTGAGAATAGACGGCGTCGTTAGAAACGTGGCCCTGCGTTCCATGTGTGACCGGCAATGAAGCAGGAGGCAAGAGGGGGGATGTCGTGTGGCTGTGAGCTGGTGGGGAAGGAGGTGCATCAATCTCTCCTCTCAGAAAATGAATAGTTAAAGATTTATGTAGCAAAACTTCAGTAACTGGCTGTTACTGCCAGTTAACTTGGCATAACAACCCCTCCATCAGTAACTTGGGTTGGTTTTACATTTTTCTTAATGTTTTCTTGGGGTGAGGCTGCTTTTCAGTTTAACCCAAACAAGATTTGGCTTTTTTTTTTCTTTTTCTTTTTTTCCCCTCTCTTTACCCCATCAATGCGCAGCAAAGCCGGTTCCTTCTTTTATCTCCTCCTCTCCTCCCAGGCAGGGATTTACCTATGAGCGCAGCATCCCCAGTTCAGCGTCGCTACCGCTGTGCTCACGATGCTCTGCATTTCTGCAGATCTGTGACAGGAGATCCCACCGCCCTGAACTGTGAACACAAGCAGCTGAAACACCTCCCAGAAGGAGGATCAGATCGCAGTGTGTCACAGAGCCTTCGCCCGAGCCTCCTCCTCCTCCAGTGCCTCAGGGATGCTCTGTGGGCAAGGGCAAACTGCAGAGCAGGGGGCTGACGGAGCATCTTTGGGCTGCACAGCCTTTGGGAGCCACTGAAGTTTCGTAGAGAGATGCGTGAGGCCCGGCTGTGTCTCCATGCTGTCCCAGCAGGACGTGTTGCTGGGCGGCTCGGGGGGATCAGGAGGAGCAGGGATGGTTCCTGAGAAGTGCTTCGGTGGGCGCAAGGGAAGCGTGGGGCATTTACCTCCCTTTGCAGTCTAAGAAGCCCTAATAAAAGTACACAACAAGTGCATTAACAATGGAACTGTTTCAAGCACTATTAAGCTATTACAAAAGAGTGGAGGAAAATCTGCCTGGCATTATGTTCTCTGCCACGAGATGTTTAAATTAATACCTTTCCTATAGCAGCTCCTTCAGAAATCTCTTAACCATTCCCAGTGGATCAGGAGCTCCTGGCGTTGGTGCCCCCTGCCCTCCTTGCTGTCGCGTGGCACTGGGCAGGCAGGGCAGGGCGCTTTGCCGGTCCGACCCGTGGGGCTGCCCCCACCTTTGGTGCAGGGATTGATGTGAGCCATCGCAGCCCTGCAGCCTCTTGGGGGGCCGTGCTGCCCTCCCCCCCATGCTGCTGCCCTGCAGTCCTTGATGTTCTGCCTGCGCCGAGCCGCTGCCGCTGCGCTGTTTACAGCTCTGCCCGCACCCGTCTCAGGGAAGCCCATAAACCCCGGTATAATGTTATTTATTTGTAAAAGGCAATTTGTAAAGATCTGTCTGGGGGCTGCTGTCACCATTTCCACGGGATTTATTTCCCCTTTATTTACAGTTTATGTGCATGTATAAGCCGTTCTTCTTCCCCATCGTAATCTGAAACTCGGCTGTCCTCTGGGCACTGCAGGCACCATTGCCAGCAGTGGGGTGTGGGTCCCCAGCTGCCTCCCCTGGAGCTTGGCTTTAGTTCTGAGCATGGAGAGGAAGATGTGTGTTACTGCACCGAGCTCGGGTCCCCCTCATGCAGGAGGTTTCCTCAGTGCTGCAGGGGTTGTATTCAATTCTTGGTTTGAGTTTTGGGTCGATAAATGAAGAACTTCCTAGCTTTGGTGATGCACGTTGCAAGGAGCAGTGCTGTGTCTGCAAGGGGTTTGGGGCTCTCGCTTCACCCACACGTAGCAGCACTGCGTGGAGCAGGTCAGTACCTGCAAATGTGGATTGAAGGACATAATGGCATCCAGCAAAGGGCTGCCAAAACTTGGCGTACGCTCGAGATTTTCTTTGTGCTTTATAGCAGCCTTCCAAAATGAAGGCTCAGCTCCTTTCTGTGCTGGGGTTCCTTGGTGGCAGCCAACTTGTGCCCTAAGGGGAGCAGCCAGGAGCTGCTGTGGGTGTCGGCGTCCTCATGCAGCCCACAGCCCCACGTCCCTGCAGCCCCTTGGAACAAACCCGGCTCAGACCCCAGCCCTGCGCTGGCCCAGGGCTCTGCCTTACAGAGCTCAGGAGGGAGCTGAGCTGGCGGAGCCCCGTGGCACGTGGAGCAACATGCTGTAGATGTTCTGAAAAAAACAGCAAAATCAAATAGGAGAAGTGGTAGTGGAGCTCTTTGAAAGCTGTTCAAAGGGACCTTGTCGATGTGAAACTCCTATTCATGTTTTTCATTCCTCCTCCCTCTTTGGTTTGTTGATACAATCTTGGAAGTGGGAGGATTTACAAAAACGCACGCGTTTTCAGGCTGCTTCTTCAGACACCTTTTTTCCTTCGTCTGTATTGTTGGAGGCCAGACTCAGAAATACAAACACGGAAATCAGAGCCCTCCTCGCTTCGGATTGCTGTGGATGAGCCCTGCTGTGTCCCCGCACCGCGCCGTGCGCTGGGGCAGCCCTGTAGGGCCATCCATCACCTAGACCTGCAATGAAGCCCCTGTGGTGACTCCCACACAGCTCTGTGCTGCTGAAATGAGGTGTGAGCCCTCGAGGGGACCCGTCCATCCTGACCAGGAGTGTCGAAGGCCATCTGAAGCAGTCCTGAAGCTGGATCATAGAATCATTTGAGTCGGAAGAGGAAGGAAGAGGAGCTTCCCTCCATCCTGCACTGGAGCTTCCCACCATCAGGGCATCTCTGCAGTGAGCATTGCTCCTGCACATCGAGCAGCAACGGGGAGCTTCCAGAAGCTTTTCAGCTGCTGGGTTCAGTAACAGCACTGGGGAGATGTGCAGAGCTGTCTCACCGAGCTGAGGGAGCGCCGTGTTTGGTGAAGTTGTTGCTGAAGGCTCTCTGGATGCTGCGGTTGATCTCCGTGTGGCTTCCTGGTTACGTGGGGACTGTGCTTGGGCTGAGTGATGATGAAGTCTTAGAATCATGGAATGGTTGGGTTGGAAGGGACCTTACAACCCCCCAGCCTCACCCCTGCTGTGGGCTGCATGTCCTACAGCTCAGGCTGCCGAGGATCCCTCCAAGGGCACCTCCAGGGATGGGGCACCGCAGCTCTGGGCAGTGCCGGGATCTCAGCACCCACTGAGTGAAGAATTTCCACCTCACATCTGGTCTGTCTCCCCTTTGAGTTTAAAGCCTAAATTCCCCATTCTCCTTTCACTACCTGGCTGTGTATAGTCAGGTGCAGCCAGGGCACTCTGTATCTAAGCAGACAAATTTTCATACAGTTAGCAAGTGAAGGCAAAACTTGTGGGGTTCGTGGGCTTCTTGTTCCCCCAGCAGCTCCTTGCAGTGCTGTGCAGGCTGTGGCTCCGGGCAGTGCTCTGACATGCTCACACTCGTGCTGGCACTGCTGCCCAGAGCTGCGGGTTCTCCATCCCTGGAGGTGCCCACAGAGGGGCCCCGGGCAGCCTGGGCTGTGGGGTTGGGGGGCTGTGGGATCCCTTCCCACTGAACCGTGCTGTGATTCTGTGAAATCCCACCCAGGGCGCTGCGGTGCGCTGTGCTGGAGCCCAGTGCCTGGCCGTGCTGCTGGGCTGTGGTTCGGGGCACAGAGCCAGCACCTTTACCTCTGTTTTTCAGGCTGTTAGGATGATTGTTCTGAATGTCTGTCCCTGGAAGCTATGGAAAGCAGTGCGTGCTGTCCTGTTTGAACTTGTTAGTTGATGAGTTAAAAGGCTGTTTTGAGCCTTCAGGATATTTTAAAAAAGAAATGTTTTTCACCTTCCTTCTGCCAGTTCTGGGAGAGGGCCGTGCCAGGAGCTTTGTACTGGGAGGTGGAACTGCAGCCAGTCGGGGCTGGTAGCGGCCCCTGCGGCTGCTCCTGAGCTGCTGCTCCATCTCCTTTCTCCCCACGCTGCTCCCAGCACAGTGCCAGGGGGCAGCAGCTGTAGGCAGGGCAGTGCCCACATCTGGGCTCCCGCTGTGATGCTGCTCGCTTTCGTGGGCTGGAGAAGAAGCCTTTCCTTTGATGGACAGCAGGGATGTGAGCCTTCAGTCCCTTTGCTGCTCCTGGTTTCCTTTGCCCTGAGCGCTGAGCTTTGCACCCTGGCGCCCTTTTTTTTTTTCTGTCTGGGGGAAAGGCAGCAGCTTGGGGCTGTGATGCTCCTCTGTGTGTCTTTACATCTCCTGGAAAGCTGGATTTACTCTGGAATAAGCTGGATCCTGCCTCACAACGGTTCTGCTGGAAGAGCGGTGATCATCAAAGTCCCTCTAATTCTCAGCCAGTCAGCTTGCCCAAGGCCTTAAAAATTGCTTAGATAAACTGCATTGAAAGTTAGATCTGAATGAACCCTCCCTTGCACCAGCAGCCCCAGCTGCACTGAGCAGGGTTGCCGACACCTTGGGGTGCGTTCCATCCCCGCAGGGCCAGGCCTTGGCACAGGGCTGCTGCTCCCGGGTATTTTTAGAGAAGATAAGAGAGGTGGCAGGAGAGAGGGCCTCATTGCAGGCAGCTCCGTCTCTTTAATTATGTTTCTGGTCTGGAAAATTATATGGCTCCTAGAGCATAAGTAGAGGACAGGAGGGAAGGTAATTGCATCGCTGGGTTTCCTTGTGCACCCCTGGAGACCGAGCTGTGTGTGGCTCCATAGGGAAAAGCAAAACGTGGCGTTGTGCCCCTGCCCTGCTCAGGAGGGTACGTGGGGCACGAGAGCCTCAGATTTCCTCTGCGTTGCCTCTCTCCAGAGCAGCCCCGATTTCAGGTGGGTAACCCAGCAGGTCGCAGCTGGGGCTTTGTGTGCCGCCGTCCGTCACTGCACACTGCTGTAGGAGCTGCTCTGGTTCTACAGAAGAGAGGGCAGGAGCAGCAGCTTTCTCTTCTAAGTGCTTTTTATTTTAAATACGGACAAGTTTGATTTTGATGCATCCCAGAAAAGCACCCAAAGCTCCGCTTCAACAGCAGTGATTTTCTGCATTTTCCCTGTCTTTGCCTTTGGTGCAATCGAGCAGTGGGGCTGAGGGCTGCGTGCTGGGAGCCCCGCAGCAGCGCGGAACCAAAGCCTTCTGTGGGTGCCGTGGCTCTGGGCAGGACGACCTTTGTCCAGGTGGGACCTCACTGTCTGCACCGCCAGCCCCGTCTCATTCCCAGTGCCCTTGGGATACAGAGCCTACATGGTGGGGAGTCTGGCAGATTCTGGAAAATGAGAGGTCTGGATCAGGGGAAGAAGCCTGGTTAATTGTGCTGGGAGATGGGAAGGGACTCCTGGGAGCGCAGCTGCGGGTGTGGGAGGAATTTCGGGCTTCGGTCTCCAACCTGCATGCAGTCCTGGAGCCATCCCAGCCTGTGCCCTGGCTTTAACCCTCTCTGCCCGGCCGAGGGCTGGACGTGTGGGATTTCTTTCTCCCCTTCTGCCTCCCAGCTCCCAGTATAAATACATGGAGCAAAGCCGCTCTGTTTATTGAACACAAATAGAAGATAAAATAGTGGAAAACTAATTTTTTCATGCTCATTGGTGGGAAAGATTAAAATTATGCAAATCCTCGGCAGCGAGCTTGGTGCAGAGATAAGGGGATGTTCAAGTCGGCTGGCTGCCTGCTAATTCACTCATTGAAAAAGAAATGAGCAGGAAAGCTGCGATCGGCGTCAGCCGCCCTCCCAGTGCGCGTGGGCTGGGAGGGAACGCACAGAGAGCCGCCTGGGGAGCGTGGGGCCAATGCAGCCTTGGGCTGGATATAAGGAAAAAGGGGAGAAGTTCTTTACTTCAGAGGTGGTGAAGCAGTGGCACGGGTTGGTGGGTGCCCCGTCCCTGGTCGGGCTCTGAGCTCCTGACAGAGCTGTGCTTCGCCCCGCTTGTTGCAGGGGGGTTGGAGCACATGGCCTTTAGAGTCCCCTCCAACCCAAGCCATTCCATGATTCCATGGCTGTTGGAGCTGCCCCAGCAACGCATGGGGACATCCGCAGCCCCGTCGGGGTGCACGAAGCCTCAGAGCTCCCGTGCTCATCTCTCTGTCCCCGATGTGCAGCGATTTGGAGGGGGTGGTTGGGGTGCAGCCCCCCCAGCCCCACGCAGTGCTGCTCAGATGGGAGGCTGCGGGCAAAAGGAGCCCAGTGCCAGCGTGAGCTTTGGGAGCGATTGTCTGCCTTCCTGTCAAATCAATATTTATTCACAAAATCTATTTGTTTGCTTTTGTCACTGAAAGCTCTCGTGGTGGTAGTGGTATTTTTCTCTCTGTTTTGTTCTCTGTGTGTATTTTTGGCTGTGCAGAGTGTTGGCTCCGGCTGCTTCCTGCAGCCCCGAACCCCTTCTGCACGGGGGGCAGAGCTCCATGCTGGGTTCCCCGTGGTTCCTTCACCCATTTGCAGCACGGTGGGGCAGCGCTCAGCCCCGTGCTCAGCGGGCAGCATGCAGCCCATTGCCGGGCCCTTCTTTGTCTGCCCTCGGCCAAATCACGCACGGCTAAATTGAGCTGTGGCAGGCAAAAGTGTGAGGTGTATTATTAGGAACAGGGAGCTCTTGTTCCACAGCTGCTGCTGCTGCCGCCGCTGCCGTTGGTAATTAATGTTTGAGGAATTGCAGATCTTCATTAGGAGAACAATTAGATTAACGAGAGAGCCCGAGCTGAAGCTGCAGTGGGAAGGGGTGGGGGAGGCCGAGCAGCAGGCTGTGGCCGGGCCGAGTTGGCAGGCAGAGCACAGGGAGAGGCACACAGGGCTTAGCAGGGTCCGAGAGCTCCATAATTAAAAGCTTTAATTGGTGCCCACATCGCTGGGGACACCAAACCCTGCGGGCACCCCGGGGTCACCTCACTTCAGCGCTCACAGCAGCAGGAGATGCTGCAGTGCTCCTTGCAGCCCCTCTGCCCTGCGTGTTCCTCCCTGTGCTCGTAGCGCAGTGCTGCCCCGCTGCCCAGTGGATGCGGAGATCTGCTGAGCATCAATGAGCCGTGCAGGGAGGATTGAGACCACAGAAAGTGGAGGTGGGGGGGTTTGGAGCCGTGCGTTTGGAAGCCGTTGGGGGCAGAATGGTGCCCAGCCTGCTATAAAGCCTGCTCAGCCGGCCGGCCATCCGTCCGTGTGTAAATGGTATCGCATGTTTAATTCATGCCCACTTCTCCTGGGCTCGGCGTTACGAAGCTGTCCGTGTGGATGCGCAGCTCCCAGATCCCCCTTATGCTATCTCTGGCAATGGACTGATAACAACGAGCCCCAGGAGATCTCACAAAACCCTGCGGTGACTGAGAAGGAAACGCGGGCTCTGTGCTGCCGGCTGGAGGCTCTGGGCTGTGGCAGTGGGATTCCCAGCATCCTCTCGCGAGCTCTGCTCCCACTGCTTGCTGCAGGAGGGATGCTACCAGGCTACGAATGCTTATAAATGTTTTAAGCAGCCTCTGATGCATCCCTGGTGCAGACGGGCTGCGGATGGGATGCTTTATCCTGGCCAATGACACGCAGCTGCCGCGGGTGGGATGGCTGCGGGCAAGAAAGGGAGGAAAATCCCTTTTAATAGAGGTAACCCAGCGGCGTGAGACCGGGCTGGTAGGTGGGAGTTGGAGAACGCCGAGGATGCTGCTGCTGCTGCTCCCAGTTTCTGCTTGTTTAGCAGCCTCTTAATTTTGCATCTCGTGCGGGATGAGGATTGCAGCGGAGCTCTGCTTGCCTAGCAGTGCTCTGCAGAGCATTGAGGGGACTCCCGCAGGCACCTACTGGAGCCAGGCCCTCTGCAGGGATGTGACAAGAGTCAAAGGCTCTCCTCGATAGATAGACAGAATTACATCAGGGGGAAATCAGGCATGGGCATGGAAGCTCCGCTGCTGACCTTGAGGCTGTGGCCAAGCTGCGGGGCTCAGCTCCTAAATTCAGGTGAGATCACGGCAGCAAGCAATGGATGGCTTTTTTCTTTCTCTCCTTCCTTAATCTCCCTTGACTGGTGGATCTGAGATCCAGGTTTCCTGTTCGAGCAGGGGATGGGATTTGCTCATCCTCTGTCTTGCAGGCTCAAAAGCAAATCCTCTTTATGGAGTTGAGCCCCTGTGTAGGCTGGTGCAGGGCTGGAGTGTGGAGGTGGTGCAGGAGCAATGCTGGAGAGGTGGGCTGGCAGCCCAGGGAGCAGCACCTGGGTCCTCACACTTTCCCTGTGCATCCCCAGGGCCGGGCGCCAGTGGCGGCAGGGAGCACAAAAGGAGGCGATGGATCGGCGCTGGCTCTGATGCGGAGATCGAGCTCTTGTGAGTGCTGCCGACAGCCTGCTCCGCACCAGCGCCCTCAGCCGGTGCTGATAATGTACCCCGTGTCCCTAATTAATCTGCTTTTGTTTTTTCTTTCCTTCTGTGTTTTCACCTCTTTTCTATCTCTATCCCGGGGAGGTGGAGCCTCAACCCACCTGACCTGGGGTGGAAAAGTGCCCCTTGCCCACTTGGTCTCAGACATGAGAGCAGCTGTTGCAGTCCTGCTCTTACTGGCTGCTGTTGGACTCTTTGTTGAGTTCTTGTCTGTTTTCCTGTTCCTCCTGCAATGCCCACAGCTCCGCTCTCGCTGTGCCTGCAGGCAGGTAGCAGCAAATCTGTGGCACCCACACTGCTGACCCCCAGAACACCTTGTGCCCATTGCTTGGGATGGCGCCGGGCATCTGCATGCACAGACAGAGCAGAAATGCTGCCAGGAGGAAGGAGGAGCACGTGCGTGTGTCTGCACATGTGTGTGTGTGTCTGCACATGTGTGTGTGTGTCTGCACACGTGTGTGTGTGTCTGCACATGTGTGTGTGTGTCTGCACACGTGTGTGTGTGTCTGCACATGTGTGTGTGTGTGTTTGTGTGTGTGCATGCACTGAGAGGCACTGTGGCTTCACGCTCCCAGCGCTGTCTTTGTGTGCAGTTTCTTCTGGTTTCCCATATCGTAAAGAGGGATAATGCTGTCATATTAAAGCACTGGGAGATCTGTGGATGAAAAGCAGTGCAGAGGACTGAGACAGTCCCGATCAAAGCTCTTTTTTCTCCATCTGTGTTTGTTTCCCCATGGAAGATAATACTCTGCTTCTTTCTTGTAAATATTGTTTTTAAGATCTGAGCAGCTCCACGATGATAAACAGTCATGCTTAGCCATGAAGGCTCTGCTCTGGCTGCTCTAATTGCGTGTGCCAAGGCTGTGGCCTTTGTTTTGAAGCAGGCTGGGGATTTGTTCTGAGCACACAGAGGGAGCCCTGGGAGCAGAGCCGGTTTGGGGCTGAGGAGCATGGTTCACAGGCTGCTGGGGCTGCAAAGCATTAGGATTTCCCTATTGAGATCTGCCCCCGGGTCAGCTTCCCTGACGGGGCTGAGCAAGGTGCAGAGCTGCAGCACCTCCGTCCCACATGGCTGCTGGGGAGCGACGAGGGCCACAGTCTCTCTCTGTTTGATAGGATTGCACCGGCCAGCACTGCTGGCTGCAGGGGAGATGTGTGGCAGAAGCTCTGCGAGGAAGCCAAGCCCTCACGCTCTATTTCCCCAGGAGGCGAGGCTGGCACTGGCCAGAACTGTGGGGCCGTGGGGACGCGGTGCCGGGGGGCAGCTCCTTGCTGCCAGCACCCGGAGCACAGCGTGTCCCAGGCTGGTCCCAGCTGCTCCAGCCTCCACCATCCCTGTCCCTGCAGGGCTGGGCTCTCCTGGGGAGCAACAGAGGAGTGGGGGTTTCTCTCCTCTCTTCGAGGGAGGTGACAGCCAGCAGCTGGGCTCAGTGTTCCTCTGTCTTTCTTCTTTCTTTCAAGAGGTTGCTAGGAGGAAATGCAGTGACCCACTGACCTGTGTTAATGCTCAGCACAAACGAAGCGGTGCTGCTGGAAGGCAGAGACCTGAGCGCAGCCCTGTGCCTGCGAGGTGTTTGCTCGATTGATGTGGTTAATGGGAGTAATTCTCCCACAGCAGCCACTGAAATGGCTGATGAAGATGTTTCATCATCTGCTGGATCTGCATGGAAGTTTTTGCAGAGAATGTATTTAAAATGGCACTTCTCCTTTTTGCACGCAGGCGAAACAGAAGCAAAAGAATCCCAAATGCATTCTTGTGTTTTCAAGTCGCTTTATTCTATGAGCCTGCAATGAGGGCACAGCCCTCCCTCCCTGCTGGACTGCCTTCAAATGCACAGCAAACATTTCAGTCGCTGCTTCGATGTGGGCTGAGGAGAAGTAATGTGGGGAAGTGCTTCGTAACGGCAAGCCGTGCCCACAGATGAAGCAGTGTTTCCCATAGGCTCTGTCCCAGGCAGCACTGCTCCAGAAGTGAAGCCTCCTCCATCCCCTTGGATCCCCCAACTAGCTTAAGGACGCTCGTGTCCAGCACCCCTGAAATGGGAGTTGCTGGGAGGAAAATCTTCAAAAGCATCTTAGCAGCTTAGTTTAAGTCCCTTTGACTCTCAGTGGAACTTAAGCTCTTAAGAGCCATAGGTGCTTCTGAGCATTTTCCCCTTTGTGCTTCGCACCCTTGGGTCCTTGGATGCTTTGGACTGGCTGGAGGAGCCTCAAGGGAGGATGCTTCCTGCAAACACGTCTCCGTTTGGTTATTTTAGCAGTATTCTTCAAGGCCATGCACAGTGCTCACAGTGTGCACACGTTAGCATGCTCAAAGCTGGAGCTCAGGCAGTGAGCGAGAATGGATGTCTTACAGGAGCTCGTTACAGAAGAATTAATCTTATCCCTGAAATGTGACCGTATCTAACATGAATCTGACCCCACTGGGGGCCATGACTTCACTTAATTACATTCTTTAGTGGGGATTGAGGTCTGTTAGGTGACTCGCTCCTGTTGTGGGAGATCCTGTACCAGAGAATTCTGTGCAAGTCTGCAATTCATGGGCAGGAATGGGCAGCAGAATGCTGCTGTGCTTCGCAGTGTGGAGCACTGAATGGCCGGGGCAGCAGTCCAACCTTCAGACCTCAGGTGAGCTGAGCTGAGCACAGGCTGAGGAGGGGAGAGGATGGTTCATGAAACCGTGGTGATGTGAGCGTTCATCAAAGTAATTCCTGCTCAAACTCAGCCCCGTCTGGAGGGCAGCAGAGGCCTGTTGCATGGCGGCTGGCACCTGAACGTTGCGTGTTCTGCGTTGTAGGGGAATCGTGCAGTGAATGAGTCTGTTTTCATCCTCCCTATTGTCGGGGTGCTGCAAAGAAAGCAAGAGCGTTCCAGCCCCTCAATCCCTGCAGGGCAGCTGGGTGGACACTCATCCCCCGTCCCGAAAATCCCACGGCTGAGGGGACAGCCGGTGCTGTACCTTCTCTGAAGGATGAGTTGCTGGATTGAGGTTGACGTGTCCTAATATCTCTGCCAGCACTTTCTGTCTCCATCAAGGGCTCGGAAAGCACATTAGCACCAGAGCGGAAGTGTCACCCTCTGGCATCTCCTTCTCTAATCTTGGAGCTGTTGCCATGTCCCTTTAACCAGACCTTTTCTATCGGAGCCCATTATGTGGCAGGAAAAGCCATGCAGAATGCAGGAAGGGGAGCTGCTGGGCTCAAGAGACGTCTGCATGATGTGCTGGCGTTCAGCTCCATCGCTGGTGGTTGGGGCACTCAGCTTGGGGCAGTGCAGCACTGCGTCTGCTCTGAGCTGTGAGCGTCGCTGATGCCACATGCAGAGAGTGGATGGGGTCAGGGAGATGTTTGGTGGCATGTGTGGGATGCAGTGGGCAGGGAGGGATGCGCTGGGCTTTGCTTTGGTAAAGAACACAATTTCTGCAGTGCTGACTGGGCTGGCCTGGTGTTTTTGAAATAGAGAGAACTCTGAGGGCTGGGAGGAGGCGTGCGCTCCCATTGCTGCCCTCTGCAGCCTCACTGATGGGAGCTGGGAGCTGTGTGACTGAGCAGGGAGCAGGGAGAGCCAACAGGCAGACAGCAGTTTGCTCTGCTTGTTGTGCTGGCATTGATACTGCATCCCCAATTTAATTAGCAGTGGCTGTCACACCTATTTGTAATGTCCCTGGTCTGTGCTTGCCTCTGACAGCCACAAAAGGAACCCCAGCACATCATTCTGCACTCTGGGACCCTGTGAGCCCCTCTTAATTCTGGCTGCAGCCTCTGCTTGTTTCTCAGATCACCTCTGAGACAAAAATGTGAAGAGGTTCCCAGTGGTCTAATCCAGATTTTTCTATTTTGTAGAGTATGAGTGTTTCTGCTGTTTTCACAAGGCAGCACTGAAGCACGATGGCTCAGACTAGCACAGAGTGCACAGCAGAGCTTTGTAATCCTCAAAGGGCAAACCCAAAGCTGCTCTCTGCAAAGCTGCTCTTTAGGGCTGGGTACATATGGGAACTTCTTGTTTATCCTCACTTCTCCTATAGTTCTTTACAGTTCAGCCTTGAAGAGTTAATGGGACCGAAAAAGATTAAAATGCCCCTTCATGCTGCCTGTCCTGATGGTTTCATGCCCTGATGTGCATCAGGAAGCTTCAGCAGCCTTGCTGTCCCCTTAGTCCTTTCAAGGCATTTCATCACTGTACAATCTCTCCTACCTGGCTTTGCTCCAAAAGTGGACAAACCCTGGGTTTGACTTTTAATCGGGGTAATGGAGAGCCAGAAGGGTTTGGTACAGATGTGGGAGCGCGGCCCTTCGCTGAGCTCTGTACTGACTGCAGAGTGGCTGCAGAGCACCGGGAGGCTGTGGCTGTAGCTTTCATTGGCTCCCACCTCGTATTTTCAGCCCTTCTGGGGCAAAGCACGAAGGGTTGGCAGACTGGACAGGGAGCATCACTAAGGGCCGCCTCCTTAATGCCATTCCAGCTTTGTGAAGGGATCAGGACAAGCTGGAGCTGCCTCCACGGCAGTGAGCCTTCTGCGTGAGCCACTGCCAGAGCTGCTGCAGCCGGGCTGCATCCCGTCCAGAGCAGAATTGGGCAGCATGGCATCTCCTGTGTGTCTTCAGAGGCCATTTGCTTCTGTGCCTTTTGCTCCATCAGCATCAGTGGGACGCCCGGCTCCAGACTGTGTCACTGCTCTGCTGGAGGAGTGAGGCATGGAGCAGGGCAGTGGCTGAGCCGGGAGCCCTGCAGAGCCCCAGCACGCGTTCATCCTGCACAAAACCTTTTTGGGGGAGACCTCATCGCTCCCTAGGGAGGTTGTGGGGTCAGTTTCAGTGTTAGGAAGAATTTATTCTCCCAAAGCGTGTAACGCACTGCACAGCTGCCCATGGAGATGTGGCACTGAGGGACGGGGGGCACTGTGATCAGGGGACATGGGGGTGGGTTGGGGACCAGAGGGGTCTTTTCCAGCCTGAATGATTCTATGAAATTGGCTGTCGTCTCTGAGGCAGGAAGACCAGCGCAGGCCGTGCCGGCACAGCGATGGCGATGGTGCCTCCTTGCAGGTCCCTCAGCCTCCCCGCGCTCCTCCCCGCTCCTCTCCCTGCTCCTCTTCCTCAACGCTCTCCTCTTCCTCCCCTGCAGGTGCTGACGCCGCTGGGCGGGCGCTGTGAGTGCTGTGAGCGGAGCCGTGGGGGGGGCTGAAGGCCGACACAGAGGATGAGGATCCTTCCCAGCCCTGGGATGCCTGCGCTGCTCTCCCTCGTGAGCCTCCTGTCCGTGCTGCTGATCGGTTGCGTAGCTGAAAGTAAGTGCTCTGCCATGACCTCACCCCTTTCCTTCACCAGTAGTTCACCTCCCATGGTGGATGGCAGCAGAGCTGGTTGTAGGGCTTGGAGCCAGCAAACATCGCCCCAGCATTTCAGCATCGTGGAATTGCTTAGGACTTGACAATGCCTGCGAATTTTCCAGCATCTTTAGCTTTGCACCGTTGTTCCTGAGACCCCATAGGGCAGCCAGGCCCTGGCACCTGCTTTGAGTATGGGGCAGATGCTGGGACTGCCCAACAGCCAGGGAGAAAGGGAGGGAACGGCCTGCAGCTCTGTCTGGAGCCTTCCTCCAACCCCATCCCCACCCAGTGCACCCCATGGTCCTCCCTGACTCTTCCCTTCCAGGCATCCTTCAGACACCAGTGACCGTTGTCACATTACCAGCCAGGGCTGGATTCAAAATTGCATCTGTAGAAAGAGCATTATGTTTCTCCTCCCGAGTGAACCAGTTCCCTTCTAACACAGTTTTTAGCTTTGCTGCCTTTCAATTCTTGCTTGATAAAACGAAAAGGGGAAGAAAAAAAAAAGAAAATCTTCAGCAACTCAATGTAATGTCGACATGAAGGCTGATCGCTCAGGATCAGTGGGGAATAGACTCTTCCAAGCTGATTGAATTATGACTTTTTTTTCTTCCCCAGCAAAGCTGCTTGAAGCTGGTGAGAGGGCTGCTCTGGTCAGCAGAGCCCTTGACAGCTTTTACCGTAATCACTTGGTTATCAGGGTTTGTGAAGAGGGCACGGTCACTGGGGATTGAGTGGGATCCTCGACCTTTTGTTGCTGGAAAATTTTGGTGAGCAGTGCTTTCTTCTTCTTGCAGTAGGCGAGCAGAGATGTGCTTGCCATTACTTTAGTCAGGCATTTCGTTTGCAGAGAAATGTACATGTGCAAAAAGATAATATTTCCTTTTGTGCTGATCGTTTTATATGCCTGGGAGGTGAGCCAGACTCAGGTAAGTTTGATATAGGGCCACTTTGCTGGTGTGTAGCTTTGTCATTCTGCACCTGAGACGGCGCTGCTGCCGTTCCTAATCTGTCCACAGGACTTTATCTGGAGCTGCCTGCCCTCAGCACTGGGAGCAGCGCGCTGTGGGGATCCTGCTGAGGGTGGCAGCATTTGTCCAGATCCCAGCTGGGTGTTGAGGCTCTTTGTGAACACTCCGTGTCAGGGCTGTGAGGTCCCAGTCCTGCTCTGTTTGCTGTGACATTCCTGGGCACGTGGCTTTGTCCTCTGTTTTCCAAGCAAGCAATGCAGCTATGTGGGCGCAGATGGAGAGTTCATGTGTGAGCAAGTGCCTCTTGATATGAGCACAGCTCTGATTCATCTGTTGTGCTGTCTTGTGAGAACTGGGCATTTCCTTCCTAAATGTGCTCCAAGCCCTATGTTCCCAGTGCTGGAAGTGGGCACTCTGCAGAGTCAGGGCTTCTCCAAACCATTGCTGTGCGCCCTTGGTGTCTGGGTTTTCCCAGGAAGGAATCAACATCTTCTGCCCCGATCCCCTGCAGGGTGAGGTTTGCTGTCTGGCTGCTTTGGGCATCTTTGGTGGAAATGCACCCCCAGGAGGGACTGATGCTGGTCCAGCACCAGTTGTGTGGCCCTGCTGCTAGCAGCCAGGCTTCTCTCTGTAGTTCTGCAGTGTCGTTGGATTCTGAGCAATGATGTTTAGAGGGGCTGTTGACTTCTGTGCCAGGCTGGGCGGCAGCATCCCAGTTCGTCTGCCCTGCTCCCTGCTGAGGAATATAAACAGCAAACAGCTTTGTCTGTCACAACTGCAGAGACTGCATGAGGAGCTGTCACTGTTCTGACAATGGCCTCTCCCATCAGATGGCCCTGGGCTCTGTCACGCTGCCTCTTGCTTAATCTCTTGGCCAGCATCCATTCGGTCGCGCTTGCCACGATGCTGACCCCATTTCCTGCTCCAGTTCATCCTGAGGGGCTGCTGGGGTCACACAGCCCCTGGGGCAGTGCTAGGAGATGCCAGCTGTGTTCCCACTGAGGTAGAAGTTCCTGTTGCAAGTGGGAAGTCCCCAGTAGCTTGCAGCACCCCACAGCACCCTATAACTCACTGTAGCATCTGTAGCACACCACAACACTCTACTACAACACCCCATAGCTCCCTACGGTACCCGTCAGCACCCTGCTGGAAAGCTGGGGGCTTGAACTTGCCTGCTGTTCAGCACAGCATCGGAGAAGCTGTGGCCTCTGCAATCAAAGGGCCATTAAAATATTTCCCTTGCTTCCTGGGCTAATTGATCTCAGTCAGTGATTGAAACCTTTCTATGGCTGGAACGTTCTATTTAAAGGAAACTGCTATTTAAATTAAAAAACCAAACCACACTGCTTTTTGCATGCTGTTCTTACTTGAGAAGCTTCCATTGTTTCTCCCATACAGCCAAGGGCAGCTGTAGAGCTGGGAGTTGCTGTCTCTGGGGGCCCTGCCTGGACGGAGCAATGTCACCATTTTGCTACAGATTGATGTGGCTGTGCATTGGAAGGCTTAGAGAAAACCAAACAGCTGAGGTCAGGCTGTGGGTCCAGGCTGGAGAGCAGTTCCTGGCTCACAAGCAGAACCGGAGTGTCTGTGTCCCGGCCACGCACCCTGCCTGGTCCTCAGATCTCTGCGGTGAGCAGTGAGCACTGTGCAGCGCTGTGGAGGCAGAGCCAGCCCAGCCTTGCTGGCTGCAGCAGGACAAGCTGCTCTCCTGCTTCGGCCAGGCGGCAGTCAGGTACCCCCGTGCCACCCGCAGGAACGAGCGCTCCCTGTAAGTGCTCCTCCATTGCAGATAAAAAGCCACTTACTGTATAGAAACGTGGTAATTTTTATAACTGAAATCAGCATGCTCGCTGTTTTCAAGTGGATTTTTCCCATTGATTAAAGCTTTGCGTTTTACAGTAGTGCTTTGCTAATTGGTACTTTGCATACACAGGGCTGGTGTGTGTGCTCTCCGCCCCAGCAAAGATTTAATAGCAGATGCAGCAGCAAATGTTACTTATTACTTAGGTTTCCTTCCTTTTATAAATCATGTTATAGAACACTTACTAGCAAGCTAGTATTACCATAAATAATTAAAGCTAAATTGCAATTGACAAAATAAAAGAATAAAGCCTCTTTTATGGTGCATTCCCCTGACTTTCTTCCCTTTTAATTGCCCTTGTTCCATCGTTAATTTGGAGAGCGCAGTAATTCACGCCGGGCGCGTGCGTGGGGGCTGCAATGTGCAGCTGGCAGCAGATGGCAGCAGGGGCTGCTCTGCACATGGGGCTGTAGTGGGGACAGAGAACACGAGGACAGAGAACACGAGGACAGAGAACACGTGCAGAGGGATGGAGAGGAGCCCACACGGCCCAGTTTGGGCTGTGCTTTGTGTTGGGAACAACAAGCAGAGGTGCAGAGCTGTGCTCAGTGTTCAGCTTCCCTTCCTCACAGGAGTGATTCCTTTCCTCTGTGTTGTATCTCCTGGGTTCTGGAAGTCATGGCTTTGTCTGCTGTTGTCCAGAACAGCAGCTGTCGATGTCAGATGGCTGTAAAAATCGAGGAGGTTCTGTCTTAGGGCTTGATGGGCACGTTGAGATGACGACAGCAGGAAGGTAATGTTCCTCTGCTTTGTGTGAGAGCTGCTCCATCTCAGCCTAAGCCTGACTGATGGCGAAGCAGCAGTGCTGTCCGTGGAGATGGAAGGTGGCGCAGTGTGGTGAAGCTGAGCTGCCCCGCAAGCACTTGTGGCAGTGTTTGCATTCGTGACGCTGTAGCCCCGCTGTGGAGCTGGGCAGTTGCTGCAGAATGGCCCTTTCACCTCAGGGGTGCAGGCAGGACTCTGAGCATTGCTCCTGCGGAAGAGGGCTCTGAGCTGTGCCCTCCTGGGATGCAGTGACCCCACTTCCCTCTCCTGCCCCACTTGCTGCTTGTGTTCCTTTGTAGCTGAGGGGACTCCTTGTGTCCTTTCCTTTGCTGCCTTCTCCGTCTGCCAGCTGCGATCCAGCCTGCGGTTGCTCAGGGTTCTGGACTAGTTGTCATCCCACTCAAGGACACCGAATTGAGCTTCTGTGTCACCTTGTTTAAGTGCCTGATTAAATTAAACCTTGCCTGCCTGGATAGAGTGATGTCATTTTCATTCTTTTTTTTTTTTTAGGTAACTTAAATTGGGAAGTTTTTGTTCCTACAGGACCAGGAGAGGAAGTAAATCATCTTTTGAAAGAGCTTCCTTGGGGGCAGGGGGATGTCACCTCCTGGGTCCCAGCTGTGCCCCATTCTGCAGACACTGATTACATTAATCTCAGCCAAGGTGCACCTGGGGACAGAGCAGCCAAGGCTGTTTGGGATGCAGCCATGGGTGTCTCCTGGTGAAGGAGCTTTCCCTGCTAGAGGTTCTTGCTGCTCAGCTTCATTGGATGGCTCAGGCAGGGGAAAAGAGCATCTGTTTGTTGTGTGAAAATCTCATCTGCAAGGTGTTTGTGATGGAGAAAATGTCTATCTTCACCATACCAGCGTGCCAAAGCCAGGGCTTTTCATCTGCACCAGACCTCTCCAGGAAGGTAGTGCCTGTTTCTCTCTGGCCTTGCCCTCTGGGTGTGCTTTTCACCCAGGCGCTTCTCACATGTGCTGCCAGGAAGGATGGCAGCTTTGCTGTCTCACTGGGTCACATCGGCTGTTTGGAGCTGTCTGTGTGCTCATGTCTGTTCAAGACCATCTAGATGCGAGTCTTCTGGGTCACTGAAGGGAATCTGTGAGGGTATTCCCAGCTTTCTGTGGCCTGGCAAGCTCAGTGTTATTCTTAGAAGGCAAAGCAGAGCGCTTTTCAAGGACACCCAATGAGAGGAATGTCGTTCTTTGGTGTGCGTGGGATGGAATCTGGGCTCAAATTGGCCTGCAAGACAGTCTCCAAAGAACAGTTTTATTTACTTCGTGGCACTCCCCCCCAGTCAGAGATGTTCTTTTGCAGCGCAGTTGGTCCCAGTGCCCACCTGAGGCAGCTACGGTGCTCCTGCAGTGCAGCTGCCTTGAATTCTGGAGGATGTTGAGGTTCATGAAAGCAGTCAGATTTTATGCCATCTGCTGCACATGGAGGAGCTGAAGCAGTCAGGAGCATCCTGTCGGTGGCTGCACCTCCTCAACCCTCCGTCCCTCTTTTTGCACATCTGGGTATTCTTGAGCAGGAACTTCCGTTGCCGTGGTTTTGTCTGGTGTCCTCAGTTTCGGCGTTGGTTTGTGGTTCAGCAGTGCTGAATGGTTGCAGAACCACCGCCTGCCCCATCCGAGGGCACAGCGGAGCAGCTGGGAGGAGATCTCTGCTAACCCAGACGTGCTGGGAAAGGGCATTATAAAAACATGCTGGAACATCCACTGCTAAGACTCTGAAAGGTGACATCTCAGTGATTCAAGCAGTTGACATGAAGGAATATGGACTGACCTCCTTGTTTTCATAGTGCCATTGTGCAGAGGATTTTCAGCATGTCCCTTCACACTTACTGCAGGCACAAAGCATTGGCACTTTCTTATAAGCTGGGTTTAAACCAACGCCACGCTTGTTTCATCTGGAACGCATAAAATAATGCCTGTTTCCTTTTGAGGCCGAGAGGAAAAGTAAAGCTTTAAAAAAGAAAGAAAGAAATAGGAGTTGCAACG
Organism: Tympanuchus pallidicinctus; assembly: GCF_026119805.1. Lineage (NCBI taxonomy): Eukaryota > Metazoa > Chordata > Aves > Galliformes > Phasianidae > Tympanuchus > Tympanuchus pallidicinctus. Next base: position 1,578,903 of record NW_026294756.1, read on the forward strand.
GGTTCAGCATTCCACAAAGTTTCTCCGAAGTCCTCCAAACCTTAATTGAGTCAGGAGCATAAAATTGAGAAGGAGAGAGAGAGAGAGAGAGCGCGTGGAGTGGCGCGAGCAATTTGAATAATTTATTGGCCTTTGAAGTTGCAAGAGAAATTTCAGCTGCCTTGGGGAGTAATTTCTCCCCATCCTGAAAGGGTTTCTCCTTATTTTAAACTCATTCAGAGGATGATAGTTTTGCATTTTCTACATAATTAATGAGCATAACTCCCCTCCACGCTCATACGACCTCTGAAGAGTGTCGGGGTGATGAAACTTGGTGGTTTTTTTAATTAATAAAGTCAAATTAGTTTGACTGCGTCCTCTTCCTCTCTCACCTCCGACAGAATTTGTGGATTTATTCATAAATTAGGCAGGGTATCCTTTGGAATCCTTAACCTGCTTTGGATTTGTGCAGTGAGTTTCTAAAAGGCCCGGTGTGGGATTTTGCCATCCTGCTGTTGGAGATCCCTCTCACATCGCCACCCTTCCGGCTGCTTTTCCTGTCTGCAGGATGCAGCCTGCTTGGTTTGAGAGCTGTCTGTGTCCTTCCTTCGTTGCGAAGGCTGTGATGCTCCTCTTTCTGTGAGTGAGCTGCTAATGGTGGGTAATTCCAATCACGGCCTTCCCCTGAGCGTTTTCTGCCTGGTGCCGTTCCTTGCATCTCCTGGCAGGAATCAGATGTGGACAGAGAGGTGTCCTGCTGGAAACAAGCTCCCCTTCCTCAACCACTGTCATTGACGGAGGACTTTAAGGGTTCCTTGTTGCAGCTTTTCCATGTTTCCATCTCTCTCTTTCACTTTTTTCTGGCTGACCTGTCCTGGAATCCATCAGCTCCGTGCTGTTGTTGTTTCTCAGCGCTGTTGTTGGAGTCTCCCTTTTTTCTTCCTGTGTGTTGACGTGTACAAATCTGAAGGGTTATTTTGTGGTTGAAACAGAAATTGTAATAACTCATGGTAGGAGCCAAAGTTTGTGATTCTTACATGTTTCAGCCATTAGTCATGGCTTTATTGGGTTTTGTTTTCAGAATCTCCCATTCTTGAGCTCCCTTCACATCCCAGGCTCAATACTGATGAGCGATTCAAGCTCACAGTGTGCTGTTAAGATGTGGAATAAGGTGTTTCAAGCTTGTGTGTCCATAATTTCTTTAAGTTTCTTAGAAAATATGGGCTGAAGTCTGTTACCAGAGGCTGGGTGGGAATGAGATAACAAGCTTTTGAAAACATCCCAAATCCTGTGCTCCAGGAATTGCGCTTTGTCCTTTTCCTGCAGGTGAGGAGACTTCCTCTCTTGCCTGAAAGAAAGAAACACTGCTTACATTTCTGGGGAATACATGCTTCAAAATACTACCAAAACGACAGCTAATATGTTGGAACTATAAACTGCTTATGGAAAGGAAGTGGAAGCGAGATAGCTTTTATTTACACGAGGAAGAGTTTTATCAGACAATGTTGCATTTATCTGGTGTGCCTTCATCCCCCGGTGCTTGTATTAGCCAGCAGATCATGATGGGCACCATTATTCAGCCCTCCTGGGCAAGCTGTGCAAGGCCAGGGGCCTCTCCTTGTGTTTATGTTTTGCAGAAGTCTTTGTCATATCACTAAACCAGGGATCAGAATTGACCTCTCTGCTCATATCCTTGGGGCTTCTGGCACTGCACTTCCCCTGAAAGGCCGTGAGATGCAGCAGCTTGCAGCAGTGTGTTTTCCCCATTGCTGCTGATTTTGCTGTCACTTTTCAGCAGATCAGGACCTCTGCTGGGCTAAATTAAGCTGGCACGATCCCCAAGGACTTGGGATCCTTGTGTATTTAGCTTTCTCTTCTTTCAGGCATGTGCTATGGGAGGTGGTTTGTCATGTTCTGGTATCCCCCATATCTCCGGCTCTTCTGGTAATTCAAGCGGAGCAGCAGAAGCTGTGTGACAGCCAAGGCCTTCCTGGCTGCCTCCTGGAGGTGAGGGTGAGTCGAGCTTTCCGAGATGCTGATGCCGGTGACACAGCTGGAGAAGCTGTCCTAGCAGCATTGCAGGGCAAGGGAGAGCTCTCCACCTTAAGCTTCTGATTGCAGACAGTCTGGGATTGCTGTCGTGATGGTGATGGACAAGGGGCGCTCATTAAGTTGCCAGGATAGCTTCTTGGGTTTCTTGTTCTGCTCTGGGTTATTATGCCTTGTTATAGGACCTGTGGACAAATATGGGATGTGATGTTGTTGCAGTTGATTTGAAAGCACTTGCATACCTCCAGGGCCCAGGCCTGCCACGTTGCTGAGGCTGCGTGTGCCCCTATGCTTGCTGGTCCCTCAGCAGTGATCCCAGGGCTGCCATCCCCTATGACAGCACTGCTCTTGCTGATTGAGAGAAGCTTCCTTCTTCTTGGCATTGCGTTGTAGTGCCAGTGGGTGAGTAAGAGCCTTGGATAGAGATGCTACAAAGATCCATCTGCACTGCCACCCACTTGCTTCTTTGGCCCTCCCAGGGAGGGAGAGTGAAGCAGCTCTGTGCTGAGTGCAGGCAGGAAGCAGGTAGAGAATCCTTTCCATGCACGTGGATGTGGTGTGAAGAAGTCCTGCTGAAATGGGGTGACTTGGTACTAGCTGCTGTTCCTAGGCGATAAGGCACAGTCCCATTCTTGAAAACGAGCATTTTAAATAGACCAGAAGGAAGGATTCTGCCTTCCTCTAGCCAGCAGGATGATGTGTTTTTTCTCACCTTGGGTGTCAGAACTAGGAATAGATTTTGGTAGCCTCCGACTCATCCTGCCTCCTCTGCTGCAGGCTTGTACCTCCTCTTCTGAAAGGTCTGTATCTGAATGCATTGCAAATAGGAGCCGTATGGATGTACCAATCCCCCAAAATGGTAAGGCTTCTGGCAAGAGCAGCGTGGCATGGTCGGAGCTGTGAGGGGTCTGCAGCCTCATCCTGGATGCAGGGAGAGGAGGGAGCTGGCAGCATGGGTAGGAGTGGAGAGGAGGGCACTGGGTGTTGGCCAGCCCATGTAGTTGTGCATGAAATGAGTTCTTGCTCTTTTTCACCTATTTTCTGCTTCTCTTAAATCCCATCCAGGTTTCTGTCTTTCTCTGCTGTCCTCCTTGCTCTGTGGGCATTCAGGGTAGGGAAAGGGGAAACTTTTCAAGTGACATTCCCACTTTTCTGGCAGTGGGAAAGCCTTGTGTGCAGCCCAGACTTTCTGAGTCAGGGAAGGACTCTGATGGATCAGCACCAGGGGAGTAGCAAGGTGGAAGTATTTCACTTCCAAAAAAACATCCTCTATCTTTTTTTACCCTCCATTCCCCAACCTTGCCAGTCCCATCTCCCTGAAGGGAGCCAGGAGCTGCTGACAGTAAGAGGAAGTCTCTGTCTGAAGCCTATAATTATCCTGTCTGCCTTCCCAGAAAAGGCCAGTTGGGGAGCGAGCATGCTTCTGTGTCATGGACCAGCCCCGCATTCTACTGCCTTCCCAATTACTGCTTAATGGACTTTTTATGATGATAAGGCGACTGGGTTGGGGAGAAGTTATTGACAGGGAAATGGAGTATAATTCACTCCCTGTTTGTTTGTTCTGTCAGAAAACCTTAATTTTAATTTTATTTGTGAGGCACTGAGAAATGGCCCTGAGGGAAGAAAGAAAAAAGCAGCAGAACCTGTCAGTAAAAACCTCAGGTTTCAAGGGGACCAGAGTCTCTGCAGGACCTCCCCAGGACCTGCTTTCAGTCTCCCTCAGTCTCCCCATAGAGACCCTCGCCACGGCCTGCTCCTGTCCTGCTCCCATTTGCAGCTCTCGCTCTTCTCGTGATGACAGATGCAAATCCTGGAGCCATCTTTCTCTTCCCTGCCCCTCTCACAAGCTCCCCCGCGCTCTGATGCTGTTGCTGTGAAATGTGTACCCTTTCCAAACATCGCATTCTTGCTCCCCACTCTCCATCTGTCTGAAATTTGGCTGCTCTCTCCTGTTTTCATCTGCTCCATGGTTTGTCTCCTCTGTCTAATCCTCACTTCCTTGCTTTGAGCACCTCCCTTCTCTCCATATTGCGCCATTCCTCTTGCATTCTGCCCGTTGATCTCTTCTCTCCTTTCCCCCACAAACGTGTCTGTGGCTTTGCTTCTCCCTCCTGCTCTCCTCATTTGCTCCATTGTGACAAACAGTTCCTCTGCTCCTCAGTCCCCCCGGCTGTCCGCAGCTGCTCAGCGCTCCCATGCTGATCCCTGGGGCGCAGGGCATGCATCTGCCGCATGCAGGCAGACCGCAGCAGCACACGTGTGTCAACATTTCCTGAAGCAGCGAGCAGCCGCTCGGTGCAGAGCTGTGCCCACCTCACGTGTGGCCCGAGAGGTTGTTCGATGGGGAGATGAAAGCGGGCCGTCCGGCGCTGCAGGTGGGGCAGCTCCTCGTCCTCCTGCTCGGATTGTGAGCCTGTCAGCAGTTCTGTGGAATGGAGATGGAGTTTCACTAGATCAGCAGAAAGTTTCAGCCCCAAAACCAGAGGAGAGGTGGGGGGAGAAGAGAACTTAACTCTCTGCGTGCCAGAGAAAGCCCCGTGGAGTTCCTTCTGAGAACCGGAGGCTGGTTTGGCTACTCTGAAGTCAGAAAGGTGAGATGTCCTCCTGTCGGCTGACGTCATCTGGTTGTTCAGAGGTTGCAAAGCTTTTGTCTGGTTTTTGCTTTTTATTTATCCCACCAAGAAATGCACGTGGGAGAAGATCTCCGGGTTCTGCTGCAAGTGAATTTTCCTGGCTATTTTGTTTGTGTTATGGTATATAGAGGCTATAGCTGCATGCAGGCCCATCTGTGGTGCTGAGTGCTGAGCAGATCTGTGCTGAGACCCTCCTTCACTCCACATTGCTCACCGTGTCTGGACGCAGGCAGGCAGGTGTGAGGAATGAGGGCTGTCACTGCACGGCGGGTGGTAGATGGAGGTGCCAGAGGGGTGGGAGCCCAAGGTCAGCGAATGTGCGTCAGAGCAGGAGATCTGGATCCTGACTGTGGGAATCATCTGGAGCCTGGGAGAGCAGGTCGGGGTGTGCTGGCGCTAATGGCTAAATGACACTGACTGTAAGAGGCCTAACGACCTCATCTTTTACCCTTGTAAAAGGCAGAAGTACAGATGTTTGTGTGTGTGTATGATGTTGTATACGTACGTGCACAAAGAAATGATGTTTTCTGATCTGTTGAGTATTATTGAGCTGGGATAAAGGATGACACTGCCTAATGTACCCCAGATCTTTGGTGGTGCAGGCATGCTCACAGCGAGCAGCTCAGCACCACGTTGCTGCAGATTGACTGGGAATGGCGGGCAGAATGGCACGGCCTTGTGTATTGGGGAGGGCTGTGGTAAGCCAGGTAGCGAAAAGAAAATGGTTTACTGGCTTTGCTTTTGCTTTTGCCTTCTTTCCTTGGCAGTCTCGGGTACAGCCTTGGGTCATTGGGACTGGTGTGTGGGTGTCCACCAGTGCTGCACCAGGGGCACTGAAATTGGAAGCAAAACCGTCTAAAATATGTGTTTTGTAACTGGCTTTCTTTTTTCTCCATGGATTGCTGCTGCTGCTGCGCGCGAGGGACCCTTTCAGCCAGGCTCCTGCTGTTCTGTGTGTTGGGGCCAGACAAAAGAATGAGTGGTTTGTCTTTATTTGCCATCCGATGTTGAGGTGCTTTCCCAGAAGCTGTGTGGGGGGCTGTGGCAGTGGGGTGATGAGCACTGAGGTGAGTTTTGCTGTCTCACATCAGCCCAGATTCCCTGAGCCAGCGCCAGAGGCATTTGAGCTCAGGATGGTTGGGAGGATGTTTGAGTATTGATCTGGAAAGCTGACGTGAAGTGCTTTGAGAATCAATTTTGTCACAGAAAAACCCAGGGAAGTCAATATTTCCCCACTGTGCCCTGTCTCCTGCTGTCCTGCTTTTGGGGAGGCTGAGGGCTGGCATTCCTGCAGGGCTGGTGGTGGCTGTGCTGGTTTTACACAGCCCTCTCTGCTGCCGGCGCTTTGTTCCATCAGCCACGCTGCTGTGAGTTCTCCCTTCAGCCCTCCAGGCAGTGACTCCTAATTGGAGTGTACTGGAGGACCAGGAGAAAGCTGCTCTCACCCCATAGCGTAGTCCCTGGGGCTAAAGGCATCCCCAGCCTCCTTGTCCCTCCATAGCCCAGCAACGGGAGGAGCAGCCAGGCCTGCCTGGAGGCCAGCAGGGAGAAGGGTCAGCAGGTTCAAACTGCACCATTTTTTCTCCCCCGCAGTAGTTGGCTCAGTTATGTTCAACCTCTTTGTGTTTCTTCCTCTTTCCCAGCGCTCAGAGCACCTCCAGGTTCCCCTTCCCTTCCTCTGCCTTTGCCGTCTTGGTGTTTCAGGTGGGTGTATGTTGGCTGGACTGTCCCCCTGCTCATCCACCACCTGAAATTCACCATGGCAGCAGTTCCCAAGGGACGTTTAGGTTTAAAGGGCGAGATGTCCCCTCCTTGCTGTAGAGTTCCTCAGACTGTTTTGGCGTCTGTGTATCATTAGCAGGAGATGTTTTCCTTTTACATGACTGCATTTGAAGAACATGTTCTGCGGTGGTGGAACGAAGGCATGAAGGAAGGAGAGGTGAGGCAGCAGATTCCTCTCCTGTGAGGAGAGCTGCCCTGGTGTGCGAGGCACGCGGCCTGATGCCGTGCCACATTCCACTGTGTGCACTCCTCAGGGATGACAAGAGACCCCACCTTTAGCATCTCATAGCTTCTCCTCAAACTCTGCGTGAGAATTCACGAAATCCCGTCCCCAGATGTGTGTCATGTCCCTTCTGAGACCCGCTGTGTCTGCAGGACTGCGCTTTGGAAAGCAAAGCCAACCAGAGGTCATCTGCCATGAGGGTGAGCTGGTGGTCTCATCAGCTGTCTGCGTGGCGGTGCCTTGGGCAGCGCTCAGGGATGCAGGGACGCCCTGTTCCTGCTTTGGGAGGCTGTCAGAGCTGCTTGCAGAGCAGAAGCAGGAATTCTAACTACATGTTTCACTGCAGGCCGGACCTGGAATGGCAGAGCTGTAGCAGTCCTACGCAGCACATAGGAATCTGTTTCAGCTTTATATCATCACCACCTTGCCTGTGGTAGCCTGGCTTTCTCTTTTCCAGAGAGGAGAGGGCTGTTCTGCGGTTGGCGTGGGCTGCAGTGACAAGTGGTGCAGTGATGAGATGCATAGGTGGAGAGCACTGCGGTTGATCTGTCAGGGGGAGAGGCGAGAATCAAAGTCTGGAGCTCAGAGATTTGGGCAGTTTAAAAAACAATAACTTAGCTTCGATTTTCACTGATTTTCCAAGTGAGTAGCAAAATCGAATGGATGCTTTGGTAGGGATTTGTGTTTGGTTTCTTTTCCTTTGTTTCTCACTCTCTCTGAGCGAGCTTATCATAGGCAGCGCAGCATCGCAGCGGTCTCAGAAGAGCAGGTCAGCTTACCTTTAGCACCCCGGGAGTCAACTGAGCTCCTAACAAGGAATGCTGAGCTATGGCTCCACTTCATTCTCCATTTGGAGCACTTCCACCTTCTTCAGGATGAAAATAGAACTTTATTTGTCCTTATTTGTGCTCTTATCGTACTGCTTGCACCCATATCAGTGTATACGTAACATTAAAGATTGTTAGGGGCTTTCGTTTTAGGAAGTGAGCTTATGTCAATAAAGTGCTCTTAAGCCCTGGATGACTTTGGCTGTGCCTTCAGATCTGACCTCTGCAAACTCATCAGATTCTGAACATAGAATGGAGGGAGGAAGTTGGGTTCAGGCAGATGGAGCCTGAAGCAGAGTTTGGTTTTGCCATTCTTGGGTGGAAGACAAACTCCCAAATGCCCGGTGCCTCCGGTGGGATTTGCTTGATAACCTTTAGCAGTAGCATTGCAAATATATTCTGACCTCTAAATATAGATCTGGGTATTTATACATCCAGTGCTTTGTGCACAGCACTGCGTACATTCGATGGGACATAAACAGCTCCAGCAAACTGTATTTATCTCCAGCATGGAAACAAATGCTTGATTGCATCACATGAGCTCGCTCGGGGGCTTTTATTTATATACTCCTGGCCACACCAGGCAGGGAAGGGGGAATGCTTCCTTTTGTCTTTCAACCCCTGGAAGGCCCTGCAGGCCGCTCTCTTTGCCCTCTTTGTAAGTTCCTCAGTCGGCCATTTACATCTTGTTTTATGAACCCTGAGTATCTACATATAAACACACAGATTTCACAGTCACATGGTCTGCTTTTCTCAAGAATAACAGACGGCAACTTTATGATCTGAGTGATTTTATTTGAACACAGCTGCGGCCTCGTGATTGAAATATTTCAATAAATTTTAAACTAACTAGATGAGAGAAAGCTGTGCCAGGAAACAGGTTAGAGTACGGAAGGGGGATCTCCCACAGACAGGGGCAATACGGGCTCTGCACAGATACTTCTGGCCTCGTATTCTTCCCATCAGAAGGTCCCAGACACCTTCCTGGGTCGGAAGGCCTGTCCCAGCATCCTTCCCCCTCCTTGCAGAAGTGCTGCTGCAGACTGTTGGATGTGGTGGGACTCAGTGGTGGGGGAGAGGGAGAGCTGCTGCAAGCACGAGCGGCGCTCCTCCCTTGGCCCAGGCTGGCTGAAATGCAGCCCCAGGCACGGAGCGTGTGGGCTCAGGCCTTGCTGCACCTCTGGGCAGCTGGTTATGAGGGGTCGTTAAGGAGCTTTTGGCTGTCATTGTTTGTAGAAGCTGTTTTCAGCTCAGCTTCTTCTGATGATCCTTAGATGGACTTCACGCATCAGCTTCACTTGTGCAACATGGCTTAAACGTCCGCTCTTCAGAAGTAAGAGAGGCTTTGCAACTCATCCCACTGAAATCTCGTTGTAGGATCAGGCCATTAATTGGTTTGTGATGTAGGTTCTTCATAGGCAAAATGGAAGGAAGTACTGCTCCTTCCCAGAAGGCCCAGAGGATGGATTTCATCTGGGATCATACAAGAACAGCAGCGATAATGCTGCTGTTAATTACAGACATTCTTTATTGGAGTTTGTCTGTCCTTGCGCCAATTACGAATTTTCTTCTTGTTTTTATTTGTTTCAAAAGGTCCCCCTGTGTTCATTAAAAAACCTGTGGACCAAATTGGTGTGTCGGGAGGGGTGGCGTCTTTTGTATGCCAAGCAACTGGAGACCCGAAGCCACGAGTCACCTGGAACAAGAAAGGGAAGAAAGTGAACTCCCAGAGGTTTGAGGTAAGAGACGTCCTTCCAGTCAATGTGTATGTAGACAGGGACTGACAGAAAGCAGCTAGTGCTCCTCTGTGGTTGTTCTGAGGCCTGATAATAAAGGGAGATTTGGAAGAGGAGGAGTTTTAACAGCAGTAAGAATGAAGTACAAGCTCTTGGCCATGTTAACAACTGAGATTGTTCCGAAGCAACAGAATTTGTGGGGTTTTTTGTTATTGGTGTTTTTTCTTTTGCTTTGTTGGTTGGTTGTTTAGTTTTTCCCTCCTCAGATATAACATGAAGCTGCTTTCTCCCTGCCCTAAGAAACTCCAGCTACAAGCTGGTACTTCTTGGGCTCCACAAATGCACCTTTCATTTTCATCCATGACTCATTATTTTAACTCTGGAACAGCCTGAAGTAAACAATACAGTTGCTGGCACTGCTTAGATGGAAATAATTTGGATAGAAATGACCGGAGTAACAAGAACTTGGAGGTCATCCTATGGAATGTGCTGTGGGACCCTGTCCTGCCAGGCAGCTGTGTGCTCAGAAGAGCTTTGTGGGGTTAGCTGCCTACGCAGATGGAAGAATGAGGCAAAGATTCTTTTTTCTTTTTCTGTTTCTCTCAGCGCATTTCCCCCTGCTTCATCACAGTTGTGTTCTGAACCCACCCCACACACCATCACCTGGTGAGAGCATCTGAGATACACACAGCAGTTTTGGTGTGCCAGAAGTCAGGGATGGGTTTGGTGTGGCAGTTCCCTGGCTCCTTCAGGTCAGCAGAGAGAAGCTGGCCGTGCTGGCTGTATGCTGGGCACCGAGGGACAGCTGATGTGTGTTTCCAGGTGTATGTGTTTGTAAATGTGTCGGTGCCTCCTTGAGAAGCAGAATTTAACCTTCTGCTTGCAAGCCAAGGACGCTTACTATGTGTATATGTTTCTTTCCTTTTATTCCCCAGACAATTGAATTTGATGAAAGTGCAGGTGCTGTTCTGAGGATCCAGCCGCTCCGGACTCCCCGGGATGAGAACATTTATGAGTGTGTTGCTCAAAACCCTCATGGGGAAGTCACTGTCCATGCCAAGCTCACTGTCCTCCGAGGTAAAGAACATTTCTGCCTGCCTGTGTCAGTGTCACGGGAGAAGGTACCCGTCAGACTCTCTCTTGCTTCTCATGGGTGGGAAGACTGCCACAAAATGCCTGGCCAGAGCGCAGAGTCCTTTTTTGGTTTGTTTTGACCTATCAGATCTGTTTTTACTTTTATTACTTAAATTTTTATTACATAAAATGGCTATGTAAGAAGCAAAAGCAGAGTGCTTGCTATTACCAGACCACGTACGAGCTCTGTCAGGAAGGTGTGTTGAGGGTCCTTGCAACATGAATTATCCTACGTCTCCATGATCTTCCCTGCAATAAATATTCCCTCCCCAGGTTTATGAGTAGCACCAGATAACGCCTCTTCTTCAGCAACTTTAGTATTTTCAACAGCATCTGATGTCCCTTTGTTTGAACAGAGAGTGAGCACATCCCTGGCAATGTGGAGCTAAATTTGTGTGCAGAATCCAAGCACAGAGCAATAAACAAAGATCAGATATAAAGGGCACATGGCAAAGCCTTTTGTAGCAGGAATATCCCTTCTGCTGCTCACCTGGCAAGCTCTGCGTTGGCAAGCTGCTGGCTTCCTTTGAGGATGCAAGCCTGTGGTCCAGGCAAGCCTGACAGATTTGTGTAGGTGCACTGAAATCTTTGTGTTGCTCCTCTGCCTGGCGTGGCATTTAACCTTCTGCTGGCAGTACGTGGTGGGGAGGCTGCAACAGTGCTTTATGGCAGAGCGTGGTTAGCTGCGGTCTGGCTGGGAGCTGGAAGCTCTGTTCTTCACACTTCCTCATAGATGGAGTGGTGACGGTTTGGGAGAGGTGCCCTTGTGATCGTAACCAAAATTTCTACCCCTTGAATGTAATGTGATCAGTGGCGAGAGACAATGTTGTCCTCCAAGTCCTGCTCTCGCAAATCTTCTGAATTCTCACTGCGTTTTTCAGCACTCATAAGAAAGCTGCAGTGTATGGGAAGTGATGCCTTGAGCTCAGTGATGGCCCCCAGGGACAGCACTGCTTCGTACATGTCTTTTTGCAGCTCTTCCTTCCGGTATCAGCATCATACACATGTCAGCTAGAGAGGCAGATGACAGAACAGGAGCTCATCTCCCTGCCTGCCTAATTATGCACTTTGCTGATCCCACCAGAACATTACGGTGCTTTGCTCCAGTGCTGTGGTGCTTTCACAGGAACCGCTGTTCCGCTTGCCTAATGGGACTTTGTTCATTAGCTTAGTTAACTGGCTACAAAAGCAGGTAGGGTACCAGTCCAGGAAACAGGGGGGAGCAGTAATGACCTGCAGGTTGCTGAAGAGCACTGGGGAGGCAGTTTTTGCAGCACACCCTCCCCTTCCCTGCACTGCTGGAGTTATTCCATCCCTCATCTTTCCCTACCTTTCACGTAGCACAGATTGTCTCCTCTTTGTCTTCATTTGTAAGTGATGGGGAGGTTAAAAGGACCAAGCACAAATCCACTAATCTCCACAATGACAAAGTCAGCATGCTGGCATCTATTCCTCTCTTTTCTCAGTCTCCTTCTACGTTCACCCACTCTCCTGTTTGTCTTTTCTCTGTCTTTCCTTGCAGTGCCACCTCCTCCTTTCTGCCTCTCTTCTCTCACTTTCAGAACGAATGCTTGGCAGAAAGATGGGGGCAGATCCACAGCTTGGAGATGAATGTGAGCTGTCATTTGCAGAAGCTGTTATCTTGGCATGCTGTGGAGTATGGAAACCTGGGCCCCAGCTGTTACAAACTCTGCAGGATGGGGTTTGGACTCATTCTGCAGCCTGTTGGCTGTGCTGTTGTAATCAGCTTGAAATACATTTGTGTAACTTCATGGAATACACGTGTATGAACAGTTAGGGGATTTCCTTAGTGCCAGAGCAGACAGTTTCACAAACAGAAAGGAAAAAAGCATTCTTCCCTCCTAGATGTGGCTATTGAAGGAATGGGGAATAAACCCTTCTTTGGTTATCCACATGACTGTTCTTGGATCAGACCATGATAGAAGTCCATATGCATTCACTTAATAGCAGGAAGCTGCAGGAGAGGAAACCTCTGGGAACTCTGAGAAGCAAAGCTTGTGATGGACACCACTCAGCTCACAGAACATCTTCACTCCAGCTCTGCTGCCTCATTTGTCCTTCCTGTTTTGTTTCTCGGATCTGCGTTTCTATAGTCTGGAACTTGCTGTTCTTTCCACAGCAGGCTGGAAGTAGTGCCTGCAAACCTGATTCCTGCAGAGCCCAAAGAAAAGGAAGGAAAGTGGTCTTGGGAAGCATTTTCCAGTTATTGTTGACTCCAGCTGCTGTCATTTTTCATAATAACTTAGGCAGAAGGGAAGCTAGTTGACACAGGCACCCCAGCTCTCAGTTGGTATTGTTTCTGTAAGCTCCTCACTCCAGGAAAGATGTGCATAATTTAACTTTTATTATTACTGTTACTGCTTCCTATACACAGGTTTTATCTTCCCTCCACTTCTGTAGCAGCCCATGGCAGCGATTCTTGTGCCATGGAGGTTCTCTCCCTGCCTCACCCTGCCTGCAGGAGACCGGGCTGCAGCCTTCTGCCTGCATTGCCTCTGCTGTGCGGAGGCAGCGAGCTGCATTTGGAGCAGGGGCAGGCAGAGATTGGTTCTTTGCTTTATTGAAGCTGATAGAGTTCCATGGGGGCTCCCCTTTGTGAGTCGTTAGTAAATGCAACATGAATTGTACATTGATCCCATAAAAAGCAGCGCTCGGTCCAGTTGAATGCAATGGAGCAAGGTCTGCTGCGCCCTGACAGCTCGCTGTGTGCTGGCTGATGCTGTCCTTTCCCGAGGATTTCTGCACTCTGGAAAATCGAGGAGGCTGGCTGTTAGACACGCGAGGTCTGTGGCAGTTACTACCGGTGTGTGGGTCAGGCTGCTGGGTTCGGACATTCAGCCTTTTTTTTAGAGATTCCCTGTTGTTTTCTTATGAAGCGTTCATTTCTCTAGCAGTCCTGCCCTGAAATTTCCGTCACACATTTCCTACTCAAAGAGGACATCTGGTGTGGGCATGTAGAGTGTTCTAGCAAGACTTCTGCTGTTTGGTTGGCTTTTGTAATCGTTGGCTTTAGGTCAACAAAACACAAATGAGTTCTGGATGCTCAGCAGAAAGCATTGAGCCCCACGGGAGCGCGTGCTGAGGCAGAGCTGCCTCGGAGGTGTTACCTGGCCACTCAAGAAGGTCTTGGCAGATGTGCTTCAAACTGGTCTTGCTTGGCTGTTCCTGTAACGACCTGAAGATTGGGCCAAGTAGAAAGCAGATTAGTTCTGTAGCTTATGAAAAACGTCAGGCCAGTTTTAATTCAGCGGAGCGCATAGGAGCACGCTGGTGGCAGGGAGGGCCGGGTATTACCTGCACTGTTGTGGGGCCAGCTCACGTATCTGAGTGTCTGTGAGCCCACTTAGTTATCTTCATAGCAGAACTCTCAGATCAGAATGCATGGAATCAACAAGCAGAGCACGTTGCTGAGACTCCTGGCATGTATCAAATCTGTCTTTGGCTGCGTGGTCGTGGTTAGCTGAGGGTATACAGCAGTGTATATCCTGATGGGAGGAACTGGGCGTCACTTTACAAGGTGCATCCTGCAGGGATGCGTGGTGGGGACAGGGATGCTTGTAACATACTCATAAAGTTGATGAAGAAGACAGGACTAAGCTTCACAAGTTCTGGATTCTGATCCTGGTTCTGCTTAAGATTAGTGTCATTTGAGCTGCTCTTGGCTCTTCACCGTTGGAGTGAGGATGGCGGGCTGATGAGAGACCAGCCGGTATCCGTGAGCAGGGCTGTGTATCTCCAGAGAAAAGCAAGAAATTCCTCTTTTCTTCAACAACACCCTCATTGTAGCTTTCTGCATTCAATACGTAGCTCATCTGTACGTGCTCACACCCTCCTCCTCTTCTAAATTATTAAATAACTGCGCGCCCTGCGGGAAAAAGAGCAGCAGCAGCACCCGCTTTATCTTCCTTCATCATCCTCATTTCTAGCACGACTGATTAGCTAGACACAAAGCTGCCACCTTCTCGAGGGATGAGAGGCAGCGAGTGTCTCCTTTGCTGCAGTTGGTGCCCTTTGCTCTGTCTGTAGGACCGTGTGTGCATCAGTGCATGCGCGGCTCCCGGCACAGCACAGCCTCCAGTAGGATTTCATACAAATGAATGCTGAAGTGCTCTCCTCTCCCTGCCTCCCTCAGTTTTTCCTCGCCTGCTGCTTCTCACCCTACTTTGTTCAGCGGCCTTGAGATAACTCACCAGCTTTTTCTCAAGAGAAACCTTTACACTTCTCAGTCTAAGAGCAGGATGAGCTCTGTTAGAATGGCAAGTGCAGCGCGTGACAACACTCACCTGCATGAGCTAGCCTGGGATTCAGCAGCAGGCCAGGTGTGCCCTCCAAGCTTGCATCTTCCCTCTTTTGTTCTTGCAGTTGTCTGGGCTGCTTTTAGAAAGAGAATTCACAATCCAAACCATCCCTTGTTTATTTACTTGGTAACAGGTCCGGGCTGGTGTTTGGGGATTGAGGAGGAGGTGGCAGGGCGTGCGTGTGCATGTCTTGTGGGGATTGAGTTGAGACTGTAATTGCATTATTAAAGGGAATCCAATTGTTAGGGGATGAAGCCAGTTTCACTTTCCTGGCAGGAAGGAAATCTGAGCTCTTGGATCAGTGCAGTGTGTGATGTTCGGTGGTGCTTCCTCTGTCGATCTGATCCTCAAATCTGATCACGCCTCTAGTCGCAGTTGTTTTAATTAAACTCAGAGGAATTCTGCACAATGTGCTGCAAGATTAACATTTTGTTTAATTAGAAACACTCGGCAGTAGTAGTTGTACCAGGCCTCCCCCAGCACACATGCACACGTATTAATTGGTTCATGAAATTAACGGGCGTGGGTCTGAGCCAGGTGGAGTAGCATCGCCAGGGAGCAGGATAAAAGCAGTAATCAATAATGATGTCATCTGCAGCCAATGCGGCAGCAGCTCTGCAGCTCCTTAACAACACACCACCGCCTGGTTAAATGGGAGAAGGGAAGAGAAGACGTTAAAAGCCTGGCTGAAAGCTGTGCGAAGGCAAAGCAATTCCCTGAGCTCTCCAGCCCTCAGCTCCCTCCTGGGGGGGGCTGGGCCTTTGCAGCACACGTGATCTGCAAAACCAAATGCTGTTTGGAGGGTGTTGCAGAGCCTGAGAACAGCCCGGTGAAATGAGACCTCAAAGGTTTGGATCAGTCCCCGGTTAAGGGCGTTTGCGTCTCTGTTTTGAAGGTAGTACGTGGTTTTGAGGCATTTCAGATGCACTGAAATAGCTGCTCCTTTATACAGCTGAAATCAGTCCATGCTTTGAAACCTGTATTACTTTTGCAGTCATGAGGTGGTACGTGTTTTTGTTTGTGGTCAGGTTCCTTTGATTTATGAGAAGATATTTCCCTCTGCACTGAGTCACACTGGATGGCGTATAACGCTCCAGTAATGATCAGAGAAGGAAACAGTGCCCATTTTTAAACATGCGAAGATGTGACAAAGATTATGGGGGAAGCACTAACGTTTTACATTAGTTATCACAAATTAGCCAACGCTGGTTAGGATTGCTCTCCTCCCCCTCATTAGTGAAGGTGAGGGCAGGGCTGAGAGGCTGCAGGGAGCTCTGCTGAGCCCGGCTGCGCGGTCCTGGTGCTGCATCCCTCTTGCATGGCAGCAGCACTCCGATAGAGCTGAACATCACACCTTGTCTGACAGCACTTGGCTCACTGTTGCTCTGTGTGTCCCCTCTGGTAACTACAGCTGGATGATATTTTCCTCTCCTTTCCCTCCTCGTTTTCACTGCGTTTTTGACATTCCTTTTCATGTAGTCGCTTTCATTATTGCTCTTGCGCAGTTTGTTTTGCATTGTGGGATTGGGGGGGAAGGAAGAATTACTCCTTTCAGATGTGGCTGTCTGTGCTGTACTCTGCAGACAGGGATCTGTGCCATATGTATGCAGAGCTTCTGCTGTAGGAGCAAGTATGTGCGAGTTGCTTTCCTGGGAGAGGGATGCACTGCAAGATCTGGAGAGACTTTGAGATGCCCCAAAGCTTTTTAGACTCAGATTTTGTATTTAACTGTAAAACTTTTCTTGTGGGGCATTAGGATGGTCGCACATAACGTGCACGAGGGTAGACTTCACTGCTTGACATGTTTTCGCAGGCCGTCCATGGATGATTTGCAGTAGCCTTTCCTTGAATCTCACTGCTCAGAGAACTGGGCAGCAGTTCTGCCTGACTGCGTTTTTTGGTGTGTTCTATTGAACAGCCCCTCCAGCTGCCCTGGTCCCAGCTGTGTGTGTAACCGCTGTGCTTTTTCTCTCCCACCAGAGGACCAGTTGCCTCCCGGCTTCCCAAACATTGACATGGGGCCCCAGCTGAAAGTGGTGGAGCGGACACGAACGGCCACAATGCTCTGTGCAGCCAGTGGGAACCCAGACCCAGAGATCACCTGGTTTAAAGATTTCCTGCCTGTCGACCCAAGCACGAGCAACGGGAGAATAAAGCAGCTGAGATCAGGTGAGGTCTCTGTGTGAGGTCAGAGAATCAAGATATAGATACAGTTGTTAAAGGAATGCCCAGAGGTTTCTGAAACAGAGGAGGGGGCCTATAAACGCAGCCTTGCAGGTGTGCGTTGGGTCATTTGCTTTCCTTCGCTTTTGGGATTCACATTCTTATCCAGGAAATGATTGGGGCGCTTTCCCCTGCAACCCCATTTTCCTTCCCTTCCCTGTTACAAGGGAAAGCAGAAAGGGAAGCTGGTTCTCCTGCAGGAGATGCTGTAACCAGTCTGCTTGCCTCAGTAATGATGTTACTGCAGTTTGGGAAATTGGATAGGGGCTGTGGGTTTCCTCCTCAGAGCAAGAGCTGGGGAAAGAATGACTGGGACAAGACAGCACGCTAGGCCACGCACACCTGGTGTAAGGTCTGCAGCTGTGGAAGCAGGATCCTGTGGGTGTAAATGGAGCTTGTCAGAGCTGGTATGAAGAGCAGCTCTTGCGGGATCTCTCTGGCATCACATCCCTGCAGTCATTGCTGGAGAGCAGTTGTGAGCAGTGAGCAGTGCTCAGTGGCAGTGCAGTGGAGTGGATCTCTGCGAACAGATGTACCCCAGCTCCGTGGCTCTTGTCAGTTCTCTGTCTTTCCCCATCTGCTTGTCCATCTGCTTCTTTTGTTTACGTTTGTTGTTTTTATGTGTCAACGTGACATCTCCCAATATCCATGTTTCAGGAGCTGTTTGTGTAGTTGTTAAATATCCTGGTTCACAGTGTGAGTGTGTATGTGCACACATGCAAGGAGGGCACAGGTGGATTTATTAATGAATGCTTCTGATAAAGTAATTCCTTAGTTTAAAAGAAGATCCACACAAAACCCTCCCTGCTTTCTTGCTGATAACTGCAATTATGAAACAAGCGGTGCAAGTTTTACTTCTTGACAAAAACTACCCACAGAAGTGGTCCTCTTCAGGTGCTGCTTGGACCGACTGCTCTCACCCCACCTGGAGAAAACATTCTTTGTTGTTGGACCTAGCAGGAATCAAACACAAAAATTCATTATTCCACAGCCACCGGTTTGGCTCGGTGTAGTTCCAGTTCGGTGTAGCTTTTGTACACCTGCATCAGTGCTTCCTTATTCAGTGAAGCAAACTAACAAGCAGATATTTAAGCTGCTTTGTTAGAATTAGAATGGATTGGTGAATCCCACAAACCCAGATGAGATTGACCTCTCTGTTTTATTGTAACAGCTGAGTCAAATGCAAATAAAAAAAATCACTCAGCATAAATAATGAGAGGTAAACTAGAATTATATCATGCTCTGTGACCATGAGCTGAAGTGTGAGTAATGCACAGGCAGATTATTTTTAATACATTTATCATCTTGCTAGAATGCCTTTATACTCCTGAACTGGGTTTGATCTGATGCTTTCCTTAAAGCCACCTGAATGCTGCATTTTTTTTTCAGCGAATTGGTTTGCCTCTGAGGGAACCCTTGACCTTTCTGGTAAATCTGAAGATGCCTGCTGAAAAATTAATCTCATTTACAGCTTCTTTGAATTAGTAAGCTGGTGATGCATCCCTGCTGTCCTCTGGGGCAGAAACCTGTTGCTTCTGTGGAAGGAGTGCAGGTGGCTGTTCACACGGGAGGACTGAAAGTCGAGGTTCTGCTTTATTGTCCTATTTCATCTACTTGTAGGGCTTTCCAAAACTCACATGTTCTGCAATGCAAAGGCCTGTGAAAGTGGAGAACGTTAACATCAGGGTCATCCAGACCAAGGCAAAGGAGATTTCAAGTGTGCATTTGTAACCAGTGTGCGATGTGCATGGTCTTGCCTGTCAGAGCGCTGATGATGCGAGTGCTGCTGATGTCAGGACTTAATTTAATACATTTACCTTTGCAGAAAACAAGCTTTGCTGCCCAGAGTGTAGCACTAGCACACGTTAGGGCACTGGATGCTTCAGGACACTGCTAATGAGCTTCAGTGTCTTCCACACACAGGCCAGCAGTGTCACTGTAATCCAACCTCTGGGAAATTACGATTACAGCCAACTAACGGGTGTTGGACAAACCCTCTGTGAGAGGGAGCGCAGGGAGGAGGAGTGGGAGCTCTATCTCTGACAGACTTAGCACGCAAGCCAGCGGCTGTGCTGTCTCTGAAGACTTGGCTGTGCAGTGCTCCCTGATGGAGATGGGCACAGGGACATGCAGCAGGACAAGACGGGACAGGACAGCCACGAAGGTTCTGCCTTGCAGAGGGTGGCATCCGTGGCGCTTTATTACAGAGGGTGTTAAGAACTAGGGAGGGCGTTAAGGCCTGAATTTGTATTGGTACAGGATTTAGTGGCAAACATGCAAATTAGCTCATTAAAAGGTAGAGATGAAATGTCACTCACAGAGCTCTGCAAAATTGGGCAGCCGTGTCCAGATTTAGTTCTTGTTTATATTAAAACAGCCAGGTACTTCACTGTCAATGCAGATGGTCCTCCGAGGCTGCAGCCGTTCAGTTCACATCGTCCCGTGGTGCCGTTTGTGTTGAGTTCAGTGTAAGTGAGGAACAGGTAGTGGTGCTGTTAGCCACGCAGCTTTCCTCCAGCCATCGGCCCTCCCTCCGTCTCCAGACATTCCTTCCGAGCAAGTGGGAGTCTTCATGTTTGATCGTTTAGACAGAGTGAAAGGCTGTATTGTCCGCCAGAGGAAAATGGGAGAAAGCTCTGTCTGGCCGCCTGTTTCCCTCAGTCTTACACCAAGATCTCAACCTTAGCAACCCAGGCTGCCTGTGAGTGTAAGTGGCCTCGGTGGTGGACGACGAATGGACGTTTCTCCCTGCGCACAGGAGCAGCAGGCAGTGTCCTCTGCTCAGCCGTGCCACCTATGGGGGACAGCGGGAGGCGCTCAGCAGTTGGCTTCTTTCATCAGAGGAACCCTAAAACCTTTTGTGTCTTGTGTGTTGTCTTCTGCTTTCTAAATAAGTGGCTCTAACAAACTTAATTTTTTTCTTTTTTGTCTTTTTTTCACTATTTTTTACATTCAGAGACCTTTGGTAAGTTTGTTCAATTAAAAAAAAAAAAACAAAAAACGAACCAAAAAACCAAAGCTAAATGAAATCCCCAAACCTGCTAATGTGGAGATTTGTAGCCCTCACCTTTAAACTAATTCCTTTGTAACAGCTTTCTGAGAGGCATGCCATGCATTTCTTCTACTAACTCTTTCAGTAGGGATCTTCTGCCCTCTTAATAATTTCTGCAGGGGTATTGCAGGCTACAAAAAGAATAATAATAATCCTAATTAATAAATCTGTATGAAGAGATAACAGCTAAATATGAACCTCCTAACATTGGATAGACTTTTTTGTAACTTAGCAACAGTTGTCCTGGAATTCCCCAAATACACAGTAGCTTGTACCCTGGACCTGTGATAATTGTGTTCACACCTGCAGGAGGTCCTGGAGTTTCACATCTAACAGAGTTATTGGACTTTTTGGAAGGGAGAGGTGAGGATGCAGCATTTCCAAATTGAGGCTGTTCGTCACCGGCGGTTGGAAAAGCACCCCGTCCACGTCAGCTCTGTCCCCTGAGAAGCCCTGCAGAGCTCCTGTGCCACGTCCCCTTTTGTGATCAGAGATGCAGCAATTGCAGCTGTCACCCAGGATCCGGCGTTTTAAAATTGCAGGAGACCCTTGATGATTGCTTGCTTGTTTAGAATAGAAAGCTCTCTCCAGCCCTCGGGAGGGGAGCGCAGCACACACGTGTTCTCACACGTGGTCTGACAGAAGGTGGGGATGTGTTTTCTGTCATTACCATGGCAATGGTGACTTTCCTCCTCTCCCTGTGTTGAAGGCTTAGAGAATCGTGGGCAGCTTGCTGTGTGGGAAGAGTTAGAGAAAGGGATGGTGGAAGAGCAGATCCCCTCTTCTCTGCCCAGGGAGACGCCTGCGCATGGAGTTCTGCCTGGCACCATCTTGGTCCCAGGGCCGGGTGCCTTTTGCCTCTGCTGCTGAATGCTATGCTGGCCGTCTGGGCTTGTGCAGCCTCAATGTTTTTCCTGAACGAACAGATTTTCTGTTCCTAGGGGGATGCAGAAGGCAAAATGAATATTTTGCATAACCTACTTTCCACCTGGGAGGTCTGCATCCATGGGAACTCTTCCTCCTTTTGTTTTCCTCCAAAGCTGGTGCTATTATTCTACCCCGATCCCCTTCTAGCCTCATCCCGCTCCCCTAAATTGAAAATGAAGCTGGTTAGATGTGAAACTCCAGTAGTGAAAATCTACCATCTGTGTCCCTGCCACCATTCGAACTACCGTTCTTCCCTTGATAGTTATCTGATCTCGTTTTGGTTCAAATTCTGTCATCTCTGTCCCAGCTGTGGGCCATCTTAATACACATAACCGTGTTTTGCTCCTCACCTCTGTGTCCCAAATGCCAGAGTCAGAATTGGAAGCATCGAAGCAGCATTGCTTGGCTCCCCAAGAGCTGCCAGCAGCCTGTTTCCAGGGACAGCTCTGATGTTTAGGTGGAACAGGGAACAACCAGCCTACGGTAACACGGGGCGGTTCTGCCACTGTCTCTCCGATGTGACACAGCTCAAACTTCCATCACGTTTCTCCTGCCCGTTGTGGTGCACCTTTGCAAGAAGTTGCAAAGCCTGGCAAGGCCAACAAAACATTACAGCAGTGGGTGCTGCTGGGGTCTCCTCCCCTCTCAACCCGCTTCCCATTAGCCTCGTTCCAGATTTGTGCCACAGATGGCAGATTTTCACTCCAGTTTTGAGACAGAAGGATTGGAGGCTGTTTTTATTTCCACTGAGTTGATCTATAACCCTTTGCTGCTTTGTCTCTCGCTTTTCCAGACCTTCCTGCCGTCTCCTGTGTGGAGATCTGCCCAAATTCTTGCTCCCCCACCTCTTTCAAGCGCTGTCTCTCCAACCTTTGTCCCTTTGATAGCTAACCGGCCTGCTTTATTAACCTTAGCTAGTTCCTAACCCTAACTAGACGCTAACTTTTCTCTAGCAAATAACCTAACCTCTTAACTAGAAGCTGAGTACACCTAGAATCTAATATCCTAACACTATAATACCTCTCTCCCCTCATCTCCTTTGAAAAATAAAGACAAACTGTAATCAGTATCTGTATATTTTTACCTTCTATCCTGAAAACGGAGGACTGAGCCGCAGCACAAGAAGGGTGAGCAGGGCTGAGCGCTGAAGGGAGGCTGTGGCTCAGGCAGCCGACACGCGGGAGGCCTGGGCTCCTCTGCCGCAGCGCTCCCTGCCACCGCGGGCGCATTGCTTCACCTCAACCTCGGTTTCCCCATCTTTAGAGAGGGGAACGTAATTCTCGCCGGGGGAGAGGAGAGTGTGCAGGCTGCTATTTGTCCAGTAGTGCTCAGTACGAGCCCTGGCTGCAGAGTGACAGCAGTTGTTACCGTTACGGAGAAACTCTTGTGCTTTTCCCAAGTAAGAGGCAATATTTGGAATTGCGGAATCTGCTCTGTTCTCAGGATTGGGGTAAAAAAGCAAAGCAATCAACCTCCCTTTTTTAATAAGCTGTGTAACGAGTTTGAATGCCGCTGTGAGCAAAAGGACCTGCCGTGTTTTCAAAGGAAGATGGTTTCGAGCTCCAGAGGTCAAACGGGGGCACAGTGATTTTGCTGCCACCTGGGCTGTGGTGTGGTTCACAGCCATGATGAAGTCACCTCCTCTCATCTGTGAGACCTGCCCAGACAGAACGCTCATGTCAGGCACTGGAGACAACTGGAGGGGGTTTGAATAAAAACCACAACAAGCAGAGCAGGGCTCTTCTCTCCAAAAATACCCTCTCCTGCACTGGGGTTTGGGATGATTGTAGAACGGTGGCACGAGCACCCCCTGCACCTGAGCAATAGCACAACTTTATTTAATGCGGAGCATCTGGCTTCAATCTCTGTGCTGAGCCACTGAAGGATAACTGAAGGTCCTGTTAAGGACACGCATTGAATTCCTCACACATCCGTGCCAAAAGCTTAAGTTTGGAACTGGGAATTCGCTGGCAGAGCTGGGATCAGACCTGCAACTCTAAATGTGATGCAGGGTACCTGGATGTCCTTTCTGTGACTTGGCTGACACCAACATAATGCTGTCTCCTTTCCCCCAGGGTGATGAAGATGTGCAGGTTCATCACACGTTCTGCAAATAACAAACAGTAATGTTAGCTGAGAGCTTGAAGACTTTCTATCCATTCTTACCAGCAAAATGGAGCCAGTCTCAAAGAGCTTCCAAGATAAGTGCCACGGAGGCTCTGTAAACAGCCAGCTGAATTGGACTGCTTTATAAAGGGCATCCCACCTTGAGTACCCGAACCCTCTTCAGTCTGTCCCTCTAATTTGAGATAGCACAGGAAGTTTCCTACTGGGAACTGTCTTCCTTGACTCAGGTCCTTTTCCCACAGGCAATCCAGGTGTTGGGGCTTTTGCAGTCTTTTCACTTCTTTTCTTTGTTTTCTTTGCAGAAGGTACACCGATCCGAGGTAAGACACCCCCCACCACTCACTCACCCACTCTCCAAACACTTCTCTCCACTCAGTTCCTGTTTCATTGACCTGTACTCAATCCAGATTCTTGTTGTTGTGTTACGTTCTCTTGTCCTGCTTCACCTCTGGATATTTATTTCTTTTTTATACCTGTCTTTATTTTATATATGGTTATGATGTCTGTTTCTGTTTGCTGGGTGCACTCGGTAATACCGGTACTGTTATTCTAATAACGTCTCAGGCTGTACTGCCTCAGATTTATGGCAGAGTTTTAAGAGCTGATCTCTCCAGGACTGCAAAGGACAGAAGATTGTCTTGGGCAGTAAATGTTATCAAAGCTTGGTAAATAGTTAGAGTCTCTCTTAACTGTTGCAAAGTGATCCTGAGCCACTGATTGTAGTGGAAGTTTTCCAGTCCTTTGCTCAGGCTCCCATCTCCTTGTCTTCAGGGCCGTCTTCCCCTCTCCTCTCCACTCTCTCACCCTTAGGTTTTTCTGGAAGAGATACCCATGGTAAGTAGCTTCTGCACCGTGTCATTAATGGAGGCCCAAAAGAGCTCCGGCTGTCGATGAAAGTCAGCAGGAAGAGTGTGCACACACCTTTGGAACCTTGCTTTAGCACTGACAAGTTTAAAAGACTGTAAATCTCTGTTGGTAAAAAGCAGCATCAGGTGCTGTGTGTGAGATAATTATTTTTTCACACGTCATCTCCGTTGGCTCCTGGCAGCTGACTGCAGGGTGACTTCCACACTGCATTCACCAGCAAAGCTGGGATGGTCAGGATGAGGGATTGGGTCCTCATCCCTGCAGTACAGCTGTGTGCTGCAGTTCGGTGCTGCTCCTGCTCTGCGCTGCG
Organism: Tympanuchus pallidicinctus; assembly: GCF_026119805.1. Lineage (NCBI taxonomy): Eukaryota > Metazoa > Chordata > Aves > Galliformes > Phasianidae > Tympanuchus > Tympanuchus pallidicinctus. The sequence continues at coordinate 1,603,091 of NW_026294756.1, forward strand.
TTCACCCCATCGCACGCTCCGATGAGCAGCACTCGTGAGTGCCAGGTTTGCCTGGAACCAGCTGAAGTTATCACAGATTTGTCCAGACAAACAGAAGTTTCTGGGAAGGCTTCCCGAGCAGCTTTCCGCCTCTGTGGAAGTTTCAGAAGGCAGATGATACTCGAGCCTCAGTTCAGTGTGAAAAATGCTCAGCTGATGTTTCAGTGTGCAGCTTCAGCATTTGGTTTCTCACTCCTCTCACACTGAAATACCCTCAGGTTCTTTTGAAATGACTTCAGTTCGATTTAGCGCTGTTGTGGTTTTTTTTCATTCTCTCTGTCCTGCCTTTGGGATCTACCAGACGCAGTGGGTCTGGGTGGGAGCTGCACTTTCACATCCCGTTGCTGTCAGAAGCACTTGCAGCCTCACGGCTTCCCGCACAGCATCCTGCTGCACCCTGCACACACAGCACAAGCTCCATGTCCTCCCCATGCAGACACATCGCTCTGAAGGGGCTGCATCTGCACCCGACTGAAGATGCTATCATTAATATTAGATCTGGAATTGTTCTTACTATTATTGCTTTTTCCAGGGATGGGAGTTAGGAGTCTCGGCTCATGTGAGCTCTGCCCATTTCTGTAGTATAATCATGTACTCCTAATACATAAAACATTTGATAGCCCGGTGAATTATTTATGTTGTATGTATTCTAACTGAAGTTTTGCAGGAGTGAAGCCCTTTGAGGTAAATGAGGCAGTTTTCTTCCATGTAGTTACATGCTGCATATACATGCATGTCTGCTTACGGGGGTATTTAGTTTGGGCTCCCGGTATGTTCTTGTCAGCTCCAATAATTTACAGGTTTAAGAAAGTAATGTAATCCTTTTGGTCCAGTCAGCATAGGCCTAACACGCAATTTGAAAATATTCATTAGCAGTAATGTGATTTTCACGCTTTATCTCCTGTGAGATTCCTCAGTCACAAACTGAGGCACAGAACACTGGTAAGAGTGCTCCAGGGATGCTGGACGTTGGGTGACAATCCCGCCATCCCTGCGGTCGCTGCTTCAGATGGAGCAGGGGGAAGCTGACTGTCTTCAGACAGATTTCTGACGATCGCAGTAATACGGATTACTGAAGCTGATTTCATGAGTTCTGGTGCAGAATGTCTGCATTGCAGAAGTCACAACAGTCGGTATTTCTGCTAATTAGTTCAGTACAGAGTGACACTTCATCCAGAGGCGGGTGTGAGGCTTCCCTTCCTGCTGGCCACGTCCAGCTGTAGCTCAGAGTACAGGCAGGAGCTGATCCTGGCAGGGCTCTTCCTTTCCCATCCCAAGACCCCTAGCAGCGTTCCGGCGCGCGTTTGCCTGAGGGGAGGAGAAAGCAACACTGATGCTCCTGCTTCCTCTGAAAACAAAGTGGTGATGACTGTCTGTGCTGCGGTCTCCCTCTCTCCTGCCAGGTGGCCTGCAGATCGAAAGCAGCGAGGAGACGGACCAGGGGAAGTACGAATGCGTCGCCAGCAACAGCGCGGGAGTGCGCTACTCCTCACCTGCAAACCTTTACGTGAGAGGTAGGGAGCGTGTCGGCACGCAGCGCTGGCAGATATTGCCCTCCCCGTGGCCGTCCTTTGTCCCCAGCGCTCTCATTTGCTCCTGTGCTGAGCACGGGGAAGGCTCTGGTGCTTCTGCTCGGATCCCTGCAGTGCACTCCTGAGCTCGCAGGGCTGTCCTGGTGTACCCTGAGTTCCTCCCTGCTGCTGGGGCTCCGGCCGGCACCCGAGAGCTGCAGAGCAGCGGTACAAGGCTGTGTCACCCTTGTGAAGCTGAGTGCAATCCAGACCAGTCCAAGAATCTGCCAGCATCAGCCCAGAGAGGAGCACCTAGCTTTGGCTGCAGAGGCCATAATCCCCTTTCCTCACTAAGAATCTCTGCTGGCTGGAAGCGGGAAGGTCTCAGTTTTGCTGGTAGGGGTGTGAGAGGAGGGGAGGGCCTCCTCAGCCCTCCCCTGCCAGACCCTTTCACCCAGGACCTTCCCAGGTTGCAGCAGGAGGGGACATCCCCAACTCCCTGCTTGTGTTCCAGGTTTTCCCTTTACCAGCAGCACTTTGTCACTGATGCCTTGGGTGTGAGCGCTGCCGCAGGCAGAGCTGCAGAGCTTGGAGTGGCCAGCAGACATCTCTGCCATCAGTGACAAATCCCTTTGCCCGTGTCACACGGAACAGATGATGGGACCGGCTCCTGCTGAGTGCCCCCTCGATCTACTCCCACCCAGGGGCTGTTGCCTTTCTGCTTTCTTTGTTCTATTTTTGTCTCTCTCATCTGTAACATTTGTGTGTGGCTTTGGTTTAATATCTTTCCAGAGCAAAACTTTTGATAATGAGAGAGCAGGACCGGTCCTTCTCACTTTAAAAAAAAAAAAAAAAAGAAAAATAGCATCGGGAGGAAAAAAAAGCAAAATTCCATCCCAGCAAACTGTTCCCATTTCCATCCCATGGCAGAGGAAGCGCCGCCCACCCCACCCCCGTTCCCTCTGCAGCCCCGCACAGAGCTGTGCTCCGGCGCTCCTTTCTCGCTCTCTGTCTCGCTCTCACTCGTGTCTCACGCTCACTAAATCACATGCGCATGGAGAGAAGGCTTTTAATAATTTAACGTTTCCAAGCTACATTTTTAAATAGCCTTTTGTGGCCAGCTGGAAAATTGCATTTTGAAATTTGCCCTGTCAGTCAGGCCCCGAAATGCTGCTTTTTGGGATGCAAATCCGGACCGATACTCATTCAGGGCAGTTCCTGATCCTACTCTGGGGCAGGCTGGATCTGATGCTCATCCAGGGCAGACAGCTGGGGCTCTTTCTCTAAAACAAACAGTAACAAAAAACAAACAAGCAAAAAAGGTGGTGATTTTCTGCTATTTGTTTCTTCCCAAATCTCCACCTTTCTGGCCACTCGGAGCCCTCCCGCAGACGTGGCCGCAGCCAGGCCTTCCCTGCGGGGTGCAGGCGGCTCAGCGGGCGCTTCTCATGCTGTTTAATTCTTGTTTCTTGTCTGTTATTATCGTGGAAAGGTAACAGGTTTCCGCAGTGGATTATGCGTTGGTGGGAGGGAACGTTCACGCGCCTTTTTCTTCCCGATTTTTGTTCTAAGAGAGGCTCCAACACTCCCGCGTTCCCAATGCCTTGTTTCTCCCGTAGCTCGCTTGTCTGTAGAGCACCCGGGATAGGAGTTGTAAGTGAACACTGCGAGGAAATGTTTCGCTTTGGGTTTCCTTTTCTCCTTCTAACGATTTCCTTTTCCTCACTCAGAGCCGGGTTGGGGCGGGGGGAGCGCGGGCAGCAGGGCTGTGCCGGGGCCGAGTGCTCTGCAGGGACCCGCCGCGGCCCCCGCCGCCCCCCGGCGGCTCCGCAGGTCGGCGCCCCTCGGCCCGGACGCTTCTGGGCCAGGACGGCTGGCGGGCCGGCCCTGCAGAGCTCGCCTGCTGTGGCCTGGCTGGATGGGAGGGGGAAGGCAGGAAGGCGAGGAAGGAGGGTCGTTACTATCTTCATTTTTTTTCCTTTCCTTTTGTTTTGATTAAGAGAAAAAAAAAAAAAGAAAAAAAAACAACAATCAATTTGCAGCTGACAGCCTTGAGAAGGCCTTTTTTTACTCTCTCTGTGTTTCCCCTATTTTTCTCTTCTCCTCATGTCATTGTGTTCCGCATCAAACCCCCTTAACATCCCTCAGAGCTACGAGAAGGTTGGTGTGGTTTTTTTCTTTTTTACTTTCTTTACCCACATTTTTACATTCTTAAGAGAAAATAAAAAAATGAAAATTAAAAAAAATAATTAAAAAAAAAGAGAAAAAGCAAGAAATCTTTAAGATGAGCGAGACCCGCTGTTCCCGGGTCTTGCGGAGATGAGTTGAGTTGCATTGTGGGCCTCTATGCATCCTTTGGTAATGTTGCTGAGTTCTTGCACTTTCTGTCGTCATGGTTACCTTGCCGTTTGGACATTGGGCCTGATGCATGATAGGAGAATGTAACAATCTTCTTTGCATGCACTTTTTAAATTAATTACCAATTATTTTTTTCTGTATATAAGTATGTATAGTTTTTTTTGTTTGGTTTGTCTTTTTTTTTTTTTTCCTTTTCTACAATTCTGATTGATTTGAAGTGGATTTACAATTACTTTCTAAGTGGTTCGTTCCGTTGGGTTTTTTGCTTTCTCTTGGTTTCCCGTTTCAGTTCTGGTTGGTTATGCTGTGCTGTAGTTGATTCCAAACGCATTGTGAGAAGCCAGTGTTCCTGCCCCCCCAGTGGTAACCGAACCCCCAGTCCTCAGCAGGAAGGGGTCACACAGCTCTAACGCCTGTCCGTGGAAGCACTGCTGTTGGGGACGAGCCTTTGTCGTGAGGGGAGGGAGGGACCTGGGAAGTGGAAAAGATGGTCGGAGGGCAGAGCGAGGGCAGGGCCGGGCCGCGTGCCTCGGCTGGGGGCGGCTGCCCCCCAGTTCCTGCACGCAGAGGACGCAGGACGGCCCAGCCGCGCTGTGCAGAGCCAAGGCACCGCACGCAGGCGCTGCTCTGCCGCGGGAGGACGGAGCTCCCTCCGTGCCCCACCGCACGCAGGCGTCTGCCCCTCACAGCCCGCATCTCACGGCTCTGCCTCCCCGCTGGCCCTCCTCGTCCCCTGGCATTGGGGCACCTCGAAAAGCAGCCGGCGCAGCGAGCTCCGAAGTGCTGCTGCCAGACAAGGCAGAGCCCTCCTTTGGAGAGGAGTGTGGAAAGAGAAATGCAGCAGCAGTAGACGCGAAAGATGCTGCAGGGGCACATCTGGCAGCTGCATTCCACATTGTAAACAGCAATAAGAAATCTGACGAGTGACATTCGAGCTGAAAATGCCTCTTTTCCCTCTTCTCATCTCCCTGTTTATCCCCATTAAGCTTCTGTTGCCTCCCATGTGTGCATCCTGAGCGGGCAGCCACATGGGATAGTAAACAGGTGGGTTTTTGCAGTGTGTTAGTTGTACCTCTGGTGCTTGGTGCTTTTGCCCTGTGCAGAATTGAATGCCCTTCTGTCCCTGTTTATGCATTTCCCTCCACCCATCAGTCCTCACTACTCAATAATCTACCAAAGGAGTGGCTTTCCTAGTGTACAGGTATTAAAGCTGTGTGATTTTTGAGAAATCCAGTGCAGTATTGACACAGTATCTGTCTCTCTCTTTCTCTGTCTCTCTCTTTCTTTCTGTCTTTCTCTCTCTTTTTCTTAAAATACTGAGATTTCAGTGCTCGGACCCTCAGTACTGGTATTCCCCCCCCCTTCAAGTCTCTCCCCTTCCCCCATAGGTACCACGGTACCTCTCCGAAATGCTGCACTGTTGATCATGTCTTTTAGAGCAGCCAGCTGTGGCTCTTCTAACTTTGCCTAATGCCAACAACAACCAAAAGACATCTCCCAGCCCCAGCATTCTATTTAAAGAAAAAGAAAAAAAGACATGCTCTATTTAAAAAGAGCAAGAGAGAAGGAATAGAGTTTGAAATAAGGTGTTCCCATCCCACCTCCCTCCTGCCTGGGACTAAAAGGTGTTAGTCACCACTAATCACAGGATTTTCCTTCATGAATAGGAGTTTGAGTTTTAGGATTTAGATGCAATGAAAAAGGGATTTATACACCATTTATTTTTGTATTTGTTTATTTTATCTTTTATGAAATATCTCTAACGTGCCCTAACTGCATTGCTGCTGCTAGAATCACTTGTGGTCTGAGAAGGTCTTAAGATAAATTCTTCCTTAAGAGTGAATAGAAACAATAATAGCATCAAGAACAGTAAACTAAAGCTAAATTGAATGCAGTCACTGTAGGCTTGAATGGCACTGGGCAAGGAAGCAGAGACTCGAAACCCACTCCAGGCAGTTACCTGGTGTGATGGGATTTAGGGGCATGGTCTTGAACGTATTGGCCTGTGGTTTCACTGTGTGTCATTGCGGATCAGATCGCGTCACAGTCCAAAATAAGTCTGCTAGCAGGGAATTTCCAAGCTCAAAATGCAGAAGCATCTTCGTGGAGAGCTGCAGAAGCAGATCAGAAGTGGGGGAGAGGAGTTGTGCCTGCAGCTCGGCCCATTGGGAAGTCCTGTGTAACGAGTGTCTTTCTTGCTGGTGGGGTTTGGAGCCTGCTGCCTCTCCCTCTCTCCCTGCACAGCCATAGGGCTGGCAGAGCTCAGTGGCCTTCTTTCAGCTGGGGCACAAGGAAGCCTTTTTGGCACTTTAACAGGCTTCGAGTCTTGTCCAGAAGAGCTGAGGCGCTCACTGCTCTCTGATGGGTGGAACCAGGCTTGAAACCCAGCAGTGCCTTTCTGCAGGCATCAGTGAATCTCCCAGGCCATGCCCCACAGAGATCCCATAGTGCTTGTCTAAGGTCTATGGCCACAGCTGTTTTGCTCCCTTGAAATGGAACAGTTTGTAGCTCCTGTCTAACTGAGAGCTTTAAGCTCTTACGTCTGTGCTGCTTTGATTTCAATAGCCAGCTGCTTGGCTCAGCGTGCGAGGACTGTCCCTGCCTGCTCTCCCTTACTACAGATGGAAGGAGGAAGGAACACAGCACCGCGCTGTGGGCTGCGCTTCAGCAACCTCTGCAGAGCTGCTGCTGGTTCCGGGCAAATGGCCGTGGTTGAATTTACCAGAACTCAAAACGTTGCCCTGTTTCACACAGCAGCGACCTGTCGGGAGTTACAAAAGGCAGCAGTTGTGGTGCTGGAAGGATGGGCCCTTTTCCTCTCTGTCGAGATTCTGGTCGCTGCACAGAGGTTTTTAAATGGCTCAACAGGCATTTAAAGCAGCACAATGCTTGGGCTGTGCCTCTGCTGCTGCTGGAGTCGAGCATGGGGCTTGTGCACCCAGAAGCAGTTTTGCAGCCAAGTTCCTTCTGAGAACATTTCCAGTATTTTTCAAGGCCCTCTGGAAAACCTCAACTCATTTGGAGGCTGAAGGTGAAACCAGGCCAGGGGTAAACACATCAGAGCAAAACTAGTTCCATTCAGTTAACACAAAAGCCATGGAAAATGCAGAAATAGCATGCATAGGACCTCAGGAAATACGGCTTCAAAATTTATTAAAATGTGACAAATGTAAGGAGTAAAGTAGCCCTTAGTCCTCTCCTGGATTAAGTTCAGGTCATATAATTTGACCATTAAAACAGAGCTGCTGGTTCCTCAGTCCATCCCTCCATAAACAAGTGGAACAGCTGCCAAGCTGTTTAACTCTCAGTATCTTTTAGAGATCAGAAGGAAATAATTTCAGTTGCACTGTGGATTTCACAGACGTCCACGAGGTCAATACAGTCGTTGATGTCTTAAAACACAGGGATGGGATTCCCTTCCTAGCTTTGCATTAGCTAGTTCCTTAACGGGAAAGAGGGAGGCAGAACCACCATGCGAACAGCTGCCCCTGCAGTGCTGGTTTCCAGGCTCTGGAGTTCAGAGAGGGGTTGTTTGGTGACGATTTGGGCCTCGTTGGCACTTCCACGGGTGGGGGAGCGCCCTGCCTCTTCTTGGGGTGTCCTCAGCTCTGAAACTGTAGTTCCAAACCAAACCGACAAATCTGCTGTGTTTCTGCAGAAGGATTTCTCAAGGGTATTAGGAAACAGATACAAAAAGCCACCACCCAAAAAAGCAAATCAAAACTATATATATATGTATATCTATGTATATCTATGTATATCTCTATAGAGGGCACTTTGCAGGAACACTGTGCTGTACTGATCTCGAAATCTCTGCCTGCCTGTGTCTCTTACACCTTTTGCATCGCTGTTCTCTTTGTTTTAGGGGAAAAAATTAGATTACACCTTGTCAAATTAACAAAAATAACATAGCAAAGCCTCTGTTTAGTTTTACGGATCTGCTTGAAAAACAATTGGGTTCTGATTGTTTCATATTCAATCCTGTAAAAACCACCAGAAAAAAAAAAAAGAAAAAAAAAAAGAATTGCAAAAGACGAGAGATACTCAGCCAGCCTGTCACTCAAATCATGTGTGTTTTTAAGTGGAAAAGTAACAACGATTGGGAAGGTAATGGATTTCCTCCAGACCAATTCCAAGCCTTGGTCTCATTCTTTATTTATCTACCTGTTTACTTATTCATTTTTATTTACCATGAAGGAAATCAGGACGGAGGTGGGCGCACGGGGAAGTATCTCTTCCTCTGGAGGGACGGAGGTCAGAAACCCAAACCCCCGCAGCGTCTCACCGTGCGGTGATTTTGGAATTGGAACGGGAGAGGAAGGGCGGCTGCCGCGCAGCCTGGGGCAGGGATGCACCACCTTTTGGGAGGGGAGGACAGGTGTAATCTAAGCTTCACTAATAATGTAGAGGCTGCACATTATTTTGGCACCCTTTCCCCTGCCCCTCCTCATTTTGGAGCAAGACGGAATGACTCCTGTCTCACCAAAATGGCCAATAATGTCCGCCTTCTCACCTCATTTGGAGCAGCAGCTTGCTGAGTGTCAAAATGTTTAATACCATTTGGTTTTGTTTGGTGCTTTCAACCACTCACTTCACTTTCTGTTCTTTCCTTTTTTCAATTAATTTCTCCTTTAAGATATAAAGTGTGTTTATCTTTTGGTTGCTTTTTAACGTGAATCGGGGTTTGAAGCGGTGGGATCTGGTGTAGATGTTCTCCTTTCCCCACCTCACTCCTCCTCCAACATTTTTCTCCTTGAGCTGATCTGGAAAGGGCTTAACAAGTGGAACCAGTGGGTGTCCCTCAGGTTTCTCTCACTAGCAGCGTCCTGGGAACGCATTGTAAGGATGGTTTCTGGTGTTGCAAAAGTCAGCCCTGGATCTCCCAGTGTCTCTTCCGACCAGGTCTGTAAACCTGTCCTTTCCAAAACATCTCCCACCTGGGGACCCCAGCAATTTTTAATGGAATGGTGGGAGGGAACCTAAGTGATGTTGATTGGTACCTTTTTGTGGGAAAGAGTAATGCACCAAAAATGCCACTCACAGAACACAACCCGAGTTAACCTCTCTGTATCGATGAGCAGCAACAAAACCAATTGGCTTTAAAGGCTGTGAAAAGCAGTGGATCTGTTCAGTTTCTACTGAAAACTAACCAGGACTTGGGGGGCACGTTTGCCTGTGTGAAATACCCAGCAAATACCCATACCAAAACAAATTGGAGTTAAGAAATCTTTCAATGCCTCATAAATCGCTTCCCTGCACTGTTTGAATTGCATCACAAGTGTCCAGCTCCAGTTGTGATGTCTGGTTCTATCAGCAGTGAGCTGTATCCTTGTTTAAAAAAAGCACCTGAGAGTTTTTTGGCTGTTGAAAATGTCTGTTTGTCAGTGCCTGCTTGTGTGTGTCTATCAGGAGATGCTGCACATGCACATGGAGCATGCACGGGTGTCTGCATGTTGGCTTTGTAAAATAGGTTTGACAAAGCTGTCATGGAAACCAAACATCCCTGAGACTCAGGGCTGAGGGGCTTCTTGGGAGCAGCAGGAGTTGTAGGCCTTGGCCTGGCTGCACCCTCAGCATCTGATGGGAGAGACGAAAAGCTCGTGGTGGTGGTGACTTCTGCCATCCTTGCACTGGCACTTGGGATATTTTTATCTGCACAGTAGCAGAGACTGCCTTCAGAAATGCTGTTGTCTCCAGGTTAGAAGTCTGCTTTGTGCTCCAGAAATGGGATGTTCCTGTCTGAGAGACACCGAGGGAGCCCAGCCCTAGAAAGGAAGGGCGATGAGATGTGTGATAAATTGGTGGAGTGTGAGAGAAGTGGTCTATAAAGTGGAGCCTTGAGTGCCCCATCACTTCTTCTCCATTCCAGAGAGGGCAGCTCTTCCTCTTAGCTTTCCAGTCCTTCGAGTTTGTTGGATGACAAAGCAGAAAGATTCATTTTTCTGCATTTTTAGATGGAAAATAAATCACTTTTTCAGCTGCTATGCATGAAACCCAGCTGGAGCCAGAGCTGAAATTGCTCTCGATTGAGTCTCTCACTGCTCTTCAAGCTTTCTTCCCATCACCACTCTCCTCCTAAGCTCTGACCCAAACGCTGACCCAGAGATTCTCAGCTTGAGAAGTCTCATGTCAGCAGTCACATCAGAGTGGTATGGCAATTAAATCAAACAGTAAACATGGTTCCTGGTGTCCAGAGACAAGCCCTACAAGTATTTCCTGTTAGAGTAAATGCTGTTGTCACAGCCCTGAGCCCTGGCAGGGATGCACCTAGGGACTCGCTGAGATCTCCAGCCTCAGCTAGCGCTGGAGTTGTTTTCACATCCCAGGCTGATGTGTGGATGTTTGTACAGTTGTGCACACGCAGGAGCGTGTAGATTTTTTGGAACCAGGGAATGCTACTGCCTCTTTTGCTCTTGCATTCGTCTGCCAATAACCCTAATCCAAATTCTGCCTTTTCACAGAACGTGCGGTGTCTTCAGCTGGCACCAGATGTCCTGGCTGCTTCCCATTAGTTAAGTGTGACAAATGCTGTTAAAGCAGCCGAGCAGTGAGGCTGTCCCAAAGCCCACAGAGCTGACCTGAAGCCCTGGGTGCTGCGAGGGTGGTGAGAATCACTTCCCACGTGGACGTGCAGAGGAGGTGGGCTCATGGCTGGGCTCCTGAGCTTGTGTTCTGTGAGTGGCTCTTCCTTTCCCTGCCAAAAACACACAGACAGCAGCGTGCCCCCTTTCAGACTCCGATTCTCAACACTCTGCCATACATCAAATGATGATTTTCAGTTATTAAATTCTGGTTTTTGTTTTGTTTTGTTTTGCTTTTTTTTTCCCCCTTTCCTCTTTTAGTTTGGTTTTATTTCTTTGTGATTAGCCTCGGTTTGAATTAATTGTCTTGTTCTGTTTCCATGACAACTCGGTGTTTGCATCCCACCTGCCGTTGTTTGTTGCTGTTGATGCTGTTTGCTGGCTGGATCTTGTCCGGCGGATGTCTCCCCATTTCTCCTCACCTCTCCCCACCCGCCTCCCCTCTCCAGAAGGTTACATGTCAGCCCTTACTCAGAAGAGCCATCCCCACCTAGATCTGTCTGCATGTTGACCCCACTTGTTTCTCTTTGAGTTCTCTCCATCTTGTCTCAGACTGTGACCGGTGTGGTCTTCACATGGCTCCATTTTCTGAAATGTGATACCTCCCGTAACAGACAGTGGAAGGAAGGATGGAGCAGGTAGCAGGGATGTACCCTCAGGTCAAAGGCTACAAATCTTTCACGTAGGGATGACAGGGGGGAGCAAGAAGCACGTTGCCTGCTCTTGCGAGCCTGTCCTGGTGCCTGCGCTTGTGCAGCGCCATGGTGCTCTCCTTACAGCTTTCTGTAAGCAGAAAGACTTCTGCTAGTGGTAGTGCCAGGTGAGTTTTCAGTCCCTCTCTCTGCATTCGCATCCCTTCCCCAGCCGCACTGCAGGTGAAGGCATGCTGTCCATCCCCTTTGCAAATGCGTGCATGCAGGAATTCCCCTCTGACATATCCAAGTTCCTAATGCCTGAAAGCTGGAAGTCTTCTCTTCCTCCCCTCTCTGGTGCTTGGGTAGCAGTAACTGCAGAAAAGAATCCAGTGGCATGATGGAGAGAGCACACCTTCCTATGAAGACATCTCCTTGTCTTTTTGTGGGAGGACGTGGAGCCGTATTTGGCTTTCATTTAACAAAACTGCACTAAATGGAAAACAGCCGCTGTCCCACCTGGCAGCACCCTTCCTGCCTGAAAGGGTTCCAGTGCTGAGTGGCAGCCGGGGGGAGTAGGCTGAGAAGTAGATACTGGAAAAGCCAGGGGCATCTGAACGCACTGGAACTCGGGAAGAGAGATTGCAGGCTTAGCTTTGAGTCCTCTGCATTGCTATTGCATGGATGCAGCTGTTTCTGACTTTAGAGAGGTTGCTCAGAGGAGCAGAACTTCATAGCAGTATTTTGCAGGCCCCAGCACTCCTCCTGCCCCTCTCTGCCCCTTCCCGAGGGCTGTTCATTGCATGGCTCTCTCCTGAACTGGAAGCATTCCTGCTCCTTTTCTCCCTGGGCTGCTGCCGCTTCTCGGGATCTGGGCCCTTCTCCCTCTGCTTGTGGGATGGGGACTCTGTGCTCGGCTCCCTGCCAGGGCCCCTCTGACCCACCTCCTTCACCACTTTGTCCTTTCTCCTGCTTCCCCCGAAGGAGCAGCACTGCCTCGGCTGCCCTTAGTTCAGAAAATGGAGCCAAGGAAACCATACCGTCCCCTGCGTCCATGTTCTTACCGTGTCAGGTCTGGAAGCTGCATCCACTTCTCTGCTAAGGAGATGCACAGAACATGTCACTGTTTTCTCAACGTTAAATTTTCATTACCTTGTTTTTCTTATTAATTCTATTCTATTTATTATTCCGCCAGGGCTGAGATGTGACAATGTGAGCCACCACATTGGGTCACATCAGCTAGAAAAGTATGCAGCATTAAAGTGGGTTTCCCCCTCCCCTCCCTCTTTCTCTCTTCTCTCCCTCCCCTCCTGTTCTCCTCCTTGTCTTCTTCTTCCTCTATCGCTCTCTTCCTATCCTGTATCCATGTGGGCATTTGCTAGCGCCCATAAATTCGATTTCTCTGCATTTTCCTCTTTCTATCTCTTTCTCTCTTTTTTTCTCTGTCTCTTTTTTACCTATTTTGCATGATGTTTGTGACTCTGAGAGCTGCATCTATCAATGGAACCGTGTCAGATCTTAAAGAGGCTTTGTTAGGGTTTCTATACCCGAAAACCACAAAAATTTCATTAGAGTTTCTCATCTTTTCCACGCTCGTTCTCTCCCCAGGGGGACGGCTCTCACACTCAACCACCAGCTAAACGTTTTACCCATTTGGGGCTGTGCCACGTCTCGGTTACATCCCATGGCTCTCTGCAAGACTTGGCCTTTCGAGCCAGGCGAAATCCTGAGAAGTTCCCACCTCCGCGCCCGCCCTCCCCGCCACCACCCCTGGGCTGGGGACATCCTGGGGCCGTGGTGGCGGGGGAGCTCCTGCAATGGGGCCGAGCCGACCCCGCGGCGGGGGGAGCGGGGAGCTGGGGTCCCCAGCGGAGGAGATTTCCGCGTCTCGCCACGCCAGCTCTGTGCCTGTAAAGATGAGAAATTGCTAATAAATTTTTGTGTATTTATCTGTGCTGTGATGGGTCTAATCTTGATCAATGGAACCCTGTTGCTATGAAATACCGCTTTTATGTCTATATTCTATATATTGTTTGTGAAGTAAACATTTATTTGAAGTTTAATTTTATTGGTTTTTGGTTTTTGATTTCTAGTTTATTTGATTTCTGTTTTTTTTAAATGAAGGAAGAAAATGAATAGTGACAAACACCGTCTATATTTAAATTATCTTTTGCTCTTTTTTCTTTTTCTCCCTTTTCTTCTTTTTTTCTTTCTTTCTTCTTCTTTTTTGTTTTTTTCCTTTGTTTTGGTTTTCGTTTCGTTTCGTTTTGTTTTTTTGTTACCTCTGTGCGTCTCGTCCGCAGTTCGGCGTGTGGCCCCTCGCTTCTCCATCCTCCCCGTCAGCCACGAAATCATGCCCGGGGGCAACGTCAACATCACCTGCGTGGCGGTGGGCTCGCCCATGCCCTACGTCAAGTGGATGCAAGGAGCGGAGGACCTGACGCCCGAAGACGACATGCCCGTGGGCCGCAACGTCCTGGAGCTCACGGATGTCAAGGATTCCGCCAACTACACGTGTGTGGCCATGTCCAGTCTGGGAGTCATAGAAGCCGTTGCTCAGATCACGGTGAAATGTAAGGGAGTGTGAGCACGCCTGCGTGAGCGAGTGCGTGGGTCCCCCGACTGTGCATGTCTGCAGGAGCGCGAACACAATGAGTGAGCTGCTGCGTCCGTGTGTCCGTGTGCGAGGCACTGCTGGGTGCGTGGTCGTTCGGGGGAGTCTGGGCATGCGTGCACAGCCAGCGTGGGCATGCGTCGTGGTCGTGCATGTGAGCACCAGTAGATCCGTGTTGTGCCTGTGAGCCTTCGCCAGAGCATGGGCGCCTGTGTCACCGTGGCACTGCGTTGGGATGTGAGAGGAGCTGTGCCTGCTCGCGTCTTTGTGTGCCTGCACGAGGTGAGCCCGTGACTGATCTGCTCGTAATGGATGTGGGACGTGATCGTGCATGAAAAAAAGGTGGTTGTGCATGAATGTGTGTGCATGTGAGTCAGAGCAAAGTGGCTGTATGGGCATGCAGGTGCCTGACTGCATGTATGTGAGTCCTTTTTGGTACAGGCCTGTATGTACATGTCAACGTGAGCATGAGCAGGAAGATAAACTTGCGCATCACGAGTGCCACGTGCTGGGATCTGTGCATGCATCTTTGGGGATCCCACGCACCAATTCCCAGTGAATGGGACGCTGCTGGCTTGAAATCTTTCCTTGCTTTTGGACCACTGGGCTGTCTGTTATGAAGATAATTGGTTTAAAACCCTGCTTGCTTGGGTATGGGGCTGGCAGGGCAGATTGCAAGGAGCCGTGGGTGGCTTGAAGCCTGCATGCCATCCCTTTCCAAGGTTAGAGATGCAACCGAGGCCCTGAGGCTCTCTGACACGTATGCCCTCGAGCCTAGATCCAGCATCTTAGTGGTTGTTATTGCCTCAGCAAGAGGTTACATAACCCCAGCTTCCAGCTAGCAATTCCCAGGAGGAGCACAGGTGCAATCTTCAATCTATTCTGTCCTCAGCAGGGGAGTATTTAAACCCAAGCGGGATGCCCCCGTGGTTGGGTGAGTGTAGAGCTCTTGTATGAGCTGGTGTTTGCTCTGAGTGATGGCATTGCCTGACAGGGATCTGGGGGTGGTGGGGTGGGAGAGGAATTGGAGAGGAGGGGGAGAGGAAGAGAAGTAACTTGGAGAATGGGAAGGCTAACAAGAAACCGTCCTGATTGTGTCACTGCATCTGGCTAAGGAAGGGCTCACCGTAGAAGTGAGTAGGGACCAGTGAGTCTTGCCGTGACGCTCGTGCTATGAGCTCACGTGTTGGTTAAAGGATGCTTGTGGCTGGACTAAAGTGCTCCTTATTCTCCTGAGTATTTTCCTTCACTTCCCTCTTATGCTGTTAATTTAAAAGGCCTTGCTTCTGCTTCTAGCTGTCCTCTATGGAATCGTGCCATGCTGGTACATTGTGCCCTTTGTTGTTTTATTTTGGTACCCCTTTTGTTCCCCTTACATTCCTGTGTGTAAGCATCTGCAATATTTGCCAGTCAGAAGACGAACTGAGAAATTAAAGCTTTAGAACCTCAAGTTTAGAGAAGATATGATCGGAAGGGGTCTAAAGCATGCAGTGAGGAAAACACATCAAGCTTGCTGGTAAAGGTTTCCCGTATTTAGCATACAGTCTCCAGCATGTTAGTCTTTATTTGAGAGACAAGGTAGACAGACATTTACTAATTGAGACATTTGTGGATGGCAATTAAGTACTGCACATACTGATAGCTTTCTGGTTCTGGATATTGCAGTCCTCGCTGTCCCGCTACCAGCATGCTAGACGTGGAGAAATTCAGCAGTGCTAGAGCTGGGCAGCTAGTGCTGCTTCAGAGGATCTGATTATGTGCTCTGAAGGAGCTCATGCAAAACTGCTTTTCCTTACTGCCCCGTGAGCTGAAGGATGTTCAGCTGAAGTCTGCACTAATGATTCCAGATGTTTAGCTGAGCACATCTCTTCTGATGTAGCAGCTTAAGAAGAATAATGGAGTGTATAACTAGGTTCGTAATATTTCAGCAGCACTTGGCTGAACTGACGCACTGTGATTGGTGCTGTGCCTCTGGCTCCTAAGCCCTAACCAGCCCAATTAGGCACCATTTCAGCATACTTTTTTGTGGGGTTTTTTTAATGTCTGTTCTTCCTGATTCTCAGCGCTGCCCAAGGCTCCTGGGACACCAGTGGTGACAGAGACGACAGCAACGAGCATTACCATCACCTGGGACTCTGGAAATCCAGACCCCGTGTCCTACTATGTCATTGAATACAAGTCTAAAAGCCAGGATGGACCATATCAGATCAAAGAGGACATCACCACCACGCGCTACAGCATTGGGGGGCTCAGCCCCAACTCTGAGTATGAGATCTGGGTCTCTGCAGTCAACAGCATTGGGCAGGGGCCTCCCAGTGAGTCAGTGGTCACTCGCACTGGGGAACAAGCTCCTGCCAGTGCCCCCCGTAATGTGCAGGGACGAATGCTGAGCAGCACCACTATGATTATCCAGTGGGAGGAACCAGTGGAGCCCAATGGGCAGATCCGTGGCTATCGTGTGTATTACACTATGGAGCCTGACCAACCTGTCAGCAACTGGCAGAAGCACAATGTGGATGACAGCCTCCTCACCACGGTGGGCAGCCTCCTTGAGGATGAAACCTACACGGTTCGGGTCCTGGCCTTCACCTCTGTGGGAGATGGGCCTCTTTCTGACCCCATCCAGGTTAAGACGCAGCAGGGAGGTGAGTACCTGCATAACTGACCTTCTGGGATGCAGGAGGGCGAGGTGTTGGTTCATAGCATTATCCAGCTGTGACTGCTGTGTCACCAGAGCATCTTTTTATTTACTAATTCAGTTTGGTTAAAACAGGAGTAACTTTCTAGGAGGAGGTTTGGTCCAGCAACTGTAGCCCAAGGGGCTAGCAGTGATTTTTGTTCTGTCTTTGCTCGGAAAGGCTGTTGCTTAACTGGGAAGGGCAAGCAGTTATGCAGGGGAGAATTTTTGCTGATCCATTCTCCAGAGTGAGATATCTTAAGTTTCCACTTTATAAATGTCTTTAATACATGTGAAAACTCTTGCTGCCCAGGGAATAGTGAAGCTGAATTCGTTAAAGAAACCGCCTTCTCAGAGCTGAATGGAGGTGGCATTTTACTGTTGACATGCTCTTCATACGCAGGCTTTGAAGAATTCTTCCAGTTTGCCAAGTTAACGTTCTTCCTCCTGTCTCTCATTTTGCCTCCTCTGCCCCTTCCCACCCCATGGCTGCCCTTCTCTGTGCCAGTTCCTGGGCAGCCGATGAACTTCCGAGCAGAAGCCAAGACAGAGACAAGCATCATGTTGTCATGGAGCCCACCTCGACAGGAGATCATAGTGAAGTATGAGCTCCTCTTTAAGGAAGGAGACCACGGCAGAGAGGTGAGTGTGGAGGAGCAGCACTACGGGTTGGGGCCCTGAGGAGCATCCCGGCCCTCCGTTCCTCGAGGTGGCTGAGAAAGGGGAGCAGGGCAGGTGTCTGGGCAGGGCTCGCCTCTGCTCTTTTTTGTTTGTTTTTATTTTTTTCTTCCCCCCTCGCCCATCTCAGGTGCCGAGGAACTTCGAGCCAACGACCTCCTTCACCGTGGAAGGCCTGAAGCCCAACACTGAGTATGTCTTCCGACTGGCTGCCCGCTCGGCTCTGGGCCTGGGGGCCTTCACCCCGGAGGTCAGAGAGCGCACCTTGCAGTCTAGTAGGTGTCTCTCCTTTTCGCACCCTTCTCTGAGGGGAAGACAGTCAGGGAGCCAGAGATGGTGGGGTATGGAGCTGTGGGGAGGATGTTCGCAGTGCAACGGCTTTCCACCCACCCGGGGTTCCCATGGCGGGCGGTGGACATCTTCGGGACCCAGTACTTTGTAGACACAGAGATGTGCTCGGCACACGGGGCTGGGGCACGCTCTGCGTGGCAGGCAGTGTGAAGTGAGTTAGCAGCGTCCATGCGATGGGTGGAGGGTAGTTTGATCTTGTGGATGGGCTCAGCTGGCCCTGGTGCTGAGCATGCTCAGGGAGGACAGCAGCCCACCATCGGGCAGCAGCTTGGCTGCCCACCTGACACGACCCAGCAGCCTCAGGAAGGCGGGCACAAGCAATGGAGCAGGGAGACGGTGGGGGACTCAGGAGGAAGAGGAGGAAGGAAGGTGATGAATCAAAAGTCCAATTTTTTTTACCAACTTTTGGGCAAGCAGTCTTCATGCTGTTCTCTGTGAGCAGCCTTGCAGATGCTGGGAGGAAGACCTGCTGTCCTAAGGAGCAGGGAATGAGCCTAGCTGAGCTCCAGCAGAGGGGAGAGAGGAGTCGTGCGGAGGCTGTGGGGGATATTAATGACATCAGGATAGAGCGTATGCAACCAAAATGTGCTGGTTTTAGTTTAATGGATTGTCTCCCTTCGCTGTTGCCCTGGGGACAATAACCCTGGATGGCAATATTTCAACCTGGGCTTTTCACAGATCTTTGCTTTTAAATGAGGTGTTTTTTCACTGCATGAGTGGCTGTGGCAGCTGTTCTTTGTGTTTTCTGTCTCCTCTCATTTCTACTAAATCACTCCGCTGCAGTTTGGAGTAGCCGGGAGCAGAACTAACTCAGAAATTACTCTGGTCACCAGTGTGAGGAGAGAGTGTCTGCTCCCATCCCTCAACCCTTAACAAGGGGAGCAGTGGGCTGCTGGTGGGCGCCTGCTCTGTCTCCCCATTGCAGTTGTCACTCCCCGCTGTCTCTCTCTTTCTTTTTCCCATCTCTCTCCTTCTCCTTCTCTCCCCCCAGGAGTGGGATGAAAGAGGAGTCTCTTTCTGCATAGACAGAATTCCTTACGGGGTTCTCTCAGTTCATTCAAACATATTTTGTTTTCTTGTTTCCTTCAGATGTTCTTCCCCTTTTTTCCCTTTTTTCTTTCTTTTTTTTTTTTTTTTTTTTTTTTTTTGTATTCTCTGCACATATCCAAAGAAAATCCTTTCCTGACTTGGCTGCAGATTCAGTGGTTCTGTTCTCAGAATGGTACTGCCAAATGGGCCATTGCTATGGGGTGGGGGAAAATGAACTGAAAGAACCTGGAAAATAATTGTCAACCTTACCCACACTCTGCTTCTGTTTTGCAAGGGGTTTCCCTGCTTGAGATCCATGGGGATGGGAAGAAAAGAGAGTCTTGGATTTGTGCTTTCTGCTGGAAGGAGGGCTGGGGGTGCCAATGTCAGCAGGGCTTAGTGACACCGAATATTTTTCCCTAAAGGGTGAAGGGAAGGGAGTCCGGGAAAGAGGAAGGCTTTGGGTCTTTTTCTAACCTGGCACCTACCCAGAGTGAGGCCTGGTTTATTTCTCTGTAGCTCAGCTTTCAGAGGGATAGTCTCATTAGTTTAACGCTCTTAAGAACATCAGCTGGGAGCTGTCAGTGTCCTGTAACACGATGAAACATTTTTTCCTGGCTGGCTGTTGGAGGAACAAGTCAATTCTCCCTGGTCCAGGCGACATCCTTCGGCTCACAGACCGTCTGGCTCAAGACAGGCTTTTGTGTCTTCCCTCTGCAGCTCCTTTTCTGTTCAGCTCCTCCTTGGCCCGCTCAATGGCTCTTCTCTCTCTTCTCTCTTCTGCTATCTGCCTGCCTGCCTGCATGCTCTCTCAGCCCAGTGAAACCAGCTCCCCGCTCTCTGTCTGCCTGTCTCTTGCTGGGAGGTTTCACACCACGATGGCATCTTGTCTCTGCAGCAGCAAAGCCTCCCTCATTCTCCTGCAGCCTGCCAGTGCTTTCAGTGCTCTTCCCCTCCTAGCTCAGCTGGCAAGCACGTGCCTGCATGCCGCAGCCCTCCCTGCATTGCACACCTTTCTGCACAACACCCTCCACCTCCCTGTCAGGGTGGCTCCTCCTGAGCATCATAACCAAAGTAAAATCCATTAAACTAAAGGTAAAGTATATTTTTCTTCTTGAAGTAGCTGGGTTTTAACTCTTCAAGTACCAGAGACATAGATTGTAAAAAAAAAAAAAATGACAGAATTTCATGATTGGAGGAAGCAGTTTTGCCCCTTCTACCTAGCCATGACTGTCCAGGGCTCATACTCATAAATTTCAGTGTGCAAAGCACGTGTCATCATATGGGTGGCAGGGTGGGTGCTGTGACGCTGCATGTGTAGGTGTAGAGGAACAAGGAGGATTTCTTACCCTCCGTTCCTTCCTAAGAAAGGATGTTTCCCCTACCCATTAGCTCTGCTCTCCTTCCCTTTCCCCTTCCTCCCAGTATGTGAAGTGAAAAAAGAAAAGCATACAAAGTCTGTGGTACCTAAAGGGTTAAAAAACATTGTATTGTATAAGGTCAGTAAGGGTCATTCTTGTGGCTTGGACAGTCAACTTTAAAGCATGTAAAAGATGCAGTGCAGGTGAGTACTGGCTGGTCTCAAGCGGATTCACAAATACAGTCCACCCTGTTGCCGCAGGCTCACACACATGTGTGGATCTGCACACACTGCCCCTCGTCCTGGAGCCCTGGGGAGGGCAGGGAAGGGTTCCCGAAGAGCTGTCTGTGTGGTAAAAACGAGCCAACAGACAGAGCTGATACCTGCCTGGGCTGCAGCTCCCTTCCAGTGAAGGGGTTTGTTGCAGAGGGGGACTCGCAGCCTCCAGTCTGAGCTGCAGTACTGTCCCTCCTGCGCACTGCTCCCACTTTACTAATTCTGTCCCCACGCATGCATGCATGTGTCCAGGGTCACACAGGTTGGTCTGGATTGTGAAGGAAACTCAGTGCCATGAACTCCCCTGATGCGTCTCCAGTATGGGCAGCCAGCACTTGGTGGCTGTTTTCATCCAGGTGCTGTAGTTAATGAGAGTGATGGGGAGGAGGTCCAGGTGGGATCTGGGCCTTCTCCCCCATCCCCCACCCACCACTCTGCCTTCTTCACCTGAAAAAGAGCAAACGACCCCAAAAGGAGGCCTCTCCCTTCTGGGCCTCCCAGTAGATCCCCATGCTGGAGCATACAGGGTGAGTGAGCAAGCGTGGCCATGCGCAGCTGCTGCAGTGCAAACAGTGAACCCAAGTACCAGCTGGAGCTCCAGCTCTGCTTACTGGGACTTTCATAATGAGTTTCAGGATGGAAAGGGTAGGTCAGGTCAGACCCTCTCTGCAGTGGGTTTCTCAGCTGTGGTGGCTTTGTCTCAACTGCTAAGTAGGAAAGGTGGCTTTTAAAGCACCAGCCCCCAATGAGGAATACAAAAGGAGCAAACAGCACTGGATGATTGAGTCTTTCTCCTCCATACCCTTAAAAGGACTGCAGTTGTTTCTGGGGTGTGGGAAAGAGAAGTACAACTCCATTCTAGAGATGCTGGTGCTGCATCCATCAGATCAGAGGGAGCTAAATGGGGAAGGAGAACCATCAGTGGGAATCTGCCACCCTGCTCTCTGCCTCCTGTACAGGTAGCTTACCAAAAGAGAGCAGATTGGAGACCCAGATCGCTGGGATTCTGCTGGCAGGGGGAGTGTAACTCAGCCAGGCAGCCAGCAGTGGGGCCGGGAGGCATCTAAAAGCCAGTCATGTGCAGAAACCCACCAGGAGCTTGGTCTGACCTCGTAGCTCAGTTTCTCTCGTTCTCTCGTAAGAAAGTCTTATAAGTTAGCAGTTGAAGCATGGAAGGTAGGTAAACAGACTGGGAATGTTCTGGAAAGAGTCACTTTTGTACCAGTATTATTTTATTATTATTATTTCCTTTCTGATGTTTTTTTTGTTTGTTTGTATGTTTTAAATTATTGGCTTGATTTATGTTTTATTTTCAAGTTTGTTACTTTGAGTTTTGTTTATTTCACATGTTCTGTGTTGCTTTGCGTGGCTAGCCATTACCAGGGACTGCCACCCAAAATCTGCTGTGATTTCTAAAGGCAAGGGCTTCATTCACTCCACTTAAATGCTGCCAAAGAATAGTAATAAAGCATGAAAGTAGGAGAAGAGCACTCAAAACATCCTACCGGCCAAGGTGCTCAGTGCTGCAGTGGAAGGAACTATCTCTACCATTTTACAAAGCTCTTATTTCTGTTTAGTGGAGGCAAAAGCATGCAGATTTCACAGCACAGAGTGAGAAAAGTGGGACCTGGTTTAGCCGAGTCCTTAAAGCAAGCTGGGCCTAAACATCTGCTGGTGACTCAGGGACAGGATTGAGATGTTTGGAAAAAAGAAAAAAAATACTTTCTTAGTGAAAGAGCTTTCTGTTGATTGAAAAAGAGAAATGAGAAAGAACACAGCGTTTGTGTACTCCCCTGCTGCTCTCGTGTGATGCTCTGGGGCTCATAAGGACGCCCTCATTTCCAGCAGGATCTGCAGAGTATTAAAACCTATTTGTTGCAGATTGTCTGAGTGAGGTGAGAGTTGCAGACTTACCATCATAACTGATCATTCTGCTTACCAGGGCTGATTGATTGCAATTAGTGATTGAAAGAAGTCTGGTCTGAGATAGCCCAGAGTGACCAGGTTAGCACCGGGGTACAGAAATACCAGACTTTCTCTGTCCAGAAGGCTCCAGGCCCATGGCAGCCCCGACAAACCCGTCCTGCTTGCAGTCTGGTCTCTAAGGACATGGCTGTGGCAGCCTGGGCTTGCAGCGTCCCGCAGCGTGCTGAGCAGCTCTTGCTGCCGTCAGATAGGGCAGCTCAGCAAACGCTGCAGTGAGGGACTTTGCTCTCCAAAGCTGTTCTCTTGGGACCTTCCCAAATGTCCTGCAGTAATTTGGACAGTGAGTGAAATGAGAGCCAGGCATGCTGCTGCTTCTGAAAATCCCGCTGGCACCTAAATACCCGGACAGACTCCTTTGCAGGACTTTTTTCTAAGCTCTCCTGTCTGAGCACTTGCCCTCACCCAACACTGCAGGCTCTTTGCTTGGCACCTGACCGTCACCACTCTGTCTTTTCTCCTTCTTCAGTCTGTGCACAACTAATAACTTACATCTGGATGAACGGTCTCTTAAACATACACCTTCTGGCCAAAGATTTGCTTTTCTTAGTTACTTTTCACAGATCCCTGCAAGGAAATTTGAGGTCTCAGAGACCGCAAATTGGCAACAAGGGCTTCGATTGGCAGCCAGGGCAGGATTTGCCAGACCGCTGTAAGGCAGGAGCTGGAAGGAAGGCTCTTGTGTAGGGCGAGGCCCTGCAGGCTTGGTGGCAGACCCAAAGCAGCAGGACCCTCGTGGCCGGCCCGCTTCTGTTTCAGTGCTTTGCTTTATCACATTTCAGTTTTGATGCCCCATTTCACTTCTGTTGGCTTTTTTTTTTTTCTCTTTTCATTAAAAAAAAAAAAAAAAAAGACAACAAGAAAAAGCTCTCTTCTTTTTTAATTTTGTCTTCCTGAACCAAATTTTTGTACGTTTTATTTTAGATTTTTTTGTTGTCATTTTCTTTTTTTTTTCTTTTTTATCTTTCCCATCTTTTGTTTTTTTCCCCCTTCTTCCCTTTCCCTCCTGAATTTTCCCCCCTCGTAGAACCGTCTGCCCCCCCTCAAGACATAAAGTGCGTCAGCACCAGATCCACCGCCATTCTGGTAAGTTGGCGGCCGCCTCCGGCCGAAAGCCAAAATGGCGTCCTGGCCGGCTACAGCGTCTACTATCGAGCGCTGGACTCTGAGGACACGGAGCTTAAGGAGGTGAATGATATCCCCCCAACCACCAGTCAGATCCTGCTGGAGTCCCTGGAGAAGTGGACAGAGTATCGCATCACTGTCGTGGCTCATACGGAGGTGGGGCCGGGCCCGGAGAGCTCGCCGGTTATCGTCCGGACAGATGAAGACGGTAATTGCGCTTCTCTGGTTCTGTCCCGGCTTTCCCACGCGTCAGATCCCTTCTCGTGGCTGATGCGAGAGCAGGGCCTGCGTGGGCCCCGCGCTGCTCCCCCCCCGAGGGCTGGAGGAGCGGAGTGCTGTCCCCCTTTTTGGGGGCTGTCCCCCTTTGCCCCTCTGGGAAGCGGGGCTGTGGGCCCCCACCGTCCGTGCCGTGTGCTCCAAGCGAGCAGTAAGAAACTGACGCCAGAGAAAAGGAGGAGACTTTAAATAGTGAGACTTCCCCACGCATTCCTTGTTACCTGCTCCTCAGGCTTTCTGGAAGGGTCTCTTCATTAAATTTGCAGAAAACTGTTAATGATGGGCAGTTTACATTCCAGTTCAGTGGTCCACTGTGGAGACTTCTGACACAAACACAAAAGGTGACAAGATTTGAGCTTCCCTGTTATTTATACAGCAAAATAAAACTGGGAAAAATGTGAATGTGTGCATGGAGGGAGAGCAGAAAACTCTGACAGTGAGGTAAACCCATCAGTAATAATACCCAGTAAATCGCAATAGTCAGATCTAAACTCAGGTTTTCTTTCTCCATCCCAAAGAAAAAGGACTGGAAAAGATCAAGTAAAGTTTGTCCCCAGTGTTGGTCCTGTTTCCTTTACCATCTGCCCACATCCAAATGGATGGATGTGTTACTTAGAAATTGTGGGCTTTTTGCATATCAAGCTCTTAGACACTGCTCTTTTTTAGTTTTATCTTTTCCAAAAATTGACCCTATGTTCCATCTATGACATCTTTTGTTTCCTGACCCGAGACAACGCAGCTTCTGTCACCACCGACCTGCCTGCCCTGCCCGGGAGGACTGGGAACTCCAAGGGCAAGTCTCCCTCCACAGCCTCTTCACCCTAACATCCCTTGTCACATGGCCAGAGCTTTTCTGGCTCCTTGGATTATTAGCTTTGCCCTCAGAATTTGACCTGGAGCTATATGGCTGAGCAAACTGAGGAAAAAGGAGGAATAGCTGGGCTGAGATGGCGCAGATTAGATCCCCTAGAGTGCTTCCCCATCTCACTGAGTAAAGGCCAAATGCAGGCAGTGGAGTAGCCAGGTTGATGTTAGATCTCCCCCTTCTTTCAGAGCTGTAGATGGAGCACGCCGTAATGGAGGTTACGGGCTCCAGGCAGAAATCCTCGAGTGACTCTTGTTCCTTCCGTCCCTTCCTCGCAGTGCCCAGCGCGCCGCCTCGGAAAGTGGAGGTGGAGGTCCTGAACTCCACTGCAATCCAGGTGTTCTGGCGCTCTCCAGTCCAGAACCGCCAGCATGGCCAGATTCGCGGCTACCAGGTCCACTATGTGCGCATGGAGAATGGAGAGGCCCGGGGGCTGCCCCAGATCAAGGATATCATGCTGGCTGATGCCCAGGTAAAGGCTCACATCCTGCTCCAACCTCTTTTTCTCTTGTGGAAGCTCTGAGGGGATGGGTGCCACCTTGTCTCATTCCAAGCAGGGTATTACTGAAGAAACGTCTCTGTGACAAAGGTAGATGTTATCTTCCTGCAATTCATTTGCGGTCCCAGAAAACAGCTGTTGTGGAAGAGCATGAGCTGCTCTCCCAGCATTGAACTAAATATCGTCCATCCTCCTGTGTCTGCAAAGTTTCTTAAGATAGACAAAGGCCACGGTGGAATCTACTAATTTCTCCCACTCTACTTCTTTCTTCATGCTGGCCTGGTAACTTCTGACCTTGTGTGGCTGCTTGCTCAGGGATTTCTTCCTCATGCTGTGTCTCTGTCTTTCCCTTCTTTCCCCTCTTGTATTCTCATATGCAAAACCTTTCTTGTTCTCTGCTCAGTGGGAAACAGATGACACTGCCGAATATGTAAGTAAAAACAAAACAATCCTCCTGTACTGGTTCTGTCCCTCCCCTTCTCCCACTTCCTGTTGTGGTGTTTTTCTTTTTTTTGTTTGTTTGGTTTTTTTCTTTGTTTTTGCAGTGCCAGTGTGCCTGTTTTAAAGCCTGTTGTTGGTGTTCCCGTGCATTGTGCCCGCCCCGTTTGCTCTGCTCTGCAACCCTGTGTGATTGTGTAGTTTGTCAGCACGCGGTGGTACTGCAGGGTTTTCCCTTCAGCTCTGAAGGAAAGACAAGTCTGCTGCTCCTCCACAGGGAAGCAGGTGGGACACAGGCTGGGAGGACCTTAAACATACGCTAAAGATGAGCTGCTGTGCCACCACCCAGCCTTGTGTCTGAAAAACAAAGTTAGATTGAAAAGCATTGGATATTCAAAGCCCTATAACTTCCAAGTTATCAGCAAATGCTTTGTGCCCTGGAAAGGCCAAAATTCATAGAATACTTGTTTACACAAAGCCCTGAATTGCTGTTGGCTCTTTTGCCTTTCAAGTAGACCATAAAGTCATATGGGCTGTTTGGCATTTGCTGCTTCTGCTGAAGTGCTAAATGGTTTTCAGTGATCTTAACTGCTACAAAGCAGCAGGAAAAAGCATTTCCTTGCAGGAGTGGGGTCCCAGGATAATACACTGCTACAGTGAATATATGTGTATCTCCCAGAGATTGCTGGGCACCCTACAAAAGCAAGGCGCTCATTACACATGGAGAGGCTGTGTTGCTTGCCTAAAATGTTAATAGAACTCAGTGATGTGTGTGAAGGCAGGACGGGTTTTTTGACTCCCAGAAGGCAGACCTGTCTCCCTAGCTAATGGCTTCCAAACTTGATTGAAGTCCTGCTATTTTGAAGTGCTGCTTTTCCACCTCGTGCTCAGCTGTGAGGGCAACACAGATATTTTCAGCACCAGAAATTTTCCGAGTGCTGCCCTATAATTTCATTTTTAAAGCACTGAGGTACAGTAGGGGTGAGGGAGAAGAAGGTCACAAAACATGCACAGAATTCACATCTCCCTTCTTCTCAGAGCCATGGAGAAAACTCTGCTGCAGTGCCCCCATCCTGTTTGGTTTAGCATGGATGTTCTGTTACAGCACAGCCCTTGGAGGAGCTGAGTGCTTTATGGGGAAGGGCTGTTCTTGAGGCCCATCTTCCAACAAAAGCTTTTGGGAATCAGGTGTGGTGAGGCTGATAGTGGAGGGAGGAAGGAGGGCATTGGGGATTTGGTAGAGTTCTTAACCTGCAAGCAAAAAACGTCGTCTTGCACTTTGTGTTAAAGCAATCCTTTTAATATTATGAAGGCATTATAAGAATATCTCTGAGCAGAGAAGGGAGGGGATGAAGGATAAAAACACATAATCTCCTTGAAACCACTGAAACCTCCTCTGAGACAGCATAGCGAAGAGGAATGCTTTGAAGAGCACAGCAGTGTTTTGATGGCTGAAGCAGTTTGTGTTGAGATACTGGTTGTGGGAGAGGTAGATGTGGAAGGGAACAGATTGAATCAGGGCCTGCAGAAACATGCTGTGTTTACAGAGGGGCTGTTTGCAGCTGGGATGTGCATGCTGCTCCCCAGAGGAACGTGGCCCTCATCCTCCTGCAGTTCCTACATCTGCCTAGGTTAACCCTGAGTGCCTGGTGGTTTCAGATTCAGGGAATGTTTCTGCATGTTAGAAAAGACCTGAGATTCCCACAAGCAGGAGAGATCTACCTGTGTGTATGTCCATAAATATTTACACCATTTTCCTTTGGAATCCTGCAAACAGGAGATGGTCATTGCTGGGCTCCAGCCTGAGACTGCATATTCCATTACCGTAGCCGCCTACACCATGAAGGGAGATGGTGCTCGCAGCAAACCAAAAGTGGTCACCACTAAGGGTGCAGGTAAGACTTTTTTTTGATCCATTGCAGTGCCCCAGTTTCACAATGTCCTGGAGCAAGGAAATTTCTTTCATCTCACTCTCCTCACAACAAATGTCATGCTGCCTCTGGAGAAAAAATTATTTCTAGTGAGAAAATCCTTCATTCCTCAGAGGTAGTCCTCAGTAAATGAAAGAATTTTCTCTTCAGTGCTGCAGGAAGTTCCCACATCCAGAAATACAACAGTGGACAAATTCTTTGCTTGTAATCTTGTGCACTGTAAATTTCAGTGCACCAGAATTAAGAGGATCTTTGCCTGAACTGACCTGTGTGGTGACACAGGAGAGACCCTGCAGCTTTGATGGTGGGCACACACACGTACCGTGGGGAACAGGAGACCCAGAGGCCTGCTGTCACGGTGCTTACTTGCAAAGAGCTGAAAAGCAGCAGAGATGCTGCCCAGCTTTCTCTTCTTTTAGCATCGTGCCTGAACATACCTGCCCTCGTTGCCTGTGACTAGTGATCAGTAGGGAGGAAAATAATGACAGTATTGACCTTTTCTTGCAAACAGTTCTGCAACCTGGGCTCGCTCCGCACATACCACCCAGATTCATTCCCCCCTTTGCCCTATACTTCATGGCAAAGTCTGTCAGCTTCAGTGCAGAGGATGCAATGTAAAGCTATGACAGTAGGGCCTGAAAGGAGTGACAAAGGTCACCAGAGTACTCCTTGTTCCTCCACGCGGTTGTGCTGCAGGCAGAAAGCAGAGGCATGCGTTCCACCTGTCTTCTCAGCGTCTGCCTTCCTGTGGTTGGTGCTCTCCCAGACAGAGCTCTGCTATGCAGCATGGGGAAGGTTTTGTGTAATGGAGTAAGACTGTTATGCCTGACCTGGTTGTTGGACTGTGCTTACCTTATGTCACCCCATCTTGCCCTTGCTCGGGCTGTCAGGTAATGGCTTTCTGCCCTTGTCATTTCTTTTCGTTGTCTAGTCTCATCCCTGGCTGCCTGTTCATTTTCTTCTTAGTTGTGGGGCAGTTATTTTCACCCTGCTTCCAGCAGCTTCATAACTGACATCATCTCTTATTTCTGGAAGAGCTCTGCTTTTGCAGTGGTCAAAGGCCTTTGGTCAGTGCAGCATAATTAACCTAGAGACTTCTGCTGAGGCTCTGGGGGCAGCACAGACCTCAGCAGAGGGCACAGGACAGAAGGGGCTCAGGAGCCTGAAATGTGCAAAACTGGAGCAGCAGCTGCCCTCTGTGCTGTTTTTTTCTCGGTCCCAAGCTGATCCCATGCTATATTTCCGTCTTCAGACAAAATGAGAATTCAGCCTTTCTCTCCCTTCTTGCCTCTCCTGCACAGCTAAGAGATGGAGAACAAGCTTGGTTTCCAGGACATGGGAGGAAATAGTAGGGTACATTTGGATGCCAGCATCCAGACTCTTGTCCTCATGCTCTGTAGTATCAGTGTTCTGCCAGAAGCTTTTTCCTTCTCTTGTCTTCTTCCCCCTCCAGTTTTGCTCGTGTGTCTTCTCGCTCTCTGGTTCTCTTCTCTCTTGTCTTTCTTCCTGGGCTCTCTGCCTTCTTCATTTTTCTCTCTGGAGCCTTTTTTCTCCCTCCC
The DNA here is from genome assembly GCF_026119805.1 of Tympanuchus pallidicinctus. NCBI lineage: Eukaryota > Metazoa > Chordata > Aves > Galliformes > Phasianidae > Tympanuchus > Tympanuchus pallidicinctus. The sequence continues at coordinate 1,631,873 of NW_026294756.1, forward strand.
TTCCTCTCCTGTCACTCTCTTGTCAACCTCTCCCATGTCTCCCCATTAGGGTTTGTAGTGCAGGTGATCAGTTGCAGAGGGATGTTTTCTCCAGCACAGCAGCTATTACCCAAAACTCAATTTCCCCCAACTTGAAATAGCTATTAAAAAAAAAACTTCCAAGTGATTCTGTAACATTCTTATCTTCTTTGCAGCTTCTGAGAGATCTTTTTTATCATTCAGGGCTAGGGGCTGAATTTAAATACAGTATTACATCCAATTTTCTCCTTTACTGTCCAAACCAATTGCAAAATAAAACACTTCCCCCTGCTTTCTTCTCACCTTTCTCCAAAACAATATTTGCTGTTCAAATGTAATATTTTCAAGCTCAGATGATTGTAGCAACATTTGTGATAAAAACAGAAGCATAAAAGTAACGGCAGCATTTTCTCTGTAATGTGTTTCTTCGGTATTTCCAACAGAGGGTCTCCCAGCGCTGCTCCCAGGCACCCGGTGGCAGTTCAAAGTGAACGAAGCATTGGTTTCAGAGGCAGCGCCTCATCCCTCTGTTCACATGTCAGTTGTACACTCAACAGAGTGGTTTCTCTGGAATGACTGCCAGCATCCCTGCCACATGCAGCATCCTTCCCTGCCAGCTCCCTACTGCTCGCTTTGTTAGCTGCACTGCAGCTTTCCACCCTGCCAACTCTCAGTCAGACACGTGCTGCCAGAGTGGGCCGGGGTCACTCCTATATTCCATTCTCTCTCTCCTTCCTGCTCAATCAGAAGAAACACCAAGGCATAGAGGAAGGAAATTAGCTCTAATAGTGGAGTGAATGTAAATGATGTGTGAGCTGCTGGAATTAATGCTCTGATCTCTCCAGCTTCAGAAACCTCTGGGCCTACACATGTCATTTAACGGTGGCGATGGGCTTGCTCTGCTGTCAGGCTGAGCCAGGGCTCATTAGTCAGAGGCACTGCTGAGTTTCTGCAGTAGTCCCCAAACGTGGAGAAACTAACTGACAGGGTGAGGAGGGAGCTAGCTGAGAAACACCAACGCTCAGATGTCTTTTCCCTTCACCCAGAGGAGAGAAATTGCAGCATCTCTTCCTGCCCTGCACCTTGCACAGATTTTGGGCTCATATTTTGACTCTCTGTGTGCCTCTCTGTACCCAACTGGTTTGATCAGATGCCTGCCAGACTTTCTTCAGCTGGCCTCGTGCCTGCTGCTCAGGACCTCAGGCTGCCCAGACTTTCCTTCCCCATCCTCCATTACTTCACCCGCAGCTGCTCTGGCCTTCCCAGCCTGAGCCAATCTGTTCCAGTCTCTTTCTGCATGAGTTGTGTTGCTTAATAGAGAGAGAGAGAGAAAGAGAGAGAGAACAGGAGTTTAAGGGATTCCTGCACTCATTTGTCCCTGTGCTGTGATGCAATCTGCTCGGGTGTTGTGGACAAGAGGACTCCTGAGTTTGTTCTTCCCAGCTATGGTAAAGTGGTCCAGTGATAAGAGGGCAGCAGGGCTCACCTTTCCTTCCCAAGGACAAGGAACAAAAATCCAGAAATGTGTAAGAACATCACAGCAGCAGCGCATCACCTCTCCTAAACTTGCTGGAGACCATTCACCTGTAAAGTGGGTGGGTAGCAGCAGCCTGGGGTAGTGAGGTACACAAGGTCAAGGTGAGAACTTGCCATCAATTTGAGGAACCTGTGCTACAGCTCAAGAGTCTCTGCATCACCTCACCAGCCACCCTGTCCCACACATGGCTTAAGCTGTTTCTGTTCTCTCCCAGTCCCAGGCAAGCCCATCCTGTCTGTGCACCAGACAGAGGAGAATACTCTTCTGGTGAAATGGGAGCCTCCATTGGATGCAGAAGGCCAGGTGATGGGCTACCGGCTCCAGTTTGGCCGCAAGGATGTCGACCCGCTGGCTACTTTGGAGTTCTCTGCCCTGGAGGATAAGTACACCGCTCCCAGCATCCACAAAGGCGCCACATACGTTTTCAAGCTGGCCGTGAAAAGCCGGGCTGGCTTTGGGGAGGAAGCTGTGCAGGAACTCACCACCCCTGAAGATATCCCCAAAGGTTACCCCCAAATCCTCGAGGCGAGCAACATCACTTCCATGTCGATCCAGTTCGGCTGGCTCCCCCCCGTGCTGGCCGAGAGGAATGGAGCCATCGTCAAATACACCGTGGCCTACCGGGAAGCCGGTTCTCCCGGCAACCCACTGGAAAAAGACCTGCCCCCCTCCCCAGAGAACTCGTACACCCTCAACGGCCTCAAACCCAACACTGCCTATGATGTTAAAATCCGTGCTCACACCAGTAAAGGCCCCGGGCCGTACAGCCCGACCGTCCAGTATCGAACATTCCAGCTGGATCAAGGTAGGACTTACCGGTTTCTCCTCCCTCTCTCTCCTTGTAACCGGGGCTGGTGCCAGGAGGCAGAGAGCTGGAGAGGTAAAGCTAGGCTCAGCCAGGCTCGCGAGTAAATGCAGAGCACTCTGGTTTCATGCTCTGTCCCTCAGCTCCTCTCTGTCTTGTGCCAGGTAAGTCTCTTTTACCACTTTTTTCTAAGTTAAGTCCGGACACCCTTCTTTCACTGGCACCTGAAGTATGGGGCCAGTCGCTATACAGGTGGGAAGAGCATTTTCTTCAGCTTTTGCAAGCAGCCGAAAGAAAACAAAAATCAGAAAACCTCAAATGTTACCTGGGATGGGTTTCCTCACCTGAGCATGCTCAGAAAGCCAGCACCTTGTTCCTGCAGCAGCCACCTGGTCCCATAGTGTGCCCTGAGCACGGACAGGGTGAGGGGCAGGGCCATGCATCCTCCCTCACCCTCTCCGGGATTAGGCATGAGGTCAGGGAACATTAGGTAGTGAACCTTGGCAAAACTCAAGCAAAGTGTGAAGGAGGGAGCAAGCCGTTCCATTTCTGCTGCAGCAGCCAGAACCTGACTGGCAGACTCTTTTGCCAGTGTCTGACATTGTCTTCCTTCTGTTTCTTGCTCTTCCTTTCCTCTGCTGCCTTTTCTTCTTTGTCCCCTTCTTCCTCACTTTTCTCTCAGCAGTTTTACCCAAAAACTTCAAGGTGAAGATGGTGACGAAGACGTCTGTCCTTTTGAGCTGGGAGTTTCCTGAGAATTACAACTCTCCCACTCCATACAAGGCAAGTAAAAAGCAAGAGTCAGAACTGTGTTCCTTCTCAATTTCCTGCAGTCTTGTCTGTTCATTTGAAGAACAGATCATAAGAGCCAGAAATTCTGGATCTGGTTCTCAGATATGAGCAAATAATGGTTAATCTCCAGATCAAGCAGGTGTGCTGATAATCAGCCTGTGGGGTTGCACTCTTACCTCTGTTACAAAACCTTTGTCTCTAGGCATGTTACCACACTCTTCCCATTTTCAGAGAAGAAGGTCTCTTCGCAGAGAAGTTATAAGGCCTTGTGCTCTGTCTGCCTTGTGCCTAGGGACACTACAGCCCTTGAGACAGACAGCTTCCCACTCAATGGCTGCTGTACCTGTGTTTGCACAGGTTGCTCTGGTTGGAACAGGGCACAGTCAAGCGGCCCATGTTCTCTGCAAACCAAAGGAAAGGAGTCTGGTTGTCTAGGCAATATCAGCCTTGCTCATGGTACATCTTTGCTGCCTCTTCTCCCTGCGCAGATCCAGTACAATGGGCTGAATGTTGATGTGGATGGCCGCACCACCAAGAAACTCATCACCAACCTGAAGCCCCATACATTTTACAACTTCGTTCTCATGAACCGCGGCAACAGCATGGGTGGCCTGCAGCAGAATGTGGCTGCCTGGACCGCTGCTAACATGTTATCTAGGAAGCCAGAGGTGACCCACAAACCTGATGCTGATGGCAACGTGGTGGTGATTCTCCCTGATGTGAAGAGCTCTGTGGCTGTCCAGTAGGTTTCTGGTAAACTGCAGACTTGGTGTATTCAGTTCATGTCGCAGGGAGTCCATAGCACAAACCCACAAGGACTGCAACAGAGGGAGTGTTCCCTGTGTGTTCAAACGTTGCCTTAATCTTTTCTCATGGAGACACTTCCCAGGGCTAATGCAAAGGGAGGCATGTTATGTGGGGCTGTCGCTGAATCCAGAAACAGCAATAAATAAGTTTGATAAATTAAAGATAAGAGGTTTACTGGGTTGAGCCACCAGGAGTGGGCAGACCTGGCTTTCCTCTGTCAGTGTGTGCACTCTCCTGTCACTCCCAGAGTGAGATTCAGGCCTATTTCTTCTGATTATTCCCAACTCTTAGAGCTTACTACATTGTGGTGGTGCCTCTGAGGAAGTCCCGTGGAGGACAGTTCCTGAACCCCTTGGGCAGCCCTGAAGAGATGGACCTGGAGGAGGTGAGTGTGGCAGAGACTGCAGCCAGCCGTAAGGGAAAGAGCAAAGAGTGTAACGGATGTTACGGTGACTGGAGATCCTTGGAAGAGTGGGTTTGGGGTGTGTGACCTGTGTTCCCAGTAGCTAAAATGAGACGAGTTGGAGTGCCATGGTTTGGTGCTCCCCCCTTCCCGTTTCCTGAAGGTGCTGAAGGCATCAGTACTCACAGTGTTCTTTGCTTCCTGCAGCTGGTTCAGGACATTGCCAGGCTCCGACGCCGCAGCCTGCGTCACTCCCGTCAGCTGGACTTCCCCAAGCCCTACATTGCTGCCCGTTTTCGTTCCCTCCCCAACCACTTTGTCCTGGGCGATATGAAACACTACGACAACTTTGAGAACAGAGCCCTGGAGCCGGGGCAGAGATACGTCATCTTCATCCTGGCAGTGCTCCAGGAACCTGAGGCAGTAAGTGCTGCCTTGCTCTCTTTAGATGCTTGTGGCCATGCTGTCCCCATTATCAACCAGAGACAGCAGCAGCTCTTGTGAGCTGCCAGCTCCCCCCCTGGCATTCTCTGTAACTCACTTCCACCAGATGTTAGAGCTTGAGGGTTTTTTTCTTAGCAAAAGCCTTCCAGTCCAGCTGTGGACTATTGGAGCTGTTTGTGCTTGTGTCTGCACCCAGCAAATGTGCTGTTCCTTGGAGACAGGCTGACGACACAAGCATCTTGTGTGCTGCATCTGCATTTTGTCAGTCTGCTTAGGCAGGACTTGCTACACTTGTGGCTCCAGGTATGAGGTCAGAGTGGAGGGTACTGAACTATCAGCAGTACACTTCGGTTCAGGGATCCCTGGGCCAAACCGCTTTACAAAACATAATTTCTTTTAACGATTGCCCCTGTATTCCTTAGAGCAGTGACCCCAGATGTCCTGCTTTGAGACCAGCATGCCACATGTCCTGGTTATTGCTAAGCTCCCCACCAAACAGAGAGGGGAGCATTTTTTTAATGGAAAACTAGATCTGCTCTCTTCATCACTTCATCACCGCAGCCGATTTCAGTGGTGTTGTGTTTGGCTTTACGAAAATAACTGTTTTAATATTTACCTGCCCTCCTCCCTCATGCACAATAGGAAGCAGTTGAATACTTTGTTGTTTTTAAATCCCCCTATGGAATTGTAGCAGGGAGCTATTTGAAATTAAGGGTTTTCAGAGGGATTTTTCAAAATAAATATTTAGTTGTGTGTTCGATATTAAAGGATTAGGCTGACACGCTTGTGAATGCATTTCTCAATCGGATTACTGCAGCTTGTGGTAGTTTCTGCTTTAGAACGAGGTACTGCACGCTCACTCACAACAGCCTGCAATCACACCAGCTGCCTCATATGAAGCAAAATTGTAGTCTTGCTGAGAGCTGATAGAGTTTTTGAAAACCCAGAGCCCAAATCTTCTGTTCTTGTCCTATGCCAGACTTTTCACTCAGACCAAGGCCTGCCAGTTCAACTCTATGCACTTTGGTTTTTGTAGTTTCTGTGTAAGATGGGAGCACATCTTTCTTGGGGTGGGAAGGTTGTAGCAGGCAGTGCTCCTTAGCTAGGACTCTGGTGGGCTTGAACATGCTTCTTATTTTCTCTAGAGCACAGCTCCATGCAGATGAAGCAGAGGTGGCCTTTTAATTCCTTCCCTCTATTTCTGTTATCTCTTCTATAACATTGCACGTTTGCCCGTCATTTTCAGTCCCTGTTCCTTCTCTGAACTCTGTTCCACAATCTTTCATATCTTCCAGACTTTTGCTGCTAGTCCGTTCTCCGACCCTGTCCAGCTGGACAACCCTGACCCACAGCCAATCATTGACGGAGAGGAAGGGCTGATCTGGGTCATTGGGCCCGTCCTGGCCGTGGTGTTCATCATCTGCATTGTCATTGCCATTCTGCTCTACAAAAAGTAAGTTATGCTTCTTGCCCAGATCTGTGACAATTCTGAATGTCTCCAGGAATAACTGGAGACTGGAGTCTAAAGGCAGTTTCCTACTTGGTCCTAAAATTGTTAGTTGGAGAGCAAATCCTCCCACCAGCGCCAGGGAGGATTCTTAAGGCAAAAATGCTGAAATAGTGAACAGCCTCTGGAAGTCTCTTTTCCTTGGATTTTGGAGTAGCTCATCGTGCACAGACAGGAGTAGAAGCCTCTTGAGGACAGGTCACATCATGCAGTAAAAGAGGACAGGAAAGGAAACAGAAGCTGAGCAAAATAAATCAAGAAAAGAGGCAGGATGGCAGCTCTAGCCAGTACAGCTGTGTCCATGGGGACGTTACCCATTATGGAGAGATCTCAATTAACCCTGCTCCACCTTTCATCTGCAGAGGTGCATTTGCTTATGCACATGCGAGTATCTTTTATGTCCCAGACTATGTGAAGCTGCTAGACAGCAAAGTACTGCAGGGAGCAGGGACTGCCTCGTTAGTGTTCATTAGCGCTGGGGAGTGCTGGTCCCACCTTCCACCTGTGTTACCAGGGGTAGAGCTGAGCGAATGTTTCCCAATTCTTCTACAGTTCCTTTCTAATCTGGACATTTGTCTTGTCTTTTCTCCACTCACTGCTTTCGTGGACAGCAAACCAGACAGGTAAGAGCACCAGATTTGCCATTTACTAAGGTTCTTTTTCTGTGGGCTGGCTGTGTGTTAGGCAGTATTTACTGTCTCTGGTGATGGGGCTGTGTTGGTACTGTTTCTACTGCTAGATCTTTCCTAAAGGACACCCACCAAAGACCGTGTTTGAACTGGGGCAGAAAAGGGAAAGAAATGCCAGCTTTCTTCTGCCTATTGGTCCTAAATATAATGGCCTTTCTCAAGCAAAGCAGCAGTGACAGTAAGCAACTCATAAAACCATGGGTTAATGGAGCAGGGAAACATGCATTTGTGTTGTAGTCAGTGGGTTTTCTTTATGTCTGAGTGTCCATATAGGCTTCTCTGAGCCACTGGCATACTAGAAACAGAATCTCACCAGCTGAGCTGTTCTCACCCTCTTGTAAAAGCAGTTCTTGTCCCATCACCCAGGGACTTCTAACAGTTTGCTTACAGCTGCAGAATGAGGCTATTTCAAACCATTTTCAAGGCTGGGAGAGCTTTCATTGAAGTAACGGATGAGTTTAGCCAATGAACTACTTTACAGCAGTTTCAGAACTGCAGCAAAAATAAACTACTCCTAAACTACAAAGTGGTGTAATTCCAAAATGCTGCCCCATTAAGTGCTGGCAGGACTCATGCCACTTCTTCTAGCTATTAATGATGTTAAGAGACAGCTAACAGTGCACTGAGCAAGCTCCTCTCTGCCTAAGCAATTACCATTATTGCTGCGGGCTTATTATGGGAGGCATCTGTGCAACCTGGGCAGGAGAGGTGAGGAGCTTTACAGCCATCTCGTGAGAGGGACTAGGACAATATTTGCAAGCCCTGAGGTGTGGGTACATGTTCTCTGCTCATTCAAGAAGTTCTGCTTCCAGCTGCGTGTCACTGTTCCCTTGCCAGAGGTTATCGACTCTTCAGATCAGCGCTGGGCTTTGCTTCCAAATTCTTTTCAAGGAGAATGAGCCAGGTCAGCAAGGACTTTTAAACTGCCTCAGCTAACCTAGCGTGTTTTAAGCAGAATAGATTTTGAAGCACTTTCATGTGCAGCTCAGCTGGCACGTCAGAGCGGGCTTCAGCTTCTGGCAAGGAGGTGAGACAGATCTCAGCAGGCACAGCTGTGATGGGAGAGGATGTGTCTGTGCTGGTTCTGAACCCAGATTTTTAGGGTTCTGTAGATCAAAAAAAGGTTGAAAACCACTGCCTTGACTTTTCTGTCTGCGAGGCAGTAAGAACTCCTAAACAAGCCAACGGAGAAATAGCAGTACTTTATGTCCAAGGTCATGGTCAGGAGATTCTGTACTTTTCCAAATGATTCTGTTGGCTCTGGTTCTCTCAGGCTGAGAGTGGCTTGGCCAGAATTGGAACGTTTCCACTTGCAGAGCTCTGCAGTGTTGAGTGGAGGTTTGTCTGTGCAGGGGAGCTGTGGTATGGGTTCACAGTACCTCAGCTGCTCCTTGTTGCCTTTTTGTACTTCTGCTGCATGAAGGGGGAACTTCCAGACTTGCATGTAAACTGCTGAGCTGTTGTAAAACCAATCAAATGCTACAATGATAAAATATTCCGAACCTTACCCCTTTTCTGATGCATTCTGTGTAACTTATATCCTTGTTCAGGGCATGGCTGTAGCTGACCCTGATTTCTGGGGGAGGTGAAAAGACCAAGAGGCCTCTAAGCTAAGCTGCTTTGTCTTTTTAATTTATTTTTTTTAAGCAAACGGAAAGATTCAGAGCCGCGGACAAAATGCCTCCTGAACAATGCTGAAATCACCCCTCACCACCCCAAGGACCCTGTGGAAATGAGGCGCATCAACTTCCAGACTCCAGGTAACCAGCTGCAAACTGACTTCTCTCACTGGGAGGGCAGAAGCAGAGCCCTTTCCCCAGCCCCTTCCTGCCATGCTGCAGTGGTGCTGCCTTTGAGACCTAGTGCTAACTTAGCATGCAGCCAGGGAGCCTCAAGACTTGCCTACGCTAAGCAAGACTGATGAAATTAACCTTTTCTGGGAAACCATGAAAGCCTTGCAGACTCCACCTAGCAATCGCGAGGCAGGAAGAAGAGCTTTCATGGCAACCTAGCTAAAGGAATCGGTGCATTCTGGGTGAAGTACACAGCTGCAAGTGTAGCTATGCCAAGCTTGCCTGCCCACCAGCACTGCTATGCAGCCTTGCGCTGGGAAACCCTGGGGTGGCAGAGGTGAAGCATGGCAGGGCCGTGTGCTTCAGCCAGATCTGTAACTGTTCCTTGCTTTGTACACACCAAAAGGGTTCCATTAGGAGCCGGGCCTGCCCCACGGGTTGTGAGGACAGAGAAAGGCAGCTGGTTGCTTCGCGCAGGAGAGGCAACATCTCCTCAGTGTACAGCTGCTAAGCTGGCATGTGACTACGCTATGTCCCATCAGAGAGGCCAGTGCACCCTCCTTTCTGTGCACCCACATCCCCATGCACATGCATGTCTAAGCTGCCTGCATGGCACTTCTGCAATCCACCACTGACACAGGCCAGCACGGGCACATCCTCGTACACACACGTGTGGCGATGCCGAGCAGTGCCTGTGCACTGGTATGGACCTCTGCTTCTGGTGCTTGAGGATTTGGAAAGGGAATTGTGCTTTTGGGGGGGGCTGGCTATTGTTTTCAGTTTGTTTGTATTGTTTTGCTGTTTTGTGCTTGTTAGTAATGTTTCTGCAGCTTTTGTTTCCCCATCCCAGTCCTGTCCTTAGCATTGTCTGAGTTTGCTTAGGGCAAGGCTGACAAGCCAATAGGTATTCAGAAAGCAGGGGTCCTCAGGGAGCTGCAAGGACAGTGCTGGACTGAGGCGTTTGTATTAAAAAGTTAGGAGCAGCATGTCAGTATCTATCCAAGTGTAGGAAAGATTGAATCTCAGCTAGAGGATGGAAGCAGGTTTAATCCAGCATGCAGGGACTGAATGAAGAGCAGTTCAACTGCAGCTGGACCCCTAAATCAGCTCTTACTCAGTGGTGCTCTTGCAGGAGAGTCTGAAGGTATTTGGGATCTGCAGCAGGAGAACTTGGAAAACTTCAGAATCCTGCTGTCCCAGCTGCCCTTTGCATAAACAACAGTAAGTTTGTATAAGCCACTTCTTATGAGAGTCTCCAGCTGCAGCTCAGCAGCAGTTTCTGTTTGTCTGGCCTCTGTGGTTTATGCTGGGTGCAGACAAGAGGTTGGCCTGTGAGTGCTCCAAGTGGTGATTGGAGACTGAGGAAAGAGCTGCGCTCGTAGAAACTGATGCTAGGATAAGTGCAAAGATAGAAGATCCAGCTTAACCTGGATGCTAAGAGGCAAGTGGGAGTGCTGCTTTTTGTGTTTGCCTTACTGAATATTTCTCCCTGTCCTTGCAGGACTGCAGTCAGCTGAGGAAGAGGCGCTTCCTAGCTTCAGTTAATGTGCTCAACAGATGGATGGGTCTTTTGCTAGTTAGATCATGCTTACCTCTGAATTCTTGATCTGAGAGGCTTGTAAAAGGCAGCAGAGACATGCAAGGCTGCTGTTAGGACTCAGCTAGAAGTCCGTAGATCTCAAAAAGGCTGCCAGGTTTTCTCCTATCTAGCCTTAAAAGGATACTGCCAACTTTTCTTTGTAACGCTGTCCAGCTCGAGATAGCTGGCTGATTTCCTCTGCTGCTGTTTGTAAGGCCATGGAATGTTTGAAAGGGTCTGGGAGAGGTAATCACCTGCCTCCCACACTGATAGCCATTGGGCAAAAAGGGAACAGACAGAAATTCTGATCTCAGTGTGCTGGGGATGATGGGCAGATTGTGGTGCGGTTTTCAGGTGGAAGGCTCTGTAGGGGCTGTTGGAATTAAAGCCATCTGAGTGAAGTCTGTTGTGGTTTATAGGTGGCTGTGGGCTCTTCTCCAGCAGGTTTCCATGTTGAGGGGTCTCTATCTTGTCCCCAGAGGGGTAGCAGAGGGGGGATGTGGGGATGGGAGCGGGCACAAGCAGCTCAGACAGAGGACAGAGCAGCACAAATCTTAAAGAGCCTGTCCTTGCCTTATCAGCACAAAAAATAACTTTCTTTTCCTCTTTAGATTTATGTTGTTTTGTTTTGTTTTTTTGCTTTAGCATGAAATTTTTCAGAAAGTGTATATTTTATTTATTTTTATTTTTTTTACTGTTTTCTGCAGATTCTGGTCTGAGCAGCCCTCTCAGTGACCCTGAGTTTGACTTTGAAAGTTAGTTCCTGTGTGTTTTCGTTCCTGTTGGTTTCATTTTTTCCCCATAATTATTTTTTCCTCTTCTATCGCTTTCCTTTCCAGTTCTGTTTCGTTCCTGTTACTTTTTATTTTTGCTGAATTCTCTGTATTCCTGCAGTGTCTGCCCATCTCATCCCTTTTCTGTGCCATCTGTTTGTCTGAACAGCGCTTCCAGTTTTACAGTACCAAATATCAGGCCTTTTGCACAACATGGGCAGTAGCAGCAGCGTAAAGGATAGAGCCCTCAGCAGCAGTATGGGACACTGTCCATCTTCCGTGTCTCTCTGAGGATAAGAATGTGTCTTTCAGGGCTCTCTTTTCTCCCCGTTGTCAATGATGTTCCGTTTCTGAAGCTTGGCTATGTGTCCCTCGTACTTATTCCTGGACAGAAAGTGATATTTTGTGCACCAGCATGTGAGCCCTGTATGTGTGTGTGCCTGTGGTTTTGTGTTCATTGCTTCATAACGTGGGGAAGGAGGAAATGAGATGCAGCTAACGATGCCCTCTCTTTGGGAAGAGCCACGTGGGCATCTTTCTGTGTAGATGGGGAAGGGGCCTTTGCCCATCTGTGGCAGGTGCCTGTTCCTTGGCAGCGACTTGTTCCAGCAGCACAAAGACCAGAGGCTTCTCCAGGGCCCTCCGCAGCCCGTGGGTTCATGCGGTGCCATCCAGCCTCAGTCGCTGTGCGGGAAGAGACGGGCTCTGACCCATGGAACAGATGTTAGGGTGACGTTGCTGGTGAGTTGGCTGGTGCACAGAGAATCAAGTCTTTTGTGATAAGATTAGAGAGATTCAAGTGATTGAAATGTTAGATGAGAGCAGCTCTGAAAGACTTCATCCCCATTAGAAGCAAAGATCCTGGCTTTGCTGAGTGATAGGGGCTTTTTTTTTTTTTTTTTGAGCTGGGCAGGGAAATAATGGATAGATGGGAGGTTTTATCTTGCAAATGTGAAGAATTGCAGATGCTGCTGGTGGTCTGCTGGGACAGTCCTCAGAATAGCTTAATCCAAACACCACTGTGGTTGCTTTTGAATCCTCCCGCCAGTACTGTCTCAGTGCACCTGCCACCTCCTCTCAGCCCCTTCACTGGAACACATGAAGGCTTTGTGTGTTCTTTCAGCCCACACCAGGGCTCCTTCTGCCGCCCCCATTGCCAGGGGTCACTGAGCTGGGAAACCTGGAGCCACATCCTTCTTGACTAAGGGGAGTTGTTAATTAAAGCAGGCAAAGGAGTTTCAGCTGAGACCGGCTGGTACTGCTGGAAAGTGCTGCTCCTGGCTCATTGAATATCAAACTCCACCTCAGCCTTTGTGGGAATTCCAGTGTGCTTGGTGTTCTGGCCAGGGAAGTGCTTATTACTGCAAAGGTTTCCAGTTTTGTTTTATTATTAAGAGCCCCAGAAATCAATCCTACCAGGAGATTCCTGTCCTTAACAGCAGCAAAACCAGATAAGCTCCCACATGCTCTCAGCCAGAGCTGTTGCAGTGGTGGGAGGTGGACACACAGCGGTCCCTGGCAAAGAGACAGAGCTGATTTTCAGGCACTGGGCACACTGACCGTATCTCATGAAGGTTGTTTAAGGAAACTTGTGCAGTGCCTTCGGAGGAGACATGACTTCTCTCTGCACATGGGTGCAGTGGGCCTTTCCCAGGCAGACCCCGTGCTCGGAGGGAATGATGCTTACAGCTCTGTGATTTCAGAGCCAAAGAGCATCTGATGGATTTTTTTCTTGCTTGCATGTTTCTACCAGGCTTTCTGGTTGCTCTTCTTTTTTTTTCCTTTTAATGTTAAGTGTCCGTTTTTTGGAATTTCATCCACACTGCTGTGTTTCTAACCACACCTCAGCAAGCAGCCCCTGGGTTTGTAAGCAGTTGGGTGCTGATGGCTGGACTAGAGACCTGAGACAGCAGCTGAGTTGCCGTGAGTTGTTCTGAGCAGGGCTCGGCTTTGCTGTAATGCTGCAGCTCTGGGTGTGTTTGCTGTCCTCTTCAGCCCTTCCATTCAGATGCAGAAGGACAGGGCAGAATGAGCATGGGTTGGAACTGGATGTTCTACCAGGTCCCTTCCAACCCAGCCATTCTAGGATTCCTCTGAATGGCTCCAGTCTGCACCTGGTGGGGAGCAGGTGGCAGCTCTAGTGGGAAGCAAAGGGGGAATCCTTTGGGTGAAAGGGGCAGGAGGTGCTGGGAGCCCATCCTCTGTGAGGTGGAGGTGTGTTCTGCCTGCTAGCCAGTGGAACAGCATGGAGCCAATCTAGACTTGGGAGTTATTTTCTAGTGGGTTTTTTGATCTGTTCTCCCCACACAGCCCTTCCATTTTTGGGTAAACTTCCTTGTGCCGAAAAGAGACATCTAGATAGCTTAGAAAAGAGCGCTGGAGTGGTGGCTGTGACCCTCACTCTGGCAGACGTGTCCTGCCCCCAGGTCTGGGGGAGGCAGCGTCCTTCCAGGGCTCACTGTAAAACTGAGGATGTCATGCTTGCTTTGCCATCTCTGTGCTGAGATTTTGGAGTATCTGACCATGCTGCTGCCACTGCCGCTGCTTTGTCACACACCCAACACCCACGGGGCTCGAAATTCTCCCTGGCTTCCATCTCTTCTCCACTCCTTCCCACAGGGGCACTGCCCAAGGCCTTTCCGCGTGCTGCTGCCCTCACTGGCTGCATTTGTAGCAGGATCAGCCGGCAGGCAGCACAGGAAGGCTTTGGAAAAACATGATCCAATGCAGATGAGCAAAGCATGGAGAGCTTTTCCACCATGATTCGTAGTATAGTTCTTCAAGATCATGAGATGAGAAGGGTCCCTGCTCCTTCCAGAGCTCCAGCTGCCCTTCTAGGAGCACCATAGGCACAGCTCTGCCTTTGCTGCTCAGCCCCATTCCTGGCTGGTTGCCTTCAGCCTGCTGCAGTGTGGCCCTCAGTGCCAGGAGGTCTTGAGGGACACAAGCTCTGTTCTCTGTCTCGATATGAGCACAGCTGCTGTTGTCAGGGAAGCTGGTGAACTAGGGTTGTGAAGCATTGGTCTCCCCAGTGAATTGTTTCCCATTCCCCAGACTAAGGAGGGTTACAAAGATCTTCTGCCTGTCTGACACAGAAGGTAATGAACTCACAGCAGAGTTTGCTGATGGGGCTTGTACAGCCGACCCTTCAGACGGACCTCTGGAAGGTCTTCTGCAGTGCACGAGAAGGAAGAGGAGCCAGCACTCAGCATTTCCGTAGCTGGCTGCGTTCTTGCGGTAGTGAGGGTTAAGACCACCACATCCATGAGCTCACTGAGAAGCCCACAGAGCCATTGGTGTGCTACAGACAATTCCTGAAAAGCCTCCTTTGCTTCCCCCATCTGCATCCCCTTCCCTGCCCCACATGGTCACAGTTGGCTGGATCTGTGCCCCTTCCCTTCTTTTGTGTTGGAGTTTGTTTACAGTCATGGCGGGTGCTGTACCATTTGCTGCGTAGGTTCCTCTGGCAGCATTTGCTCATTTTAAGTCCACTATTGGAATCACTAACGCACATCTGCTCTTCAGATTTTACTTTTTGTTTTGCTCTGATTTACGCATTTGAAAAAGGGGCCATTGTGAAAACACTCATTTTACTGTTGTTTTTTTAATTATTTCCGTGATTTTTATTTTTTATTGTTTTTACTTCCAAGGACACAATTTCGAGCCCTGAATTCTTCTCTTCTAACCTCCCTACTTTCATTGCAGATCTTACATTGTAATTTATTTTCTTTCCTTGTTTCTTCTTTCTTATAAAATGTGTGACAGTTGTGAATTTTAGTTACTATTAAATGAGATTCTTTTCCTGCTGTCTTGTCTTTTAGGTATGCTCAGCCACCCACCAATCCCTGTTTCCGAGCTGGCTGAACACACAGAGCATCTCAAAGCTAATGATAACCTGAAATTATCCCAAGAGTATGAGGTATGAGCAAAAGTGAGTGCTGTGCATGGGTTTGCAGAGCCAGGAAATCAGGCAATTCAGAGAGGCCATCATTCAAACATACCCAGCTTCACTTTAAGGATCTGGTCACTTGAAATAAAAAAGCTATTTATATTTTTAAAATTAAGCACTTCCTAGTTTCAGTTCCAGATGGTAGAAGACTTCTGATCCACGAGACTTTCCTTTGCGTGGAGGGAAGATCTTGCCATGTTGTGCTTCCCAAAGTTTTAGACAGGTGGGATGGGGTGCTGTCCTTGAGAATGGCTTTGTCACGTTGCTGGATGTGCAGAGGATGAAGCAGAGGGATGAGATACCTGGCTCTAGAAGCTAGGGAGACAGGCAGTGGCTCCTCCACAGCTGACATTGTCAGCAGCCAGTGAAGCCAATGAGCTCTTTTTTCTCCTTGCTAATATTTGGATACTCAAATGGGCTCCTGCAGCTGAGCAGAGCCGTGGCTGCCAGACATGCAGCTCAAGTGGTTGCCAGGGGCATGGACTGAGCTCTGTGCTTCCATCTCCTGGCACTGCTCTGGCTGCATTAGCACTGCTTAATCCCCATGTGAGTGTCCAGTGCTTCTGGGTGAGCACTGTGCAAGCTGCTTTCATTGTAGATCGAACGTGTGACTGGTTCCTGTTGTTGTTAAGAGACAAAATGCCTGGCTATTTTTAGGCTAATAACAAGTCTAGACTGCCTGGTTCTGTGTGCAGGCAGCAAGTGAGGGGATGTGTTCTGAACAAAGTTCCTGCGATGTTTCTCTGGGATGTTTCTGCCCTGTCTGCCTTGCAAACAGCAGTAGAGCAGTAGGGGCGAAGCAGCCCCACAGTCACAGCTCTGCACCCAGGAGGGGCCGTGCAGTGCAGGAGCTCTGCTGGGGTCTTTCACCCCACTGCAGGGGGAGCAGCTCGTTAACGGGCTCCATCCAGACTTCAAAGACTAATTTGCATCCTGCTATATCCCAAGTGCCCTGGCTTTGTTCCAGCACAACCTCCTCTAGTGGTAGAGCCAGAGCTAAACAAACATCACTAATGAAATGAATGTGAGGCGAGATTAGAGGAATAGAAAGCAAACAGACACATTACAAGAGTATAAATACCCATTAGTTGGAAATGCTCAGTGTGAGAAGGGATGCTGTCCTCGAGTGGCTTTGTACCATGCTGTTGCTGTGGCTTCTGGAGCTGAGCTGGGGAGTTGGCACAGTGAAGGCCGAGCTCATTGTGCTCAAAGGGTTGGGAGCAGGATGGTGCAGGTGGTGCACGCAGGGCCTGCGCAGGCAGGGAGAGGGGGAATGAAGAGCTGGGAGCAGAGTTCAACCTGCTCCTGCCAAGCCTCCAGTTGAAGCAAACCCCTAGGGCTCTGCAAAATGATGAAGGAATTAAGCCCTTGTTTTATTTAATTCTCTGGCTGAGGATTTAGAGGTAAACGTAATTAACCTAATTTCCATATCTGGGACAGCTGGACCTTAAAAAAAAAAAAAAAAAAAAAACACACAAAAAAAAACCCACCACCTTAAAACCTGGCATAAATCACCCAGACAGGCAAAGGATTTTTCTCTCCTGCACGTTTCATTGTTTACTCCTTTATCCCCTCTAGGAAACATTATGTTGGTTCAGGCCTGTAGGCCCAGCTCCTACCCATCTGCCTGGGGTGATGCTCCCTCACAGCCCCTTTCCTGGTGCTTTCAGCCCCTGAGGGACGCGCTGAGCCCTCTCGTGGAGTAGCACTCTCACGGAGCAGCTGCTATTCCCTGCTGCCTTTTCCCCAGTGCTTCACATCCTACTTGCATACATGGTTATAAACCTCATCCTTGCTTGCATGTCTTCCTCCCCAGGTATTAAGACAGTGGTATATTTATGCCCCCTTAATGGCTGTTTAGTTTAACCACACACAGATTTAGCTTCTTCATCATTTCATAAATACATCCTGCTGTGATTGTCCCTGTTGTTCTCTCCCAATTGCCCACCGTTTATCAGCAGCAGTAGCTCAGGGCTGTAAGTAATGCAGCGCAGCCACCACTCTGTGAACACAACTATGATTCAGGGCATCTGTTTTGCAACCTGAAATTGTGCCGATGCTTTTGCCACTGCTGCATTGTGCCAGGGTAGGAATTTCCTCTGGTGCTGCTCCGTGTGCTCAGGGCAAAGGGTCATGGCATGGAGTGTGCTGTGCTGGGGCTGTTCCACAGCAAGGCTCTGCTCTAGACGGAAGAAAATGGTGAATGCTGCATTCCTCAGCTAGATCTACAGAGCCACGATCTGTCCTACGTGGAGCAAGGTACTCGGAGCATGATTTGTTCCCTTTCCCCCCTTTCACTCCTGTGTTTTCCTTCCCAATTTCTGCAGTCCATTGACCCTGGCCAGCAGTTCACCTGGGAGCACTCCAACCTGGAAGTGAACAAGCCCAAAAACCGCTACGCCAACGTGATCGCCTACGACCACTCGCGCGTCATCCTGCTGCCCATCGAAGGTAGGGAGCGACCTCTGCTCCTCCGCAGCTCCACCTGGCTGGTGGCTCCGCTCTCTTAGCATCTCCCCCGGAGTTCAGCAGGCAGGAGGCGCGTGTGTTCACCACACATTTGTTACGTTCTGATACTGACATATTCCCTGTAGCTGCAGTCTCTCATTTCAAAGGCTGCTTTATCAAGAAACTGCCTTCACTTTACTTAGAGATCCCTGTGATATGCTTCTGACTAACAGGAAGAATACAGACCACACAGTGCTTTATGGAGAGCAGGGCAGTGGGTGGTGGTGGATGTGGAATGCATCTGTACAGCAGATGAATGGGAAGTAGGCACAGGGCTAATTGCACAGATGTGTGTGTCAGCAGCACAGCAAAGATGCGGCTGCTGAGTTGTAGAAATGTAGAGCTTACGTGTTACACAGCTCCTGCTGCAGTGCCTCAGAGGACTGAAAGTAAGGATGTGGTATTAGCCTGGTCGGCCATCAGTTGTTTCCCATATCTTCTGTGAGTGGTGGTATACTTAGAAAAGTTACATTAAATATCGCTCTTGACCAAATGCACTCTATGATAAGAGGAGATTTCGGTGGAGAGGAGATGGGGTTTCGCAGGGGATCTGCTTTGGTTACTGCTGCTGAGATAATATTCATCTTTCTCAGGGCACGTGTGGCTATGCAGATGGGTGTGCTGTTGTGTGCAGCCACTGCTTTGCCAAGAGCTGAGCATCTGAGCAGAGAAGATGTACAAACAGCCCTGTGGTGAATGGGGGGGGGTTCATTCAGAAGCCCTCCTGGCAAGGGAATTGCCTAGAATAATCTCCCTCTGCCAGAATATCTCAGGGAGACTCAGCTGGTTTTGAGGTTACAAAAGATCATGATTTGCCATCAAATGAACCAGTCTGGATTGTTCTTGTCTGCCGTTACAGATGTTAAACATTTCTCATTGTGGAGCTGGCTGTGTTTTGCTAGCTTGTTTTTTATCTGAGATTAATATTGCATGAGCCAAGGCAAGCCAAGTCTTTAAAACATTGCCCTGTCATTGAAAAGAAGAGCACGAGTGTAGAACTGAAGGACACTGGGATGAGCTCTGCCCTCAAGGGAGCAGAGAGCAGGGATGGCTGCAGGCATCGTGGGGACCAACAGCAGCGTGTGTCCAGTGTGTTAATGTCCAAATACCTGAGAGGTTCTGGCTTGTCTTGGCTGTGTCTTATACTGAGCACTAGAAGATGAAAGGGGTTGGAGGAGTTAGTTGTTGCTTTCCCTTTGTTTTAAATCTGGATTTGTCAGGGCTGCAGATCGTCACCGTCTGCTTGGTCAGGGAGAAGTAGTGGCTTTAATTCAGTGACTTCTCTGTAACTGGACCCTGTCATGCAGCAAAACAGTGCAGAAGCTCATGGCCACCATTTTAAATTACAGAGTGGACCCAAGAGGGCTGGAGAGGAGATTAATTCCAAAAGCTCAGCCTTGATCGTGTTCCTGCTGCTGCTGCACAGCCATCTTCCCCTCTGAAATTTCAGATTGGGAAGTAATGGGGGAGGGGAACCCTCCAGAAATTTAATCAAAAGCCATTTTCACCAGCAGCTGAAATTACTGAGTACCCTTGAGGACTGGCAGGCAATTCAGAGTGGATCATACCTAGCCAATAGAAGAAGCAGCGCCTATTGCTACAGAGGGATGAGGACTAGCAACCCAATTTCATATTGGTACAGCTTCCCACCCTGAGCTCCCCCTCGGGACACGAGTTAAGCATTCTATGCCGAGTTAATCTTAGGTTGGCAGAAACCTGCCAGCCCGGCCAACTGCTCAGCTGTAATTAGGAATGGGCCAATTTTCCAAACAGTCCAAATTGTCCGTGCCAGTCTTGGAGGCTCTCTATAGCTGAACCTGAGTGTGTGCCGGTGTCCATTTTAACTTCAGAGCAGCTTTCTCCTGCCACATCCCAATCACCCTCTTCACTCTGGCACTGCCTTCTGCCACTCATAGCAGAGCCATCAAACAAGGACGCAAGCGGGCAGCTGTAACTCAATAGCCTGTAACTCATGCAAATAGAAAAAATAAAAATGACAGCAAGCAATTTAAAGCAAGTCAAAGCCTGTAATTTCAAAGCCTTTACTGGCTGAATCCAGCCTGGTTTTATTCGTTACTTTATCCAGCTGTAGCTGGAAATAGACTATGGACTGCACAGTGCATCAGCCAGCTGCATTCGCTACCCGGACTCTGGGCATTCTAGAACATGGGCTTCTCTTGTCTTGTTTGAGACCAGTGCAACAAGAGCTGTAAGCCAGTGCTTTTGCTGCTGTTAGTAACACCAATAAGAAGAATATAGTTTTGAAGTTTGATCTTTGGTCTCCTTATCAACTTCTGCTAGAAGTTTTGTCTTCAAGTAATGCAGATCTCCAACTCCAGATGGGAAGAACTTGCAGAGAGGTCCCAGCAGCTATGAAGGCTCTGGTATTTTTCCAGGGGAAGCCCCTCAGACATTATACCTGCGAAGACCACCTTGTGCTTTCAGTCTTGTCCTGCAGAACCCACTGACTCGCTTTTGGTTATTTAATACAGGAATTGTGGGTAGCGATTACATCAATGCCAACTATATTGATGGCTACCGGAAGCAGAATGCCTACATTGCCACCCAGGGGCCTCTGCCAGAGACGTTTGGGGACTTTTGGAGGATGGTGTGGGAGCAGCGTTCAGCTACTATTGTTATGATGACTAAGCTGGAGGAGAAATCACGGGTAAGATGCACGAGAGGGATGACTGGTTATCATAATCCTGGGGGGCTGGACAGTTGGGCTGGAGAAGGGTAGGTCTCCTTGATCTGCAGCCCACATTGATGTTAGTGGGGGATCTCTACCTTCTTTGCCAGCACACTGAAAGTTCAGTGGTTCTCTCCTTAAAAGTAAAAGGAATTTCACCCTGGAAAGCTGCAGCCTTTTCAGCTGCAAAAGAAGGGGAAACTCGGTCCCATCACTTTGTAGGTCTGCCTTGGAGTTAATCTTGTGGCACGTTTCAAATTCACTTCTCTTGTTTAATGAGCCCGAGTAAGTTCACTCCAATCTTCAGGATCATTCCAGTCCATTGTCCACATGACTGATGTGGTGTGTCAGAAGCTTCTGCTTAGTCAGTAGGAGCTTTTCATGCCACGTGTCTCCCTGTTGTGGTACTCTGGAAGGGGATTTTTCTTGAGCCTTCCCTCCTGTCTGACCTTGCCAGCTTCATTGTAATATTACTCACCTTTGGAATGAGTTACTCTGTTCCAGCATTCAGCAGTACTTTCTGTCTTCCAGATAAAGTGTGACCAATACTGGCCAGGTCGAGGTACAGACACCTATGGGATGATTCAAGTGACATTACTCGATACCATTGAATTGGCCACATTCTGCGTTCGAACATTCTCCCTGCATAAGGTGAGCTTTCTCCTGCTCCTGTTTCTTTCCAAGAGGTGGGTACATTCTCCTCCTTACCCAGCATGGGCAAGATACAACATTGTGCTGCTACTGCTCATGACTTTTGGTGGACTTTATCTTTGCAGAACGGCTCCAGTGAGAAGCGGGAGGTCCGCCAGTTCCAGTTCACAGCATGGCCAGACCACGGTGTACCTGAGTACCCCACCCCATTCCTGGCCTTCCTGAGACGAGTGAAAACCTGCAACCCCCCTGATGCTGGTCCAATTGTGGTGCACTGCAGGTACTGATTTCCCACACTTAACTCTTGCTTGAGGCTCTCTGAAAGGGAAGTGAAATTTCAGGATGTTGATTTGTGCCTGGGAGACGTGTATAGTACCCAGCAGGTAAGAGCTGTCCTGTAAAGAGGGCTCCCAGCCAGCATCTGACAACTATACTTGGCCTTTCATGCGGTGAAGAATTTTCACTGTATCACTCAGATCTTGTCAGCAACAGGAGCACCTTGTGCTGAACTGACTGCTTTTGTGTGTAGGGGTTGTTTCTTGTTACAGCAGGGAATGAAGAAGTTCGAGTGCAACCTCAGAAGCTGCTCTGCGTTGCTGAACTGGCAATTGAGAGGCAGAGGTGCCTGAGCTGTCGGAGGGATGGCTGACAGTGATTGAAAGACCTTTTCTTTTTCTTTTTCTTTTTTTTTTCTCAAGTGCTGCAGCCATTCTGGTAATGACAAACTGATGGCCCCCCTGGGCAGGTAGCGTTCCCTAATTCAATTTACAAGCCAAAGAGGAACACTTGCAGTCTCAGCTTAGATAAATCCCTGCATTCCTTGGGAGGTTGCGGAGAAGCCTGCAGGTTACTCAGCACTGAGGAAAGACATCTGAATTGTGCAGACTGTTGGGGAAGCTAATCCTGCCTCTCCTAGAGAACGCTATTTAAACAGTCCTTGTAAGTGGGCAACTTATCACTAACCTTGCAGATGGCAATTATAGTGCACCTCTCAGAAAATGAATAGAGAGCTGTCAGCTCCCAGTGTGCAGGAAGCAGCTCCGACATCGGCTGCTAAATTCTTGCCAAAGCTCCTGTCACCTGCTTGGTTCAGGTTAGGCAGTCTAATTAATGGAGATCAAGGGGGCTTTGTGGAAAAAAGGAGTGCACCGAACAGTAAAAGAAAACCCTTTATTAGCAGTGGAAGTGCGTAGACCCTCAGAGCCCTGCTGATTCACAAATGCCATTACATGCAAGTTCGATGTTACCTCAGTGCACAAAAACATTTAGAAATTGAGGTGACGCATGTTACTCATTACAACATCAGTTGTTTCTCAGCTGCTGAAAGATTTTAGTGCTTAAATGTGCTTTTTAAGCCCTTAGGTTGTGCTAGCCCTTTGTTCAAGCCCCCTTCCTAGCACAGTCATAGTTATGACTGCCAGGAGAGCTCATCATGAAGATGTTACAGATGAAGAGGCATTAGAAGCAGGGCAGGTTGGCATGGAAAGGTAATAAGGTGCAGCTTTACAGCCCCTGTTCAGCTCTGTATTTGCACGGTCTTGGAGGAGCTGTAACTTCAGTATCATTATTACTAGCCTGCACTGTCCCAAATCCTCACAACAGTTTGTTGTTTTTTTAACTGAACACAGTAAATTGGGATGTGTTAGAACCAGCAAGGCCAGTTTGATTAGGCAGGTTCCCTTAACACAAGAGTCCACAGAGAACAGATGGACAAAACATTTAGGTATGTTCTGGTTCCTAAGAATTCCTTTGCCTCAGTTCTTCAATAGCTGCGTTTACAAGGTTTCAGTTCCTTCCCATTCACTGAGTGTGTGCTGTTCACTGTCTGCCTTGTATCCATTTCTACCCCATGATTACTGTGGTTTGTATGAGAGGAAGACTCCTCACTCATGGGTCTCTTTTCGGAATCTCTCTTCAGTGGGAGAATTCTCCATCACTCAGTTTTGTTCCCTTTACTTTCAGTGCGGGGGTTGGACGGACCGGCTGCTTCATTGTGATTGATGCCATGCTAGAGAGGATAAAACACGAGAAGACAGTGGACATTTATGGGCACGTTACCCTCATGCGGTCACAGCGGAACTACATGGTACAGACAGAAGACCAGTACAGCTTTATACACGATGCCTTGCTTGAGGCCGTTGCGTGCGGCAACACAGAAGTCCCAGCTAGGAATCTCTACACATACATCCAGAAGCTGGCGCAGATTGAAGTTGGAGAGCACGTGACAGGCATGGAGCTGGAGTTTAAGGTAAAGGCAGACGCTTGAATGAGGGCAGCAGTGACTGGGGAAAGTTCTACACTCCTCATGGGAGCTCTTGTCCCCTTGGCACTCATGCAGCAGGCAGGGAACTTTTACAAGGTTGACAGAAACTCTTCAGTTCCATGTTAGAGAAGTAATTACGCCTTTGACTTCTGCCTCTGCAATTCCCAGAGAGAATTAGCTGTTGCTGCAGGAGGCTTGTCTTGTCATTTGGAACCTACACTGAATTTACTCCCTCCTTAGACTGGGTTTTTAAATGTTTTGTTGGGAGAAATGTGTTGCATTCCATCCTCCAGAAATGGAGGGCTTGCAAGGTAGAACAGGATGATGGAATGTGGAGGACAAGGTAAACAGGCTGCCGTGCAGCCCAGGCAAATGTGGGGCAGTCAGGAATTGAGTAAATGGTTGTGACTCTGCTTTTGCCTTCAGCGCCTCGCCAACTCCAAAGCCCACACCTCCAGGTTCATCAGTGCCAATCTCCCATGCAACAAATTCAAGAATCGTCTTGTCAACATCATGCCATATGAGACAACGCGGGTCTGCCTTCAGCCCATCCGAGGAGTGGAGGGGTCAGACTACATCAATGCCAGCTTTATCGATGGCTACAGGTAAACAGCACCTTGCTGCCTCCCATCACTATCAGGGTGTGAACTTAGCAGTCTGATTTTTCTGTGTGGTTCTGAGGATGCAGAAGGACTAAGGGATGGACAAGGTCATATCACTGGTGGTCTGTTATTCTGTCATTTATTATTTATTATAAGCCTACAGCTTGCCCTAGCACTTCTGTTTTCCTGTTTTTCAGCCTTTGTATGTGTGCTGCGAAAGTTTTGTTCAAGTCTTGATCCATTACTCAGGTTTGTGCTCTATTTCAGACAACAGAAGGCATACATTGCTACTCAAGGGCCCCTGGCAGAGACCACTGAAGACTTCTGGCGGATGCTATGGGAGAACAACTCCACCATTGTTGTGATGTTGACTAAGCTTCGCGAGATGGGGCGGGTGAGTGTTCTCTAAAGGAGAAAGTAAGAGAAGCGTGCAGCACTAGGGCTAACAGAGATATTTCTTTTCCCCGACAGGAAAAGTGCCATCAGTACTGGCCAGCAGAGCGCTCTGCTCGGTACCAGTACTTTGTAGTAGATCCCATGGCTGAATACAACATGCCTCAGTACATCCTACGAGAATTCAAGGTCACCGATGCCAGGGTAAGTGCTGTACAATGTGCAGTCTGCGCTTGCAAGGGTAACAGTAAGAAAAGGAGTAGGCTGGAGTGGTTCAAACATACGCGGGCGGAGACTGGAGTTAGGGATAGTATGGTTAGGTTGAGGTTGGACTTGAAGATCTTGAAGGTCTTTTCTAACCCGAGCAATTCCGTGATTCTGTATGGCTTACAGAAAGCAAAGCAGTTTGCTTTGGCCCCTACAAGACTGAGGTGTAAATGCTTCTGGGCTTATCATCAGTGGAGGAGAGATAAGTTGTGATGAGAAACACA
This sequence comes from Tympanuchus pallidicinctus, assembly GCF_026119805.1. Lineage (NCBI taxonomy): Eukaryota > Metazoa > Chordata > Aves > Galliformes > Phasianidae > Tympanuchus > Tympanuchus pallidicinctus. The sequence continues at coordinate 1,656,566 of NW_026294756.1, forward strand.
ACACCCAACCACAGATAAATTGTACTTAAAAAACTGAATGTAGTTTTCTGACCTCTGCTCACTAATCACAGTAGTCAGTCACTGTCAGAAATACATCAGGTTTGTGTTTTCGCTTTCAGCTTATTTGAAACAAAAGCAGAAAATACTGTCTCCTCAAACAGCTAATAACAACACAGCTTGCGAAGGATATTCTCTGTCCTACAGAAAATGTATGCTTCTCTCCTGGTTTCAAGAGGAGCTACCATTACAACATTCAGAGGGCACATTCACTCAATTTTATATTCAATGTCATATTTCTCTTCCGAGGGAACATTTCAGAGCCTTCTGAGACTTGTTTAGCAAACGTAACCCTCGCTCTCAAAGCAGCTTCCTCTGCTATTGAGGTTGTCAGAATTGTAGAACCTGATAATTCTATTTGCAAGGTTGAGAAGGAGGATGCTTTGTCAGTCATGGCAGAACAAGATTTATCTTCCTGTCAGCTGTAATTCTGACACTATGGCAACTCTTCCTGAAGATTGATAGAGAGGCCATCACCTCACCTTGAATGTTCCTTTGCTGAAGACTCCATCTGTGCAGTCTTTGCAGTGGTTGGAGCTTTCAGGACACCTGCCAGGAGTATAGATCTGCACTGACAAGCGAACTCCAAAAATGTCAAGTGCAAGATGAGCAGCTTCATCATTATATATTAATTTCAACACTAAGTTGGTTTGACTTTTTGTGTCCCCTAATGAACTACCAGCAAAACATGTAAGACGCATGGGGGGAAGGTTGCCTTTTGTATTTCGTAACACAAATACAGCATGTTTTACTTGCTGTTGTTTTTTTCCCCAGGACGGTCAGTCAAGAACTGTTCGTCAGTTCCAGTTCACTGACTGGCCAGAACAAGGAGTGCCAAAATCAGGGGAAGGTTTTATTGATTTCATTGGACAGGTACACAAGACCAAGGAACAGTTTGGCCAGGATGGCCCCATCTCTGTACACTGCAGGTAGGCATGTATGAATAGAAACATGTAATTAATCTGAGGATGCAAAAGAGCAGAAGGAACTAAAATGCTGCAGATTTCTCCCTCCTTTCCCACTCCATCTTTGCAGGCAGATTTTTGGGGTGGTGAAGGATTTCACTTTTGCCAACCCTTCAGAGCTGGGCAGCGCTCACAAGGGTTTTCTAACCAGATGAGAGGTATGAAATGCTGATGCTCTGCAGGACAGGGGAATCAGTATTTCATTGCAGAAAAATTTTAAGTATTTTATTTCCAGTATTAGCCCATATCTAACAATGCTAGTCTGGCTTACTGATAGCAAGAATTACAATTTCTTCCCCACGGGCAAAAGAAAATTATTTAATACCAAAAGCATAATGTTACATATTAATAATATATATTTATATAATTAATAATATATTAATATAAATATATTAATAATATATTTATATAATTAATTATAATTTTCATACTGAATGCTGTTTACAGCTACCCAAAGCTGATGCTCTTGTTTTATTTCTGTCACTCTCTCAAACACTTCGATGCTGTCCTCTTGGAGGACTGACTGAGCTTTCCACTTCTAATATGTTTGTGTTCATAAGACACAGCCTTACCACCCTTATATACCCTATCATAACCTCAGCATTCGCAATCCTGCCCAAACAGGGGCTTGAAACCAGGTGGTCTTTAAGGTTCCTTCCAACCCAAGCCATTCAGTGACACAGGAACATGTCAATATGTTGCACCGTGACTGTAACATATCGTTTTGTTTTTTTCCTCTCAGTGCTGGGGTGGGCAGGACTGGAGTGTTCATCACACTCAGTATCGTCCTGGAAAGAATGCGTTATGAGGGTGTTGTAGATATTTTCCAGACAGTGAAGATGCTGCGAACACAACGACCTGCTATGGTGCAAACAGAGGTAAGGTGGAAACCCTTCCTCTGTCTCAGCTTAGCGGACCTTTGCAGAGCAATCCCTCAGCTGAGGGGAGGAGGCTTTTTGTCTTTCTAATCACATGCAAACATTTAACTGAAGAGCCCTAACTAAGCAAGCCCAGGCTGTACTCCTGGCTTTACTTATACTGTTTAAAAAAAATCGAATTAAAAAAAAAAAACAACAATAGGCTTTATTTTATAAAATTTCCTGAAGATTTCATCCCAGTCTGCCAGCTTTGATTCTCATCTCATCCTACCTCTGAATTAAGGGACGCTCACCTGCCCCTAATCACAGCCCACTTTGGCTGCAGGGACAGGACGGCTGGTGACAGGAGGGCTGCTATGTGTAAGATGCACAAGCAATAAAGGGATTTCCCTTCACTGTAGTTCAGAGAATAAACACATCTGTGTGTGGTTGCTGCCCAGGTATATGCCAGCTGCTAAGCAGGGTGGGTATCCTGAATTCTTGTAACCTCTGAAGCTGAAGCACTGCTGCTATTTTTCATTTGTAGGATGAATACCAGTTCTGTTACCAGGCAGCTTTGGAATATCTGGGAAGTTTCGATCACTATGCAACATAAAAAGCCATCTGTTGTGCAGACTCTGTCAACCACTTAAGTCCTGGAAGGCCTCTTTTGACCCAGGAGGAGCGCTTGAACTTACAAACTGAATCAGAAGAAGTACCTTTTCATCCAGACAATGCGTTGGGGAGCAGGGGGAAGGATTGAAAGGAACACCCCTTCAGGAACTCCATGTTGTAGCCTGGACCGTGAAGAGGCAGCTCAGGAGGTTGCTGATGGACTACTTTAAGTGGTGAACTGCTCTTGTTACCTCAAGTGGTGTTCGCTGTGGAGGATGTATGGACATCATCAAAGAGATCCAAAAGCTAAAACACACCTTGCAAAACGTTACCGCTGGAGAAGGGAAGGAAACCGACTTCGGTTACATCATTAGAGTTCAGTTTATTTACTAATATAGTTGGCAGTCTTTAAAGGAAGTCACTTGCAGAATTGAAGGTGTTCTGTAAATGTTCAGGAACTATATCTCAACACTTAGGCAAATGTAGGGTCAGGAGTTCTTTCAGCTGGAGTCTTAATAACCTCAGTATCAACAGTGGGAGGATTCTGGGCTTACAGGCACCTTGCAAACAGCATTCACTGTGTGCCCCTGCCACGCGAGAGGTTTTATAGCTCACACTTTGAACACTTACTTAGAACATTCCTCATTTCTTCTAATTCCAAAATTTATTTTTAGGATATTTAAAATTAGAGAGAAAGAGAGAGAGGAAAACCCAGACCTGGCCGTCGCACGGCCCCGTCCCCTTGCCACAGGCATACAGGCAGAGGTGGCAGCTCTGCTGGGCTGCATTCGCTTCCCTTTTCAGCACATCCAGCTCCAGGGAGGCACTGAGCAGGCAGTGGTGGGACACCCGAGGCAGAAAGGCAGCCCCTTTCCCATTCTCTTTGCACATGCACACAACCCCACTTCTGCTGCAAGCAGCTGTGCCTCCCCACCAGTTCCTGCCACAGAAGGCCAAAAGCATCTCTCTGAAAGGAGCCAGAGAAGCACCCTTAGGACACTTAGCTCATATAGCCAACTGCTTCTTGCTGCCAAACCTTCACCTGCGGATGCAGTGGCTCTCCGGGAGCAACGCAGAGATTGCCTCAGGACTGCCTCCGTACCACTTCACACCAAGCCCATGGGCACAGCAACGAACCAGCCCTAGCTGTAGAAATAACTGGGAAAGATCAAGTAAGATGCATTCAATGGCATAACTGTGAGTGGCTTTCTTTAAAGTATCGATGTAACTGTAACAAGTGACATTACCTTTTTTTTAAATAGTGTATTTTTTCCTTTTTTTTTTTTTTTAAAGACAAAGAATATCAGTCAATGAATTTAAAAGAAAAAAATTGCTTATTTGTTCATATTATGTTCAAAGACAGTCTATTTTTTCACTGTAGAAATGTTACGTGTAATGGCTGTGATATATAAAAATGCAGTGCAAATTGCTACTTCTACATATTGCTTTTCTACCATTTAAAAGGTTTAACTTGCTCATGTAAGAACAAAATGTCCTTTCTGGATTATTTTGTTTGTTTTGTTTAAAATCTCAGACATATCACGTGTCTTCAGAAGTGTGTGAGATCAGCAGGCAGGCCCAGACCTGGTGGCAGTGCCAACCTCCTCCCCCTCAGCTGTGGCCGTGCTGCTCCTTCCTACCAGGGCCAGGGGTGAACTGGGAGATTAAAAAAAAAGCCGGTGTCTTAGGACTGAAGACAAAAATACAGCAGCTTCAGAGGCGCAGCACTCATGGGCAAGCACACAGCTTTCAAACATCAGCAGTGTAACGGAGGTAAGAGCCTAACTGTCCATGCACTGGTGTGAAGATACGATACATCTAACAGGGGTACAAGGAATTCCCTTGCAGAAGTGCACAGAGGACAGCATGTTGGAAAAGATGCACTGCCCAGGACACTGCTTGCCTGTGGCTTTTTTTTCCTAGAAGGGGTAATTATTGCCATCCAGTGCTACCCAGAAAACCCCACAACAGTCCATTTCCTGCCTTTAACTGAAGAAAAAAAAAAAAAACCAACAAGAAGCTTCTTCAAGATTTTACTTCTTATTTGTGTAAAAGTTGCCCAAATTTCTAAGTATGTTGCAGCAAAATCTTACTGGAAGAGTTGGGGTGGGGTGGGGGAAGGTTTTTTTTTTTCTTTGTATGAGAGCAAAGTGCTGTTGCTTTCACACTGTTATTTCAAACTGAAACATGAAGTGGTTTTCATACCACAGTGTATGTAGATATATTGACTTTGTATTAAAGGAAGATTGTCTGAAATGCTGACTGCACCTGTTTGTTATTAGGAGCAGGCAATGAATGAAGCAGTTGCTCTGTGTAATGCAGCAGCTGCAAAATCCTTCTTTGTTGGCATATGCAAACAGGTACCAGGTTGCTCTTCTTCTGCTGTCCTTGAGTTCTTTCTAAAAACAGACCACTGTTACAAGTCAAACGTGCTGTTGCAAAGAAACAACCTCATTTGGTAAGCATTTAGCAAAATAGCTGCAGTGACACAGGCGTATGCGTACCATTAGTTTGGGTATCATCATAGAGCGGTTTGGAGGGGAAGGGACCTTTAGGATGCCCACTTCCAGCCCCTGCTGTGGGCAGGGACACCTCCCACCAGACCAGGATGGTATTTTTCAGGGAAGAATCACACTCACTTTCTCAAAGCTGAAGGTCACAGTGGAAGCATGGATGAGACAGGTGGAGGTTTCCCTCATTACTGCCCTTTCTTTGAGCTGTGCCACTACCCCCCATGTTGAGTTGCAAACCCCTCACTGAACAGAACTAAATGCCACATGGAGCGTAGGGAATGAGCGACAAAGAATTGGAACAGCAGCTGAGAACTAAGTAAGTAAATCTCCTCCCTCCCCCAAAATGAAAAAAATAAATACAGTAGGAGGGCAGATAGAGAAGCAAATCCAATGTAAAATCTCAGAATGAGACTTGCAAGAGTCAGGCTCACAGAAGCTGCAGCAGTCCAGTAACGCTGACTGCAGCAGGGGTGACAGCCCACAGTCCTTCAGCAGCTCCTCTTCTGGCAGATCAAGACACGAGCGTTATTTCACTAGAAAGAAGAAAAGAATTCCATTAAGGTCTTTGCCTTCTGATTTCCATTACATGAGGCCTTGCAAAACTTAAAATGCAGCAGAGAAACTCATGGTGTGATTAAGCATAAATCATCACAGGTTGCAGGACACCACAGCACAGCTCCACAGCACCCAGCCATGCTGTGAGGAGCACATGGAGTGGGGCCTCTTGTCCTCACAGGGCTCTCTGCATTCAGGCAGTGCCAGTCTGAGACCTGGCATGCAGTCAGTTGGCTTAATTAAAGCCTACGTGACAGCACACGAACGCCCGTTTTCAGCCAGGCAGTTCCTTGTTTCTTATTGATTCTCAGATCCTTTTTTAAAAGTCTCCCTCTTCCTTTACTTTAACATAAGAGCTGACACGTGGCTTTGACAGCACGTTTATTAGTTGTGCTGGTACATGCTGGAAGAAATAAATCATCGGAGGTTGTATTTTTACAGAAAAGGACTGTCAGCAAGGCTCTAAGTCTGCACTGTTACTGCTGCAAAGGGCATCCTTTCCCACCCCCACCCCCCCCCCAAAGTTCTCATTTGCTCCTCACCAGGCAATACCACCTCATGTATCGCATCAAGCTTCATCTGCATGGGCCTGGCTGGCAGATCACCACAGGACTGATTTGCAAAAGCCCCTCTGCCTCTGCACAACCCTAAACCAAGAGCCCCCTTGGTCTCCTGCAGCACAACAAAGACTTTAAAGTAGATGTAACCATAATTTACATTCCAGAGGAAAACGAAAAGCCTTTCTTGGTTTACAGAATTACCCAAGAGGCAAACCAGTTCCCAGGCCAGGAGAAATTCTTCATTTTGCAATACACTTTAATTATACCAAGAGAAGCAGTAACAGAATGAGAAATCAATTCCTTCTCCTAAATAAGATGGTTGCAAATTTCAAGTCGGTAACTGAGCAGATGTAGAATTGAAATGGAAAAAGTAAATACCCAAGCAGGCGCTGTGAAAATTGTCTTATCATCTCAACTAGCTCATCCACTGGGAAAGGGATATGGGGAGAGTTCCCGAATCTCCTGATAAGGAAACCAGAACAAATTCAATCACTTTTATTTCAGTGACACAGCCAGCATCCAAACAGACACGCGCTGCCCCTCCCTGCCTCCACAGCTGCACAGAACTCTCTCATAAAGCAGAGCAGCCCCTCAGCCTGCAGAGTCCATTGCTCTCCAGTGAAGAGGCAGCTCTGTGCAAATCCACCACCTGTAGGACCTGCAGCCATCCTGCTGCCACCAGCATGCCATCAGCACAAACCTGGCACCCTGACCTCAGGGGACTCCAAAGGCCGTCACTGAGATGTGAAGGTTCTGAGCATGGAACATGCTCCCCGAGGCAGTGGGCACAGGGACGTTGCTCTCAGACATAGGGTTTGGGTGGTGCTGTGTGGAGGCAGAGGTTGGATTCGAAGACCCTTGTGGGTCCTTCCCAACTCTGTGATCCCTCAGAGCAGGAGGCGTCCTCAATGTTCCCCAGGGTGGGCAGAGGGGATGGCACCGGGCTGTGCTCAGTAGCAACAAGTCCTTCTTCAAAAGACTGATTGCACAGCCAGGTGCACCAGACTGGCCACACGTACTTGAAACAAGGCACCTGCTTTGAACCTCCCCCACACACACAGCTGTGTCTGATGTTTGCACTCTCATTCACTGTTTGCAGCAAAAGCAGATAATTAAATTGTTTCAAAACCAGGAAGATAGCTGAAGTTTGAACAAGAGTGAAGCATTTCCATTTAACAACAGTGCTCCTTCTACAGCCATTTAATGTATTCATCCCAGTCCATGTTTAATTTGCCTATTTTTCTATTCTGTCTACTGATCTGCCCATCCACCTCTACACTAGAGCCGTAACTCTGGATCCCTTTGCAATTTGTACAAAGATCAAACCCTAGTGTTGCTATCTCATCACGCCTTTATCTCTTAAAAGTCAGACACATATGATTCCCTTCCAGTCATTAAAGAGACAGATTCCTGATTAACAGAGCTGGGCGCTCCATCCATCTGTGTGCACACACAGTGATGCAGACACACAAGCACACATGTACTTGCAGATGGCAATCCTAGATTAATAGGTTACACAAGGATTTTATCCCAGGCTTACTGAGGATAATAAACCCTCTAAAAAAAATGTACACAAATGATTAGAAAAATGTCTTCAAACACACAGCATTCTGTCTGAGCTGCATGTAAGGTGTTGCTCAGGAAATTGCTGAACATTACTGACTCAGACCATTTCTGCCAGACCCTCCTCTCATCTCTTTCTGACTGGAAAAACCAAGGACACCCCAGCAGAACCACCATTGGCTCTGTGCTGAGGTTCTACATTTCCAGGGTTCACCACTTCCAAAGTGGGGGGGTGGGCAGAGGGGAGCTGTGAGAAGTTCTCTGAGGATTTCCTCAATCAGACTCAGAATGCTGTCAGTGAACTCCTGGTTTGGATTCAGCTGCTTCTCCCTCACAGCAGCACCAGACCCAGCCTAGAACCACATCCTCCATTTTCCTTGGCCAAACCCATAATACAACGATGAGGGACAGACAAAGCAACCCAGTGGAAATGTGGATTTTGTTTTTAATTCAGATCCTTACAGCAACCTAATTCATTTCTGCCAATCTACAAAGGGAGCTTTCTGAACAAAACTTGACTATGGTTTTCAAACTCCATTTACAATGGTACAATTATACCAACGTGCCTCAGCAAAGCCAGGTTCTCAAAACACCCCTGTGCTTCTGCATCAGAGAATCATTACAGTTAGAAAAGACCTCTAACATTATCAAGCCTCTGTCTGGAGTGTGATTCATGGTGTTAGGCAATCGATGAGAAATTCCTTGTACCAGAGAAAGACCTCTAGCAGAGTTCCACTCTCCATGTTTCCACACAGAAAGCAGAGCACCTGCCCCAAGCCCTGCACTGACACTCAAGCAAAGTTTTGGTGGCAGCCATACAAAGCAGGGTCTGAATATAGACTTGTTTCAGTTGCAAGGGACCCATAAAGGCCATCTGGTCCAACTCCCTGCAATGAACAGGGGCACGCACAGCTCCATCAGGTCCTCGGGGTCCTGCCCAGCCTGACCCGGGGCAGGAGACTCACATCTCTGGACAACTTGTACCAATGTTTCATCACCCTTAGTCCTCATATCCATCCTAAATCTCCTCTCTTAGTTTGAAACCATTTCCCCTTGCCTTATCCCAACAGACCTTGCTGAAGAGTCCGTTCCTTTCTTTCTTACAGCCCCCCAGGTCTAACATTTTAATCTTTTTTTTTCCAGCTAATAAGGATAGTTTAGCATTACTTTTAGGGAACAGCAAAGGTCTACAGGTCTCATTCATCTCCCTGGATGTTTGTTGCACAGGTGAAGCCTCTCATGCAGAAGCACACTGAGCACTTGCTTTGTTTCCTCAGAAGACCAGGCAGAAACAAACCAACTATGGGTCTCAGCAGCATTGCAGACTGGTGTCACTCCATAGTGTTGCCTGCAAACACTAACACTTCTCAGGATGCAATGGGAAATGTTTTTGTGTTGACCTCAGGTGTCTGACCCACCTCCTGCTGTCACCCCACTGCATCCCACAATCTCCAGGGCTGTGTTTTACGATCTGCCTCTTGGCTGCCTGACAATTACCTAGGACTCTTTTTAGGTTGAATCCTAAAATGATTTCAAAATGAATTACAATACCACCAGGAAAAGCAGATTCAAAATGCTGCATCATTTTTTATCTAAACAATGTTTAAGTTTTAAAAGGGGGGAAGAAACCTAATTACAGCTCTGTGTGGAAGATCATAAATCACATAATTACAATGGGAACCTCTGAATCTTTCCAACAGACTAAAAGCAGTCTATGGAGTTCTTATCTCATTACAGTTTAATTAAGAACTATGTTTGAGCATCTTCTTTTTAATTATCACGAAGACCAGATGACTTCTAATTTTTTTTCTTTTTTTTTTTTTCTTTTCCCCACCCAAAATGAGGGAGAGTGCAGACCAAAACAGGCTCTAATGAATTTACAATTTGCTCTTTGGGGAATTTTAATAAAATTACTCCACATAGAAGATTAACACTGATGCAGGAAACTTCCAATGAGAACATTTGGTTCTTTTCAATTAGCATCACGTAACTGCCAGGAGTCGGGAAGGGGATGCTGAAGCAGCACCTTTTGGAATGAGGGCAGGGCGTACAATCAATGAACGTACAGCTGTTACAGCTATGAGGGATATCAGAGAGCTTGGCTACGCAGTTATTACACCAAAGCTGAAAAGATAGGACGCTTACCCGTATCCTGGGCTAGCTTGTGAAACTCCAGCAGAGCACATCTCCAGAAGAGACCCTTCCCCCCCGGCAGTCAGCTCTTAAATGGGTCTGGGGAGCTGCAGCCAGGCTCCACCCTTCCGGCAGCACAGTGAATTGCCTTCACCTGTGCTCCCAGGCCAACTCAGGGCTCAGGTGGTCAATCAGAGGTTCAGGCCGTGGTTCAGCAGTTCCATACAGCAGGGTGTTGTTGGAGCTGCAAAAGGCTCTAAAACCCGAAGTCCTGGAGCAGCCCTGCAATGCTCCTCTTCCCTCCTCACAGCTGGGGAAGAATTTCCCATCAAGCAGTACTGCATGCTGCGCTCAGCACTGCTGGCTGCCATCACCCACAGTGTGGAGCTGGAAAGAGCACACACGTGTTTCTTTAAGCCCAGCACACAGCAAACACCTTTTAATTCAATTGGTTGAGTCGACACTGAGAGATTATTAGTTTTCAGTAAGATTTCATTCAATTAATTAGCTTGAAAATATCAGCACAGCCAGGCAAGCAAAGAAAAACAGAGATAAATCCCTGCCTTAGCACTGCTTCATCTTTTAAAGGCAATTAACTCTTAGTTATTAGCTTTTAATTAGGGAATAATAATGACACCATTAATACAGTTTATTATACTTGTCAGCGGACAGCTGTTCCAAACAGATTTTATTATCAGATCTTGGCGGCTTTTGTCTGCTCCACTCCCTCTCTTACGGGAGAAGGCAGCAGCTCCCCACGTCCCCTGTAGCCTCAGGAGAGTCCTGCAGGACTGTGGGTGTTCATGGCTTTCACTATTACTGTGGGTTTTCTAACCCTTCTAAAATGATTTCTCTCTCAGAGAATCTCAGTGCAAGCAGGACGCAGCCGCGATGGTAACTCACGTGCTTTTCTATCTATGTTTCCTTGGGGGAGATGCTGGATCTGGACCAAAGCTGGTTTCACAACTCAGCTCCTAACATCTGAGACAGCATCCAACTCACAGAATATTTAAGATGCCAAAAAAATTCACTGTTTTGTTTTGTCTTCGTCTGAGCTTAACCATCACTCTGGAAGCACCAAGTGCATTCAGAACACAGTAGATATGATTTGGAAGCAAATAATCATGTTAAATAAAGCAAGCATTCCACATAAGTTTACCCATTCTTAATCTCATTCCACCCCATTGCCAAGTGCACATCTCTGCAAGGAGGCAGCTGCAAAGAGTAGAAGAAACGCCATGTAATACCTTTCTTTCCTGCCCCAAATTTATCCTGAAACTTCAAGTCCTTCTCTAAGAACTCCACCGCACTAACACCAGCAAACTGCCTCAAGTTTTCATGGATGCTTTATTATTTCTTTGTCTTTTGCATTGCCTAAAATAAAATATACAGGAGGCTCCTAATTATGCGCTTTGTCATACACACAGGAAAGCAGATGTTCACATTATTTTCACCCGTCATACTTTTCCACTGTGTCCTAGCATCTCCCTGGCAGAGACTGCAAACTACTCCCAGGGCACACGCCTTTCGTAGCTGTGTTTTATTGTTCCCATATCAGAGAGCCTCTAAGCCAATCTCGCATGCAGGATGCTGCTGTAACACAAAAATGTAATGCCATACATTTCCCTGATTTACTCTGGAGTTAATAAATCACAAAAACACTACCAGGTAAAATACTGTGTTGGATTCCAACACCTTGGTTTACATTTTTTTCCTTGCTCTGGATCAGAGGAAGCCCTAAGGGAAATCGCCAGGAGCTTGGAGACCCAACAAAGTGCCTCCCAGCATCAAAAGCTGCTGATGGCAGGCATCCTTCTCCCCACTCAACACACTGCAGTCAAGTCCCATGGAAAGAAATTAACCCAGTGTAGGAAGAAAGCAGCTGGGAGAACCTATTTGCAATTTTCTACAGGAAAGCAGAGAGCTGTTAAATTGAAAGCAATGCTGTTAAAATGAAGAAACTTTCCCTACTGAGAACTGACATTAAAAAATGAATGGCAGAAGGGAAGGATGATAACCACTACCATACAGATCTAGAAACCGAGACTCAGACGAGTGAAGAGCCATGAGGCAGCAGCAGGACCACCACCACTGCTGGGAAACTCCAGCAGGATACAGCATCTCCCAGCAGGCAGCCCTGCTGCCACAGAGCTCTCTATGCATCCAAGGAGCTCATTCCATGTTCACTGCTCCCTGCACTGGCAGCCTTCAGGTGCCAGGTGCTGTGCTGTAGGCTTTTTGCACACTTGTAGCTGCACAAACCTTAGAGCTACGCTGTGCGCTCTCACTGGTGACTAAGGCTGAATATTTTAGGAGAAATGGCTTTAGAGAACTTGGTGCAACTATAAAGCTTTCTCAGCTGAGGGGATTTTTATGCTCAACTGTATCCAGGCAAAAACTGGAAGAGGAGAACAGCAAACAAACTGAATGTCATTCAGGTTTCTCTTCTACATAAACCTGATACCCATGATCACACAAGACAATTCCATACTACTCTTCTGAGGTAGCAATAAGGAGCTCAAAGGAGAGGTTTATAAGGAAAGTGTCTTCTCAGCCATAATTAGTGCTCTGGCAGCATTAGCACTACTGACAATTTGCCATTAGCTCTGGTACTGTTGTTTGGGATCACATACCTGTGCTCAAGGGAAGAGTCTCCGCCAAAGTCCACAGAGGAGGACACATCCCACTGTTTCTCAGTGAATACTTCAATGCAAACAAACCAGCCACAGCCAAAGACGTTCCTCTGAGGCAGGATCAGGACTTTGTGGAAGTTCTCAGAATCATAAATCCATATGGGTCAGGATTGGACCTCTGGACTCAGTCCAACCACCTCCCCCACGAAGCAGCTCCCTACAGCAGCTGCACAGAAGAGCACCCAGGGGGACCAGAACATCTCCAGGGAAGGAGACCCCAGCTCTCCGTGCCGCGCTCACAGCACAGAAGTTCTTCCTCATGTCCCTATGGAACTCCCCGGGCTCCAGTCTGTGCGCGGCGCTCCTCGTCCTGGCGCTGAGCACCACAGAGCAGAGCCCGGCCCCATCCTCCTGACCCCCGCCCTCCACATATTGATCAGCGCTGATCAGATCCCTCCCAGCCTTCCCTTCCCCACGTGAACAGCCCCAGGGCTCTCAGGCTGTCCCCATCAGGAGGTGCTCCAGGCCCCCACCATCTCTGCAGCCATTCCCTGTCTGCCTGGAACTGGGCAGCCTAGCTCTGAGCAGAGCAAAGGGAAGGAGGACCTCCCTTGCCTGCTGGCTCTGCTCTGTGCGATGCAGAACCATCGACCTCCAAGGCCTCACCTGTGCAATGGAGAGAAGGGTTAACGCCGAACACTCCTCAATGCACATGGGATACAGGGAGCAGCCTTCACTCCTCAGACCCACGGCCATCTGGGCCAGAAACTCAGCTCTGGTTTTACCACTGCTCTTTAGCAGAGTCATCAGCTCTGAAAGGCACGAATTTTCTCACCACAGTGGACCTGTCACAGGGACAATTATATTTAACAGCAGTTGTTCAGCCTTGCCTTTCAGAGGCGCTGATTATGGCAGTAAATAGAAGCACATTGGGGGGGGTGAGGGGATGCTGACAGGCTGCAGTTGTGCTGCACTGGGGCTGCAGGAGCCCAGGCATACTGTGGTCTCAACTAAAGGAACCCAAGGGGACGTTCCCTCTCATTGAGCTTTTGGCAAGGAGCAGAAGGGTTAAAAATGCTCCTCAGACCAAGGCCAGAGGCAGCAGACAGAACACATGGAAATAGCATAAGAATAAAAGCAGTGTGTCAGAGGCATGGTTTTTTTTTTTTCCAGTCAACTGCCTGCTGAGAGTGAAATATTGCCATGGTTCTGTCAGTGCTATAAGCAGATGTGAAGTTTGGTCTTTGTGCTCAGAGAATAGATCTTTTAAAAGTGTAAAAAGAGCATACAAAATCAAGACAGGCTCCTCCGAGTGCAAGGGAAGACTGGCATTGGGGTTCCCTTCCCAGCATCACACAAGTATTGGGAACACATATGGCAATTTAAAAAAAAAAAAAAAAAAAGAAAAGAAAGGAGCTTAAATTTAGCCACTGCAGCAGGTCAGTGTGACACTGCTCATTGCAGAGCACTGTGAAGACCATGTTAGGTCATCTGGAGGTACTTACAGGAAGGGCCAGAGGGTACATTTGTACTGTGAGGCACTTGGGGCATGAACAGACAGAAAAAAAAAATGAGGATATCTCTCGTAACTAAGGAAAATCGCAGAGAAATTGATTTGGACAAAACAGACCCTGTTCCTGATTTTTCAGAATGTTACAGAAATGAGATTAATAACAGCAGTTCATAAGCAGCCAATTTTCTACACTCATAAGGAGTCAAAAAAAATCTTGCGATGAATCGTTTCTGTAAAACAGAACCATCTCTGAGCAGGGGGATCTCACAGAAACAGCTGTTCTCGAGCAGATTTCTCACTACCCACTGACAAAAAGCTCACACTGATCACCCAATGCAGGGCACACAGCTGCAGGACTGCAGCACTAATTCCATATTATAGCAGAATCCCAGATTAATCAGATGCACCACTTCCTCAGATATTCTCCTGTGGCTCCAAGCTATTAAGATAACAAAAAGAAAAAAAACCTCTCAGCTCTAAGTGGAGACACAAGGAAATCAGACTGGCACAACAGCCTTTTTCCTCCACCCCGCTGCTTCTCCATGTAGAAAATTGTCCACTGCCCTTCTGTACCTACAATCAAGTTAGATTTGATCTTTCTAGTCAGGCAAATGAATCTCTGCTATTCTAAATGGCAGCAGCATCTTGGCTTGCATCATGGGTTACTGACCATTCAATCCTAATCAAAGAAAATTTGCTGTGTTTTCAGGAGATGGCTCCATTAAATGAAGCAGATGAGCAGTGGGTCTGTCCATTTATTTATTTTTAAACCATGATCTGGGGCACAGGGGAGGGTATCACTCCTCTTTCAGAGACAGTTTGACTACGAGCTCATTTGCTGGAGGATATTAGCAGCTGGCATCTGAAATGGCACGACTAGGAAATAGAGGTAAGCCAAAGTCAACTGTGCTGAAACACAGCCAAATTCTTATTTATATCACAGGAAAAGTGGCTAAGCTGTGGTTACTAAATAATTCCAAACAATATTTGCAGAGTGACCTTTACGTTTCTCCTCTTGGAAACAAAACATTTAATTGTTTTGCTCTTCTACTGCAGAATAAATAACTCCCAATAATTTCCTATTGGTGTGCATATAAACCAAGTTGTTATCTTTTTTTACTGTCAAAGCTGCCAAATAATTCCAGCTCAACATCTTCAACTCATTTCAGTCTTGGCCCTCTGCCAAAGGTTTTTTTTTTTGGTTTTGGCTTTTTTTTTGGTGTGTGTGTGTGTATGCCAGCACTGTTTTCAATAGGAAGAGAATCCAGAGAGATGACCTGAACGTGGGGATAGAATTCAGGTATCCGCAAGAACACATTTTGAGCATTTCTGCTAGTGTCTCAAGAAGCTTGTTCAATCTTTTCTCACATGAACTTCTTGTTGGCAACATAGGCACTAATGCCCAAAGGAGCACCAGCAGGTATCTCCTCTAGTAGGCACTTTGAAGCAGAAGTGATTTAAACTTCACAGAGTTAAACTCAGGTACAGGGTTTTTTTTGTTAATCTGTGATAAGATCAAGGGACACACTATCCTTCTAACCCAGGAAACATTAAGCTAATGGAAAAGGACATAACGGGTCACAGGTGTTACTGGTCCCATAGCTCTGCACATGCCCCACAGAGAGACAGACACAAAGGCAAGCTGCCTGGGAAGCGACAGTTGCCAGGTTGCATGCAGTTTCTCCTCAAAGCATAATCATGTCCCAAGAAAACTTCATCTGCTACAAACCTGCACTTTCCAACTCCCTCCGACCGCAGTTTGGTCTGAAAGACATCTTCTGACAATACAATTGTTCAAATTATTTTAAAAACAGCGTTAGAAGCTCATTAGAGCACCTTAGCTAGATAAGATGTAGGGAAAAGAAGCTCAAATGAGACAAGTAACAAGAATTTTTCTCCTGCAGTACAACAAAAGGATCTGCAAGAAAGTCTTCACTTTTGCTTTGAAAAAAACTCAAGCCAGAGAAAAGACATTAGCAATGTGCTGATCTGTCATCTCCCTCCTTTCAGCCCTCAGTTGGAAGATGCCTGCTACCACATAAGTTCTGTTAGTTTAATTCAAACCGTTTTTAAACTAAAATAGCATTCCCAGATTCAAAGCTCCTGATTACCTTACATTAAAACTACTCAAATAAAGCACACTGACCAAAACAAGGGAAATAAGGGCATTCTTCCAGAAGAAAATTGCACCTGTTTAATGAGCAGTTTTATTAAACTGGTGCAATTTGTTCAAGCTGAAGGAGAACTACTGATGAAGAACTAATATGAACAGCGAGGGAAGAGAAACAGAGAAAAATCCCTGCAGACTAACCTTAAGAAATAGAAGTTCCACTGAACTGGCCAAAGCACAGATGTCTGTAGCATGCGACAATGTTTTTCCATCATCTGCTCTTTTCCTAAAATAAATGGTCACAAAAGCCAAGCAGAAAAGAAAGTAGTGAGTACACCAAAGAGGGAATGCCTGCAAGCCCCAGTATCCACACATGGACTAACAGCAAGGCCAGGAATGGGAAAGCCATACTGGAGATTGGGAATAACATGTCTGCAAGAATTGCTTCAACAGAACTAAAAGAAATACTCTAGACTGTACAATGAGACAGCAAAGGACGAAGTGGTAAAGATGGTGTAGTGCAACTGCTAAGTCATGGCTTGAAACAGTGATGGAGCACCTGGTGGGAAGGCAAGGCCAACCCAGGGGAGCTCAGGTGCATGCAGTGACCCTGAGTGACTGGAAGGGATGGAGCCAGGATTCACCCCTTCCTAGACCTCAATCAAGGGTTGGCAGTAGAGGCAAGTGGATCTCTCTGGGGGTCCTTGCATACCTGAGGCCTTCCGAAGGTAAGCAGCTTCTTTCCCTTATTTCTGTGCCCACTGCTGTTGCATTTGAGTGAATCCTCATTTGCTGCAGCCTGGGATCTTGCTGCTCTGCTGTTATTGTTGTGCTTTCCATCATGTTACAGATGGAATCCTTCAGTTTTGGAAGTCAGGGCTGTCCCCTCAGTCTCAGCAGCAGCCAGAAGATAACAGTCTCAGCACAATCAACTTTGCTGTTTCTACAGTCTTCTAATCTTCTCCTTTACCAAGAAAGAAAAAAAATATATATTTTTTCTTACCAAGCTAATCATCTTTCATCCTCCAGACAAGAAGTAAACGAATGGCTTCTCCACCCACTTTTCCAGTCTCCAGCCATATGACAAAAGTCCCTGCCGGCCTCAGAGCAGGAAGCAGTAGTGTGTTGATCCCAGCCTTTTTATTGCTGCCAGCAATTATCACAAAATTACTTTACTGTGCACATGACAGTTGGTGATACTGACCTGGAGTTTTATCAGCT
This sequence comes from Tympanuchus pallidicinctus, assembly GCF_026119805.1. Taxonomy (NCBI): domain Eukaryota; kingdom Metazoa; phylum Chordata; class Aves; order Galliformes; family Phasianidae; genus Tympanuchus; species Tympanuchus pallidicinctus. The sequence continues at coordinate 1,673,861 of NW_026294756.1, forward strand.
CCTATGCTACATATCTCAGAACACATTTATTGTGAGGAAACACTGCTGTTAGGCAGCCCAAAAGAAGCTGGACTTGCTCAAAGCAGTAAGAAAAAGTTGCGGTCTTTTGTGTGCGACAAAGCATCACATACCAGCATCTTGTCCCACCTTGACAACCCAGGTCTGCTAACAGCTGAGTCCTCGGAAATGGTTCTGCAGGGCAGAATCACAGGCAAGCAGGAGGGAACTGTGCAGCACCCAGTAACGTAGAACATCCTGTGCAGGGGCAGGACGAGAGGACAGCAGCACCTCCCAGGGATGGAGTTGGCACAGATGGAACAACTGGAAAAGCAAAAGGGGGACTGAAACTTGCCTTGGTAAGAGAGGTAGCTCAGCTGTTTAAGATACATACAAACTCCCTTTCTCCACGGATAGGAAAGTTGCAGAGTTTAGAAGAAAAGGCCAATGAGTTGAGCTCATTTACAGTCTTTCCACCTAGCCCCAAACAGTATTTAATAATAGACAGAGGAAAGTATAGGAAGCAGTGCTCTGCACTACTGCAGTTGTCGCACTCACATCATCTTCCTGAAGACTCTCTGAGCATAGCACAGCTGCTTAAAACCCCACATCATCTATAGTTTAGTACAGTAGTATGAGCTAGTAACAGAAACCTATATTGACTTCAGGGATGTTTGCACAGAAGTGTCTATTCTACTCTGTGAGGCTGTGATATAAGTTCTGAACATTGTCTTCTGATGTCTGATCCAGGTAGTCACTTGGAAGTACTGAAGACATGTTTAAAATTGTATTTGTTCTTATTACATCACTATAGAAGACCTTAAACTCAACAGGTAAACTTTGCGCAGACGTAAATTATAATGGACTTGTATCAGCAGCCTCTGCCCACTCGTGACTGCTCTGATTTTTCTCAAGAAAAAAACTATTAACTCATGAAGGATTAAACACTGGAGATTCTTTTTCTTTCATGTAATCTGCAGCATCTGCAACAGTTTGAGAGGAATTTGGAGAAAAGTATTAGGGTTCAGAAAGGAAAATAATTTCTTCAAAGGAAGGATCATATTTTAAGTGGTTCAATGTCAGCATGACTTCTAAGGGCTAAAGGGAAGGCTACTGGAATGCTATGAGAAACACTCCCAAAGCGAAGTAGCAAACTGGTGACATATAAGATAAAGGATATTAGGATAACTTTTGGCTATTTCGCAACCACTGTCCTTATGACACATCAATCTAGAGCAAATCCTGGACCTTGAATGAAAAATACATTGCAAGCTTGGTTCCTAATTTTGGGAAGAGGTGCAAACCTGTTTTTCTGCCTGATTAACAGAGCAGAAGTGGAAAAAAAGAAGAAAAAAAAAAAAAAAAAACAACCAAGTTCCTGCTTAACAGTCTTAGCATGTCTGGGCTCAGGTACCCAATCAGATGCAGAGCTTTCTTACCCTGCAGTACAAGCTACTTTAAACTTAGAAATGAAGAGACTTCAACCCTCCAACAATTGTAATTCTGAAGTGCTCAACAGCCTTTAATTCATTATGAACCTAGAGGCAGAGGGTTAAAAAAAAAAAAAAAAGAAAAGAAAAATACATCACATCCTTAATCTAGAAAAAAGTCAGCATTTTTATAGCACATCAGTAGACACAAATATATTTCACTGAAGGAAGGAGAGGGTAGGACTGTGCGTTTTCTATTTCCTTGTCAATAGTTTGATGCACACAGGCCATCAACACAGTCATTATAGATAATCTGCACAAGTCATTCCTAAACCAAAAAGAGATTTAAAAATGAACAAAAAGGAAGAACCCCTGCAACGAGGAAGGGCATTCCACAGATCCAGGTTCACGTTTAAACATAACTCATCATCTGAGAATGGGGTGAGGAAACACAATTTGTTTTGTACAGTATAAATAGTATTTAAAAGAGTACTACATATGAACACAGTTTAATGATGCTATTTCAGTCAGGACTTTACATGCAGAGGAAATTCCCTGTCACTCACAACCACTCATCTCATCTCATCCCACCCTTTCCCTCCCCCTCCTAAAAAAACTCCTCTGCTGTTCAAATTCTCTCAGCTGCTTTAAATATTTCTCCAAGGCCTGGCAACATTCCTTTTCTTTTATACAAGCAAGCTTTCTATTAAACAATGCTCTAACTGACAGGAGACAGCTACGTAGGAGTAACAACTGAGGCTTTTAAGAATCCTGCCAATGTTGAAAACTTCTATTAGTCTCTGTTTGATTCCCAGACTTCCATTGAAAACACCGAAACCTCAAAAATAAAAAACCCTATTTCAAACTTCTTACAAATACGCACGTGTGCACGCAAAGAAAGTAACCCACAGCAGAGGCAGTAAGAAATAAAGGGAACTGCAATTCTCTCAAGAGAGAACAAAAAGCCAAAAAGAAAACCAAAAAAAAATTACTGTCTCCACTCTTCAGTAGAGCAGTTTAATACCTATCAAGTCTTGTAAGATGCTCAGCTACTATCTGCTAGTCCACAAATCCTTCCCACTTATTCCCTCAAAGATCCAACTATAGCACTGCTTAAAAACCATTCCACAGAACAACGACCACCTTGCAAAGGGGCTTAAAAGAACAAAAAAAGAAAAAGAATATTGGAATAGTCTCTTTCTGTCCAAGTGATTTCAGGAAATTAAGTGGAAAAGGCTGCCATGCAGCATTCAGGACAGCTTCTGCCAGGCCAGGACATCCAGGTGAGCAGCGATGCACCCCTGCCCCCCTCACCCAGATATTCTGGAAGCCACATCCCCTTCCCCGCTTTGCACCAGGGCTGCATTCATCCTTCCTTCTGATAGAGCTCCTCCAAAGAAAGTGGAGGACTTTCCAGTGACTCCAGCAGGGTTTTGGTTCAGGCTCTTACAAAACACTGTTCCATAACAGCTCTTCGATTGGAGGTGATTTCCAAGTGTCCAAGTGGGAGCTGCCTACTCAATATCTGAGGATTTGTTTTTGCCTTTAATGCGCATTCAATTCTCGGTGAACTGAGTCCAATTAAATGAAGGGCTTGCATTCCTCTTCCCAGGAGTATCTTAAAGGCTCAGTCTTCACTTAAGTAAAGGATGTCACAACAATCAAAGACATTTGGGGAATTTCTTCTTTAATAGGATAAAAGAAAAACATACAAACACCTCCCGGGCTTCTGTCATGGAATGATTCTCACAACTGTAAGGAGCACAACTCAGAAAAATAAAAATGGAGTCAAAGAAAAGAAAAAAGGTTCCTATGGGAGACATGCCTACCAGAGAGCTAGAACAATCCCTTTGTGCTCTAGTCTGCAGCGGGGAAGGGGATGGCTCTTAGAGGAACTAACACAAGAAGCAGCAACAGAACACTTGCCAAAACCGAGTGGCATATTATAACTGAAAGCCATGCTCTTTGTTGGTTTTGTTTTATGTTTTGTATTTTTTTTTTTTTGTCTTTTTGTTTTGTTTTGTTTTTTTTGTTTTGTTTTGTTTTAAACTAGAAAGCAACTTAGATGGCAAGGATGGGAAAGGAAGATGACAAGAATGACCAGAACCTGGTCATTGCTTCACTACGTCCCTTCCTGTTGACGTGGCAGAAATGCTCACATCTATCACTTCTTCAAGAGAATTAACAGTAAGAAACATCCCAGCTATGAAACATTTCTTTCCCCATCTTCCCCAGATTACAAATGAGATAGTATTTCTTTACAAAAAGGAACCCAGAACTTTCCAGGACATCTGTTCTTGCTTTCTCTCTCCCCAGTGTAATATTAGTCACATTTCATTGAGGGATGAGAGAGGGGAGGATTTTATTTCTGTTTTAAAGCCATAATCTAGAAAAAATGTTTTGTGGAAACTTTTGTTTTCCTATTTTCGTTTGCTTTTTTTTTTTTTTTTTAATAGTGCTTATTTATAGAAAACTTCACAAAGTTGACTTCTATGTACAGAAAACACAATTCCAAAGGCTGCTTCAGTAGTCAATGTAATAGCACCTTTAAAGACAAAAGAGTTTGACGTATTTTAAAAAGTCACTTAGTCAAATCTTAACTCTTTCCAAGCCTTATAAAAAGGAGCTAATCACAAAGCTCCATCAGTACAAATGCTGGAAAGTCTCCAGGTGAAATGCTGTCTGAAGGTTTCTCAGGCTCCCAGTTCTGTTGGTCTGGCAAAGTAGAGGTAGCGTGCAGCCAGACAGGATTTTCTTGCAGTCCAAACCAGAAGATGATGAAAGGAGTTCACAGCAGGGTATTGCACAACGCTGGTCTTATATTCCGGAGTTTCCTGGTTATTTTTCTACAGGCTTGAAAAGGGTTAACTTCATATTTAATTAATCCTGGTTAAAACATGTTGCTCTGAGTGCCAGGTTGGTACTGTGTCTGCAACAGGCTCTCCATAAAGGCCAAGTAATCTGGGTTTTGTCCGTACTCTTCAGGATTCCTTGCATTCCCCAGCCGGGGACGCTTGGCTGCTCTCATTTCATCTCCCAAAAATACATCTTCCTGAGGGGCCCCAGTGCTGAGGGACTGCAGGAGACATGAGAGTACAGTATTAGAAGCACAGGAGGAAAACACAGGTAGACATGCACAAACTGTTGAATGCGCCCGCTTAACCAGGCAGCAGGCATAACATGGCAGCAAAGAGTGATACAATGAATTTCTGAAGAAAAACCGAATTCCAAAACACACAAAGCTGAAAGAAAAACTGCTGGGCTTCTGAAGCCAAACTGGAAGGAGAAGCACTTGAGTTGCCTTCCTTCTTTATCAGAGTATCTTTTACTTCGATTCCTGCCTTGACAGTTTGCTGTTCGCTCTTATTCTCCTCTGTCTCTTCACATTGTTCACTCCTAGAATGCACACAGGAAACGGGCTTCCCTGATGTCTGTTAAAGAAAGGAAAGACCCAAAGAAAGCCCTTGGGGCTAAGATGACTGTATGATTGCTTCTGTTCATCCTCCTCTTATGCTCTCAAAAGAGATGTGTTTCTCCTATTGCTTTGTTCCTCTGTTCTGCTGTTCTCTATAAAAGCACCACGAGCATTGCTTCTGAGGAGTTTCATCTAAAGTCTTTGGGAGCAGAACGCGTAGGAGAAGAATCTGAGCTTTCAGCCAGGCTTGAAACATTTTGTTCACTTTAGAGCCTACATTCCTCTCCCTGGGACTGATATAAAGCCCAATAGTCTCCACTGCAGAGAATATGCTGTTTCCCAAATCCTGTATCCTGAAAAACAATTCTAGGATGCGTCTTTGTCACCAAAAATCTTCTGAGGGTAACAAGGTAAATTATTACTTAACTGTAAAATTTATGCCATGAGGCCTCTTGTGGAGATGAAGTGCCTCTAAGAAGATGGAGAAGCCCTACAGATGCTTCAGACAGCGTTCTACAAATGTTACTTGGATAAAACCCTTCTGAGAGTAAGCAAAGTTTTCCTCCAAACTTGAGGAAAACATGATAAAATGTGAGTTTTTTCCACATAAACAACTGTTACTAGATATTTTTGGACAGTGAGTTTGTGCTTCTGCTAGTGGTTCAGAGAATCACTGGTTCAACTTGGTATAGTGGTTCGTGTGTTCTTAAGCAATGGTTGGACCATCATTTTGTTTGTTAAGAGACTGAAGGCCACAAACATATCACAGATTAACTCTGTAGATCTGTCCCTGCCATGCAGTAGCTAGTATGACAGACATTTAGAATGAAGAGGAAAGCTATATCTTCATTGGCATCGAATCTGGTCTCAGTGTTTGTTTGAATAATGGTCGAAGGATGAGATCTGAAAACATCCAGCAATAAACCCTAAATTTTCTAGGCCGAATATTTCAGTTGCATGCATTTAAAGGCAGGGTGATCTTTTAGACAAGAGCTCTGTAATGATCATGTTTTAACTCTCCTGTTTGGTAAGAAATGGCTTTGCTCCAATGTCATTAAGTCAATTCCCCAGAAAGTACTTAGCTGTAGGCCAATCCATCTAATTCAAGCTGAAAGGCAGCACTGAGATAAAGCGGCAGTCCATATAACTAAATTCATGACGTAAAATAGTAGGAAATAATCTTTTAACCAGAGAATACAAGAATCAAGTCTGAACATATAAGGAAATAAAAACATACACATGCTCTCAAGCATTTACACACCAAAGATCTCAGTGACTCTACACATTTTTTGAGTGACTGGGAATTTTACAGCCACAGAAAATGCGTTCACCTAATGTCTAAACAATATGTTAAGAAAAAGTGAGCAAATACTTCAAGCCACAGCCACTTCATTGTTTCTTTTACTTCAATACCCACCAAGCGAGACTTCACTCTCTTTGGAAGCTCCTCCTCCAAGGTATAAATATCACCACGCTTTACCATTAGTTGGGAGCCATCTTCAAACTCAACCTGCACAGTAGAAAGAAAATGAAATAAGAACGTTTGGCTTCTAGATTCACAATACATGATCAGTTCACTCCCAGATAATGCCAAGCATGGTCCCTTTGTGGGAAGTATCAGCAAGCCAGCTCCATGGATGATTCACTGTTCTTGGCTCTGCATCTCTCTAGCTTTGCTGTAGAATGAGCTTTAATAAGTCTGAACCCAGGATCCAGGTTTTAGTGCTGCTCAGGCATCCGTTTTATCTGGCCCAAGCAGTTTCATTCAGTGCTCCTGCAGATTAGAATGGTTGTGCTACAGCATGCCTGCTATCCCCTCCCAGTCCGAGGGCTAGAAATTTCCACTGATTTTTTTAAAAATTCAAATCCTGAAAAAAGAACAGCTTTTCACTTATAATAAAAAGCAGCCCTGTATTCAGACCAATACGGTAATAAGAATTTCTTTCATCTTAAACAAAGCATTTTTACACGTCATAAGGAAACAATGGCAGCTACTCAAATACATTTCCATTAAGCAGAAATAATCAGTCAGGTACAAGAAGTGGTGGTAAGTCCTCATGTTAAATCTTATGCACTAAGCACTGATTGTGTCATGAATTTTGAATCAGTTGTTACAGCAACGTTTATTCATGGAAACATGCATAAAAAATTGTTAAAATTATTAGAAGTTTTTAAGAGATGCTCACTTTCTTTGCTTAGGGCTTATACTTCTCTACATAATGCAGAAAGACACACAGCAGTTAATGTGGGACATCAGGTTCAGACTGGGCATGTTCAGCAAGAAGTGAGCACCTGCACTCCGAGCTCCTCCTGCGCTGTCCAGATCTTACAACTGATTAGCTACCCTAGATCTGTGATGCCTTCTGAGGTGCCTTAGCTGAGCAATGCACCCCAACAGTAATAACTAAGCAGGTAGGAGAACAATCTTTGAAAGATGAGCTCTGCCGAGCTGGTTTAAGATGCTACCGCTCGCATTTACTCTCAGGTTTTACAGATCACTAGGGAACAAGTGAACTAGCTACAAGCAGACTCCTGTTTGCCATTTCCACTGCACGTGCTCAACTTCAGCAGCAAGGGAGGACTGGCAGCACAGGGCAATGACATCTTCAGCTATCACACAATGGCTGCATTTTGTTTATTACAGTTCCAAACTACTGATATGGCTCAAGATGCTCTTAAGAATACACATTAGAGTATGTTAAAAGTTGTTTGAACTAACAGACATATATATATATATATATATATATATATATATATATATACAGATCTAATTTTAGCACACAAAATGCAAACTTAGAGATGCGAATTGCAAAGCCACTGCAAAATAGGACAGGACAAGTTTAAAATCCGAAGCTAATCCATGCTGTCTTAATCTGAACACACTAATTTCACGACAGAACTGTCACTGTGTTATTAAATACAGTCCTATTCCAAGACAGACAATAGAGATTCACAGCAACTGTTGAAAAAAATACGCACACAGGAAACCAATGTAGAAAGCTATTCAGGCTGTTTTCCCCATAGAGAGGAGCTTTACTTATAGGTAACTGTGTGATTTGAAAAACACAGGCTCCTCATGCATATTTTTCTGTCATCTGGCACTCAAAGTGGAATAGCCTATTTCAAATTATTTTACTTTCAAGAAATCAATGACAATTTCCTATAGTGTGATTAAACTGGAAAGCATGCATAAAAATAGATCTTCATAGAACAACGTATTGTACTTATTCATAACCTGGGTCACCTGGATCACATCTTCTCTGAAGCAGCTGCCTTCCATTACGCACACAAAAAAGACTGTTAACTAACAAGGTGGGCTATTGTGCTCCTGGCACACAGATATGAAACACTCTGTGCAGAAAGGATAGAAATCCCAACTCAATTTCAAACAAATGCAAGATTTGGGACTTCCTTTGCCTTTTACAATTCTCCAGGGGCACCAACCTCTTTAAAATAACAATTCTTTGCAAATTCCAGAATGTATTTTCCAAAAGAATGTGCAGGAAGTACACCTTCCTTTACAAATCACTGTTATTTTCAACTTCTTGGTACCATTTAAAATAGATTCAGTCATATGAACATACTGCATCTTATAAAACCTTCTGCTGAAATACTAACACTGTGTACCAGGTTAAATCTTCTTTTATTCACTATCACAACCTTCTAGAAACAAAGATTCTGTCTGTGCAACAGACTCAAAGACCAAAAACTGCCTGCTATTCTTCTCATCTTAAAAATGGAGGTGGTGAGAGTATATGAGGTTATTATTCTTACACGCTGCAACTCCTCTGCAAAGTCCCTTCCCATGACTACAAATAGTCTCCTGATAAATCATTTCTCTTACTCTTTCTTGAATTCTCAAGCAAAGTTTTAATTATTTAAATACTGACTCATGGGAAACTCTAGGTCATGAGCTACATTAGCACAACTCATTGGACAGCCATCAGAGAATACTGAGAGCAGATCACTTTGACCTGAGTTGTTTTATCACTAACAAAGCTGAGCCACCAGCTGTTAAACTCTTTTCCCCACAATGGAGGTGAATGGCTTTTCCTTCACAGGCTCTCTGGTGTGGGCACGTTCCTGTGTAGAAGCTTCTTGATAATGGTGAAAGCTCAGACAGGAAACAATTACTACGGGTCACAGGAAAGGAGCACCTTCTGGAGACCAACCTGTTGCCTCTTTGTCCATGTAAAGAGCAAAGACATTTACTTTCAAGAGGAAAGCTACTTCATGCCAAACAATCTTGTATTGACTTTAACAAATCCTTTTGTTTTACTTACTCTCTTTTTATTCTTAGATCCGAGTGAAAGACCTGCACAACTCTAAACAAAAAGCTGCGTGTTTTTCTCACTGTAAGAAAAGCTTATGTTTTAAAAGCACAGTCTAGACATACTTCTATTCATACATCCATATTCTGTCACAGAAAACCTTTATCATGATCTTACTGTAACACTACATGTCTCTTTAGACTACGAATAGTATTAACTCCAGAAAGCAAATTCCCTCTTCGTGAGTAAACACCTCTCTTCAGAGTAAGCATCCAAGTACCTAGGGAGCAATTAGGGCAACCGTCAGACATACTGACATGAAGCATGTAAGTACTCCTCTGTGCATACCTGATAAATATGACTGATCTGGGCTGCAATAAACTTGGCCTTATAGATGATTCCATCCGTCCACTGCAGTTGAACCATCTCACCCTCTGGAGGGGGCCCCAGTTGAATGCAGTCTCTGCTCTGAAGACATAGAGACAAAGAGGTCAGACAGTCAGAACAGACAAAGCTCAACAACTAGTAGAAGAGGTCACTACTCAGGGAAGTTGCCACATAATACTACAATTAAGCAGGAGAAAGCTACTAGATTTGTGATTAACTAATCTCAAACAAACCAATAAACTGTGAAAAAAGAGAAATAAAACACTTGCACCTTCTGGTGACAGTACTCAGTTCTAGAAAATTTCTCATTACAGATCCCAAACCATGAAATTGCCAATGTCAACAAAAACATGTGGGTTGACTTGCTATGTTTCATGTGGTGAATCAATGGCTCAATCAGGAAGAAAAAGCATGAGATGACAAGTCAGCCTTTTTTATACATTCCTTCTATTAAGCATATTTCCTATTTTCAACCAGAAGCGCTTACAGACAATCTGCTTCCCCCATGAATCACAGTTGTCAGTTGAAAAACCAGAGATTATTCAACCACAAAACAAACAGTATGCAACTCAAAACAAGCACTGCTTTCTGTTAAGTCCTACACATACAGAAAAACCACATCTTTGTAAAGGAACAGAATAATGAAATGAAGAGGAAGGACAAAGATGAAGAACAGCATGAGGGTACATTCATTTATAACTTAATAGCCTTCATAGTTAGCTGCTTACAATAATGCTTTCTGGGTAAACGTTGTCACTGTATGACCCATCATCAAAGTTTACTTCATAGAAAGTCTGTGTCGTCATGCCGATCACTTTACACCTGTAGTAGAGTCCATTCCGGTTTTTTGTGATCACGGTCTGTCCAAGAGTCACTTCCCTTCGAAACTGAATCTGTATGGCAGAGGAAAGGAAGAAATATGCAATTGGAAAAGCTGTGCTAAAAATACAGGTGCAGGAAAACAAAAACAAGCAACCAGCAAACTCACATTCTGGTTGGCTGCTTTGTGTTTGAAGCAAGTGATGGACACGACGTAGGGCCAGTCATCGGGCTCCATGGGCACGCCAGCAGCATGCGCACAGGTCACGTGGAAGGAAGTGGAGCAGTGCTCGTAGGAGCACTGGATGCAGGCACCAGACACCTTCTTCATCCGCTTTCGACAGTACACGCATTTCTGAGAAGAACAACAAATCAGCATCATGCAGTAACAATAGCTTTAAGGCGACATACTGCCACCCTGATGACCAACAGGGTCAGAATTTGTTATATAGCACAAATGTATACACCATTAGTGTATGCACAAAGAAGCCACAACCAAAACTTGGGATGTTTCATGCTGGGGGATCAAGTCTGATACTACCAGAGGCTGCCCATCCAACTACCTGCCTAGAATCACTTACAAGCCAAGGAACTACAGCACGAACTGACGTCGTTCCCACAAATGTGATGACATCTACCACTAATTCAGTCCTCCAGCACCATACTAACAGTGAGGAGTCTTAAACCCAATTTGAGACTGAAAAGGAGGACACGGCAGACAAACACACATCAGTATTACCTAAGAATGGCTGCAATGTAATACTCATCTCCCTTAATATACACAACAGCAGTTATTTCAAGCAGCACTAAATCTTCAGAGCTACACTGCAATAAAGTGATGCTTTCGTTTTCAGAAAGAATGGAACACAGGATAACTATGTAATACTTTGTTCTATTCTATTCAGTGGAATGTTACTTCTACTGGATCTAACAGAATATCATTTCTTGTAATGGAACAAAACATTATCCGGGGTTTTTTTTTTTTGTTTTTTTTTTTGCTTTGTTTTGTTCCTATGTTTTGATAAAAACATATCAACTGAAAATGTTTTATTGGAGTTGTGTTAAATTAGATATGGCAAACAACAGAAAAAATAAAAATCTAGTACCAAACATCAGAATTGCAAGGGAAAGTAGTATGAGATCTTTCGGTATTTTTAAAATATCTTCTGCAAAGCAGATCTATTCATTAAGCTCATCTAACAAGACAGAACCTAAGGGGAATGGCTAAGCAATTTAAGACATGACTGCTTTAAAAGCTTTTTGGGGGCCAAAAGCCAGTATTAGATGTCAATAGGAAACAAGATGAACCTCCTCATTCATCCCCCTAGGAACACCAAATTGTTTCCCTCAGAAATACGGATGAGATTTTGGTTGTCCCAGACCCTTGGATGGTAATATTTCCATGCAACTATTTGGAAATGCCACTCTTAAGCTTTTAAGATCTTAAGCAGAGAGGCTGTCACTGACTGATGACAGCTTCTTCACCTTGGCTGAGGCTTCTCAGATGAGGCAAATCAGGGAAATTACCACGCCTGAGATAAACATGCATTTTACTTGTTAGAATGAATTGTGGTACTTCAAATAAATAAAATCCTGAGAGACATCATATACCCATGAATCTGACTATACATCCCAGTAATTTAGTTATTAGAGAAACTATTCCCATATACAAGAAGGAGCAGAGTAATGTGATAATTTTTAGTGCCTATTTCTAGGTGACCATCTCCAAACACACTACATGGGCTCGTCTCAGCCACTGCCCCACTGTCTGATTGACTGTCTCCATCCTAAACCATCCATCCACTGGAATATAAGTGTCCCATAATCACACATGATGCAATGCATCACAGTCTCTCTCTCTCTGCGGTGTCTGATGTTAAACTGACGTGTCTGATGGTCTTTCTTTTCCTCGTTACATCTTCATGGTCTCTCATTTACTTCAGTCCTGTTAATGCACTGTTCAAAGCACACATCATCACGGAACTCATGACCTGAGCTGTAAGATCCGCATGAATGACTGCATCCCATAGGATTAGCAATGCAATATAAGCTGCCTGAGCTCACACAGTCAGTCTATACAGCTCCCAGACGTACAAATTCACTCTGCTTCCAGATCTGAGATAACTGAAGAGCGTATCCTCAAAATATGACGAGCCATAAAGCACTATAAATTACATAATAAATGCAAACAAAGAACTGCCAAATTTCAGAGTTATATTTGCGTTCTCATAGTACATGGGACCCAGGTAAGAGCTACAAAGCTTTGCCAAGGCAAATAAAAGCCATTCCTTCTCCAAAGAATATTTCTTTCTTCCTTCAAAGCAAAACACACAAAAGAAAGGGAGATGCCTTCTTCCTTATTTCTTGTCAGCCAGCCGCTCCCCAGCCATGACCCATCCCACAAGGATCTGAAGTCAAATTCACTTCCTGTGAGTTAAATTAAGTCAGTATGTTTACAACAAAGATTAATTTGGACTTCTTTACTAGCATTAACAAAAGCCAGGAAATTCAAAGTCAGGGCCTTACTGCTGCCAGAATGTGGGTTGTTTTTTTTTCTGTTTTATTTAATAAGCTATGCCTTTATCATTCTGTAAACCATGTTCAAAAGCCAGATAAGCACTACAGCAAAGTGCACAGCAGGAACACAGCACTGAAAGCAAGTCAATAGCAATGAGATCTCATTATTAAACCGTCAATACCTAATTCTCTCACCAGCAGGGACAACTGCTGATATACAGTGCGCTCAATACTGCTTCTCCAGGGAGTATTAACCCTCAAGCATCAGGAACCTCCCCTTATTGATGCAAACAGGACTCTTCCAAGACAAGAGGATTAGCACGCTTTTAATGACACCCGAGCGGCAAACAAATTTCTCATGACAGAAGAGAGATTCACAAATGGAATATCAAGAGCAAATACGATCAAAGGATAAAGGAAAATGAGAGCTACAGTGAGACTGAAATGCAGGAGACGTGGAGGGAGTAAGAGCGTTGAACATCTGGAAGCGTGGGAGATGGGATGCTTAAAAGCACAAGTGCTAAGTACTGCAGGGAAGCAGCACGTGCAAGATTAAAGATGTTTTCTGAGGGAGGGAAGATGTGAGAAGGTCTAAAGCCCAGAACAAAAATCTTCAGAATGAATGCACATCAGAGAGCTGGGTCATAGCTGGAGGTGAGGAATGGGCTGTTTCCCGCTTGATGAACACTGCAATTCATTTACTCCACTGAGGAATGACAGCTAATTATTCTATATTTCCACATCAGAAATAATTTATGCACACAGGCTTGTAATACACCATTAATCAGGAAGCAAGCAAACTGCATTCTTCAAATGATGCAATACCCATCAATGAACTGGTAAGTCTGTGCTGCAAAAGGGAGGCCTGGTGTAAGTCTGTACAACAGGAGATACTCCTCAAACAGGTCATTGCAACTCCTTGACACATCAGCCCTCTCACAGTATCTTAATGTATTGAAAACAACAACAATAAATAATAGTAATAATCACAGATAGAAGTCTTATCTACTCATTTCAACTAATCTTCATGTTACTTCTTCTATATTCTTCCATCTTTTTCAGCAAGAAAAGTCAACTCTAATTTTATCTAGGACTACATCAACTTTAACAACAAGACCAGATCTAACACCACTGCCTTTCAGCAAGCTTCAGTATGGCTTCCTAGATAAACTGCTGGCAGAAGTCCCACCACCCTTACATCTCAATTATTATTAATCTTTACCTACTTCATAACACTAAACTGATTTCAAGTTTTAGCTCAAGAATATTTGCTTTCTTTTCCAAAGCAAATGACGCTCAAAGGAACTTGATGATCTTTGAGGTCCGCTCCAATCCAACTATGAATGTCACATTAAATGTGGTGGCAACACCAATAGCCTATTTTCAACAGACACTGACAGAGCACGCATCCATTCCATAATACCGTTCATAAGTATGACCAACAGAGCAGAATTATTTTCGTCATCAGTAATTAGGTTAAAAGTCTCCTTCTTACATCATAACACCTACAGCGTAAAAGGAATACAACACCAAATAAATTAACAGAACTACAAAGCTTTAATTCAGACATAAAGACATGTCAGTGAGGCTTTGGGTGGAACAGCCATCAGTGCAGAATGAAGCAGCAAAGTTTTACTTGTGCTAATAGGAGCCAGGCTCTGTAGGATTGTAGGATAGCCACAGGAGAATTAAAGAATTAAGACAATATTTTCTTGTGAGGCTCCATTAAGCAGTACAAGTAAGTCTTGTGCAAAAGGATTTTTGGTTCATCATTACAAGTGTGGTAATGAAGAGGATGCATGCTGGAAATGTCAGATGATCCATAAAGACCCAGTGCTGTAAGATTTATCACTCTCACACCATGCTGCTCCATCGCTCTACTTTAATAATGAATGCTTTTTACATTCACATTTGTGTACAGAAACCATTTGCACAACAGAAATAACTCTAGAAGCAGATAGATTCCTCCTAATCTCTCACCCAGGCCTGTCTGGGCTGCCTGCACTAAATAGCTGCACAGTGAACAAATACATCAGTGCTAACCAATGTATCACTGCTAACATCACCTTCCCCCATACCACACTCAGCTATTATCCAACTGAATTCTGTACAAAATAAGCAGCAAAAGCATGATTTATTTTGCAATAACACAGTATAGAGATGGAGCATTAACTAACATAAAGATTAATTGCACTGAGCTAATGAATCATCCATTACTAATCCCTCATATGAAACTATGTGCAGCTAGATAAGAAACTGTAGCTGGACTTCTACTAAGATCTTTGCGGTGTCTCACAGTCATGGTCACACACAAACGTTTGTTGATTTCTACAACACATTTCTTGATGAACAAAGAGATATACTTTAAGTAAAGTTAAAACAAATTAAAGGTGAACTAGTCAGCATACATCAGCTTCTTTCCAGTTACCATCTCCCAGCCCACTCCCGGCCATGCAGTACTTTGTTTAACCCCCACTGTGAGGTGAGTAAATATCCCAGGCTCCATCTAGGGTAAAGAGAACATTCCTAGAGACTAAAGGCACACTGGTTGCTTATATATCAGACACTTAGCATCTCAAGAACACATCCAAATAATACAGCTCCCTAGTGCATTTTTATAAGGGCATGCAGCGATAAGGGAAATAGCTTTAAACAGGAAGAGGGTAGATTTAGAGTAGATATCAGGAAGAAATTCTTTAGTGTGAGGGTGGGGAGACACTGGAACAGGCTTCTCAGTGAGGTTGCGGATGCCCCTTCCCTGGAAGGATTCAAAACCATGCTGGGTGGCACTTAGAGCAACCTGGTCTAGAGGGAGGTGTCCCTGCCCATAGCAGTGACATTGGAACTAGATGATCTTAAAGGTCTCTTCCAACCCAAACCATTCTATGATTCTATGATTTCTGGGGAAAAGAGTGAGAACACCAACACCAGAAGACACCTACCAGTTTCCATCTTTGTTCTGGAATAGCAGTGATATCCACAGGATGACGCTCTATTACATTGAGAAAACGGGCCTCAGGGACAGCAATAGCACAAATTATATGGACCCACCTGGAAAAAGAGGTAAAGAGGAAACAGAGTACACCACTATTTGAAGTAAACACTCCAGGGGGCAGTTAACATTTCTCTGACTCCTTCACCTACAGTATCAAGGAATGTTTATGATGGTGGTTGCAGCCTTGGCAATATTACTAACTAATCTGTTAATCACTGTTGCCAAGGTAAAGGTCTCTGGAACAATAGGGCTCAATCTTCTTAGGCGTTTGATGGTGAATGATACTAACTGCTTTCTGAAAAAAAAAAAAAAACAAACCTTTCACTGAGAAGGAACCAAATTTAAGAGTGTTCAGGGCCACATAACCCTGCTACTGAAAAATCTGGTCCCACCTGTAAGACAGCAGTTACCAAAGTTCACCCTGCCAATTTAGTGAGTAGCAGTTACTTCCACAAATGCCAAAACTTGCTGATACACTGAGCATCAAGCCCAAACTCACAGTATCAAATATGAGATGAAAAAGGGAAGAACAAAACCATTTAAAAACATTACTTACCGCCCATCAGTGGTCATCTGAAGAGCTCCTCCCCTGAGATTACACAGGCAGCATTCCTGTAGTAACAAAACTACTTCAGAGCAGGACTGGAAAGGTCTGCCAGATCTTTCAGAAAAAAACAACTATGCCTGGGATGCAAAGGCAAAAAGTACCCTCCCACCACCCATCGCTGTGGAAGTATCTCATCAACTCTGTCTCCAGAAGAGTAGATGCTTACCGCTGCCCATGCATTGGCTGAGCATCGTGAGCAAGACCAGCTCTCATTCACCAAATCTGGACGTATTCCATAACAGCCTGAAAGAAATGGAGTTGCACACATCAGAGTTCTGCTACTATTTCTGTAGTACTAATTTGTTGCCTGTTCAGTTCACAAACATATTTGAAACTGGGAGCAGCATTTGAAAGTCACTCTCAGGGAGCGGACAGAATTTGGACCAATAGGTCTGAGAACAAAACACTAAGCTAAAAAAAATACACGGGGAAAACCCTGAGTACTTTGACCCTTTAAGCAAGGACTGGAATTACAATAAAATTACTACTGCTGGGCTTCACTTGCACATCAAAATAGTTAAGATCACTGAATTCAGAACATCATTTCTGCTAAAGGTTTTCTAAGCAAGAAGAAGCAGCAATACCACAACAAAATTAAACAAGTGCATTTCACATTTAACAGCATTTAAACTACCTCTAATTTCTGGTTATACAAAATACTAGAAGCAACTGATTTTACAGGGCATCTATTACTGTGCTATGTAAGCACCAGTGTACTTCTCAGCAGCACCAAAACAGGAAAGTCCCATAATGATTGTAACAAACACAGTGAAGAAAGACTCTAAAGCCCTTAAAACTCTGTAACAGGTGCTGAGGCTTGCTACTGAATAACGACAGAAGACACAAACTTTTTTTTTTTTTTTTTTTTTTTTTTTAAGTGTATCTATGATTCTACCATCTTGCAAAGAAATGCTATTCTGTAGCAGAAAACCAAACATATTTATAAATTGCTGGTCAGCATCCTACCTAACACAAAGCTCAACGCATGATCTTCATGCTCTCCTAACAGAAATGAACATAAAAGATCAGCTGGACAGTCTCAAATTACTGAATAAAACCTAAAAGAAGTTATTCAGAAAGCACTGAGACTGCCACCATAACTGGATTTATAAAAATTATCCACTTAACCAGACAAACTGTTTGTCAAAAAAGTCAATAATATAGATCCACAGCTGTCTCCCCTACATTAAGTCTCTCTTTATCACATGGCAAACCAAGAAAGCACATTCAACTCAATCCTGGAAAACAGACAGGGATGATGAATCTTTAAAAACTAACCTGGAAACTGAACTGCAAGAGAAACTGACACCCTTGACTGAAATATTGCTGGAGCTCAACAGGATGTAGAATAGCACTATTTCTTGCTTCAAGTCCACAGAGAGCTGGGCTATAGGATCCGAGGGGAGAAACAGTCAGGGCTTACTGAATCCCAGATTCTCCCTTAACAATGATGGCAAAGGTACAAGAACATGTGCCCTTTTCATGGATTTGCCAACACCTTAAAAGCCTAAAGACCTCTGCAAAAGCTTTCTTCTCTGTGTCCTTGCTGTTGTCATAACCTATCGCTTGGGTTGGGTAAGGGCACTTCTCAATAGCAAGCAGACTGCCAAGTTTCACAGCATGCTGTCAGATGAACCTAACAGCAACTGAACACTGCAATCCTGTAATAAAAGCAAATGGGATGGACTCTCTGCAGCAGTCAAAGGTATATCACAGTTTGGTGGTACAAACAGTGACATGGAAACAAAGTAGACACTTGAAACCACATCAGATTAGAGCACAGAAGTTAAGCCCTATTCCCAAGGGCAAGGCACAGATAAAACAGAAAGCTCAGTTTCTCTACACAGTGTCCGAGACTGCAGATTAACATCACTTTGACCACATGACTCTCTAACTAAATCAGGGTTTGACCACAGAAACCATTTTGATAGACTAGTCTAGTGAAGACATAGGATGCACAAGATCCAGCATCTCTGGTCTGATCACTAGAGACCACAGTTTGTATGGGGAAAAAAGAAAACAGTCACACTCTCTCTTTATCATTTGCTCTTATTAACCACAAGTGAGTGACCATAATCACAGCAGCAGTATGGAAACAACAGCTGTGCTTTAGTTCTCCAGAAGAGACAGCCATACTGAGCTGCGTGGTGACCTGTGGACTATTAAGTTGGAACAACAAAAGTAATTCCAACTATGCAAGGCAAATAGGATTTCCCATCTGTCAAGATCAAACAGCTGAACAGTAATTGTCACATCCAGTACAAGTGCAAATGTTAACTGGATGTCATACAATCTACAGCAAAGGTACACTCAACGAGGATTAATCAGTTCTTCTTTTAGACAGAACGCAGAGAAACAAACAGACATATGTTCCTTTTTGTAATCAAGTGTCATTCCTACAAATAGTAACTAAGACACTAATAAAAATATATCTCAGAAACTCCTCTGTACAATGCAGCCAAATCAACACAACCAAACCAACCTTTTCTTACCTTAGGCTGCTACTTGAACAAACAAAAACAGTACAATAAGCTGTGTGATTTTGGCTTTATTGTAAAAAAATAAAATATAACAAAATGAAGGCTTTTTTATGTGAAGCATAAAAGAATCAGCTATTTGTTTACATTTTATGAATATTTATTGCCAAGAAGGACTCAAATATACACTAATACTAGTACAAGAAAATGAAGAAGTAGAAGTGATAGGAACAGCAAGCATGTCTACATTAAGGATTACAAATACAGACAGCATAAAAAGAAATTTGAGAGTACCCAAAACACTTTGGTGGCAAAGGAAACACTTACTAGCATGAACCTGCAGGCAGCATTTGGCACAGGATATCAAGGAACTGGTTCCATCTTCCCCAATATACGAATTTGAAGGAAGGGGCTCTGTGTTTTCTCCACTTGAGGTAAAGCACATCTCTGGGATCAGAGGCTTCGTCTTCTGTCCGCACTTAGAAAGGTGGACAAAAGAGGTGGTCTCCCCTACAGAGACTGGGACAGCTTCTTTATCCATCTGTAAGGACTTGAAGAGAAAGATCACATCACTCTTCTCTAGTCACAGTTTTAACCTTAAAGTCAAAGCAATACCATTACAAAAAGCACCTGACACCACACAGCACTGATAAGGAACCTGAAGCTGTATCTTCTCATGCACTCTTCCACCCGCCACATTTTGCTCCTCTCTCTTCTTCAGACCTCTACCGGGATTTGCAATTTATTTAAAAACTCAAAGAAACATTAGAATAATGAGAAGCCTTCCTTCTCCTTCAGTAAAAATCTAAGGTCATAAACTGCAGCTGGACACACTACGGAGAAAACGAAATTAGTAAAAACAAGACCTCCCACCACTCCCCATGATACCCTCCATCCTTTTGGCATTTTTCTTCCCTTTTCTTTCTGCAAGATTTTCCCTAGAAGAACACTTCAAGCTTTCTGGCAGCAAACCAGAGTTAAAAACAACAGATTAAAACATTCTAGCTATATCTGCTTTCCTTACAACCTTTATACAAAAACATTTGGGAATTCTGAATAGATACTCTATTCTCAATATTCAATTGTAGGCTGAGGAGGGTCCTGCTTTTCTCAGAAAAGGCCTCCAAAATGCACACACACACTCCTTTTGGCTCCATTAGCACACAAGAACAAATCAATGCACAACTGGGCAAATAACTAATTCACCTGACAAATTCTGCCATAATACATCTCAAAGCATATTGGTAGTTTCAAAAAAATGATCCATATGCTTACTGAATAAATCTTCGTTTTGCTGCTTGTTTGCATATATTCAAAAATCCAGGCACGCATCTAAACAGGAGCACTCATAGGCCCAATATGACACTGCTTCTCTGCATGAAACAGGGTTTGCAATGCAAAGCTCTGTATGTGCCATTTAAATAATGAAAGCTGAGAAAGCCAGAGCATCCAGAAGAGATAGTGGGGAAGGCCTGACCCACTGCCTCAGCCAAATCCAAACACTTCTTTGAGGCACACACTTGTAAGAGACTTGCCTCTTTCTTTTGAAGATCTGCACTCTTTCACAGCCACCATTCAGCACTCACCACCAACCCATCCAGCAGAGCAGTTTCAGGAATTACCTGGTTATATGGGTAAAAGAGGGTACAGACAGCACAATATGGCTCACTCAGGGCAGCAGCTGCATTGAATTTTCTTTCAGCTGGGAAATTAGGTGCTTTATTCTTCCACTGGAGGGAAAGTAAAGATTTCAAAGCCTCTGGGTCACTCATATCTTCCTCCCCAGAAAATGGAAATGTTTCTAGAAAGAAGAAATTCCAAAATAATGGACAGTCTTTAGTAGAGGCAAAACATAGCATGGTAGAGTTAAAGAGTTAATATTTCAACAACACAAGAAGTTGAATGGGAATATTTAACTCATTCTTGCTTTTTCACACGTCTTAGATTCTTCCTTAAATGGATATAATTTTCACTTTATGGTTTGGACAGACAGAGCAGAGAGACTGATGACCTGATAAAATCATCCATGAGGAAGAAGAAACTCTCAATATCTATTGCCTCTGGAACACTCTCTACTGTTCTAGCCCTGGAAACCAACAGCATCCTTTAATGAAGCCAAATTCAAAATACATGATGCAAGTGCAAGGAAATCTCCCTTTACTTTCTACACTTAGGAGCTGTGTTCAGACAGCTGTGCATGCAACGCATGCTTGCTTGGTTAGGCTAACTCCCAATTCCCAGCTGTCAGCAGCAAGTCTGTTTCAACCTTCAACAAAGTGCATCCCATACCTATTCCTACAAACAAATGCTGGCCACGAGATGCACACAGTTCAAATATTCATTTTACCTCTCTGCAACTACTTGACAGCTAATTCCAACAAGTGCACGTCACTGAGCCTTCAATTTACATTCATCACCACATTTTCTTCTGCGAGAGCTCCGATAGGCACTGCTCACGCTAATTAGTTTTGCTAATTCTTTGTTTTTACAAAACCCTTGGTATTTTAGAATTAAACCACCACATAATCCATTCGTGCCAGTTTGAGGATCCAAGTTTCTTACCACTCATTACTAAGGAGTTCTGAGTCACGATAAGCATTTAAGAAACGTTCAATGCAAGACTAAATGTAAACTGCTCAAAACATCAACAATCTGCAAAGCACCCAAAGATGATCTTTGATCAGAAGGACTCAAAAACATCTCAGTGGAGCTTTATCCTCAGAGCTCAGTGCCTGAAACCACATTCTCCACTGCTTCACCATTATTTACTGGAAAGAGGCAGTTAATGCTCTCCTCTCCGCTCCTACATCCCTTACAACATTTTCAAACTTTTACCCAACTGGAAAAGAAGAACATTCAGGAAAACACAGTCATGTTCACAGCCTGTTTTGAATGCCCCCTCTAACAAACCTGAAAGTTGTCAGACAATGTGGGATTGTGCTCAATCAATCCAACTCTGAAATTATGAACAGTTTTATCTTTGTTACACTTAAATGAAGATCATTTTCTAAAACATCCTTGCTTTCTTGCAACATTTTATTTCTGTGTTGGACCTCAAAGACAAACAAGGATATGTTTATACAGTGGTAACTTCAGCTAAACACACTTAGGAGTCTACATCTTGCGTAGGGTGCAGCTGGATTTAAAAAGATCAGTGTCTCTGAGTATGCAGACTGATACTCTCAATGTCTTACTTTTAAAGCACAGCTCAACACTCACCTTTTTAAAAAAATCAAGCTCCTTCAAGGAATTTTTGAGACACGAGCAAAGCATATGTTTCTCCAAATTTTAATCAAAGCACATAAGGAGACAAGAAAGGATTTATGGTACCAGTTAAATCAATAAAATTTGACTGGAAACCAACATCATATTCCATACTGACAGAGCAAGAGAAAAAAGAACAGTCATTACTGTTGTATGTGATCATCGCCTTTGCTCATCCCAGGACTGAGTCTAGGTGAGACTCAGAATTCAGGATGCCTCCTATGTCTCAAAAGCAAGTTACGCAGAGAAAGAAAAAGCTAACAGTTTGTCTCAAATGAATCTTAGAGCAGAATACTGTGTTCCTTAGATTTATATGCTCACTTTCCCTCACTGCAGCCTCCTGATCACCCTTATACCTTAGTCCAGAAAATGCAAGGAGCGCAGAGCGCTGCTGCTACTTCCTGTCAGGGAAGAGAAGAATCTGTTTGATCCTCTTTTGCCCAGTAGTACTGTAAATCAGTCTCCAAGAAATGCCAGCTTTCAAAGAAAGCTGCTCCTGAGTCAGCCAGGAAAGTCCCCGTACACCATCCAACAAGTGAAAACAGTGAAAAGAATCCATCTAATGAGAATCCTTCAGCACAAAAGTTTGTTGCAAGGTCTTCACACCAAAACAAGGTAATTAGTCTCAAATGTTTTTTCATTTCACTTGACATTATACACATGCAGGCTGTCAGATGCATCATCCCTACAAAGGGCATGGATGGATGCACGTGCAATCCCTACCATTGCCAAACAGAAAGCTCCTCTAAAAACAACAGGTATGCTCTCCAAAACAGGAAGTGAACAGGAAACATATTCTGTGATTCAGTGAAATATATTCTGTTATTTCCTTTTGAATATAAAGTTTTAATTTCCTTGAAAGCTGGGTCTGGCAGCTACACCTTCACGTACCTGTCCAGTGTGAAAAAGTTTACCATGGAGTTTTCTATATTCTGAGTACTTTATAATGTAGCCGGGATCCAGAAGTGACAAATTACATGCTACAACGGAAGCAAGAGTACAAAAAGTTGGATCCCAACGTTCATATAACTCAAAAAGCCCACCAAAAAGTTAGAATTAACCTTCCCTATACACAGCACGTCTGATCTCGATCTCCATCTCCACCTGAGATGCAGAGAACTCACTGTAATGCAGTACCAAAGAGGCAGCTTTTATGTGGTTATTTTCTGTGAACACTTATTTCCTTTTTTCCAAAATGATACTTCATTTTGTATCCAGGAAAATATATTTCTTGACAGAATGAAGGGTGGGAGGTGAGAAGGGACACCTCCCAAAGATGTATTTTGTCTCTAGCTGGGTTATCAAAATGGGAACATGCTGTATTTTCTACCAATTCAGTATAACACAAAAATTTTCTGGTCGTCCAGTTTTGTTTACTGACTGCAGCAGTTTTTCATATTAGACAAGACAAACAAGCATTCTTCATGCCTTTGCACTCACCCTCGTCACTCGAGGTCTCCTGTTTAACCACTGACAGGGGGGAGCGGGTTGGTGGTTTGCCTAATGGGTGACGACGACTTTTCTTTATCTCCATCTTCATTTTTGAAAAAGCAGCAGTCTGTAACAAACCAGAACACGTTAGATGGGAGCCCCAGAATATCTTGGCAAGCAAAGGTTAGCTGAGGACAACAGGCAGAATTACTGTCATAAAGAGATGTGGAATTTACAGTCAACTTTTCATTGCCTTTTGGCTAGAATCAACAGAGCTTTCCAAGCCAATTACTGCAGTAAGTAAAGCCAATGTTATTTTTTAAGATGTCAGGTAAATAGAAACTTCAGCATTTTCTTAAAATCAGCTCAGAACAGCTTCAAATTTGCCACGCATGAGCAGTCTGTCACTCCCAAAAGCAGCTGGAAAATCTATTAAGAAAATTATGCACAGGGCATATATGACCAGAAACATTTTATTATAACATTACAGTGCATTTTATGACAAATGTATTCATATTGTACTGTATCCAGTGTTCTATGCACCATCAAACACTGTAAATACTGCATGTATACTGATCACAGCAGCTCACAGTCCTCTTCAGTGAAAGGCACCAAACACACGGCATGTAAGCTACTTTGTATCAGAAATAGTGCCACGTGTTTCTTGGTTGTTTCCTTTTTCACCCACATGAAGACAAGCAGCAGTGCTAAAGGATTAAAAATGAAATCCAAGTACATTTTAT
Organism: Tympanuchus pallidicinctus; assembly: GCF_026119805.1. Classification (NCBI taxonomy): domain Eukaryota; kingdom Metazoa; phylum Chordata; class Aves; order Galliformes; family Phasianidae; genus Tympanuchus; species Tympanuchus pallidicinctus. Next base: position 1,698,214 of record NW_026294756.1, read on the forward strand.
GCCACACTGGGGAGAACGGAGATGAAGGTATGGCAGCCCATCACAGGCACAGCACCTCAGACAATGCTTTTCCTCTCTAGTCTGCACCCATTATGTCTTAGAAACACTTATATGTAAGGAATTCTCATTGTGTGTTGTCACATCAGAAAGGCTTATTTCTTCCCCTTGTTCTCTCTCCCCACCCAATTTCTAATAGTGCTTTGCCATTTCTTTGGCTCTCTCAGCACCATCATGCAGGAAAGGAGAGCTTTGCAATATTCATCTGACCTGATGCTAATTGCAAATATTTTCCTTTCTCCTCTTTTGAAAATTGTTTCCAGCTAAGAAATTGTCAGGGGAAAGAGATGCCTGTAATAGATTATAGGTCATGGATCGTGTAATTCACAGCACTATTCTGCTCAGGTGGAATTTGGGATTCTTGTCACTCCAAGTCTGGTTCTCATCTAATTGCTTGAAACCAGCAAATCCAGTCACCTCCTTGGTCACATATACCTGTAAATCACTGACCTCTGTAGCAATCTCTGTATTTTCTGCTTCTGCACTCTCCTCCTCTTTTACAGGGATTTCCAAAGAGACTGTCTGCTCCCGCCAACCAGGACTCTTCTGAGTAGCAAACTGCTCAAATGCCTGCTGGCAGGACATGTGCTCTTTGTCAAACACCACTTTTTTGGTCCGTGGAACCACATAAAGCATGGGAATGATAGGACGAGGCTTAAAGTCATCTTCCTCAACTGGTGCCTCTGAGGGCTGAACAACGTTGAGAGGGGTGGTCAGCAAGCTCTTGTCTGCTGCGGATGCTGCAGGTGCTGCTGTGGGTACTGGCGGCCGTGCTGCTGCTGCCTCCTCCTCTGCCTGCTGCTGCACTGCTGGTGGCAGTGGCAGCTGTTGCTGCTGCTGCAGAGGCTGAGATGTTTGCAGGTGGTGCTGGTGCTGATGAAAAAGATGCTTCTTCTTCCTCTCACCTTTTACTTTCGGAGGACGAGCCTTTACTTTGCTTTCACCTGTTTTAAGAAATAGGCAACATTTAGCTTCATACATCAAGATGTTCGGGCATTTAATGTTTTTTCCCCTTTCAAAGTGGTCTAATATATAACATTAAAGAACAGGTTGCCCAGAGAGGTTGTGGATGCCCCATCCCTGGAGGTGTTCAAGGCCAGATTGGATGGGGCCATGGGCAGCCCGGTATAGCATTATACAGGGAGGTTGGTGGCCCTGCATGTGGCAGGGGGGTTGGAGATTCATGATCCTTGAGGTCCCTTCCAACCCTGGCCATTCTGTGATTCTGTGATTACAACACCATTCTTTCCTTCCAGCAGGCAGACTGAAGGTCCATTCAGTCTTACCACATCACTGATTTGAAGAAGCCCACTTTAGAAATAAAGGACTCGTGTCATTTTGACTTGCCTGAAGGGAAAGCATCTAGGCCCCCAGAAACTGGACAGAGTGCTAAAAAACATACAGTATAATATATTAGCCCTTTTTATTTTGGTATTTCAGTATCGGTGATCCCCAAATGAGGTATGCAAAACCTTTCATTGGTGTACAGGAAAAAATTACTTTTGGTACCATAAATAAAATAAAACCTACATTTAAAACAGTACTTATTTTTCTTTTTTCACCATTTTTTTTTTTCATTTCCACTTTAATGTATGGTTTATAATATACATATTTGTGCAGTAATAGATGTCTAAGACTGGACATTCAAGGACTGCCCAGAGCAGGATACCCAGGCCCGTGACCAGGAGACTTCTGAAGGTCTCCACAGATGAGAACCCACGTGGCTGTGAAAATAAATCCCCTTTTTCAACATACAAAACTCTCAACAGTTTTACTTTACAGTTGAATTCTGATCCACACAGCCTAACTTTACAGAGGTAATTAAAATTCCTAGCGGCTCTTGAGTAAGTGCTTCTAGGTTAGGACTGGAGATGCCTTCATAGCTTGCCTTCATCCCTTTACAATGATGTATGTTCCCTTTACCCAACTCCTTCCTCACTTCACAAATAAATGTTATCATTCATTGAAAGGAGAGCAAATAGCTGCTCCACAGACAAATGCAAGTGCTCAATTTGTTTCATAAGAGATTGCAGATGTTATGACTAGACAACTCTACTGCAAAAGGTCATTTCCCCACTAATACGATGAGGTCTGATGACAACAAAAGACAGAGAAAGCCTATTCATCCTGATAACAAAGCTTTACCAGCCCAAACCTACTCAGTCTCCTCCATTAGGGAATAAAGCAAAGCCAACCAACCAAACCTTGTAAACAGATGAGCCATCACACAATAATGTGATATTTGCAAGAAGAAGGATTTGAAAGTGGAAGGTGAATAATTCCACAGTAAGATGAAGTGCCAAATTCCTGGCTGAAATCTGCCAGTGGGCACCAGAACTTGGATATTTCCCAGAATCTGGTCTGACAACTTTATTTATACTAATTTTTACAGCTGAAAAAAAAAGAAAAAAGATAAACAAGTCCAGCCCAAATAGCTATTGTAGTACTTGTGCTGGCAGTCTCTCAGATAAACTGGTTTGTTCCATCACAGATAAAAGGAATATTGAATTTCCTTAGAGAAACAACAACATTCAATGAAAGTCAAATTGGATTTTTCCCCAGTTGTACAAAACCAGATCATATTTACTCCCTATACACTCAGCAAACTCTCTACCCAACAACAGAACAAATGCCATTCACCAGCTTTATTGACTTCTAAATGAGTAATTGCACAGCAGCTGTCATGCAGAACTTTGTTTAAAAGTTTTTGCACTAAGATGAACAAACTAATTTGCAAGTGAATCTATAAAATCAGCAGAACAACAAAGTGAAACAAAATTCAAAGGCACTTTCTGGCTATCATGAATACTCCAAGAAAGTAAAGTGATCTCTTCAGACAAATCAATATGGAGAATCAGTAGGAGAAGAGTCCCTGTCAGCTGGTCTTCCACTGAAGGAGAAAAATGCAAATAGCAGAGCTAATACATGTGGAAAAAAAGAGCAGGATGAGATTTTCATATGGTGGAAAAACTTGCTTGTCTGTAGATAGCTTGAAATAACTACACTGATTTCACTGAAGCTTCAGATATCCAATATCTTTGAGGGAAAGGATAGTTGATGGGGAAACCAAACTGCTTACTACAGAGGTTACACCATACCTTTGTGCAATGAGTCTATAAAGCATTAGAATGGAAATGTCATTTAATGAAACAGGCCAGAAAATAACGCACAGCTATTTTACAGGTAGCATCTCATTGTTTCTTTTCAAGTGAATTTGGAAGAAAGATGTCCTCTTAAGATATATGGGTTTGTAGCCCAAATCTGCAGGACTATTAATGCATACAGCACAGCTGATAACACCTGCTGACTCATAGACTGTATTCATACTGCACACACAGAGATAAGCAGAGCTCAAAAACTCTCCTTTTTAATTTCAAGTCCCAAGACAACCTGTTAAGAATTCTAAACGCACTAATAGCTCTGTAATAAATTATGAATATAAAGCTGAGTCATAAAGACAAAAAACACGTTAATGTATCAGGGTGAGAAATCTTGAAATTTATTAATACTCAGCAAGTCCAAATAACAAACATAAAGTATTAAGATCTACTTCTAAATCTCATTTTTCTTCCTTCTTAAGGCCATCTCTTCTGATATAAGTGGGAAATCAAACCAATTTCATGGCAGAGCATAAGAAGAAGGAAGCGATGGAGAGCAGAAAGCTAAACTGCGAAGAGTAGAGCCATCAAAAAAGATTCTCCTCTCCATACAAAACTGTGAGATATCATGCAGACTGTAGGATGTAGAAAATTAGAGAATTCAGTGGTATTTAATTGCTATATTGCATTAAGAAACGTGTATATTTGCTAACAGCCACATCAAACACTCTGCTCCTCAGAAATTGTGCTATAAAGTCTACTTACAGCAATGCTTTCTCCAATGGTCATGAAAATAAATTTGTCCTTCCTTTGCTAACAGTTAAGGAGATGTTAACATGTAGCCTAAATGAATGATTTAGAACCTATTCAACTAGAACAGAGTTTTTATTGTTTCTCTGTTACTCTACGGATCTCAGATCTGTCCTTGTCACTTATCTCATCTCTCAAGGGATATCAGCATTTTCAGGTCATTTATTACAAACATTAACTATTAAACCTGCATAAGAGCTAAGGGCATACAATTTAACACACTGCTGCCACTTCCAAGCTGGAGTACCACAAATTAACAATTCACACTATGCTACATTTGCTGTGCAAGAGAATGATTTTCAAACTCCTTACCTCCTAGATCTACACTGTCTAGCTAAGAGACCACAGAACTGAAAGATCATCCCAATTCTTTACTCACAGCTTTCACTGTGAGTAAATTCCACTGATCCTTTAAAATTATCAAGATTCAGCAAGCAGCGTGGCATCAGTTTTCTTCAAATGCAAAATAAATAATGGATGTACAACACATGAAAACGAATTCATTAATGTTTATGAAATGCTTGAAAGCCTCAACGAGAGAGTGCAACATATAAATACCAATCACTTACCCACATGCATTGAAGAAAATATACATATCAAAAAGAGCCTCCAAGGACAGACTTTTGTACTAAACACACACAAGGAACATGTTACACGCAAGATAATTCTCTGCTTTTGCAACAAGCCTTCAGTCATACTTTCCCCCAAGTGACAGAAGTCATGGTGTATTCTAACAAATAGCCTCAAAGAATCTTAGAGACTCTGTTTCCTAAAGGAGGACTGCAATATAAGAAATATGTGCGCACTACAGATACCTGAATGTACAGGGAAAGACTAACGCAGCCTTACCAAAGGTTGCATACAAATGTGGCCATGGATTCATGGAAAACAGCCCTGCCACTGCAACAGCTCCTATTTCTTTTTGCCTTCTCCCCAACAGCTTGAAACCTGTGATTTTACATGCAAGAAGTCAAAAAGGACTGGGAGATGTCATGGATGGCTCTAAGACGTAGCATGCAGCAGCTGTGGATCCCATACAACCTAAGGCTCACCTTACCCTCAGTCTGTAAGAAGTGGGAAAAAGGGTGGAAATGGCAAAAAAAATTAATTGCAGAAGGGAATAAACAAAATTTTACTTTCCAGAGGGGGCCACAAAATGCATTTATTTGCTATTTCATAAAATACTTTAAAATATTCCATCCCTAAAACATATTTTTGCAAAAATGTAATAGTTTTGGCAGGACTTCTAAGCCATCCCTGCCAAGAAATCTATTTGGTTTCAATCCTTAAAGAGAGGGAAAAATCAATTGCTGCTGTAAGTGATAGCATATTTCAGTGAGCACAGACTTAATTCTGGGTAAGACTTCACTGAAATTTCAACAGAAATAAACAACAGTTGACAAGGTATTTACAAACATGTTTTAGAGAAATAGCATGCTCCCAGTAGTTCTTCACTGAGAATCTGCCATCGCTGAGCAGAGTCCTTACCTTCTCCCTCAACCACTTTGCTTCTGTCTTCTTCCTCTAGGTCTGGCCCTCTTTTCAGTTCCTCTTTCACTTTCACATCTTCCAAGGCAGTTTCAATAGCCATGACATCCCCCAGAGACTTCTGATCCTCTGTTTTATGTCTTCTGGGTTGACTCCTTTTTCTGTGAGACCTAGAAGTAGAGAAGAGCAACATGACATAAAAAAAACAGCCTTCAATATAGAAAATGATCAGCAACTGAAAAAACTGAATACAAAACAAAAAGATCTTCTTTGGAAAGAAAACACAAGGTAGCTAACAATAGCTGCAGGACAAAACATATCTGAAAAGAAACAGATGAACCTTGCATAACACATTTAAGATCCATTCACAGCAGCCATTAATGGTTCTGGTTTCTTAAAGACCTTTTTCCGCCATTGATAATATAAGCTTGCGAGCTGTAGTTAAAATGGTTTTCGTTTTAAATCTATTTTGCTGGTACTTTGAAGCATAGATGAGAACTTGTTACAAATCTTTCTTTCTGTCTCCATTCTGTCATCTCTTTTCATTCTCTACTTGCTACATTTTGGCAAACCGCTGGAAGCCCACGAGCATCTTCCAGGTGTGAAGCACTACCCCCCCACTGACACTTTCCCAAAACACCATCTAATGAGTTCTTGTAGAATAATCAATAGACTGAGACTTTTCAGCAGTATAATTCTCAGGGTTCAAGGTCTACGAAGAAGACAAAAAAAAAAAAAAAAAAAAAAAGCATAATAACACGATCAGATTAATACTAACAAACTAATTGTAACAGGGCCCAATCAGTGTCACTAAAACAAAAAGATTGCAATAGTCACAATGCAAAGAAAAATGCAAAGTCAGAAGTCAGGATAATATATTTTGCTTAGGAGCCATGTCAGAAGCCAAGCACCTGTCCAGAAGGACAGAGGACAAAAGGACAAAATAGGCACAACAAAAGCGAAAACTTTCAAGTCCAGACAAAGTCAGTTTAATGGATGAAAGAAAGATGAAAAAATAAAAAAGTGAAGAGGAAAGCAAAGAAAAGGAAATCACTTACTGCTTCCCACTAGCAGATTGGCGCCCAGCCAGCCTCTGAGTAACACCACCTTAGAAACCCAACCCACGGGCTGCTCCTCCTCCCCAGCCTTTACTGCCGAGCATGACATAAGGCGGCATGGAACATCCCTCCAGCCTGCGCAGGCCGTTGTCCCAGTCTCAGCCTCTTGCCCACTCCAGCCTGCTCACTGGCCAGAGATACAGAGCGAAAAGGCCCAGACACTGTGCTAATGTTGCTCAGCAGCAACCAAAACATCAGTATTATCAGCACTTTTTCGCTACAGTACCAAAATCACAGCCTCGCATGAGCGTTAACTCCATGTCAGTCAGTACACACTTTTAAAAATATCCACCAAATAGCTCCTTCGGAGTAGAGCGCAAACCTACCAAGCTTTCTTTTTCAAGAGACTAATTCAGAAACCTACAATTTTGCAGCATTCTTAGCAGAGTTGTTTTTTGTTTCTTAAAACTGTATCTTCCAAATGGCTTCCTCGTTCCTAGGCCTCTGCATCTATTACCATGTAACAAATTAAAACACCCTCATGCTCCATTCTTATCCATCAGCTTAAATATCTAGAAAAGCTGAAATTTAGTTTCACATCCCCACAAACTCAGCTGCTAATTAGATTTGGAGTGCTGCAAAGTTAACAGTCCTTAATCAGGCAACCATAAAGAAAGAAGAAAAAATTCAACCTGAAATGAACGATTAATAAAAAAGAAAGTTGATCCATATGCACAGTAATTTATAATTGCTAGGCTCTAGCCATATGGTAGCACTCCAAGTATAGATGTTAACTTCGCACCTGCAAGACATTCATCAGCAAGAACACACAACTGAACCCAGAAGGATCAGCTTTTCTCTACACTGACATTCAAAGTACACAGCACCTTTTACAGAGGAGGAAAGTCAAGGCAAGAGAAGACAGACCTGTACAACTTTACCTTAACAGCTGGAACTTTCCACAGTTGGTAAAAAAAAAAAGCACTGGAGTAGTATCCAGCATCAAATGTTCTTTCAAGTAAATGTGTATGGCTTTACTGCCATTGTGTTGGAACGTGAGGCAAAATTTGAGTTACAGTCCTTTACATACTCAGTAGATAAAAAGGATGTTTTTAAAGTGCTCTTCTGGCTCTGTAGTTGTGTAAAAATGAACAAAGAAAGAAAGAACACAGCCATTTAAAGAAACTGCTTCCAGGACTACCAGCTAAAGGCTGTGCATTTCCAGTGAAGATATTCTGTAACTGAAATAATTTGCATACCAGAAATGGGCTTTTTGTGGGCCAGACTAAAACACTCTCTTGCTGAAGCCATAAAATAAACACAGTAGAGATTTTCAAGGTATGAATGACCTTAGAATAAAAATAGCATATCTCTTTGTAGAGTTTAAAAGATTTGAGTTTCCAGGAGAGAGAGAAAAAAGCAGCATATGTACTCTTTGAAGTACAGACCACAGAGTGACTTATTTTAAGTAGGTACAACTGTGAAGATGTTTGGGATAAGGTGGATCCCATTCTTCCAGCAAAGTCCATCCTTCTGAGAAAAGTCAGTCTTCAAGTCAAGTGTCCTTCCAAGACGTAAGCATAGGAGAGAAACTTCTACTAAGCAGGATTCAACAGCTTGAAACCTGCTCCAGGATAATACTGAAAAAAATCTACGGACAATGAGTAGATTAAAAAAAGTGGCTGGATGTTTTACAGTAGCTCAGGCTGAAATAGAGGAGCTTCTCTGCTAAGCAACAGTTTTCAAAAGGGAAAATAAACATGGGTGTTATGTGTGCAAACAGTAAATAATTCTAAACTACCCTGAAAATCCATAGGAAGTATTTCCATAGACTCCAAATTTACAGACGTGGAAGAAAAAGATTAAGGGGCACACTGGAGTTCAGAGAGTCATAGCCCAAAGAGCATACATCACACCTGCTGAGTCTCAGATCACCCTGCTTTTCCTGAAACTCATGACAGAAAAAAGAAATGAAAACATTTCAGGAAAATAACCTCTGAAGTGAAGCACTATTGCTGAGGTCAGTTATCTGCCAAAATATCTACTTTATTTTATGAGCATGTCTTTAAAGGACAACATGCTTTTCCTTTTCAGCATTCATGAAATCAGGGACCAATTCTTTAACGTAGAAAAGGCAAGGCACAGATCACCATGCAAGACAAAACCAGAGGACAACAAAGACCAATGCTAGAGAAAGAGGAACGCTCTTACTGCTGTATCCTTTTTTTTTTTTTTTTTTTAAAAACATGAAACTCAAATGCATTCAATATAATTGAATTGATTAGGTCTGTAATTTTAAAACTCAATGTCACTCAAAGTCCTTATCAGACATGACCCCCAAAATCTAACAACTAATTAAAGCTTTCATTTCTGAATTTCAAGGAAATTATAACTGAATGAAAGTTATGAGCAGAATATTATTTTTAGATGAAGCAGTTAAATTTCCAGAAATTTCCAACTCTGACATCAGAAATTCAATAAAACAGTAGATGTGAGCAGAATTACAAAGGAAGTATTTTGAGTAACAGACAGAATGGTGTTTAAAAAAAAAAGTGTAAAGGAGCATATGGAGGAGCACCCACTTTACATCTGAGTACATTAAAGCCCTCTGATAATTCAGTTCCCTGTAAAATAGCACTCTTCAAGGAAGCACGACAAGGAATTTCTCCCACTGGAAGCTCATTCCTAACACACTCAAGTCTAATTCCACTTTCCAAGGCAGCAGCAACTTTTTAATAACTACTTACTTTGGTGACCAGTCAGCTTTATCTATAATCAGTTAATCATGGTAAAAATATCACATCACTAGCTTTGGTTTATTCAGGACATCAGCTGCTTCCAGGACTCAAGAATGGAACACGAGAACAGGCAGCTGAGATTCTCCAATAGGACAAAAGAGATTGAGATCTCAGAAATCTACACAAGCACAAGATGAAGATTATTTTGATACCCCAAGATCTTCTGTGCCCTTTCAAGGAAGCAGACATGAAACAACTAATTGAACCAGAAAAATACTTTAGGAGTTACTGTTTTAAGAAACTCGATAGGAAGAAAACTGTAATCACTGAAGTTGATGAGGGAAGTAACATACCGGTGCTTGTTGTCCTCTTCCTCATCTCCTATCCTATAAAGCAAGATTCCAACAGTAAAAGGTTAGCATGCCAAATTTTCAATTCAAGCATGCTGTAATACATGAAAAACATGATGAACTTGCAGAAAATTAATACAAAGATCAAAGGGAGCAGAAAAAGGCATGCATAAAATCCCTTTTGCAATTGACAGCTTTTTCTTCTTGCTTTCTAATAAGTGCAGCTATAAATGCTTACTATAGATTTTTTTGTATTCCAGGATAAAAGATGGGATCTGACAAGGCACAGTGTCCTACTTTCAAACAATAATAATAATAAAAATAAAGGGGTTCCGTAATATTCAGAAGAAACAGAACAATGAGGGACTGCATCATCCAAGAAAAGATACAAGAGCAAGTATAAAGAGATGAGTATGAACTATTCCACCAAACTGAGAATTACAGAGTTTAAAGGGTTAGCAACTAAAACATAGTATCCAGACAACTTTTTTTGTCACTGTTTTTTGTTGTGTAGGATTTTTTTTGTTTGTTTTTACCTGCGAAGCAATTTGGCCTTCAAGTCTGCCTTCGTCTCATTCCAGGCATCTAGTTCTGGGCTAGTCAGAGCTGTGGGTTTCATGTGGTCCAGGACAGCAATGTCTTTTCCTTGTTTCCATAAATCGTAACGTTCTGGCTGCAGAACCCTCACAAAGACATCCATGGAAATCTTCACCATGTCTTTGCGGCACGTACACTGCAAGAGATTTCCAGACATCAACACCATGTGAGACCAGAGGAAATTTTTCTAATCAGCTGAGTTTGCCTTTTTCCAGAGGTCAACTGACAGCAGATTTTGTCATAAGGCCTACAGTAGGTTAACTGGGAATTGCATCACGGTCTAAGTGGGTATTTTGACTCAATGACACAAATTGCCTCCATCTGCCCCTGGCAGAAAGGGACAGCACAAGATACTGTACTGTCCCAAGGGCAGCTGAAGATTCAGTTCTCCAAAATTTTCTTCTCTAAGACCAGCAACCAAGTTAGAACTTTCTGGTACCTGATACGCAGCGTATTACTCATCTACAGCGTTACAATCATAAGGAAGTAATAACTGTGGTTGATACAGACCAGAGGTCTGTTTGATCTCAGGCCTACATTCCCCTCTTTGCCTGTCTCTCACCTCAAGTTTCTCAGGCTGAAAAGAGATTAGTAGTACAACTGCATCACTGTAAAAGCCTTTAGGGAGCTAAAGCCTAACCTAATGTCCAAGACAGTTAAACTTCATAACTGTACACCAAGATGTGGCAGATAAATCCTTCACAGGACTGTAAATTACAAAAACAAAAATTATTTTATTACAAAACTTTTTGCTGAATACAATGCAAGACTGTCTGATCATAAGGACGAGGTCAAGCTGTGTGTGTCCAGCTACCAAAAGTTACCTGGCTACTTAGCAAACTACATTTTAAAAAAAAAAAATAAAAAGGAAGGGGGGGAGGAGAGAGGAGTGGTGGACATTGGGAAAAGAATCAGAAGAAAAATGTCACTGGATGCAGGAAACTGCCAAGAATTGCTTGGCAATATTGCTAGTTGGGAAACTGAACCCACACAAAATGAAGAATAAAAATGCAGATGTGCAGCATGGAAAGCAAGCAGGCAGCCACACTGCAGTGGAACCGTGGCTGCTCTCCATCACTGCCTTTCTAACTCTGCAACTAAGGAAAGCTACTTGCACACTGAGCACGCTTTTACAAATGGTAAGAGAAACTGTGTTGATTTGTAAGTAAGAAATAAAAAAGGCTAAAATAACATTCTGCATCTAGTCTGAATACACCTAAGCCAAAGAAAATGTGCAACTTCCATTTCAACTAGCATACATACGTTCATTAAATTCAGCCACTAGAATTATGCTCTCATCATTGCGTATCTATACAGAGACTAGACACAAGCACTTCTACTTGGATATCTGTTTCCTATGAAGAAGTGCAGAATAAACAAACCGAGTCCTTCATCCAAGGAGATTCTTACCCAGTACACAATGCCAGACTGACTGAGCATCTGCTCTTTACAAACTTCTAACTGCAAAGAAGGCACAGGATCGACAAGGATGCAGCAATACATCAGTGGCTGCTTGGGTGCCACAGCTACTGCTTTGCTGCTGTATGGGAAGAGAGTCAGATCCCTTTTTAGTTCTGCACTAAGGTTCAAAGCATTGCACTTGCACTAAACTACCTTTCGACTTTGAGTTGAGAATGAGGTAACTATGCTGACTTCATAGGACTTTTTTTTTTTTCCTTAAAGCTGTTTCACTTTTCCTCCACATCTTTTCAGAACTATTGTCTTTTTTCTTAGCAGAAAGGCATAAAATTAAACTCACTTCTCTCTCTTCTTTCTCTTCACACTTCCATTAATAAGAGACTTATGGCTGCAGCTGAGAAACCACGGAGAGAGAAGAAAGATTCCTTCTGTAGTCTCAGCTATCCCACTCCCCTCCCAGCTCCTACTTTTCATTTTGGTTCCCGTCTGCTTTGCTATGACTTGAAGAGCAATAACAACCTGAGTGCATTGTGTAGGAAGGACTATTTATGGGCAGACACTTCAAGGAAAACTCAATTCATTTAATGAAAAACAGCGTAAGAGAAAAAGGCTGGAAATGCAATTTGGCCAAAGAGTGGCAGGAACACAGATGGCACCCATCTTCCAAATTCCTGCCCCAGCAGAAGCTTCTCACCAGCACCTCCATCAATGTGGGCTTAAGAGATTTGTATTGAGCGCATTTTCAATCACTTTTCCTTAAGATGCTTTAAAAGCACTTCTGTACTGCTAAAAAGAGGAATACAAAGACCACCCAACAGCACAGAGCATCAGTGAGGCACAGTAATCAACCTCTTCTGCCTTTACTAAGTATGAAAAATGACTCAAAAGAGGAACAGACCACTTTCTGGTTCCACAGTGGAAGCAAGATGCTGCAGCACACAGATGCCAACTCCTTCAAATCAAGTGGAGCAAATCCCGACGATCTAAAAGTCTCAGGAACAGCTCCAACACCACAGAACCACTAGTTAAGAGTCTCAGCACAATGTAAAGTATATGCAGATTATCCAGGCACCACATGTAGAACTATTTAGATGCTACTCATGGAACTGTCCAGAGAAATGACGCTGCGGGAGCAATCTTCAGTGCACCGCAACACCAGAAGCTTGCTGTAGCCAAATTCCTTTCTTCATACACAAATCTAAGATGACATATATTTACATTTCAATTTAATTTAATTTTATTGCTTTTACAGTAGCAACCATGTATAATTTAGAAAGCCTCTTTCTTCTGGGGCTTCTTTTGGGCAGTGCAGTTATATTTCCTCAGCTGCTGCACTTCTGTCCACATTCATATTCCCAGAATGATCGGCATGTTTTTTATACCCTTCAGACACAATAAGATCCTGCTAATACAGCAGACACTTGCAAATGAACTGCAAAAAGGAATGTGCACACATATGCTAGAGGTGGGACAGGGAGACGATAAAGAAGGAGACTATGGGGAGAGAGGAGCAAGAAGACTGCTCTGCCATTAATTACCTGCTCTATTCTAACAGAACAAGGCAAAAAGAGCAAGCTTGTATTTCCCTGTCAGTGATAGCCATCTCCACATACTGTCCTTCTTTCCTTATATATGCAGTCATATTTCTTTCAAATATTCTGATTATGCAATTGTGGCCACAACCATGCATGTTTCCTAGGATATGCAATACCCACAACTCCTCCCCACACTCTCTCTCTCCCTATCTGTTTTTCTGCAGAATGTATCTTCCCTATTCCATTTTTCACCCTCAAATTCCAACACCTTAATATCCAGTATTATTACCGTTTGTAGAAGCAACAACATAAAATGAACATAACCACACTTACACAACTTCTAAGGAGAGAAAAGAAATCTCATTTTCTTATTGTGAGCAAAAACTGAACCACAAAGCCCCGATTCAGGCTCTCCAGAAATTCCTACCAAGGCTTTCCTTCCTTCCTTTGTCAGCAGAATACAACTAGCTTTAGACCTGTGAAAGATTTAGGAGTGATACGGTCGCCCAAAGCACAGACCGTGACTGAATGGCAATATGAAGGCTTGTCCTGCCCAGCTGTCAGGTGAGAAATTTAAGGAACTCGGAGATCTAATCAAAAACCTCTGCATTTCTCCTCTGCCTTTCTCCACCTGGCAGCCAGATTGCCATGGCTCTCAGAGGGACAGACTAACAACAGAGTTCACTTACACACCAACACAGGTTTATGTTTAGTTCTCTGTCTTCAGTTGCAGGGTGTCCAAGACCCAAGAGAGCAAGAAGACCAGAGGAGTTGCCATATTCCCCACATTTACAGGAACCTATTTGTTCCATCTTCTGAAGACTTTTGCTAGCCCCAGCTCTCTCTTCCTGTAAGTTAATGATTTTGCTGCCCATATGGGAAAAGAATATACAAAGGCAACTTGCAAATAAAAAGAGCGTACAAAAATATTCTCAGGAAATGGAAGCGTGAAACTCTTTTCAAAAGCAGACAAACAACATTCTTCTCCTGTTTATTATTTTATTATGTTACTCAAAATTGGAGGCTGGTGATACATCTGACCTCCCCGAGAACTTTGTGATATCAAACATAATTCACAGCGATGGTAGGAAATTTGTGACTCCACAATGCATAACCATGATCTTACCTGGTTTTAGGCTTTTTTTTTTTAATTAAATAAAAATACTTATAAATCCCTATAAGGTAACAGTCAAATAAAAAAACTGTCTCATTAAAGTAATAAAATGAAATGATCTATGGAAAATGTAACTTCATTCAACCTCAATCTTCAATTGCATTTTTGTAAGGATTCCTTCCCTCACTTCCCAGTTATTAACACTAAATTGAATCCCACCTGTTCCATGACATACAAAGAGTTAATGTAAAATAACACTTTTCTCCTTACATAGAAAGTCACAAAAACAATCTAATTAAATCAGCACATCTGGTTCACATGGGAAAAAAGAAACACCTCACATTCAAATTAACTTAGTTGCCAGTGCGGTTGTTGAAGATCCAACTAGCCTCCCACTTTGCCTAAATGGAAATTTAAGCAGAAGAAAACCCAATACATCCAAAGTTCCTTCAGCTATTATGCCATCGTTAAATATTTTAGACTTGCTTTTAAGTTTTAGTATCTGTTTCTCCATAACAATGAAGTCTAAAAGCAAGTTACTGGGGAAAAAAAAAAAAAAAAAAAAGAAAAAAAAAAGATAGTTATATCCAAAAGGTAGCTAGGAAAATTCTTACAGTGTACTACAGAAATACATACAGAGAACACTTCTGAACTTCTCTCTATAAACTGCCAGGACAAGATATAAAGCTACAGCCTTTGGGAAAAAACACAAAATCCTCCCAGTATAACACTCTAAAACAGCTATCCAATTCACTATCCGATTACAAATGTGTTTCCTGATGTCTAATTAACGCTCACCCAGTACATCACAAAACTAGTCTGGGCTCCAGTTTACTTTCCTTTCATTCAATCCAAACTCACATTTCCACTCACACCTTACTGTACGGGAACTGCTGAGTCACGGCCTGAACCTCTGATTGATCACCTGAGGCGAGCCGTGAGTCAGCCAGAGGAGCACAGGTGAAGGCAATTCAATTCACCTGTGCTGCCGGAAGGGGTGGAGCCAGGCTGCACCTCTCCTAGACCTATTGAAGAGCTGGCTGCCAGGGGGGAAGGATCTCATCTGGAGATCTGCTCTGCTGGTGTTTTGTGGGTGAGCCTAGCATAAGGGTAAGCCTTCCATTTATCCTCTTTTGCTGTCATAGTCTACTTCACCTGTCTTGTTTATTTTGTGATTATAATATCTTGATATCCATTGATTATACACCTTGTACAGCAATGCTCTCATGGATGCCCATCTTTTCAGAAGCAATGAAGGAACACATAATTGCAGGTTAGTAACTGCAAGACGGGTGACAGGCATTCCATGAGTCAGTAAGGAGTTAAACTTTGAGAAGTAGAAAAACTTAAAATTCACAGTTTGTGTGCTTACTAGTTGGAAGTTGAGAGCTTGTGGGAAGGAAGACAAGCCCTGACCCCCCGCTTCTACTGTAATTACAAGCATAGCTTTAAGTCTCAACAACAAACCAGTTCATTAGGAAACCCACTGGAAATCTTCCAC
This sequence comes from Tympanuchus pallidicinctus, assembly GCF_026119805.1. NCBI lineage: Eukaryota > Metazoa > Chordata > Aves > Galliformes > Phasianidae > Tympanuchus > Tympanuchus pallidicinctus. Next base: position 1,713,979 of record NW_026294756.1, read on the forward strand.
AGAGTTTCATAAACAAAACAATTAGGCAAAGATTTCCAAGGACTCCCCCTGGTCCCTGGCTGCAAGGCATGCTTTTTCCTTGTTTGCCTCCTTAATTCACTGCCAGAACGTTTGTTCCATGCAGATGTTGTGGGCAAAAGAGTTGAGTGAATGGCAAGTGACATTAGCCAGGGAGCCAGATTTACCCTACTCCACTAAAATACTCAAAATAAAGAGGATTCTAGTTCAAGAAATAGATGTGTCATACAGATAAGGCTGAAAGGTTCAGTGCTCTCAGTAATGCTAAAAAAGAAGGATTCAGTGAAATACCAGCTCCCCTCTGTTTTGACACTCATTTCAGTACAAGGGATAAACAAAGACTAAATCATAACCACTGGGTGAAAGTCTACAGTGAATATCATTTTAAGGTTATCTCAAGCTATTATTTCTTCCACATCGTAAGTCTTGCAGTTGGTGAAAGAAGTCCACAACTGACTGGCTTTCACTGGCAGAAAGCAATGACATTTCATCAAGTCAGCACTCTATTCATGCATTAAGGAAGCAGCAACCATGAGCTGACATGGCTGAGCAAAGTTCTACAGCTCTGAAGTGACAGATGTACTAGATAACTCTTGCTAAGTGAGTACAGTTATCCTTTTATCTTCTCGCTTCACCACTGCTTTTCCAGTCACTTCCTTTATAAAGAAAGCCCAATGCTGTGATACAGCACATGCCTGTAAACCAACAGATGAAGCAGTAAAATCCACCATTTTGTACACGATGACTAGGAAAATTTCTAGGCAGTTTACAAAAACATGAATAATTTTGCTTGGTGGAATATGAAGTGTTATTTCACGTGACAACCCCCAATCTGCTTCCAGCACACTGAAATTATTTTCCCTTGTAATGACAAGTCTTTTTCTGTAAGATTTTTCAAAAGGATAGGAAGCTGGAATTTATTTGTTGCATCTTCAAATAACACAAATTAGAATCAAGGGAGGGTTGGTTCATAAATAAAGGAGGAGAGAGGCTGTCTATCTATCCTAAAAGAAACAGCAATTAAGACCTCTCTGAAAACCACACACCAAATGAAACGCTTTTATCTCTTTCCAGTAATAATCCAGATCCACCTGTAAGTGTTTCCAAAGCAGTTGGAGAGTGGTGAGATAGAGAACAGATGCAAGATCTGAATCCTGATGACTGAGATTAGAACACACCCAGCTATGAGCCAACCCAGCAGCAGAACCTGCTGACTGCCAGCAGGAAACCAAGCTGCAAGAAAATGAGGAGCAGCACAGCTATCAGGAAAGACAAATAATTGAGCAAAATGGAGTTTAAAAAAAAAGAGAGAGAGAGAGAGACCATTCACAGCTCTAAGCACGTGATAATAAGAAGTGGGGTTTCATTTTTAAATGTTTTTCCTGTTCAGAACAAAGAGACAAGAATGTTAACCACATCTGCCTTTCAGTACAGCAAAGAAATTACTGAGGAGGACAACGAAGAGGTACCTGATGAGTACATGTGATGTGAACTCACAGCTACTTCACACTTTCACACTGCTTTCAAATCTCTAATATCATAGTTTCTGCAATTCTTAAATGGAATATGCTATCTAGTTATTTATTCTTAGGTGGAACATAAAACTGTTCCTATATAAGCCCCTCTTTGGCCCTCTTGAAGCAATTCCTGTGGAGTAACACAAGCCACACAGGAAAGCACAATGCTAAGGCAGCTTTTAAAAGGCATTTCTGATGACCTTGCAATACTATTATCCCCAGAGCCAGATGACCCCAAAAGCCCAGCTCTGACACATGAATGACTGGGGCTTGTAGACTTTAACAGGGCCTCCCATGCAGCAGGGAAGCTGAGCAAATGAGCTGCAGGATGCACATTCTTTACAGAGTCGTTTACTCGCAGCCACAAAGCACGCAAACACCTCTGCACTATAAATCACAGGGTTAGTGAGGCAGAGAGGACGGGAACTTGTGTCAACCCAGCAGTATCAGTACCCACGGGTTCAGGGCAGCTTCCACCACAGAGTCCTGGAGTCACCATGAGCCAGAAAAGTTATTACCAAGCAGCATTCAAAAAGTCAAGAGCAGCGTGCTCGATACTGTACAGTAATTAAGCTAAGTGTAAATCAGGCTGAGTAGCACAAATAGGCTTAGGTTTGTTTTTTTTTGTTGTTTTTTTGTTTGTTTTTTTTTGTTTTGTTTTGTTTTTTTTGGTTTTTTTTTTGTTTTTTGTTTTTTACAGCAAATCCATGACAGCACCTCCATAAGGGTGAGGACAAACATTGAGTAGAGAACTGCCAACCTGCCTGAAGTCCTTTCTGCACTCATCTACTGGCACAAAGTATAAAATACTCCCTTCGTTGTCAATCAGGTCCTGAAGAGTTCATCATTACCTCCCGAATCAAGTACCACAGTGGCTCACACGCACTATTTCCATGGCAGTGCACCCAGATGAGGCAGAAAGTGGAGCAGACATCCTTCCTGGGGACTGGGATACTGACCACCTGCAAGGGTTTTTTTTTTTTTTTTTCTGATGGCATTCTTGCTTCATTAACAAAAAACGATGATCCCATTTTATATTGAGAGAGATAATTCTGGCACTATCTCTGAAGTATAAAATGAAGGTATGAAAATGTCAACTCATAGTAACACTGTTGCTATCACCCAGGAGTGTCTGCTGTTAATATAAAGGAGAGTGCAATAAATGGTTCCCTTCTCATCCATTTACTTTTAGTCCAGTTTGCAAAAGAAACAGAAAAATTGACCTGTGAGGTACACTTGAATTTCTTCTAAAATTTTACATCCTGAAATTTTACATTGGTCTTTTTGAATATCAAGATCACCTCAACTTCAAGAAAGACACTTTACTGAACAACTCAGCACTGAAAGGCCTGTTCAGTCAGTACACAGCTAAGACCACCCTCCTGGTCTATTGATGGTTGCATCCAAGAGTTTCCAAGAGAAACAAAGTGAACCAAAACAGCAATGCAGAAAGCAACTGCAGGCTCATGTAGTAAAGCAAAAATAAAATAACCTGACATCAGGAAACAGAAACTATCATTCACATGCGTTCATTAATGAGGCTTTTCTCAACAATCGAACAGGAAAAATCATGACAAAAATCAATGAAGAACAAATGACTGAAGAGCTCCAACTATGGAGTACAAAGGAAAGCATTTCTCAGTAACTTTTTAAGTCTCTGCTTATGCAGGTAAACATTAACATACAGCATACAAAACCATCCCTATTCAGCTGTATTATTTAATCAGTAATGTTAAGGTCTAGTACAGAGCATGCAAATTAGAGCCAACTCCTGATATTTAGCTACTAAAGAGCGTTTCCTGCCAGAGTTTGATCTTCCCATTTAACATAGCAAAGAATTCTGAAATGAATTACCATTAAATACTTGCAAAGATCCAGTGACTACACTCCAGAATGACCTACGGGAACCACAAGATTAATTGAAGATCTCTCTCCCACCCATAGACAAGCAGCTGACAGATGTGCTATTCAGCCACAGATTAAATAAAATAGGTAAACTGGCTGGTCTTAAGGTCACCTCAACTGGAAAGCTGCAACACACGGCTCCTTAAGGACTAATGGGAGACATTTACATTAGCAATAAATGGGATATGATCTTTAAACTTCACTAATTGTCATATATTTTTTACAGCCAAGCCAGGTTCCACTATAGTTAGCAGAACATTTCAACAATCTGGCAGGCAATTAGCATGGTTCTACCTATGTTTCTCAAAGGTAAGCCATTACTTTCCTACATGAGTTTTCTCTTGCTCTATGCCACTGACATATATCATTCTACTCATAACTCTGAGAACAACAATTCAAATTTAATACCAAGGATAAAGTCCAGGAGAACATTACAATTGGCTAATTTTGAACCTTACCTTGTCACCAATCTCACGAGCTCTGGCAGGACAAGGGAAAAAGAAGAATCATTTTACACCCAACTGGTTTCAGTGCAGTAACACTACAGATAGAGTACTGCCCAGTCAAGAGTTTCCAAGAACTTTAAAAATAAGCAGATGAGAAACATCTGTTTGGATGTAGGCAAACGTAATCTAATTGAGCCTGACAACACAGACATCAATACAGTCATTTTCAAGATTTAGGAAACCTGCACTAGTTAAACAAACATCTCACACTCCAGGATGTCTCTCTTCACAATTTTTTTTCCTTAAATGTGCAGGCAGATCAGGTGTACAGAATTAGTTGATGTTTCATTAAAGTCTCTGTTTAACTTAAAATGGGATTTAAATAAACCTTTAGCCCTTTCAGTGCAAAAGCATTCATACCTCATCTGCAGCCCGACAGTAAAGTATCAAAGGGTTAATTAACACATATGCAGTGTGTGGTTTAGGTAATATGAAATGGAAATGTATGAATAGACAAGTGTCAGCAAGTGCAATGGAAATAAATTGGGCATCTCCTTCCACACTTCAACTTTCTCTCTCTAGATTTGCTCAGAGCTCTCTATGCTGCTTGTTCAGTAATTTCACGCTACGCTGCTTAACAATGTAAGCATGGAGGCTCAATCTAAAACTGCACTTCCCAAATGTCACTTGTTTGCAAACACATGGCTGAACCCAAAATTGCTTTCGATATTAAGAGTGGTGCCTCCTGGCACTATTGTAGTTAAAGGTCTGTCGAATTTCCATGATAAACCCCATTTTCAGGGGTGTATAACCATGACCATTTGCTACAGACAAACCTGGGATTCAAGGCCACAGCAAAATTATTTCTTTTTTTTTCTTCCCAAACCAGATTTGAGGCCTCTTACAGGTCTAGTTTTTTCTTACCAACACTGTAGCTCCATAACAAATTCAAATGTATGATTCCCTCTTCACGCTCTACATGGCCTTAGAGTCTACAGCTACTCCACATGGCCCAGTCTAACACCTTGATGGAAAGATTACAAACACCAACTATGGATTCAGATACCTGAACACATGTAAAGGACAGAGAAGATAAATGCATGACTTTTCAGAATGAGGATTTTTCTGTTATGAGAATCGTTTTGGCTGCCATTGCTAGCAATTCAGAGGTTTTACCTGCCTGGCACAGTGATTATGCGTATTTTATACTTCACAGCACTAACAATAGCATGCATAACAGAAAACACTTTTAAACTACCGTAGTTTCAGAAATGAAATAAAATCTACGTGTTTATTTTAGAAAAGGAGGGAGTTCAGATGCCGCATTTCTTTGTTAACAGTGGACTCCATGAAACTATGGGCTGAATATTACTAAAAAGAACAAAGACAGACACTTCACCTTTCAGTCACCAAAAGGGCTGAAGTTACTTTCTGTATGATGAGCTTCTCAGACACTAAGTGCTGTGACATTTTATAGTCAAGGACTGCCTGTCGGCAGTTGCTGAGGCAGGACATAAATATAAAAAGGGGAAAGCTTAAAAAAAAAAAAAAAAAAAAAAGGCTCCTATGGGCATAACAACCATCTTCCTTTCCTAGCTGGGTTAATTATGCTTACTTACAAAAAAGGAAAACTAGGGAAACAGCACTGGTTTTTTTCCTCCCACAATTCTAGCAGATTCCTTACTGTCTGCAGTGCCAGAAACAGCACTAGCATCTAGAAGCAAAAAGCAGTGCATGGCATTAGTCACAAAGCAACCACTCACAGTGATTAACACGCAGCATTCTAAATATAATTCTGCACAGATAGCTTCAGCTTAGGTCAATTGTGGCTGAAGACATTACAGCAAGAAGATGGAGGTATCAAGAAAGCACAGTCAACAACCGTAGGATCCCAAAGCAAAGACTACATTCAGTAATCATCTACTGTTTCTAGAATATAAACCCTAGTAAAGGAAAACAGGGCAGCATTACATTGTTTCACAGGATGAGGCACCGAGGTACTTGCAGTGCATCTTCAGCAAAGTTGTATTTGCCCAGAACAAAAGATGTATTATAAAAGTTGTGGAGTCAAGCTGAGTTGATGGAAGAAAAATAAGTGCAGAAGATGATATAAATGTTATTGTAGAATGAAAACTAAGACTGCCTTTCTGGAAAGGAGCGTCTGTGGTGATTTTAAGTTCCTACCCAAGGTTATAATTTCCTGAAGATTCTCAAAACTGATCCCCAATTTAAAAACTCATGAAGCAGTCATACCTCACTGCACCACATCTAATGTACCAAAAACATCAATACAGCAAAACAAACCCCTTTAAAGCAGACTTAAAAATAAATAAATGAATAAAAATAAAAAGCCAACCACATTAATCTGTTTGAAATATAGGCCCATCACTACTAGTAAAAAAAAATAGAGAACATCGTAGGCATGCTGTCATGGAAAACTGTCACTGCCTTCAGAACTGTCAAAAGTAATTCAAACAAGAAATTTGCCCTGATGAAATAGCCACATGGAGTCATTCCACCATGATTCTCCTCTTCAGACATCATTGAGACCTTTTGTACTGTGCATTTTTTTAGGGAAATTTAAAAATGTTAAATGGTTTTTAAATAACCATTTAAAAATGGTTATTAGTATACTCCTATGAAAGTTTAAGATGCCTCTAATTTATCCTTTCTCCTGCAAGGTGTATACCCTAGGAACGGTATTCAGTTACATCAGTTACCTTATCCACCCTGAAATGCAGTTTTAATGCTTCAGAAAACCAATCCAAACCTTCTAGCTTCAAAACCACCTCTACACAAGGCCTATGTACATTGAGCATTCAAGAAAGGCATTCAAGAAAGACATGTTTGCCCTCAAAATGACATGAATTATCAACAGGAATAAAACAATAACATGGATCAATGAAAGTACATTTTCAAAACAAGGACATTTTCAGTTTGTTCAAAGGGAGAAGTTCCCCACCCAATCATTAGTTTATGAGCTCGTGGTTTTAAGTAACCCCCCAACCAAACAGATACCTACTTGGGTTGCCATTTTTCCGTAGTCAATCCAACGCAATGTGGCAAAGTTGGTTGACTCAGCACAGTTGAAGCCATGATTGAAGCCAGCATGGTAACCATAAGGAAATGTAATCATAAACTCTCCAGCTTCCTGGGTGATCTGAAAAACAGAAATAAAAGGACAGCCTACATCAGATGAGCAGAAAAAGCACTTTCAAGACACCTATATCCTCCTTGTTAAATCTCTCTTAGCAAGAAGGCAGAACAGTCACGGCCAGTTCTCGGCTATACCTATAGCGATTTCTTCTTAACTGTACAAATACTGAAGTAGTTCTACTAGTGAAAACAGACAAAGGACAAAAGAAAACAGTACAAAGGACAGAAGCTGCTATAAGATCTTAACTCTTGAGATAAAGGCCCCAGTTATGAAAAGGGTCCCAAGCTGCAGCATTCCAAAAATGCACAAATCTTTTGCTTGCTGCCACTTCATCCCTTGTTCATACCTACTCTCCCACACCATGCTAGTGGGGCCAAACAGACTGCATTTCCCACCTACACATGTGCTCTGTGCTGCAGTGTCCTACTGAAATACATGATTACTTTTCCTGTATTTATTTCCTCACTTATATGGTTATCATTCTCATTTGTTCACTTGTAAGTCAAACAACCTAAAAAATCTTAGCCTGCTATTTGTCCTCCTGAGTAAAATTAAGATGAAAGTAAGTAAAAAGGATTGAAAACTGCAGATTACAGCTGTAATCAGAGGCTGAACAATTCCCCGTACTTCTAGAAAATCACCTTTTAAAAACCTACAAAGAGAAAACGTGAAAAGAATGTCCCTGTTAAGCAACACAAGAACAACTGGTAACAGCGTAACCAGCTTAACCTGCTAGCTTCCCGAAGCATAGGGTACCATCTCCTCCCTTTAACAGATCAGAAATATGGCAAAATTTGACCTTTGCCTGTCTTTCTAAACCGGAAGTGCTGACAAAGCTTTTGTAACACATCTGGGTTATTTCCCACTGACACTAACCACAACTCACCAGTCTGGAGCCTACTGAGCCTTCAAAGAACTTTCACATATAAACACAGGAATAGAACCAAGCAGAAAATGTTATCAGGAATTAAACCACTGGCCCACTAGACTGAGCCCAACCTTGTTCATACTACGAACATCAGCAGAGAACAAAATGAGAAAACAAATGCAAGATTTGATAGCACAAAAGCTTCCAGATGAGGGGTGCTGAAGCACTGCCTGCAGCGCATCCCCTCCCATCCCTCCATACATCACTGCACAGCAGTAGATTGCTAACTTCAGAAAACGGAAAGATTATGTTTCTGTCACAACATCTACATCCTGGTGTCTTCATTTCAAGCCCACAGCATATGTCCTCCATGTCACTGCTGTCAACATTATCCCTACAATAAATTAGAAAGCACTCGAGATGATGGATAGGCCATGCAGAAAAGTAATAACTATTGAAGAAAAGCCAGCACAAACTGCCACTCATGGAGAAAGGCCTAAATTTACTGACTTATGCAAGCTCTTGCAGAATAAGTGGAGAAATCAATAGGAGATTATAGAAATACACATTTTTAATTATTAAAAAGCCCCAGTATTGATCTGCTTTTTTATTTCGAGAAGTAAATACCATTATAGAGATTATAAATGCGCACTTATTCACTTCATTGAAACCTGCCAGAAATGTAGATGAAGGGATCCTATCTCTATTTCTACAGAAAAGTGGCACACATTCCCTGTTCCTGAACAATGGCAATCCTCCTTCAAAACCTACTTTTCAGGATAGGAGTTATTCAGACATGGATTGCTCTGACTAAAGAGATCTCCTCCTCCTCTTCACATTTAAAAACGTCCTTCCAGTGAGTGCCATAGAAAATAGAGAATATGTAAACACATATACAAAAAAAAACACATTTGTGCCCCACATTCTGTAAAACAGGATTAGGAATTATATTTCTTTACGTGAGATGTTAACAATACCCCTTGTTTAAAAAAGTTCGGTTTTGACAGCAATATTGTTTTTCTTCGCATGCACTGGCCTCCATTTTTTTGGGTGAAAAAAAAAAAATCATCCCAACAAAAATCACAGAAGCCAAACACATACAAAGGAAACAAACAAAAACTGTATACACAAAGTAAGTTCCTTATCATTAAGGTAGCACACATTTTAATACTCAGTATGAAGGAGGCACCAGAGATGAACCTACACACCTTCCCTCCCCAAATCACAAGATTCACAGTGGGAAGCCTACCTAACTGGGAAAAGACTTTTTACCAGGCAACAAATTAGAAAGTCCTTCCATATCAAAGTACTTCATATCCCATGCCCATCACCAAACAGCTCAGTAAAGCTGACTTGGGATAAGCTCGATAGAAAAGCTTTCCTCTATTACAACCTCTTTTGCTCCTCTTGCTTGGTTTTGATCAGAAATTACTCAGTATATGTAATTACTAATCAGTGCCACTTTCCAGGTACATGGAAAAGCAAACATAAGTCTTCTCATCAGAGAAAAATATGCCCACCTACAGCATTCAAACACTCACAAGAATTTCCTTCACATTCTGACTTCCCACAACCATTCAAGCAGCATGTTTGGGCACTGAAGAGGCAGAAATTAATTTCCATTTCCTATACTTTTCCATTTCATAGAAGGATGGGATACCAATAAGGGGCTGCACAACAAACTTCACTTACAATATCTAGTGAGCTAGATTGGGATTTTTTATTATTATTTTCAGCATCTTTAAATAAGCAGTGATCTATATGTAAGCAAGCAGCGATCCCTTTGTAGGTTATGCCCAGCCTCCTCTATCAAGTCCTTTCCACAGGAGCACCCATGTATGCTACCCATATTCCAATCTACTCATCTACTTTCCTCAAATTTGTAAAGTTAAAATTCCTACCAAAAAAAAAAAAAATCAGTTCCCAAAGTCAGATTATTTTCAACCACGTGTAGCAGATAACCATGTTTTCACATTTGGACTTCAGGTTTAACAGATAGAATTACAAGAAAAAATGGTTTGTTGATCCCTAAGAACAAGTTGATATCAACTATCATGTGCAAACCAGGCAAAATGTGGCCACTAATATTGAACTACAAAGCACCACACATGGCTTTTTGCAAGTCTCTGCTGCACAGTGAGCTCATCCAACAAACCAGACAGTCACACTTCAAATTTCATTCATCACAACCTTCCACTAGGAAAAATGAAACAATCTCTGGAGCAGTAAATAGAATGAATTCATAGTTTTTATGCTATAAAAGAATGCAGAACTTGTACTTCTCAAAGAATCACTAGGACCATCAAATAGGCAGTATACTTTGTCACCGGTGGACTAACTCTAGCAAAACCTTGCTTAAGAGTTCTTACTTAGGGGAAAAAAAAAAAAAAGGCCACAATCTTGAGCTGATGATGCCAGAGAAATGAGGAAGGATGAAATCAGTTTAAATCAAGTACTCTTTGACACTTCCACTGGAGTTAGAGCTGCAGTGCCCCCAACTCAATTCCTTTTTCTGCACCCTGACAGTATCATGCCCACAAACAGTGTCCTTAACCATTCTGGCAGGACAATGGGCTTTGTATGCTGGCAACATACAGAAGCAGTAACCGCTTGATTGAATCTGCATAAAATCCATGCTTGACTGAGGAGATTTACTTCTTGCCCAAAGCCTTTGAGGATAAGCACATTAAAATGATCATACCAAATAAACATGGCCCCTCATTTCAAATAAGAGGACTTAAGAGACGGACAGATCCTTACTGGCTCTGTGTAGATAGAATGCTTTCACAACAGAGAACCTGCATGTGTAACTCCAGTTTTTGGTTCACAAGAGATCCAGAAAAAAAAAAACTTAAGACTGTGTTGAACAACTACCTGAGAGTTATGCTGCCTATTGACAAGCCATAGGACATGCATCAAACAGCTCCTGACCAGCTGCAGAGAACTGCTGCCTTAGAAGAGGGGTGTCATAGTTTGTGCATCACAGCAACTTGCCAGCTTTACTTCACAACTTTACTTTCCTCAAAGCCTCTTTTGTACATACCCGGTCAAAAGGAATGCCGTACTTCTTCAAGATTGAGGGTGAAATGAGGGTCATCTTGTGACGGAGGAAAGCATCACATCCCTGAGAGCTTCCAGGAAAAAATCCTGTAGAGACATTACAAAGAGGACTATCACTTCAGGAATATTATATCAAGTCATTATTTAATCAGTGACAAGGTGACAAAATGAAAACCTGCCTAAATATTTTACGTAGATCATAGCAAAAGGCATACTGCTAAAGATGTCAGTAATTCGCACATGCCTCCTTGTTTCAAACGCCACACAAATTTTGTGAAAAAGACTTGAATGTTGAGGCACATAAGTGTTAATTCCATTCACAATGAGAGTCAGCATCTAATCTGTTGTATCTGAGAATACGCAACTCGGCCAAAATCTCAGTAAATCCCTAGCAAATTAAGAAACTGAACCTAGCTGTCTCCAGTTTTGGCTAGAGTCTGAACAAACCTTTTTCTTAATATAGACAAGGAAAAATTGACAAGCATGCACCATCTACTCCATAGTCCTTTTTATACCTTCTCTGAAGGGCAGCTATATTATTCCTGGGAAAGTAACACAACTGTTATCATACGATTCCAGAACGATCTGCCCTACATACCAGCCTAAAGAAAAGAAAGAAATAAGCATGCAGATGTTAATATTGAGTCAAAAAGAAAGAAACAAAACAAAACATAACCACTACAGTGAAGTAGAAGGGATGCTCATTCATTGGCCACAGAGGTCAGATATAGAGACACTGTGATTTAATTCAGCATCTCAGCAGTACAAAGTGCAAGTTTGACTATAGCTACAAGATTCGCACCGAGTCAAAACAAACCACAAATAATTAAAAACATTAACATTGGGGTAAAAACCAAACCTCCTGATGTCAACACTTCCTTCCCAAAAGCATCAGCTAGACTGTAAGAACACAGTGTTTGCTACCATGTGTTACACTCCAAGCAGGTGATTCAATTAACAAATGGTGTTTATGGGATTAAGAACCAATGTCATTTTGAGAAAGAAAGAATTTAAAAAGCAAGCAAGCTCAGGATACAAAACTAATCGATGGGACATAATGGAAGGGGTTTCAGAAAGTGAAAAGAATTGCCAGATTCCAGGTTTTCCTATATTTTTGCACTAAAAGCATTTACATTAAAGTGATGACTGTCTGCTGCCTGGTTTGTTGTCCTTCTCTGCAGTTCCTTTTTTTAATGCACAGTTTATGTGGCTCTCATTAAAGCTACTAATAAATAAGCACATTTTAAGTGATTAGCACCAATAACACGGCAACACATTAACATTCTCTCCGTGGACTCCACAACTCTCTCAGCGAGCCCATTTACAGCTCAGCTATTCATTTTCTATATTAATTGCATGCTCATCTTTCCAGAGAGAACATCTTCATAGTACAGTCTGCTGATGCATAGGACGAGGAGGATGCCCAAGCAGTAACGCTGCTTCATCATAGTTTTTAGACATTATTCATCCGAACTTCCAAAAGGTACTAAGCAAAATAAAACAAGCAGCTCAAAATAAAGATGAGATCATGAATAACATGTCTGGTTTACACACTGCCAACTACTGCTGTGCTTCAAAATTTTATTCTTTTTTCCACAAGTATAAAACAATCACCAGAACGTCAGGCTGTTAGCAAGAAATGCCAACACTAAGAAAACCTACTTTTTATTATTACTCCTTTGCATCAGAATACAGCCTTCCAGATCTCCCTGCCTCTCATACCACAGCACTGCTTTTGTCGCATTAACTTCAACAACAGATTTAAATCATTCAGAATACACCTCACTGAGGATGGAATACGTAGATTTTGACTTAATTATCCCAAAACACTGACTTTTTTTTGTTTGGCTGGGCAGCGCTTAGAACATTTGCAAATATACAAAAACAACAACAAAGCACAAATAAAACATCAACAAATAAATACATATATATTTCTACAGTCAGTCATCTTTCCTGAAGTTGCCACCATGCCATCATTACCAATTGGAAACCAGAAGCGACAAAGACAGAATGCTGATGTCCATGCTTGCTGCTTGCAGAATGTCCTTGGCAGGTACTTAGGCAAGAAGTGCACATATGGCTTTGGGCAGCTGAGGCTGGCACTTGCAAGGTCAAAAATTACAACAGCCCAAGCTAGCCCTGCTGTTTGAGTTGGACTTTATTGTGTTGAAATGATGATGGAGGATGGCACTGGAAAGGAATGCCACCAACAACACTGTATGTCGTCATAGAGGGAGGCAAGAACTCCACTAGCTGTTCTCCATTAGTGCTGTTGAATTTGCTTGAATAAGATTTGAAGTAATCTACCAGTACTACATAAATAACATTTATAACACAGGAAGACATAATGGTTTTTAGCACACCTTTTCCCAGCAGTGGGGGTGTGGGATGGAATCATCACCAATACTTCACAGACTGCACACCACAAAACTGGAGCAACAGAGCTCTCACCACACTGCCACAAACCTCCTGCAGAGATGCATGATGAACTCTATTTCCCATGCATGGTCTCAATGCTTTGAAAAATCAAGCTTTTGCCACCAGTTTTGGTTAGGGCCATGGTGTGTCAGAAGACAGATTTTGAGAAAACAGTTGCACTATGAAGAATTGGGCACAGCACTTCTGACGTGACAAGGTTTCTGACTCAAGAGTTTATTATACCAACGTAGGTTCATCAAACAGCTCTTTCAAGAGTAAGTTACAGCAGTCAGTTCAAAATAAATTCTTTATAAATCTTAAAATTCTTTACAAATCCATTTTAAAATTAAGAGTTGGACTCTCTTCTGGAATGTTTGGTTTTCACTAAGCACATACCTATGTATTTATCCAAACAGCATTAACACAGGAAGAAGCCAAGCTTACCTTTCGCCAAGCGTTCCAATCTCTTGCCATGTTCTGGAGGTATGGCATACCTAGGACAAAGTTAACAGAGAAGAAAAAAAAAAATAATCACACCACAATGTAAAAGCAGTGAAAAAAAACTAAAAACAAAGGTAGTAATAACTTTTAGCACAACACTCTTACAATAATGTCTCCAAACATAAGCAAAAATTTAGAAGTCTGGAAGGCATCGGTCAGTACAAAAGGAGGCTGAAAGTCAGTATCTCAGAAAAGCCCTTAAATGTGTTACACAACGCGTGAGGCTTTCCTGCTACTTTTTAAAAAGCACCATCTCAAGCTTCATAAGGTGTAAGCAGAGCAGAGGTGACAAACTGACAGCGCAACAGGAATCAGTCAGCATAGGGAACAGCAGTCTTGTTTTCTGCAGGAAGGACGCGTGCAAAAGAAATTCACAAGGCTGTGCTAAAGACAAAGACAAGAATTTCAGATGGACTGAAAAAGTGTGAGGGAGGATCTGTGTGCACTGACATTTACAGGGAGTGAGGATAAATATTTTTTCAAAGACAAGTGTGCAAATCTTTTTTGGCTTTCTTCAAAAAGTAAATACTTTCCATAACAGTCAAAGCAGCTGATCTTTGCATTGGCAGGATTGTGTTGACTGATTTGAAACAAACAGAATTAAACTGTTAGGTAATTTTCTAGAAGAGGTGAATGGAAGAAGTGGGGTCTTCAAAGGAACAATACATGAAAGAATGCAGGGAACCGTTTCTACATTTTTAAAAGACAGTTTTCTGTGTTCAGGAGTAAAAAGTGCACAAAAGAATGTCACTGAGACGAGGTTCCTCTGTTTGTTTTGTGCTGGTGCAAAGTACTGAATACAATCCAGGAAAAACAATCAACTGCCTAAAGTCACACATTACTAATTGAGATATTCTCCTGAGATCTCCCCCCAGAAGATCTTAGTTACTTTACTCTTTGAAGTTACGTTGCCTAGGTATTCACAGAAGGAAAAATCAACTGCTTAAGATTTTACGCTTCACTCAGGTCACGACGTGACTGAACACCATATACACCCAAACATCTTTAAACAGACTGCACAAATAATAATGCCAATAGAATTTTTAAAATTGTTGTTTACATACATACATTACACATAATTAAATGTGGCTGTCATACCTTTTTTCATAACAAGAGTTTTGAAAAAGATGTATTTATTACCAACTATAACTTTTGTACAATGTGAATAATAAAAAAATGAATTATTTTTGTTATCTTCAATAAAATTGTCAAAATTGTCACAAAATGGGCCAGCGTAAGCAGGTAACTGCCTGATCTCAACAACACATAAAGAGTATTGTTGTTCTTCCAATAGGATCTCTGAAAAAACAATGGGTTTAGAGGACTTGCTGCCAGTCTTCTCATTCAGCTTCTCAATTTTTTAGTCAAAAGTTTATCTACAACATAACGAAAAACAGATAGAAGTCATATCCCAAATTGCTTTTTCACATTAACAAAATTTACCTTATCTGATCCTTGCAGGTTAGAAAGGATAACAATGGAAAGAAATTCTACATAGGATGCCCTAAGATTTAGACATTAAGCCGATTTAAACTGATGGCTTAAAAAAAATCTAAGGGAAAATACTATGTAGTACCTAATCTTATAAAATAATAAACACAACAGCAGGCTCCCAGCATACTCTGACCAAAGTCTGACAGTGCCTTAAATTGTATAATAATCAAACAATTCAATTTCATTTGTCTGGGACAAAGCTAGGAGCTTTCATTTTACAAAGACAATTTATCACTTACATAAACGTGATAAAACTAATCCTGATCCAAAGCTCCTTTGTGGAATTAATGTCCCTTAAAACAGGGAAATGAGACATTCCAGTCCTTGTGGGAAAAACGCTGAAGGATTGGGAAAGAACTAATTTATGGCTACAAGGCTGCTGCTGATTAATGTAATATCCCCCGTCTACAATGCAACCTTCACTTAATTAGTGTCTGTAATTGGGAGTTGTAAAGATAAGATTAATTGAATCTTGAGGATGTTAAAAGTCTAATATATTGGAACATGGTTACTGTGTTATCTGCAACTGCAGACTGCAAAAAGCCAAGCTGAGCTTTGGAGAATAGTCCATGGAGAGTCAGAGAAAAAAGACTTGCTTAGATAGGAACCAGTGAGAGAGGAGGAATTTCCAGCTTTTAAAAATGGAGTATATGTAATAATATGCAGATCAGAACACCCTACCACAGAACAGCCTCTTGGGAATAGCTGACTCCACATTTATAAATTAACTTTTTTTTTGTTTGGACCAAGTCTTTTAGGAAGCAGGGTCTACACTTTCTTGTAAATTTATTTGTAGGAATTCACAAAGTTAAATGCAGAAGTGAATTAATTAGGAGTAAGTAAAATTCTATTTTAAGTTACACTCACGGATCCGACTGATTTACATAAAGATAAGCAATAGAGAGAGAATTCGGACTGCTACTTAAAACCAGGAATAGAAACAGAAGCCTTCTGCAAGCTCTGCACAGGTCGAGCAAGCGAGCTTTATGTGATAAAGACATAAAGTGACTGATTACAAGGAGGAATAACAATGGAGGTGACATGGAAAGATCATAAACTGCTGCAATCAAAGGAGCACTGTAATTGAGCATGCAAGCACACATGAACGGGTGGCTCTTGTCTCTCATGGCAGCATCTTGTGTTCTTACTACAAAATGTGGCCAGACACTTATTAGGGACAAAGTACTCCACAGAAGGAACTGATGAAGCAATGACATTCAATACCTTTTGTTACTGACCTTCCTGCACCCACAGGCTGGGGCTTAGATCAGTAAAGGATTTTAATTCCAGAGAGAGCTGGGAGGACTATGCTTCACTATATCCAATGACTTCGTTTTCTACAGGCATAATTCAGGAAACTTCAAGATTTTTTCAGCAAGTAGGAGTGTTCTTTTTCCTTCAGTACCCCAGACCCATACTAAGAGAAGTTACCTCTGGATAAACACCAAAACCAAAAGCTACCCCATCAAAAACTTGAAGGAAAAAGAAAAATCACAAGTAAAACTGCTTCCCTTCTCTGCCCCATTAAGGCTGTAGTATAAAGGCACTCCACAAAGTCATGGAAAGGGTAGGAAAAGTACATAAATACAAGAAAAATGCCACTTTGAGTCCCGCATCAGTAGGCCAAAAATAGACTGTAATATCCTGTAAAAATCTCAACTTGACAATATCAGACTGACAACTACCCGATGCTTCATCACAGTTGACAGAAGCAGTTTTCTGACATCCATCTGCCCAGGTGGAACTGAACGAAGAACGCTGCAGACCTACCTTTTCTTCAGCCTACAGTAGACACATCTTTATAACCACAGCAAAGATGAAGCAAGAATTTTCTGTCATCCCAAAGAGTCATAAAATTAAAGAGAATTGATAGTGGCAGCATAAATATTTAAAAAGCTTTTATTAGTAACTCTCTTTTTATAGACTACTTCTTCTGCTTCAGAGAAAACATCAACAACTGCCAACAAAATACACAACTGTGCCTAAAATGCTGACCTTCAGCCAGTGTTTCAAACGTAGCATCTGTCCCTTCTGGTTCAGCAAGGTCTCCCAGTAAAGCTATGTCTACGTAAGCAGTGCTAAAGCAGCCATTGTCTTAAGGCATATCAAACTTGTAAGAAACTGAGCTTGCAAACTGCATAATCAATGGATATCAAGATGTTACAATCACAAAATAAACAAGAGAGTTAGGCGAAGTAGACTATGATAACAAGAGAGAATAAATGGAAGGCTTACCCTTATGCTGAGCTCCCCACAAAACACCAGAAGGAGGGATCTCCAGATGAGATCCTTCCCCACTGGCAGCCAGCTCTTCAATAGGTCTAGGAGAGGTGCAGCCTGGCTCCACCCCTTCCGGCAGCACAGGTGAATTGAATTGCCTTCACCTGTGCTCCTCTGGCTGACTCATGGCTCGCCTCAGGTGATCAGAGGTTCAGGCCGTGACTCCGCAGTTCCCATACACAAACAAACCAAGAAAGGGCCAAACTACCTGAAAACTGCCATGCTATAGTCTGTGGGATTACAACATGAATAACGTCTTACTGCTTTGCCAGGGAACACAAGATTTACAGAACAGAAAAAAGCCTCAAGATAAAAAATTGTTATAGCTGTGTGACTCAAATATCATCTTCCCTGAAGTCAACAATCTGAAAGTAATACAGTGATTCTTCTAAATTACCTTTTCCTACACTTTCTGCTAAAACAAGAGCAGGCCCCTGAAATAGATTAAATATCACTTCTTCAAAAATGGAACTTTGCTGCTCTACGTGAAAAATTCTCAACTTCCAAACTTGTTTCACAAAACTTAAATTCTAGCAAAACTGACCTCTACTTCCACATAATATTCTGGGTTCTTGAGGATCCCTCAAACCTCCTTCTGCTTGTAGTTACCACACATTGAGATCACAAGTCTAGAAGGTGCATGCCCCAAAGTACAAATGTGTAAGATAATCATAGATGATCTTAAAGGTTCCTTCCAAACTAAACCATTTTGTGTTTCTATGATTTACAAACAGCAGTAGTTTGCTTTTGTTAACAAGTAGCAAGTTTAACTGAGCAGTCCCCTTTTCACCCTTAATGCAAAGGATCTTTTCCATTTCCCATAAAGGATGTCATTAATAGTGTAATTTTCTTGGTGTTTTGTTTATTCCCCTGGAATGGTTTGATGGATGTTGATAATTATCAGACTATAAAAGCCAGCAAATGTGCTATTTTCTATCGCTGTACATCATCAAACAAATAAAGTGTGAAACAGCATTTCTGAATACAATTTTCCCCTCTAATGGCTTAGAATTATTACCAGGAACAGTGAAAATAAATAAGCAAATGTCTTGCGAGTTAAGAATTACATGAATGTGTCAGTAAATACAGAGAGTACACTGACCATCCCAGGACGCAAGGATGCAAGTTTAGAAGCCATTAAAAGATGACACAGTGAGGAATTCACTACTGCAATGACACCATTTACAGCATCAGATCTTCAGGGACCTTCCAGACTAGCTCAGATTCCAACCTCAAGGCTGCTTCATCCAAGCAGGAGGGTATGTTCAATTTTGTCTTCAAAGCTATTAAAAATTCTGCCTCGGGCAACCCTCAGCCCACTCACACCCTCCCCCCCAGGTTTAGGAGGCACTGTTCTCATCTGGAGCTGTCATTAGCTTTGGCAGAGCATCAGAGCATCCCATCCCTTAGGTCAAGAGTCTCTCAAGGCTTCTGAGACCTTTACCTGCTACAGTTGTGACACACACATGGATTTTGTTAGTTACAATGCCTTCCTTCCCCACCTTGCACTCCATACCCAGCACCTCCTCCACCAAAACAGAACAATTAAGCAACTACTAGATTACTAAGCCTCATGCATCTAATTTCTAGTAGAACTTGGGCACTATGGACAGGAGATTCAGCTGCAAGGCTTCAAAAATGTCATTTCACTCTGATTCACATTAGAAGGTATGAAAGTTAATTTCACAGTGTCTGCACAAGGTCTGGCCAAACAGGGCCCATACAGTTTAACCATGCAATAATTACTGAAATAAGGAAAAGAAAGAAAAACTGAACAGGATGTTTAAAATACCTAAGAACGTGTGTCACATGGAGTTAGTTATCTGTCTTCAAAGCAGATTTAGCTGTGCCAAAAATATTGACCCTTTGAAGATACAAATGCCAACCTACTCCCAGTGGTGATGAGCTATTATTCCAATCTCTGTAAGAGAAAGTTGTCTATAAATGCATAATCTGAGCTGTAGTCCTCAAAATCTTTAGCTCCCATAACTGCAACAGTGCTATCAAAGCCAATGAATAAATTAAAAATCCCTTTCTCTGTCAGGTACACTTATCGCCCAATAGAAGCCACTAACAGCCACTACTACACGCAGGGGAGCCCCTCGTTTGCAGTCCAAACACTAGTTCTGAGACCTAAGGTTTCAACAATTACAATGTAACATCTCCTAATAGTATAAAACTAAAGCTCTAGAAGTTGTTCTGCTCTATTCTTTAAGTTGGTTTTGAAACCTGTCTCAAAATAGGGCTTTTAACACCAAGAATGGATCGTTCGCACCCTCAGTAAGTTTGCTGATGACGCCAAGGCTGGACTTGTGGATCTGCCTAGGGGTACTAAGGCCTTAGAGAAGGATCTGGACAGGCTGGAGAGCTGGGCTGAAGCCATTGGGTTGAGTTTCAACAAGGCCAAATGCTGGGTCCTGCACTTTGGCCACAACAACCCCAGGCAACGCTACAGGCTTGGGGCGGTGTGGTTGGAACACTGCATAGAGGAAATGGACCTGGGGGTATTGATTGATGCTCGGCTGAATATGAACCAGCAGTGTGCCCGGGTGTCCAAGGCCAATGGCATCCTGGCTTGCATCGGGAATGGTGTTGCCAGCAGGAGCAGGGCAGTGATTGTCCCCCTGTACTCAGCTCTAGTGAGGCCGCATCTCGAGTACTGCGTCCAGTTTTGGGCCTCTCACTGCAAGAAAGACATTGAGGCCCTGGAGGGGTTCAAAGAAGGGCAACAAAGCTGATGAGAGGTCTGGAGCACAGGCCTGATAAGGAGCAGCTGAAGGAGCTGGGATTGTTCAGCCTGGAGAAGAGGAGGCTCGGAGGAAACCTTATTGCTCTCTACCTGAAGGGAGGTTGTGGTGAGCTGGGGGTCGGCCTCTTCTCTCGTGTAACTGGTGATAGAACCAGAGGGAACGGCTTCAAGCTGCGCCAGGGGAGATTTAGGCTGGACGTTACAAAATACTGCTTTTCTGAAAGAGTGGTCCAAGCACCGGAATGGTCTGCCCAGGGAGGCAGTGGAGTCACCGACCCTGGAGGTGTTCAAGGAATGTTTGGAGTTTGTGTTGAAGGACATGGTTTAGTGAGTACTATTGGTGAAGGGTGGATGGTTGGACTGGATGATCTTGAAGGTCTTTTCCAACCTTTCTGATTCTGTGATCTTGTTTTTTGGAAGACAGCACTGTCAGCTCCCTACCCCCTCTGGTCATCCCTTTCTCCCTCTCAGTTTGTTAAAAGACAGCAATCAACTCCCTTTCTTCTTCTCATCAGTATCTGAGGTTATCCAGCAGAGAATCTGCTTTAAGCATGCAGTTTCACTTCCTGCAATCCCATTCAGAAAGAAAAAAATCTCTGGGCTCCCTCATCCATCCCCTTCTCTTGTGATTCCTTCACATCAAGAATGTAAACATGTGTTGTAGAGATAAGATCTCGTACTGATCAGAGAGCTTCTTGTTCCTAGGAAAAAACCTTTATTGAGTGTCTGCAGTTTTATCTTTAATGGATCATTTTACAAGAGAATAGATGCTAGAATTCAGTACCTTTAACTGGCAGTGTCAACGATTCCAAATAATGACATTTTTATTGAAATACACATAGAAAGAAACACACAGAGGCTTCTGAGTATCTCCTGGAAAAGCCATAATAAGGAGTAAGTAGGTAATGACAGAACAAGATTACAAGCACACCAAATCAGCCCATCTTCTAAAGCTCAGAGAGAAATGAGCTCTGCAGACAGCTGCTCAAATGCAACCCTTTGGAAGCCAACACAGGAAGAAAATCAGGACAAAACCTGCTCAGAAAGGGTCTGTGTAGCATATTTCCCATGATATGATCCCTTCTCCATCAGTATTGCTGTTTAATTATCAACTCTGCTGTCAACCACAATACAGAAAAAAGACAAGTAGGTTTGCTCCTAACAGAACAGTATGCAAGATGAGAAACCTCTTCCTTCCCTTAAGAAATTGATATTTGTGTAATTACTCTAAAATTTATTGTCCAATAGCATTTGGCAGAATATTTCTAGTCAGTCTGGGCTTCATACTGAACCCTTATGGATCAACTGTTGGAACAGTCAAAGCTAAATTGTGTCAATCATATAGGCCACCATGGGCTAGAGACTGATTTTCAAGAAACACACACTGGGCAGTAGATTTTTAAAATTCTGATTTTAAAGCAGTACAAATTGTTATGAGTGGCACTTGAGCTACAGAATTTTTTCCATTAGGCAATTAACTAATATCACTTTTCTCACTTAGATTTCAATAACTGTAAGAGTTTTTTTCCACAACTAAAATGCAATTCTTAAATACTACTTTAAAAGAGGAGTTTACATATGAACAACCATCTGGTCTTCCTGCAACAAATGCAGGCCCAGAGCAGACATTTACAAATCACAATGGAGTGACACACATACAAAATACACCCATAGTTTTCCACCATATGCGGTGAATAGGTAGTGGGAAGCGCTTGTTTTACTAAGAAAAAGTGTTTAGGAAACAACATGATAAAATCTTTTATTTATATTGCTTTTGGCTAAGATAATTAGTGTACAACTCAACAGTAATGAATGACTGTAATATATGCATCCTCTTGCCATTCTTTGTTCTTTGTTCTGAAAAACCTGTTCACATCAGATTTCTTTCTCAAAACTGGTAATCACATTATTAATTACTGGTTCTTTATATTGCTACAGTATCCAATACTAAAGGAAAAGCAAAAAATGCTCTTCAAAGACTTTACATTATAAAAAGAATCAACACAATTCAAGGAACAACAACAACAACAAAATACGGTAACTAGAGACATCACAGATGTTCTCATCTTGCACCAAGCAGCCTCTGCGAACTCCCTCCTCCTTCCTGAGCACTGCCTGCTGCTGTTCACTGCTTTTGGAAAAGGATATGGGGAACTTCCTACAGCAGCCTAAACAGAATCTGCTCTATAGAAACAGGTATCTTTGGATGGGGAAACCCCTTGTGCCAGAGATGCAATGCCTCCATACACACTTTCCTTTCTGAGGGAAAAAATGTTCCAAAGATAAAATCATCTCGTTCATCGAACTACACCGTCACAGGCTCCAGCAACATCCACGCTGAAGCAAGTGCCTTTGCACTAGCCAGCATCAAAATGGAAGTGCTACAGTTAAGGTCTGATAAAAATCAGTGGCGCTTCATAAAATTTCCTTTATTTCTTCTCCCAGATCCCCCATGCTACGTTGATTGTCCTCTTTGAGAAGAAGTGTCCAGAACCCCAGCAGAGATTACTCAGAATATTAACCAGTTACCAGCCACACAGCACCTCAAAAATGCAGAGTACTATTTAAGTGCTGTCATTGCTATAGGCTTCTGTTCTTTTAAACTATACCTGTACTGTATGTGGCATCACCCATCATCAGTTTTCTCTGCTGTGCAAAGGAAAAAAATCCCTGGTGATGTCCGCCAATGTGTTAACAAAACATGAATAAAGACAAGCAGCATCATGGTTGGTTCCTCCTCACCCAACCAACTCACTTTCAGGGCCGTGCCAAGCCAAAATTTGCAAGTTCAGTCTCCCACAGAGCTCAAGTCAGATCAGGCTGAAAGAGTTACACGAAGCATGGAAGCACATATCCCTCCCATCTAGTCTCAGCAGCAGAGTGCACTGTTCAAACAGCTCAGTTATTAAAACCAATCTGTGATCCTGTCAGACTTCCACAGATCTTCATTTCAAATCAGGCCTCAGCTTTGAGCAGACTCTTTCAAAACACAAGAATGACTTTCAGCGAAAGTGGATGCCTTCTTGGATCAAAGGCATGTTTCTCTCAATGCAGAGTGGGTCTACTGAGCTGCAATGAATTATTAGTGCTGGTGAAACCAGCCACACACATTGAACACTGCATCAGAGGAGCAGGAGCCCACTTGAAGACACTGTTGCAAAGATAGGAATGAGATCACAGATCTGTATTGTCACCTTTCAAGATCATTATGAAAGGGTATAAAGACGAATTACAGATCAGAGGAATCTCTACTTCGCTACTTTCACTACAACCACTGGCAGATGGGCCGCCCCAATCTCTAAGAGTTTAATTTCAACAAGCATATTGAACACATACACAACGGAAATAGATACAAAATGCACAGATTGAAAAATAAAATGGCAGTGTACATACTAACATGTGTCTTCTGCAGTAGATTTAGGCAGGAATAAGGATGACAAATGGAAAGAGCAAAGGACTTCAGTTGGAGGGAGAAGGAAAAAAAAAAAAAAGCACAAACATAGCAGAGCTGAGAGAAAGGAGGAGTACCAGATGCATACAAACAGCCCGAGGCTGAGGTCAGTGCACTCATTCTTACAGGGCAACAGTCCCTCTTCAGACAATTTCCACCACTGATCCCATTGATCCAATAGTCTGGCCTGACCTTCGTGGCATTTTTTCCTCAAAGTTAGATAACAGTGGGTGAAGACAGGCAACATGCAAGTCCAACCACCCCAGAATAGCGTGCCTCCTTTGCATCAGGAAAAATTACCTTTTAATAATCTACAACACAACAAAAATCCAAGTCTATTAAAAAGAAAAATTTCCACTACTCCAACTGCAAGCATCTGATTTGGAGGATAATCCCCTTAATACAAGCCAGAGCTCATGATTCTTCATATAGTTTGGTTTGATGACTTAACTACATTAAAACCAATCCAATCCCTACAACACACCAATCTCCTGGAATTTTATAGCAGATTATCAACATGCACCACTCCTGCTTTAATGAGAGTTACATCATCCTTCAGCCACAGCTCCACCTGGAGGACAAACAGTACTCTCGGGCCCAGAGGAAGTCTTGTTCAAGAATCACTAGCAGAGTGTGGCTTGTATTGATTAACTAATGACTGCAGTATATGAAGCTTGAAAGGCTGTATTAATAACTTGCCACGGCACTGCTCTCATTTATCAGTGAATCACAGGGGAATGTAACTCTTCATCTCAATATATCATTCCTTTCACAAATCTCAGAGCAAATCAACATGCACACGGATTCTCAGTCTAGAAATCCAGTTCCAAAGCAGCTTCCACCTCATGATTGTAGAACAGATAGAGTGAAAAGCTGCTCTGCCTAGTCATACTTTATCTCACTTTCATTTTATTTCTTTTAATGAATATCACTGTTCTTTCCTCTATCCTTTTTTTTTTTTTTTTTTTTTCCAGTAGAAAAGCGTCTCGCATTGCCAAGTCTGCCTGAGAGTAAATGGTGTTGTTGTTAATCTATAAATCAACCATCGCCATAAATTCTACTCTTTTTCACTCCAAAACTGCAAAGCTGTAAAAGAGATTACATGGGATAGCAGAAGCTGGAAGGAAATTTGTGAGCTGCAAGGAACCCATCACTGCCAAATGGCCTTCCCCTGCCTTTCCTTTCTCCTCTACTCCACCCCAACAAGCCCATTAATCTCTACTGTCAAGAGTGGAACACACAAACAGGAAATGTGCACACGCTTCAGAAGAAGGCAGCCTCATACACTTCCCATGGAAAGCTGATGCAGAACTTGGGGATCAAGGGGGTGGGGGAGAACGCTGCAAAAAATTTGAAAAAAATAAAAATCAGATATCTATATATAGAGAGAGATACATCCATCCTCTGCATGGAGCAAAATGAAAAGTCATAGCATAACAAATTCAGAGTCCTGAGTTCCCTCAAGGGCAAAGTCCCTATGTGATTCCAGCTAATCAACCTTTAAGAAACTCAAGGATCTCCAGGGTGCAAGGGTTACTGAGATCCTAATAATCAAGATTTCTAATCACATCTTACCAATTCAGTGATGCAGCTGCCTTGTGCAATGGCTCCCTGGGGGAATGTGACAGTGAGAAGGCAATAAATGATGCAAGGGACAAATGCCCTTCCCCCCCGCTGCTATACATCTCAGTATCAATCCAGCTGCTCTATATGAGATTACACTGAGTTCACAACAAACTGCAACATATGTGAGAGTCTGTTAAAGCAGAGAGATGGTGCAGAATACCACACAGGGAAAATGGGGACAAGGACCTAGTATCCTGAACTGAAAATGAGGAATGATAAAACCTGAAGAGTTAATCTCTGTGACTGTATTGGGTCATTTTATTTCCCCAAGACAGTTTTCCAGGGATCAACTTTTTTTTTTTTATGCCAGGGGGAGGATACGACAAGATTTCTGACTAAGACAGCTGCAGCGCTTCCTAAGACAATAATGAAAAATAAAATCAGCAGTAAGATCCTCAGCACTTGCGTGTTTGCAGCTGCTTTAGGATATGCCGTTAGCCAAAAAAAACAAGGTCCCTCTCCTATCCACTCTCAGGGGAACAAACATGTTTTGCTTTAAATCTCCCCATTATATCACTCTCAGAAAATGTGATGTTTCCCTACTGACAGTGGCATCAGTAACATAATCCACATTTACTTCAGTGTAGATGTTATAAGCTAGTCCTCCCATGTACTTGTTTTCCTCAGCTCATACAGAAAGACCTACCTTTCTGTATGAAGGACATACAGACAGTCCTCCAGAGAACCCGAGGAAAGAAAGTACCAATTAATTAATCAATAAAGTTTTTAGGTAATTCTACAGATCTTCAAGCAAATGGTGTTGATACTTCTACAAGACAGAACTTTTCAAGTGGGCCTTAAAATGCAATTGTACGTGACCACTGCTTTTATCTTGCCATATTATTTTAAAATTCATTTGGTAATTTGTCCTTAAATCTTCATAAACTGTTGATCTGGCAGAAGTCTGATATCTGATAGCAAACAGATTAGGCATGACCTGTTTTCAATAGGAGAGTGTTTGAAGAGAAGACAGTACAACTTCAAAGCTGAGCCCAGTTTCTAAGAAATTATACAGAGTAACGTTGCATTAATACTTACAAAAATATATCTAACATTGCTGCTATATGGCAAAATTAGTCACAAAGTATCTAAGCAATGGAACTTGCACTGTTCACCACTCTGTAAAGTTAGCAGCTACTCTGCTGGTTTGGCAGTATCAGACCACTTTGTTCCTCCAAATGTGATTATTACTGCTACAGCAATTCAGGAGTGTAAAACAATAACCTGTATATAACACAGGAAGAGAACCCACATAAATGATATGCAAGACCATAATTTATACCAGGAGAGAGCATGTACGTACACTCACTATTTTACTGAGATGAAATGAAATGATGGCAGAGTATTTCAGTGTTTAAAGATATGCTTTTCAAATTCCAAGAGTTGTGATGCATACATTCCTCAGTAAAATGCTGTAATAAACATGAAGTATTAAGACTTGGCATTCAGTTTTGTTGCTTCTGTCACTATAAAAATCAGTCTTCTGTTAGCATCTCTTGACAATATGCTCAATTTTAGATCTCAGCATATGAATGTATAAGGTAATTATATATCATATGTATAATTGATACACCAAAAACTCCTACCACAAGAGGTTTAATATAGGGCTGCAAAATGAGATACATTCAAACTTCTGGTGGAAAAAAAAAACAACAGAAGAAAACAGACCATGAAAAAGTTGTAATTGAGCTACTAATGCGAGAGCAACATTTCTTTGTAATTTGAGGAACAAGCAAGCAACAGACTCAGCCTGGCAGCTCCCTGCCTGAGAAGCTTAAAATGAAGTTACACAACAAATTCGTGATACATTTGATGGACACTGCCCACAACTTCCAGGTTACCTCCTTAATCTAATCTGACTTATTTTGCAGTTAAATCAACAGCAGTGTGACTACACTGGTAGACCAGATGCGTATACCCTCGAAGGAGTGCAACAAAGAAGAGGATCAACTTCAGAAAGAGGCAGGATAGGTAACTCTGCATCAGCAGTTACACTGGTTAACGACAACAGTGCTTGTTCCTCTTGTTAGGAGACAAAAGATATAAATGCAATGCAATCTACAAACACAGAATCATTTCATGAGAGTGGAAGAAGGAAAAAAGCTTTCTTCCATTACCCCCTCAGCTTTCCCCCCATCACTGGATGACCCTTCATTACTCAAGCGCTTCACTTAGCAGTGAACAGTATTTTAACCTGCATCCCTAGTGACACAACACTAGAGCTCATTTTGCTACTGTCTGTTCCACTCAGTTTACGGCAAAGGAATAGTGCAAGAAAGTGCTGGCAGCAGGATTTCTCTGCAGTGAAAGAAAGATATTAATCAAGGAATTGTATGGCCATGCAGCTGCCTCTTGGAATGTACAAAGAAGCCATCTTCAATTGCTGAAACAAACATTTATCTTAATTCTGATTCCAGTCCCAAAAGCTTCTGTTTTGCAAGAGGTATAATCTAGAATTCCAAAGACAGAAATAAAAGATCCATGCAAAATAACACTTCAATACCTATCTTCTCAGATCTACAAATAGAGTGATTTCTCATTCTGATTATCTTTGTCCACTGGGGTGGCTCCTCGTGATCTGACCATATCCAGACCTCTCTGAAAAGTCACTTCTACCTCTCCCATAGAAAATAAACATGATCATTTCTTGCCAAACTCACTTAAATGAGATCTGGGAAGCACTTTCAAATGGCCCAAATCCTTTCACACCTTACATTTATAACAAAATAGCACTGATGGCCTCTCACCATTCCTATTCACTATTCAGCAAAGTAGGGTTTTGGTTACATGGCTCAAATTAAAATAGCCTAAGATAATTTATGAGAGACATGAAGAAAGCGTTATGCTTTTAACAGACAATTTGGGGGTAAAATACTACCAATATGCAAAAATCTTTGACAGCTAAACAGTAATGCTGTCTCTTACTATAGAGCTCAACCCCAAACGGGTAGACTCCATAACTCTCCACACTTCTGCTATTCCCTGAGGTGTTTCTAAGATGATCAATGTTAGAATCAAAGAGTCTATAAAACGGATGAAGGAAGCTGGGAAGATTTTTACCGAGGTAGTGCCAGGGAAAAAAAAAAAAAAACAACGAATATTTCAACCATCCTTGAGGTAAGCCAGGCTGCACCACTGGCATTTAGTCACTGAAGTCCAAGAGCTCCCCCACCTGACCTTTGGGATCACTGCAATCATATCCAGAAAAATCAGCATTTGCTTGCATGGATGCAAAGTTACAGGTCTGCTCAAAGCGGTATTCAGATTTACCCCTCAGAAACCAACACTTCTTCACAGAAGAGCTTAAGAACTTACTAACAGAAGTAGTCAGGGTGAAGAAGAAGAAAGAAATTACTTAGGCAAGTGGCATACTCTTTCCTCACACTTCAGGGAACAAGATTAAGGCCTTCCAAACCACCAGTGGCATCCTGCCACAATACAACTATTTTTGCATGACACAGTTATGTAGATATGAAGCTCACTTGAACAGGAAACATGGTCAAACCTCAAAATCCTCATTTCTTTCCTACTGCATAAGGTTTACACAGCTAGTTACCAGAAAAAGACCTACAGAACAGACCTATACAACTACAGAACAGCTGCATAGGTCCCCTTCATTCCCTTTTAAGCATGGTAAAAATACCTTTTTCTTTTTTTTTTTTTTTTTCTTCTCCTAAACCAGGTCCAGAGCATATTCTTGCTTTGACTTCTAACCAGAAAGATCTGAGCTCCTTTCAAGTAGACTGTATGATCTGTCTTCTCCATTTGTATTAGCAGCTGAATTCTTCAACAACTGAAACTCTTCTTAGGGGAGCAATCAGGTGTTCCCCTAGCATGTCCCCAAATTCCTTAACAGGATTAGACAGAAATAAAAGCTACTGAGAACTTTTAAGATCTGGTATTTGTCAGACACAATTTTCCATCTACAGTTTTTAGTTCTTCTTATTCTTACCCTCTTCATATACACCATGCTACACGCAGGTGTTTGAGGATTTCCTTTTTGAAGGGTTTCTTTGTTTTTCTATCATGCAATCTGTATTTTCCACAAGGAAGAAAATAAACATATATAAGAACATAAGGAAAAGCCACTGTTTAGAACAGCTTCATGCAATAAGTTTATCATCCTTATGATAGACACAATATGCTGGCGCCCAAATGTTATTCACATTACTCAAAACAAACAAACAACACCAACAATAACGACAAAGAAAGGGAAAGGAAGAAGGGGTTGTTAAGCACTGGAATAGGCTGTCCAGGGTTGCCTAAGTGGTTGAGTCACCATCCCTGAATGTGTTTAAAAACCATTTGGATGTAGTGCTCAGGGACATGGTTTAGCAGTGGGTTGTTAGAGTTAAGGTACTGTGGTTAGGGTTGCGGTTGGACTTGATGATCTTTAAGATCTTTTCCAACCTGAGCAATTCAATTCTATGACATGAAGTTCCTAAGTTTTATACAGTTCTAGTTCAAGGCCACAAATACTCAGTGTACATTTCATTTAGCATCTGTTCTCTAAATTTTGCTCACAGTGTGAGAGCTTATTTGTTACTAAGCTGTAAAGGCATTAGTTTCATGTTGGAGCAAGCTTTTCTTTTCAAAGTAACCTGTTCTTATTTCTGCTTCTTGAAAGAGAGAACCCTCTATTGCAGGATCGGAACAAAAAGTGAGCAGAAGACAGGCCAGGCAAACATCATAACACACAGGCATGGAAGGAGAGGCAGATATGACGACACGATAATCATGCAAACCTCAGGCCAGCTGCTTGTACAACTCTCATAGCAGTTAACTCTCGTGTGCTGAAACAGACACTCCAAAGTGGCACGCCATGCTGATGGTCACTGCACTGTCTGGGCAAAGAAAAGTGGTTCTTGTGTGCTCATGGCACCACCTACTGGAGATGAGTATCAAATTTTGATCTAACTGCCTCTGAAGACATACTAAAAAAAAATTGAAAATCTAAGATGAAAGCATGCTCCATTTCATTTAAAATCCAAGTTTCTTGAAATCCAACTCGCTTAACAGAGGTAGCATAAGTGATTCTGCAAAATCCTTGTACAACTAATTGCCTGAACAAAGAATCACAAATGCTGGCAAAACAAATTTTCTGACATGTTGGAAAAGATTCTTAAAGGGCACATTGATAGCTGAATGCTTCAAGCCCAGCCCCTTTTTCCACCCTTTTTCAAGACTGTAGAAGAATATTATATCCATTTATCACAGGATCTTCATTGTTGGCTTTTATATGCCTGCAGACACTAACAGCCTGGAGATACACAGTGACACTGGGGACTCATATTACAGAGAGTTGGGAGGGTCTTGTCTGCCAGTGCCAGGGCATAATGACAGCAGTTCCACACTGACATTTGTGTGCAAATTAGAGCTTAAATGTCAATATTTATTAGTCACATCAAGATCTTCAGCAAAGCTCTTCTGGGTTAACTAAGTCTCTCTGGTTATATTTTTAAATAAGAAGTTTTAGAAAAAAAAAAAAATACTGGATCTTGCTAACTTACTCCAAATCTGCTAGCTTCTCAATTTCATCCTTATCTATTAACTACTTTTGTGGAAAGTTATTTCCAACTAGTTTATGCATCAGCAGTGTTGAAAAATGCTTACCATTCTAAGAATACTTCAGCCTACCTTGTCTCTGGAGTTGAAAGTATATTTATAAACTTAAAAAATGGAACTTTTAAAGTAACTGAAATCCCCTACCAACATAACAGTGCAAAAACAACACTACTGAATTACTTCAAAAGCATCCACACACTCCTATCATCATTTGCTCTCCTGTGCACTAGCTTCCAAAAATGTGCCAAATGCTAAAATCTGTTTTTAATCATAATATCAAGAAGCCTTCCTAATTCTGCTGTTCAGTCGCCAAGCAAGTCAAACCAGAAAGAAAATAAAATTGTTTTCAAGTGTAGAGAAAGAGAGGGGGGGGGGGGGGGGGGGAATTGGGAAGTGAGAAATTATGTAGGCCTGATGGAATTAGGTGTGAAAAAAGGACTCCACATGGTCTCCAAGTACAACAAGACAATGGTATGTAGCTACTACCTATCAGGATATCACTTACCAGGATTTTGGCTCCCCAAAATGCAAGTAGTTGATACTGTAGAGATCCATGTCTTCTGTATGCCAAGCAAACGTTGTCTTCCACATCCCAAAGTAGAGGTAGGGAGTGTTTACACCTTCTATAATAATACCACACTCATGTTCCACCATGTCTAACAGGGTGTTCAGATTGCCAATATTCCATTCTTCCACATCCTATAATTCAAAGTAAAAGTTTTGCTTTAGAGCACATCAGGACTTGGTACAGCACAGCAACAGCCTACAGCTTCCTTTTGTTGCCTTAACATGTGGATATCCTAGTGTTATTCTGAAGGTCCATTTACTTGCATTAATTTAATTCTACCTTTTTCCGGAAGGTTTACTATTAACTTTCATCAATAATCACGAAAAGGATGCATTACTATTACTTTTGGTAAAGGGATTGATTACTATCTTCTCACTGTGTTCTCTGAAGAGGCACGTTCACTCTGGTACTCTACCATTCATTAACTGATCTACTAATAAATGTGAGATAAACTAAGGGTAAAATATGCTTCTCTCATTGGCATTCCACCCCGATGTTCTTCACCTGATGAGTATGTATAAGCAGACCAGAACAACTAGACTGAAATGTGGCCTATGAGGCAGAGGCCTCTACATGAGCTCAGTGCTTCAGATAAAGAATAGGGAAGCTGGTTTAGTAATTATCAGTATTTATCAGAAATAAAAAAAAAAAGTAATAATAGGAAGGGTTCTAAAACTGGCTATTGGTTTTCTCTACTTCAATAAAGAATAGAAAAAAAACTGATAAAAATCTTTAACCTTGCAATTGCCTACAGATTTGCCTATTACTATCTCTAAAAGCAAACCACCTCCTTTCATGTCCCTTCTCTGGTGTGCTTAACATGCAGGTAAGTAGCTGATACATATGCAAGCAACCCCAGCTCCGTACTGCTTCCTGGACTAACAGCTAGAAAGTGAAACAAACTGCTCAATCTTTAAACTTTCTATATCAAACTAGAAACAAAACAAAACAAACAAACAAACAAAAAAAAACAGGCAGGAGAGAAAGAACTGAAGAAAGGAAGCAGCTGTAAGTGGAGATGAAAAGAAGTGCAGAGAGACTTCCATTATTCCAACAATTTAATGCTTGCAGCAGTATTGGTAATCAGACAACAGGAAATGTTCTTTAGATGTCATTGGTAATCCAATTATTTAATTTCTGTTTAGGGGAACTTGAAGTTAACTGAAGGAAACAATATACATTCTGTACATGAAGAAACTGCTTCTCCAAAAACTTGTACAAGTACATGATACTCATCACAGCACCAAATACTGGGTAACTTTGAGGTCTATGGCTGTGGTGACTTCAGAATCTAAGTTCCTTCCAATTAAATCCACACTAAACCATAATGATAATAGAGAGACACTTTTATACCAAGAGAGTTTATACTGTGGGCAGTTAGACAACACTCCAGACAACAGGCCATTCTACTCCAAAGATAACTACAGGCACAGCTTTAAGTTCATTGCCTTTGAAGCAAATTCTAAATCACTGTTCCCTAATGGGTTCAGCAAAAACACACATTAATGAGGAGCCTCACTTACTGTGTCATACAGAGAGCCACTGATATCAGCCCCATAAATTGGTGAGACAAAAGTGAGATTCTTCCAGTACTTGCGCTCCAAGTCTTCAAAATCTTGATGGCGTGGCGTACAATATCTGAAAAGAACACAGAGGAGGCAAGGAAGCAAGAAGCCCTACGGCACTCTCACTACAGACAGACAAACGGCTGACAAGAAGAGTGCATTTCTCAGCACTGTGAACACCTGCTAACACTCCTACTAGTCAGCATCAGAAAAAACTATAGTTTAGGCAGCAGATTATATACAGCACAGTAAAATTGGACATGCTTTTATCGTATCTTCCATTTCATTATCTCAAAGCAATGTACAAATAATCAGCAAATTATCTAAATCTGTTATTATATAACAAATTACATTATATGAGTGTAAAAAAATCAGTAAGAAAGAGAAAAAAGGCAAAGAAAAAAGTAAATCAGATTAAAGTTCTTGCAATGCATGTTTACGGCAAAGCACAAAACACAAGTGTTTTTGTTTCTAGTCCTGCAACTTGTGCTTTTAAACCTCTTCTCTCTTCATCTTCTATTGCCCATAAAAATAAGTTCACATTCAAAGCACACACACTCGAGAGGTTGCTGAAGATGTATTACATTTTTAATTCTATTCAAATTCATCACATTTACTGCCTTTTAAATCTTCCTACAAAACCTCTTAGTGCATACTGACAAACTGGATGAGCACTTACATGAAGCATCAAATCCTCATCCTAGCAACGCGCGAGATGAAGTTATTACAGTTTGCTGAACACAGGTAAAGCACCCTTATAGGCTGCGTTAGCAATATTTCAAAGTTGACTGCATGTTGTCAGTAATGCTTGAGTTAAAACTTGAAATATTCCAGAGCTCTGGGAAAATGACTCTGTAAGAATGATGCAACCGCAGCTTGTACGGGTTAGCTCCTCCCAGTTAACTGAAGTGTTCTGCAACATTCCCAGGCTCTTCAGAAGACACTCACACACTCAAGCGCACTCGCATTTGTATCTGAGCACTGAAACATATTTTCCAGAATAACAATTAACAGACTGGGAGCTCTCCTTAGAGCCTTAAGTCATTGTCTTCAGGCACAGCCTTAGTCAGATGCTGACTTCAAAGAAACTTTCTATACCAACTCTGAGAAAAAGATCAAAGATGCACACCAAAAGCCATGAAATTATCTACTGGTTTGAAATTCTGGAGGTCAATTATCAAGAAAATGTTGTTTGCTTCAAAATGCTTTCTATTTAATATAGCTGATTGTATTTTCTTTCCAGCTTGCTGTCGGAAAGAAAGATTTACTGTGCTACTCTTCCACTCACAAAGGAAGCACACTTAACACTGACATACTTCTCACTGTTAGCCAGACGCCGGTACTCTCCCACAGTCATGGGTTTCTTCTGTATATTGTACTGTGTAAATAATCCTGACTGGCCAGTAACCACCTGCTGAATGGGAGCTGGGATAACCATATCATCTATGTCATCATAGGTTTTTCTGGGCTTCCACTCCTTGGGAGGAATCACCTGGAAATAAAAACACAAAAATCTTCAAAACAGGCCAACAATTTCTACCGAGTTAAACAAATTTAAACAGAAGATATTTCATCCTGCTGCTATATGTTATCTGATAACAGCAGCATCTCAAATAACCAACCAAATTCTTTCACCTCGGTCTACATTACTACTGCATCTAGAAGATCAGAAACATTAAAGAGGGAGGATGTTGTTTTTGCTTTATTTGTTTGTTTTTTAAACTAGGAAGGCTCACAATCACAAATGGTATCACAGAATCATGGCAAGGTTTGGATTGGAAGGGAACCTTAAAGACCACCCAGTCCCAAAGCCTGCCACGTGCAGGGATACCTTCTATTAGATCCTGTTCCATTATTCCTGTGGGTGTTTCTGGATTACAGGGACACATCTGTGAACATCCAGTGTGCAAGTGAAATGAAAAAAATAATATATATATGTATCCACAGTCTAATTTGGTGGAAGAATTGACAAAAAAAAAAAAAAAAAAAAAAAAAAAAAAAAAAGAAAACCCAAAAAACAACCCGAACCCAAAACATTATGAG
Organism: Tympanuchus pallidicinctus; assembly: GCF_026119805.1. Lineage (NCBI taxonomy): Eukaryota > Metazoa > Chordata > Aves > Galliformes > Phasianidae > Tympanuchus > Tympanuchus pallidicinctus. Next base: position 1,749,210 of record NW_026294756.1, read on the forward strand.
AATGTGAAGTTAGTGATTTTTGTAGCGATGGTTCCTTTAGGATATGATGAGCTCTACTGCTATAACACGGCTCTAAACGGTAGCTGCAATAAATTAAACAGAAAAAATAACTTGAAATGCTGAGATTTAGTCCTACAGGAAGTCATTTCTCTATAACATCAGCAATTCACCAACAACCTTTATTAAAATACCTCAGCCAACCCATGAAACATAATTGCCAGTACACTTGAGTGGACAAGGAAACATTTCACAGACAGCCTTTTATCAGTACTTTGCTCTACTTATGACTGCAATAAAAACAGTAATTGACCTATTTTAAAAGAAATCATTACTATTTCACACCCTAAAGCTTTACTTCTCTGCTGTGCTTTATTAGATTCTGCTAAATACCAAGTTTAACAACTACTTTGTCAGAACAAATGCTCTCTCAGCTATAGAGCAACATGACACTACTACAGAAACAATCCTAGACAGTTAGCTGTTTTTCTTTCCCAAGCGGCATGTCATATGCTTCATGTCATGCACTGGGATTTTAAAGTATAACATGAAGAGTTCTCATAATGTTTCATCAGCTTCAATGTAAAGACATGGATGGGAAGGAAAGCTGGAAAGAGGTTTCAGAGCTAGCTGCAGGGTTTTCCGGTGCTTTTGGGGAACACATACCTGCATGTCACATTTACAGGTCCAGATTCAAGTTAGCACAAAGTAGTTGCTTAGGGCATAAAAAAGCTAAGAGTAAGAAGTCTGCACCCATGCATATAGATGTGACTTCAGACCCAATTCCCTATCCAACCCTAAGCAGACCTGAAAAACTTGATGCTTTACCCAACAATCTGAGGAAGCTGAAAACCTCAGAGCTCCTTGAGGACCTTGGCTACCATCGTCTCTATTTTCAGCAATAGACTTGGGACATGGCAGTACCCTTAACTGATCTCTGTAAGGGCTGAGAATGTTTTTGTTTTCCCACTGGGGATCAGAAATACATATAGTTTAACTACACGCTTATTTCACTCTTGTGAAAGGACCATAACATCTTTGCCTCTATTTTATTGATAAATCAAAATGCAGAGATTGGAAATAAAATTTTAAAAAACTTGACTACACAAAAGAACACTACTTCTGAGTGATACCACTGCACAGGTGCTTTGGCAAAAGAGCCTCAGGAAGGCATTCTTCAGAAAGCCTTCAACTCCCAGAACGGGGTGAACTCACCTTGGCAAGCCCTGCTCGGTGAGCTCCTTGTGATTCAATGTATGCAACGTATTTCCCAAAGTCCCGAAACTCCTCAAGGGTGGGACGAAAGGTCATAATCTTACAGCCAGGATTCTGTGGACTTGGGTTTTCAGACCCCATATTTTCAGGAGGGTGGCAGCACCTAAGCAGTGAAAACAAATCAGGAAGGAAAAAAAAAAAACAAACAGTAATTAATCATTATTTTCTTTCTACATGCTTTATTGAATTTCATAGAAAGGTAGCAATATTTGGGATTTCTCTCTCCTCCCACTCTCCAAGGAAGTATTTAAAAGCAGAAAACTCTAACATGGATATGAAGGATTTCTGATCAAAAATCCAAATGTCTATTTGTTTGCAGGGCTCTAAGAAGAGCGAAGTATCAGCAAACTCCACAAGGTTTTCTCCCATTTCACTACTGTCTTCTGTCAAGGCATTCAAAGCTGAAATATGTGACAGCACTCATTTCTAAAACAGCTGCCTTCACAGTGCTGACTTCTCACTTCCATACAGGAGAATGCCGCACTAACGTGAGTGCATTTGTAGCTGCGTAACCAAGCCTACACAGAGGAAACAACTGCGGAATATGACAGGAACACCAGTATCACTTGAGAGTTCAAGTGCTGCCTAAATATATCTCAGAGACTTAATATTGGCCCCTTCCATTCATCATCTGAAACTGTGCCTCACCAGAACGGTAGTGAAGAACAAACTCCTCCCTACCTCCAACATATGTCAGCACACATGGAACTAGCTGTCCCTCAAAGCTTCCCATCTGAATGATTTTATATTTAGTTTCAACAAAAATAAAAAAACAACAACAACAACAACTCACCAGCTCTGGGAAATGTATTAGCCAGTATTTCCTCTGGTTTTTTTTTGTTTTTGTTTTGTTTTGGTTTTTTTTGCCATGCTAGATTACATAAAACATTACATCAGGATCTTTTTTAAAAGGTGGTGTCATTACACGTTGTTTGCATTTGCACAAAGAAAAGTGCCAGGCAATTCATTAAAAAAAAAAAAAAAGTGTAACGTCAAAGTGCCTTCCAACATGAAAAGCCAAATTGTTCAATTATTTCAAAATTGGCAGGGAAAAAGAACCCGAAGCAATTCAGGATGAAATCACCATTTTGAAAACAGACTTTTATCAGGCTATCCTAGAAACTTAGAATGCAAACAATAAGTTTCAACGGCAGTTCAGTCGCAGCAGCTCCGCGTCGGAGTGGATCCGGTGCAGCGTTGGTGCTGCCAGCAGAGGGCACCGCGGGGCGCCCTCTAAGAGCGGCCACACTCAACATCAGCTGCCAGCAACACAAGCGGGGTTGAATTTAAATCGACTTCGACCTAATGAAGAAGTATTCCAGATCCTACTAAAAGTACTCTCTGTGTTAGCAAACAGAGAGACAGGCTGCCATATCATGGCTTTAATCAGTGAGCACGGAACACATCTATTTCTCCAGAGCCCATCCCGCAATTACCAAAAACTACACAGTCGCAGCACCCAGATCTCCAGAAACACCGAGGTTTCCTTTACAATTCTAATAGGGTAAAACACTCTTCCTTTCAGAGGCAAATGAACTCATTTGTCTTGACAGGCAATGGGGTGACCACGAGCCAGTAGTGCGCCCTGCGGCCAAGGCAGCCAATGGTTCCCTGTGGTACATTGCACAGAGCAGAGCCAGAGGGCAGGGAGGTTCTCCTCCCCTCTGCTCCGGGGAAGCACAGCTGGAGCACGGCACCCAGAGCTGGGCTGCCCAGTTCCAGGCAGACGGGGAACGGCTGCAGAGATGGTGGGGGCCTGGAACACCTCCTGATGGGGACAGCCTGAGAGCCCTGGGGCTGTTCACGTGGGGAAGGGAAGGCTGGGAGGGATCTGATCAGCGCTGATCAATATGTGGAGGGCGGGGGTCAGGAGGATGGGGCCGGGCTCTGCTCGGTGGTGCTCAGCGCCAGGACGAGGAGCGCCGCGCACAGACTGGAGCCCGGGGAGTTCCATAGGGACATGAGGAAGAACTTCTGTGCTGTGAGCGCGGCACGGAGAGCTGGGGTCTCCTTCCCTGGAGATGTTCTGGTCCCCCTGGGTGCTCTTCTGTGCAGCTGCTGTAGGGAGCTGCTTTTGAGGGGCTCCAGAGTCCGATTCCTGACCACTACAGTTCTGTAGGGCTTGGAACTAAAACCTTTTTGGGCAAAACCCTTCACTCCTTACCTCAAGTGCCAGGAACAACCACATTTCTGCCAGAAGTCACTGTCCTCTGTTCTCTTGAATCATAGAATCCTTAGAGTTGGAAGGGTCCTCTGAAGGACACCTAGTCCAACTCCCCTGCAATGAACAGGGATGCCACAGCTCAGTCAAGTTGCCCAGGGCCTGATCCAGCACCACCCTGAAAGCCTCCAGGGATGGGGTATCACCCACACCACTAGGCAATCTATTCTAGCACCTCACCACCCTTGCTGTGCAAGATTTTTTTTTTCTCTTGTATCTAACCTAAGTCTACCCTCCTTGAGCTTGAAGCTACTTCCCCTTCTTCTATCACCACAGACCCTGCTAAACAGTCACTCCCATTCTTTCCTGTAGCTCCCCTTTAGATACCTCAGAGCCTTCTCTTCTCCAGGCTGAACAACCCCAGCTCTCTCAGCCTGACCTCACAGGACAGGTGTTCCATTCCATAGATCATTTTTGAGGCCCTCTTCCAGACATGCTCCATATCTCTCCTGTACTAAGAACTCCACATCTAGATGCAGCACTCCAAGTGAGGCCTCACCAGCACAGAGTAGAGGGGCAACCTCTACCAATCACTTTCATCTTCAGTGCAGCCCTGCCTGAAGAAATTCCCAATCCTGCCATACAGAAAGGATTTTGCTACACTTTGTGGTCCATATTTTAGAAAAAGAAACATCTAATGCATTTGTGCACAAGCAATTTACTACACAAATTTTTTACAGAAACATAAAAATAGGAACCAGCACCTCCTGTCCCTGATGGAAGCCCTCTGGGCCAACTGGCACCCAGCTCAGGGCAGCCATAATTGAGTGTGGGTTACTGAAGAAAGCACTGTCCACAAGGAAACACAGAAGAAAAGTGAGCACTGGAGATGTGGGACGTGAGCACTGGAGACATGTAGAGATGCCATCCCCAAATCTGTGCTCAAATGCAGTCGCACTGAGAATGCTTCTGCTATTTTTAAAAGCAGGAGCAGAATTGCCACAAACACTGGCGCAGCCGGGCCGATGTGTCTGGCCCAGAGAGAGAAACCCAAGCTCCTTCCTGAGCAGAACCTGCGCCAATGCCATCTGCTTCATGGATGCCTTTCAGTTTATTTGCAGTTTTACCCGCAGTCAGGAACAGAAAGAAGGAAAAAAAAAAAAAAAAAAAAAAAACCCAGCGCCAACAGAGAGCTCAAAATGTGCTGCAGTGGGCAATGCTCTAGCAGCAGCATCACAGTCTGCCGCAGGAAAAAGAACCACAACCATCAGAATTACACTGAACAAACAAGGTGGCTGGGCATGGCTAGAAGGGAGAAGTTTCGCAGCAGTACCAACCTGGATAGCTACCAAGCCCCCATCAATGGCCGTTTGTTCTTCTCCTGTGCCAAATGCCACAGTGCCACAAAATGTGATGAGCGGGGAGCATATGCAGCATAGTTACAAGGGTAGGACTCCTATGGCAGCAACGCAAAGCCACCTCACTGAACCACAGTCCCACCAGGAGACAAAAAAAACCACATTTCAATCCTCTGAACCACTTACAGAAAAAAAACTTAAGTGATAAAACTTTTTCAGAAGGCACAGTTATAACAAGTTCCCCTCCTAGAACATAATCCCTATTCACAAACAGGAGAGTTGTTATCAGCTGCATAAGCTGGAGTTTGTACATGCCCCAAAACGAACGAGGGTTATTGGTGCTCTGCAGCCAGACTGCTCTTTTATTACAGAACGCTGAACCTACTGACTCTCCACCTAATCAGTGCAGACAACAAACATTGCTACACTTGTAGTACCAGTAAATCTGCTGTTAGCAGCTGAGAAATTAAATTCTACAGCTCAGTATGCTACGAAAGAGCAGGGAATTATGCAGCCTTGTAGAAAACCATCTAAGATAAACAGTCCAAAACAAGGCAAGAAAAGTTCCAGATATTGAGGGAATAAAAAAAAAAACAAAAAAACACGCACATACATATATGTCTCAGCAGCTCACTCAATGTCTTATCTGGATAAGGCAGAATTTCAACAAATTAGCTGCTTAGAATACTGCTCTAATTAATGTTGCTATTTTGCCAACATAAAATCAAAAACTTGGAAACTTGGTTGCTTTTTTTTTTTTTTTGGCACAAGGTACCAATAAGTTCAGCATGGAGTGGGTATGACACACTGACCCAGATTCTGAGCTTAGGAGCAGCTGCACCACCAGGAACTGATCTCCAGGAAGAGATGGAGCAGAAGGCAGAGTAGGAAAGCAGCACTGAGCAGCAGCACTTCAACAAGAACATCCGTCCTCAGCTGCACTGTAAGTAACTTACATGGTCATTTTCACACAGAGAAGGGAAAACAAGAAATAGGCTCCAAGCATACACTTCACATCCATTTTAAAATTGTGACTCAAAGGAGTGAAAGTTTAGAACCTATATTTGAGCAGAGCTGGGAGGAAAAAAAGGTACTTTAAGGCAGTGTTTGACAACTTCAATCTGTCCTAGCTCAAGCTCAGTTCTCCCCTCTCAAAGCTGCAGTCCCAAACCTTAACTCACACCATAGCCAAAGCAGCACTGCTTGTTTTGCCAACACAGAACTGGGAATAAATGTGGCAACCTTCATTCACACAAACTGCTTATCCACAACAGCAAACCACAGAGGTCCACCAAAACCTTCCCCACTGCTCTGAACACACATCAGAAACTGTAAAGGAACATCAGAACTCCTCACGAAAGCACCTGAACATCCCAACTTCCAATGTCCTCTTCTCAGGCTGGATTTCAAATACAGTATTTTTGCCAAATGGTTTAGGAAACAACAGAACAATCCCATGGATTTCAAGAAATTCTTTTGAAACAGAAAGGAAGCTAAGCATAAAAAAAAAATAAATGAAGACTGCAAGCCATTTCTGCCCTGGTTGACGCATATAAAGACTAAAGATCTTATTCAAAATAACAAAGTAACGCACAAGTAGCACAAGGGGACACAAATGCATTCTCCTGTGTCAGCAGCCATCCAGTAAGGATGCAATGGAGGAGCTCTTAAGGTATGAAACAAAACAGTTCGCTGAATGAAAACACAAATACTTCAATAATTAAGCCATGGTAGTAAGTGACGATACCCATAAGCTGTGACAAGGACATACTCGGTCCAAAGGAAAGCTAAAAACATGCTAAGTAGTGATCTATTTACTGAAAAACATGGAAAAGGGAAAAAATAACCCTCATGCCACAATGACTTTATACAGATAATACCATCACAACATTAATATTGCCAAGCCTCCATACAATGACAACACTATTGCCAATATTCTGCAATAGCCAGAGGTTTCAGTGCGCCGTCAGTGACAAACCAACCTTTGATTCCCACACAGATGACAAACAATCACTTCAAGCAGCGCCGTGCACAACCACGGAGCATGCTGATGGCATCCAAATCCACAAAGCAAATCCCTTGCTGGCAGTGACATATTCTGCCATCATCCATCTTTGAAGTTAACAGATGCTGTATTGCAAGTAACACTGCATATGGCACAATGAACGGAGAGTAACGGGCCCTCCACATCCATTTCAACAGCACAAAATACCGTAAAGTGTGTCAGAAGGAATGAGAAATCTCTACTATGTAGTTCTCTACGTTGACTGGAAGAAATTAAAAGGTAATAAAAGTTTTTAATTTGTCTAACTGCAAAGAGATTTTCATGATGTGTTACGCGATGTTAGGTAAGCCTGCAGCAAGTCAGTGCTGTTATTTCTAAGCATGAACTTTCCTGTTTTTCAAAACGAGATGTAAATTCTGAACATTAACTATACTTAACTATGACAACAGACTGTTTATTGTATTAGAGCTGGGCACTCCAAAAGAAAACAAAAATACATCACTTGATAAAGCACACAAAGAAATATACAGCCAACACGCTCACCCAGTGGGGCCGGACAAACTGGTTTTCCCAAACCATATAAAATTTCTTGATTCCTGTTACATAAAACCGACTCCAACTTACCCACATTTGAGAATTTACAAAGCCCACTGTCTGCAAATCTGTAAAGCAAATCCTTCTGCTTTGTCTTTTAAATGGCAAGGCCAATTGTATCACTGGAAGTAGTTTTCCGTAAGTTTTGCTCTAACAGTTTCAAGCACTGAGGAGTAGTTTAGGATAATTGTCTTCCTGAGACCAACAATCAGCACTGTCTACAGCAAATAAGTGCAATTTTCCCAGTCTTTTGTTATCAACTTCTCACCAAAAGCTGATTAAACTTCTTACACATGTGAAGTCTTTAAGTATAAATACATGCTACTTAATATACTTAAACATATGTCAAACTTGGAACAGCAGATCTGCACAAAAACTCTTCACCTTCACCCGCATGTTCTAATCTCCTGCTGCAACAAACTTCTGGCTCACAGGACCATGCCCATGCTGCTCTCACTAGGCTGGTTAGGTGAACTATCTCCTTTCAGGGAACTAAAAAGAAGTAACAACTCGTTACTGAGAATTGGACAAGACACTCCTGGCAATGGAAGTTTCAGTGTATCATCCAAAAACAGTTGCTCTGCAGCAAAGAATCAAGTGCACCACCTACATACACTGCACACAGGAGCAACTCCCACAGTTTCTAAGATGGAATTAACGGATTCTTTCAGGCTCTGTGTCTCCCTGTCTCAATCTTCTCTATTTATTACAGGGGAAGTGGAGAACTAGGATCTTACTGTCACAGAACCAATTACCCACATGTACTCCAGCAGTCATTTTATGTAATTGCCAAAAGATAACTAAGTTTTAAACTGTAATCCTAAGAGCTCTAGTAATTGCAGTCCTGCTAACAGAACAGTAGAAATACAAGGAAATAGGCATAAACCTCAAAAATAGAGATGCCCCTAAGAAAGAAGTGATTTACTGTGTGCGAAAAGAGAAAAAAAGAAAACATTGTTAGGTTTCCAACGGACAGAGTTCCTGAAAACTCACTTCTTCTGGTTAAAGGAAAGTAACTATGGAAAAGTCTAACTTGCTGTAACACAATGGGTTATTTATGTTGCCCAGCCAAAAAGACTATCTGGTCACACTCCAAAACCCACTATTTTTTGTCTCAGAAACACAAGAACACTTGGTGTCCCTGAGCAGCACCCATTCCCTACTGCAGCTTTCCTAAAAAACTATAAAAGTTAGAGAACATACATAAAAGTAGACCTGAGCGGGGCTTTAACCCTGCAAAACAAATTAGTTTAAAGGAGTTTTGCTACAATATATCCAGCTCCAACGCAGCCACCCGTCCCATCTTAAAGAACCAGAGGCAGAGCAGAAGGAAAGCCTCACTGCCACCTTCAGATAATTTCCTGAACGGTTTCACCTTTCACTGCGTACATCACAAAAGTATAGAACCTCACTCAGGTTCTACCTATTTCTTAAAGAGAAAATTAAACATACGGCAGCCATGCAACCAAAGGCCGGGGGAGGTCAGCAGTGTGACAGCAGCAGAGCGGCCCATCGCGCCGCTTCGTGTCGCTGCGCGAGAAGGAGGAGGAACCGAGCTCAGCGATGCCGGCAGGGATGGCCGCGCATGAACACGGGCGTATTTATACCGAGAAGGGAGGAAAGCCTGCTTTCGGCCCCAGAATTTGGCAGTCTCTAGAAGTTAAATGAATTACTGAAAAGATAACAATAAAACACTGGGCGTCGCGCCGCAGGTCTCCGCTGCCCGCTGGGCCCCGGACGCACCGCCTCGCCATCGCGGCGCGCAGCCACCGGCAGCGCCGGGCCGGGTTGCGGCCTGAGCCCCGCGGGGACAAAGCAGCGGGCCAGGAGGCGTGGGCCAGGCCTAGGGCCGCATCCCGCTGGGCCGGGCCGAGAGGAGGAGGAGGACGACGACGAGGAGGAGGCGCGGCACGCCGCCGTCCGGAAGCGAAAGGCAGAGCCGGGCCCGCGACGAGCAGGGGAGGGGCCGCTCGCGGGGAAGGGACCGGGAACGGAGGGAAAGGGCCGAGGGCCGGAGCGCGGCGCCCCGAGGGGCAGCGCTGAGGCGCAGGGGGCTCCGAGCGCCGCGGCCCCGGAGGCGGAGCCGCAGGCGGCGGAGGAAGGCGGCGGAGGAAGACCCCGCGCGACGGGCGGCGGTACCTGAGCCGCGGGCGGTCCCCTCGGAGGCGGCGGCCCCCAGCTGCCGTCAGCGCAGCGCCCGAGCGGCCCGGCGACAGGCAGAGCGGAAGGGGGGCGGCAAAAGAGCGCTTCGCTCTGGGCCAGCACCTGCCGCCCGCCTCCTCGCCACGCGTATTGGGTGAAGCCGGCTCCACCTTCGGCTCGATTGGGCGACGCGCAGGTGAACGACGGTGCCTACGGCCCGTGGAGTTACCGGGCAGCGAACAACAAGGGGAGCGCGAGCAGCGATTGGAGGAGAGCTCCGATGGACGGCCCGCCCACCAGCAGGCTGATCAGCCCGTGGCTTTCCCGTCGCTCAGCGGCTTCCTGCCAATAGGAAGCGGCAACGGGAAGACAGTGTCCCACCCTCTGCTGCTATTGGGCGAAAGACGTCTACTGTGGCCGTCCATAGGCGGAGTGGGCTGCCGGTCAGTACGTCGCTGGCCTGCGCTCCGGCGGGGCGAGGGGCGGCGAGTACGTGAGGAGCCGCACAGCAGCGCGCGGGGAGGGGGGGGCGCTGCGGTCGCCCTGCGCCAATGGAGGACGGGGAGGGGCTGCCCCCCCGCCCCCTCCCCCCGGCGGGCCGCGCTGTCTCAGGCGCGAACCGGGCCGTGACGGGTTCTCTGCCCTGAGCGCTGTTCCCTTGGGGTGGTCTTACCATGAGGTCCAGCTCAGGCCCTTGTGCAGTCTACTTTCAAGCTCCTCACTGGGGTGCCCGTCAGAGGAAGTCGTCAGTGGCAATACCGCTGTAGTAGAGGTTAAAAACAGAACGTTGCATTTCAAGGTAGCCACGTTGCCATAAAAGACTCTGGGCACTCACCTGCATACACCTGTTGGGCCACAACGGAGGTGCTTGGAAACAGCCCTGGCTATGCTCTACACCTTTCACCTAAGCTGAAAGGCAGAACCCCAGAGGGCTCAAACCTGGGGAAGGCAAAGGAGACAGTGAAATCAGCTCCTCAGCAGGAGCCCATAACAGGTTTTAGGTTCCCCATCCTACATAAGCTAGACTTTCAGAAAGCATTTAACTGTAACTACTCACACTGTACCTCTTCCCAGTTAGTTTATTCCTTACACCTTTGTGCTTTACCAACACTTCACTTTCCCACACAGTGCCACACAGTGAAGTTTAGCCACTGGAAGGAGCCCATCCAAACCGCACTTTTGCCCATCTGCTGCAGAGATGCTACAGGTTGGGATGAGTGCCTGCAGCCTGCCCAGCACTGACTGCCTCCCGCAGTCACCATAGCACAGAACTCTGCCCCAACTGGCAGCAGTTACAGCATCACAGACCTCTACCACGATGAAGTATCAGGCATTTTTTAATTCATATGCAGTTAAGTCATGCAGACCACAGACTTCATACACTTACTAGGAAAGGATGGGAATTCACAAAATAAAAGATCCTTATGCTGTTCTTTCAACACCGCTTTTTTTGCTTTCTGGTTCTTTATCTGTAAAACAGTTACTTTACCAAATCACATACTAGATTTTTACTCTATAATATGTATAACCAATATACACAGTACCAGTATACACAAGTCTGTACAGGAAATGAAACACCATTCTACTAACACTAAAAACAAACAAACCAAACCAAAAAAACCCAGGGCAAACCTCATTTACAGCCACGCACTATCTCATCTTATAGCACAGTAATTTTGCTAGTGGAGCTCTGTTTTGAGATCTGCAAGCCGAAGTTACAAAGCATCTAATTTGCAGTAGAATTATCCTAATTGATGTTATATAAACAAAAACTCAGAACAGTACAATTGAAATTTATATGGAAGAACAAACTGTTTTTTAAAATCCAAATTATAAGAAACAATATACTAGGGGAGTCAATTGCAACAGATCCCACTTAAATATACGTATTTCCTGAACTGTTCCCACCCACCAATTCTTCTCAACACAACTTAGACTAAAAAGTAGAATAATGTTTTCAGTAGAAACTAAAGACCTGAAACTGAAATGCTTAAGTGTTAACACTAACCTTAAAATAAACTTAAAGGGGGCAACTAAACAACGTTTGAAAACCAAAGCTGTGAAATTATGCAACATCTTAAATGCCTATATTTTTTTCCATTTATTTTAGCTACATTTGAGTAGGAAAAAAAACGTATCTTTTACATTTGGGTTATAGTAGTGTGGAAATCTAACTAAAAAGTTAACCCCCTGAAAGTTGAAGAGATGCTCAGAATCTTGTTTTTTGTATTTTAATTGAATATACCATATACTTTTCTCCAGTGCTGACTATGAAATATTTTGAGTACAAGAATATCAAAGTAGTTTTTCCATTATTTCTCTATAGTGAAAAATAGTAAGTATTAAAAATTAAAAGAGGCTTAGAGTAATGAAAGATGAATACAAAAGTCCTGCACAAGCAATTAGGTCTGGAAACCTGTTTCAGAGAGTTAAAGGAGAACAGCCAACACCTTCATCTGAAAAGATATTTATTTTGAGAACTTCAACTTGCACATTGTACAAAAATTAACAAATTCAGCAAAAAGCCTATAAAACATTTTTCCCCTAACATATTAACATTATAATTTTGTAAGAGTAAAGAAAAACAAAACCAGGCACGTTTGTTCCAGTCTGTCTGCAGTCAAATGTGATTAAAAACATCTCTGTCTTGCTGAGGTATTAAACTGCAAACTTTGATTATGTTAGAAAAAGACAATCCATTCACAAAAGCAAGCCTCACTGGTGTCATATACAATAACCAAAATGTTTCCAAAGTTCCAAAATTAATTATTCTCCATTTCTAGGTAGAAACACAGTGGGAAAAAAATAATATATATATATAAATTCACGTTACCATCACACACCTAGCATTAGGAGGAAACCTGAAAGTTTGCAAATCCATGCTAATCATATACAGCTACAGTGTTATATTTTACTCAAAGAACAAAATCCGGTTGGCAGGTTTAAACAATTCAGTGCTTATGAAAAAAGATAATACATATATACGGTGATTCTGGGCCCAGTATTTCAAAAAAAAGAAAGAAAAAAGGCACTTAAGAATGGCTTTAGTATATTCCATAATGGCATTTCAGGACAGAAAACAGAATCTGGCTGAACAAATAGTTCCCTAATAAGAAGTCCAACTGAGGTAGTACTTCATATTGCTCTAACTACTTGACTATAAGCCAGTAGTTTGTTTGAACATACAAAATTAGCAGGAAATGGCTTTGATAAGTTTTGTCAAATGTATAAAAACAGTTATTGAAAAAATAACAAATACCCACTTGTGTTAGAAAAACAGAAGTCATAAGCCAGGAACCATCTTACACACCAAAATGCTGCCAGGGTGATGCACAAATCTACTTTTATGCCCAAATCCCAAATGTTGAAGATTGTTCTAGCAACCAAGCCATTTTTTTTGAATAAAACAAAAATAAAAAGGTGGGGAGAAGGGACAGAAAAAGCAGAAAAACTTTCACAATTGTCAGCAGCCTTACCAGAAGCACTTTGTAAATCCCCATTAAAAAAAAATATATATATAATAAACTGTGCTGATGGATGGCAGTTTTGAGGGGCAAATAATTGTACAAAGTTCAGCATTTAGAACAAAAAAACCAAAATCTATGGACATATGGAAGGTTCAGGTTTTTGGTTTTTGTTTGTTTGTTTGTTTGTTTGTTTTTTTAAAGAAATATGTTGGGTATTTTTTTGTTGTTGTTTTTTAAGGGTCTGGGAGAACACCAACTACTTTTTTTGTTTGTTTTCTTAAATTAAGCCCATGTAAAATCCATTAATAAGTTTGAATAAAAGAAAATTAGAAGTGCTTTACGGAATCACCGCCCGTTGCCATATCCAGGAAAGAGCTGAGTTAGAATGGTCTGCAGTGTTTCATTCACTTGCATGGTATAATTTTTGCCAAGGTCGTAGCGGCAGGCTGGACAACTGTACACATCAGCTTTGAAGGACCTATCCAAACAATCCTGGTGAAGGATGAATAAAGAAATTGGTCAAGAATAGAAAGACTTGCAGTTCCGCTTATTCTACGCAGCCCCTATTGGAAATTGAGATTCCTTCTACATCCAACTCCCCCTAGGTACTTGACAAGAGCTGAGAAAGCCCCAAAGTGCTGCCAGGTTTGTCATAGGAAAGAAAGTTTCCTTCATTGCAACCACTATTATAATAAGTCCATGTTCTTCAGAGCACATTTGTCATGGACACAGTGTTTAAGGGCATGGTAGAAATGTTAAAGACTACTCTACCTTCCATAAGAACAGTTCACATCATACCTCTAAGGAGAAACAGACTAAAAACCCATATGCTTTGTAACACTGTTGACTCCAGTGTCACTGAGCAGTATTACTCAATCCACAGATAAGCTCTCATTACCCTCTTTTAAAATAATCTGATAGTAGCAATACAGCAGTGGAGTTTTCCTTAAAGCATCAACTTTTATGTGCCAAAGAACTATTATCAAATCACAAGTTTTCACATAAATACCTGAATCCTGCTAAAAGATTGAGTCAAAACAAAATCTCATCACTAAACGAGTCAGTTCAAGGTTTGTTGGCTCAACTGCTTAACAGGAGAGTTGCACCAACTGCTCACCTTGCACACGTTATGTTGGCATACAGTTGTGACTGGCCGAAACACCACCTCTTGGCAGCAAATACACAAGAAAGCCTCTTCAACTTTATTTAGAAATTTCTGTAAAGAAAACATTTGAACTATTTATTATATTATGAAAGATACAAGCAATTTTTCTACAAAGCTCAACACACACAAAAAAAAAAAAAATTAGCAAGTTCCTCTCCTTCCTATTGGTCTTAAATACGAGTACGAACCAGTGCTTTAAAGTTATGCTGTGGATGCCCACAATGAAAAAAAATACTAACAATCTGAAGCTACTTCCTTGCACAGCCAAGAAGTTTATATCTAGGGATAAGTTAACCATCACTTTATTTCAGGAATGACAAGCATGATTTACCGGTCCATCTTTAAGAGCGTCAAGTACTTCATTCCACAGTTTTTCATTGGCTTCATCATTTCTTATAAGAGATTTCTGCTGAGACGTCAATTTGTATGGCTCAACTTTTGATTTCTTCGGAGTCCCTGAAGGAGAGTTAAGGACCTTTTCCTCCGCTCCTGAAAGAAAACAGAATGACTTTAAACAAAAAACAAAACCAAAATCAAACAAACAAGATTAGTAAAATGCACAAAGACCTACAAGGCTTTCTATATCCACTTGCCTACTTCACAAACCTGCTGATTTTCTTTTCCTCTTTCCTTTCCCTGGAGTATCAAACTCATCATCTCCATTATTTTCTTTATCTTTGTTTGCAACGGCTTCCAAATACCCCTCAGGATACTGTAGGAAAACAAAACCAAAAAGCATCCAATGTAAATATGCCAATTCATAGACTTACTGTCTATTACAGGTTGGAAAGGTAATTCCTGGAGCAACTGGCATAATAATGGAACACTGTTCTTCCAAAGCGCTAGGATGCAAAAATTCACTAAAAGAAAATTAGTTTTGTCCATTTA
Organism: Tympanuchus pallidicinctus; assembly: GCF_026119805.1. NCBI lineage: Eukaryota > Metazoa > Chordata > Aves > Galliformes > Phasianidae > Tympanuchus > Tympanuchus pallidicinctus. The sequence goes on from NW_026294756.1 coordinate 1,764,262, forward strand.
ATCTCCTGATGTAAGAAGGAAAACAACCCATAAGATCGAAAGCACTTCAATCCCCCTCAGTCTAAAGCGGGCTCTCTTGATTCTTAGAATCTTACACAATGCAGAGCAGGTTATCCTCAATGTATAATAGAAAAAGCCCTGCTATCCATCAAGTTCTCCAAGGGAACCACAGTGATGTTCTAGAAGCACACCTGCATTGTTAGGCCAAGCTTCTTCATCCTGTCCTTTCCTTCTTTGGTCCAAGGAGCAGGTTCTTCATCATCTCTCCTAAGCAAGTAACGCCACACTAGAAATCCAGATTTCCCTGTCTCAGGCCAGTATTTCACAACCTTTAAAAAAAAAAAAAAAAAAAAAAAAGCCACGTTCAAGTCCACCAGACATTATAAAAACTTATTTGCCATAAGCAAATTCTCTTTTCTTAAATCAGTAGATTCAAATCCTACTTACCTTATATATGCCATCATATCTGTTCCCTTCTACAGGAGCATATTTGCTGTGTTTGCCTCCTTTTACATTCCTCACCACTCGGACTGGCTTTCCAGCTCTCCAGTCCTTAGCTTCAGCTCCATTTTTGTCATTGATGGGAGCACTGCAGTTTAGAGCCAAAGCTCTGTAAGAAAAAGTCCATTCAAGTTAGCATATTTACCAGACAGAACTCTTCAGAATCAAAAACGGAAGATAAAGCAAAGCAGAACTTATATGTAACCCAATTACTACAGAGCTCAACTACAGAGTTCAACTACACTGTTTTACTCAACACTGCACTGACACATTCAGGTGCTATTACTACAAAGAGTAGCAGTGTACTGTCACTGTGCTGAACCTTAGCTTGGCTTACCAAAAACATGTTTATGCTATTTTACTGCTCTGTTCTTATGTTTGAGCCAATATTGAATGTGAGACGACTATCGTTTTTTATTGTATTTCATTTATAGAATCACAGAATCGCAAGGTTGGAAATGACCTGCAAGATCATCTAGTCCAACTGTACAGTACACTCTAAAAAACATTTCCACTGCACAGCTGATCTGCAGCCTACAAAAGTAGTTTTTGCACTTAGCCAGTTTCTTTTGATTACAGATAGTACAAACAAACACTCAAGTTGACAGATTGCCAGCTTCTAGGTTAGAAATTAAATGTAAATGTTGCCAACCTGTTCATATTGGTGAGTTTTTGATCACAAGACTGTTCTGCTGTACGTTTGTTTCCAGAAAGATCACGACCTCCACTCCCTGTATATGTGAAGGAATTCCCGTGATCCTGAAACACACATGGATTGTTTCAACATATTCACAAGAGTAATTCAATACAAGAAGGAAAAGTCTTTTAATCAAGTAGCTATAACATTGCATTCTAGAAAAAAAAAAACAAAAAAACAAAAAAACAAAAAAAAAAAAAAAAAAAGGAAAGATAATTCCTCCATTTAAGTGTAGTTCCCTCTTGAGAAAAGCAGAAGAGAAATCAGGGTTGCAACTGCTGTGTCATCACACCTGAAAAGTGCAAAGAGGCCTCTGCCAAGAGAGTAGCACACCACTTGCACAGAACCTGTGTGGAAGCGCATGGCGTGTTCTAGAAGAAAGATCATTTAACTTGTGCGTTGGTACTTACACTGCTGCATGAATTAGGACTCAAAACAGTAGATGAGATATATTCTGCATTCATAGGTGTTTCGTGAGAGGTTCAAAGGGGCATTCGGGGGGAAGGAGTCAGGGAGTAGTACTACACTGATGAACTGTAAGAATGAGCATTACAGGCTGGGAAAGCCTGATAAGGATTACATTTGGCTAGCTGAACAAACAGATATATTCAGCAGTAGCACTTCTATCCCTGGTTTTGTTCTAGATCTTGCAGCACATACAGAGTCTGATGAGACCCAGAAAATACAGCTAAGAACTCCTGGATTAAAAGCTGACATATAGATGTTAAACTTAATACAGATGATTTTCCTGGATTGGAGACTTCCTTCACCTATTTTATTCTAAATAACTGTCGTGGGAATGGAGAAACATCTGAGAGAATGTAGGATGTAATTATGACCATAGCTGCAAGTCAGTTTGATTCTCAGACATAAATAATAAAGATCCACTTACTATATCATCTTCATAGCCTCCTGCCAGAACTAAGGAATAAGCACCATCATTACTTCTGCCGTGGATCCCAGCCACATGCGGCCTGTGAACACCAGATTCGCTCACCTGGAAGAGGAAAATTAGATTAAGTTTAAAAAAAAAAAAAAAACACAATAAAAAAAACAATCCATAAGTTTGATAGGCAACTGCTATCAACAAACCACAAGCAACATGATCACTTATTTGTCTTGGAACTAAAATAGTAGTATTACTTCACATTTGCTTTGCATATATTCCAGAGAGAAACTGTCTTCACCACCACCCTCCCAAAATGTTCAGATAAAAGAAAGAAAAATGTTTTCAAAAATGAAGCAATGGAGTATTCCAGTGAATTGTGCACAAGGATACTTTTCATTATGTGAATTTAGAAACGTTGATTTTTCCAACCTAGATTGCTTATTGAAAACCCCAGGAATTTTACAGTAACATGCAGTAACAACAGGTACTACAACAACATAAGGGTAATAGTCTTTGAAGACTTACAATGGCAGCATTCACAACCTACTTGAAAAAGTCTGAGTAGCTCACAGCTTTCTTTCGACCGTTTGTAAGAGGACAATAAAGCTGTTTAATATATCCAGATTTTTGAGAGAGACTTAACGTCAGAAGAAGGGGGAGATACCACACACCTCCAGGGCAAAAAACTGGAAGTACATACATTTGGTCTGGATTTTAAGTCATCAAAAAAGACCCACACCTGAAAGGCCTGGACAATGCAACATTAGCTGTAGAACACTCAATACAAAGCCAGAATTCTTTCCTTTCTGCATTTACATATCCAGGGACATATACTTCTAATATTAACCATTTCAGGTTTTACATGTAAGAGTGAGATCATTCCCACTTTTCTGATAGTGTAAGAGACCAGGATTCTGCTTCATACCTGAACTCTGAACTTCCACATGGTGCCAACTGGAATACCAGGAATTGGTCCATAGTGGTTAGAGGGTACAATGGTACATTCCTTTGTGCGACCAACACATGCCATGCCCTATTTCAAAAGGGAGACCAGTTAGCCAAGAATTACAAGGAAACACACACCAACGCTATTCTTCAAAAATAAAACCTGACCTTGCCCCAGTCTCTCCGCGACGATGAATTAGCAGATGCCATCTTTTGTTTCTTTTTACTTTCTTTTAATTTCTCTCCTGCCAGAACCACCTCACTTGCATCATTTCGACATTCAGGGCAATACCTGAACTCATAAACCAAAAAAAGTTAACAAGCAGCAAAGCTTAAATTTCAAAAGAGAAGAGTCTCAAAAATAGAGTTATAATGTTACAGTTTCCCCATATGAACAGAGACAGGACACTGAAGCAACTCCCCATACACAAATTGGATCTGTGTTAGCTGTGTTAGTGGCCTTGCACCATCTTCTAAACCACTGCACATGTCAAGAAATCATCTGTGTCATAAAAATTATTGCATCCCATTTCAGCATGTTATACATGAAATAAAACCATATATTTTCCCACATGACAGCTGCTCCAAAGTAACACCTCCTATCTTATTTCACGTTGGCCCACAGCAGAAGAGGTGGATGTCGGTGGGATGGCAGTAGAGGTGCAATCTTCCCACCAATATCCCGTTACATTTTGTTGCCATGCGATAGATGACAGCAGAGGAGCAGCGTGACAAAATGGTGTCTGACGTGGAAGTGCAAATGAAGAAAAGGGTTTGAACTGAATTTCTCTGTGCAGAAAAAACTGTATCCATTGATAATTATCAGTGCCTGCCAAATGAACAAAAATGCACATCTAGTGGTGGTGACTGTGTTGTGAAACAGTTTTTTGTGGCCTAGAACTTGCTCTATCAAGTAGTGTTGCTGTGCTTTTAGTAACTGTTGTAGTTTCCATGGAAATAAATAGGAAGCATTACTTTATGAGTTACTTCCATTTGTCTTTGAGGAAACGTATGTCCCAAAACTAGGGGAAAAAAGTTTGAAAGCCACTGGCTTACTGTCCTAAAAAAAATACTCTCACTGACCTGATTTTCAAGAGAAGCTATGAAGTTTCCTAACAAAAACAAAATAAAAAGCTCAACACACTCAGAACACCCAAAAAAGTAGCACAACGCTTCACCTCACACAATCACTCGCCAACTAAGAGGGAGCCCTAGTCCTTACTCACTACTCAGTCTAGATGGCAACAATGATACCACACAGCATTATTAGAACTTACCAGTCCTCGTCATCTGGTATACTACTAAGGGGAGGGTTGAGGCAGTAGATGTGGAAAGCCATATCACACTCATCACACATGAGCTGTTTATCAGGATCTTGTTTACCCCCACAGATATGGCAAGCACAGATCCTGCAGGTTTTGTTTGGGTTGTCCTTACAAGCTTTACACACAGGTCCACTTTGTCCTGTTAGCAAAAAGAAACAACACTCCAGGAAGTGCGAAGATACATTACAAATGGTCAGAGGAATCACAGCTGCACGTGTTTTAGAATTCTGATGCTCAGACGTTATTAAGAGAACATCACAAAATAAGATAACAGTACGTGTGAGAAAAATACAATACTCACGTTTCAATGGTCTGGCACTAATTGGACAAACACTGCCTGGTTCTTCAATTTTATAAATGTCATCCACAAATTTAATTCTGCAGTCATTCAAAGAATCACCAGCCTCCCTACAATAAGTTGATAAAAGTCAAAATTCAGAAAGTATCATACAGTATGAATTCACAGCTCACATACATCGGTAATATAAACTGATCTGACATCAGTCCTGTATCTCAAGAAAACCCATTGTAGCATCAAGTGATCTATAACAGTAGTATGACAGTATCACCATGGAATCCTTCCATGTAATTGAAGTGTGCTCCTTTTACTTCGCTGAAAATTTAGGTACTGGTAGAGTTGAAATTGTCATTGAAATATTTTTTTGTTGATAACAACCAGACTGAAATCCTCTACTCCTTTATAAAATCAAAATAAGTACAGTGAGAGGAAGAAGGAATGTTCTGGCAACCCTCTGAAAATGTACTTTTATCATAGGAAACATAAATTGAGAGTTCTTCATATGTACGCGTTAGAAAGGAATCGAAGATTATCATCCTTATAAAGTGAAGGCTTATGCTAAATTTTCATATGTAACACAAAACATTACCCTGAAGTTTTTGTTAAACCACTAGGTAATACAGTAAACAGAAAATTCTTCACCTCCTAGCAAATATGGGGCTTTTTCTCCCAGCAGTATGCGAATCCACAGATCAGTATGCCCTGTGATTCCCTGAAGCGCTCAATTCCTCCAGTTTAACTCAATCACCCCAAAAGACAGTTCAGTTTTCCATCTCTCCTCAGCATTTCTGTTGCTGGTTTTGTTTGTTTGTTTCCAGGATTCGTTTGCATTGTTTGTTTGTTTGTTTGTTTTGCAGTCACTCAGACCTCATGAAAGCTTAAGTAGAGCTGGAGAGTTCCATTTATCCTACATTTCTGTTCTGAATTGCTTACCCAAGTAATATCTTCGCATTTATCTCCCTGATCAGTTTTGTTTCCCTTTTCTGCAGGATCTCGGCATCATACCAAAAACCTCTCTCTGTTGGTTCATCAGGATTGTAGTTGACCATCACCACCTGTCCTACTTCTAGCTGATGCCATTTCAAGATAGTCCGTGCACGAGACCGTACATCATTCGAACTCAGTTCCACAACTCCATTCTCTGGATAACTTGAGTCAGAAGGTAGACATGGAAGGTCAGGGAAAAAAAGTAAGATTCATCATCACACTTTATTCACAGTATATTTTACCTAGACGAGTTGATTTAAGAACTGAAGCCACAAACTGGAATATTGGATAGAATAAAAACTCCTCCTACGCAGTCACAGCTAAAAAGAGCAGCCTAACTTAATTAGTATTGCAACCCATTCAAAACTTGGGTAATAGCATTTCATATCTCTAAAAACGTGATTCTAGTCCATGTGTTTTGTCTTACGGTTAATGTGGTTAACTCATACAATTACTGTGTTAGCCCAGTTCTGTTTTACCTCAGGGATCTCTACAATACAATCAAATTCCCCACTGACATCACAATCCAAATGAATTTATTAGCCACGAAGTCAACAAAACTCACTCTTCATATTTCACATGATATATTACATCTTCTTCAGGAATGGTTGTCTGCTGATCAGCAACTGCACGACTCTCACTTGCAGCTTTTCTTCTGGTTACATTTACAACCTGGGCTTCAAACCATGCTCCCATATTCATATCACGAGCATCAACCAAGTCATTGATCTATATAAAGCAAAGTATACAGCTCACCAAAGTCATTTTCAAAGTAAGCATTTATTTTCCAATCTACTTGAAAATTTAACCTTCTCTATCTAACTACTGTCAAGATTTTTAACCAATTAACTTTAAGATCTCCTTTACTTTCCTGTTCCCAACATGCATCCCCCTATGGTCTCCTCTGATTGATCCTGTCAAACTAAAAATCCATTATATACTAGCACGTATAAAAAGCCTTGTTATCTAGTACAAACCATTAATTAACCTACAACAGGCTTTCAGAGTCATCTTGCTCATAATCTGACAAAGAGAACACTAGATCTGTAATAAAAAACACTGAAACAGAAGTAAAATGATTCTGAACAGCTGGTTGAGAATTTCCTTTTGTCCATTCAGGGAAGCTTCGGCCTTGACAAATGCAAGCACTTGTAATGTGTTTCTTTTCTTTTTTTTAAACACATACTGTAATTCTAATTAAAAGGGGAAAATGAAAAATAATTATTTTAACCCAGAACATGTTGCATTTAATTAGTTTGTGGGTTTATTGGAATTTTTTTTTGTTTTGCTGTTGCAAAGTTCAAAAAATATAAACAAAAAAAAACAATTGTATCGTGAAAGATTTTCCCAAGTTCTCAACCACAGAAAAACCCCTTCCCTCCCAAAGCACAGCTCCAAGCAACTCCTGTTCTTCACTGACTCACCTTATAGAGGCCAAATCCTGGGCCAGCCCAGTCAGACTGTGCTGCCGTGCTGGGCTGCCCCTCCAGGTCCATGACACTTTCTCCATTGTGAGAGCTTTTGTCGGATTCACTTTGACCTGAGCCACAGCCAGAGTCTGTGTCAGAGAGCTCTGAATCCTTCTCCTTACTCACAGCAGGAAGCACTGCTGGGCTTTGTCTAACCAAGAGCTGAACAATATCATTCAGTCCAACGCTGTAATCAAAAAGGGAGTGACCATCCTCCATCTGCAGGGAAAGCATCAAAATCATCTGGTTATTGAATTCAATGGAGATTTTCCAATTCAAAACCATCCATCGTGCTGCAACTGTCTTCATGCATCAAAACCAACCACGTTTCTCAAAGACCACTAACAACTGGGGACCTGGCAGTTCTTCAGTTGCACAATAGTCACACATTGTTATTCTATTTTAAAACATTCCTTTTTCTCCAACAGGCTCCACAGACCAAAAAACTGTTTCCATACTGCAATGGACTTTTACCTACATTAAACTGCTGTGTTCTATGAGTTCTGGAAAAGTTACTGCTACACTCCTTAGAAATGCAACTCTGAGAAGAACTTAAAAGAACCACAGATTCACTACTTCCTATCAAAACTTAAAGATTATTCCACATTACCTAGGAACTCTGATGCAAGCTCCTTAATTCAAACACATCCCATCATACAAATATTAACACAGAACAGTCCTTACATTCTGCATGCTCCAGATTATTGCTAGAACCTCGCTCTGAAATGCAGCATTAAGTACAGACCAAGGAACGTTCTTTCTTCCAGACTTCCAGCTTTTCCATTGGAAGCACAGTCAAGGATTCACTTCAACTTGGAACTGTCCATCCACTTCTTAGCGTAGCAGGGCATGTCTTAGTGTCACACCCTCCACAATTTTAAGGATTGTTTTGCAAGTATGGCATTGTATGGAGTCAAATAAATATCTCGCTCCTAGAAAAAGAGGGGCACAGAGGGCAGGTAGGACTCTCACTGCCATAAGAACACTGCACTTGAGGCCACAGCACAGTCAGAAGCTGAGACAAAAGCTTCGCTGCATAAAAGGTCTGACTAAAAAATTATACAGGAAATGATCATCCCCTTCAGCCCAAACCACCAGAAGCTGCAATTCAAGAGCTTTGTTCTCTATTAGCGGGAAACAGAGCAAAGCCACAAAAATTCACACTTTACAGGAATCGGTATGATATCTCAATTCTGATTTATGGCACTGAATGGTTACAGGACAATCCCTGGAAATCGGAGCATGCAGGAAATGCTCTGGGCTGGATCTGGTTGAGAGACAAAGACTCACTGCGATACACAAGAATGAACCAAAAGCGCGCCGCTTCTTCTAAAGAGAGACAGCACGGCGGCAGCACAGCGCTGCGCTCACAGACCATGTGGCAGCAGGTGCAGAGCAGCAGAGAACCGCACCAGGATGCCAAACCACAGCGTGCAAAGCACTCCTGGTGAAGGTGGAAGCAGCTGCGCGTGCACCTCCAGCAACGGGTGCACTTTTTTTTTAAACTAACGAGCTTTCTCCTGACTTCTTCAAACGTAACCATTTCTAACGATTCCAAAGCCAAAGTGCTGATGGGCACAGCAGAGGAAGATCGAAGGAGGTTGGACCACACAGTGTAAACGGTTCTGTCTGCAACGAACTGACAAAAAGCCCAAACGCGCACGCAGAACAGAGGATGCAGGAGCACACAGCAAACTTAGCGAAGTGGCAGACCGCGCCTGCTCCAAGCGCTTGGTGTCGCCTCGGCGCGCATCGCCGAGCAACACTGCGGCTGTCAGTGACCCGCAGCCCCACGGGAGCCCCCCTGGCGCGGCCAGTGGTTCCCGCCCCCGCGACCGCGGATATCCTGGGTTCCTCACACTCCAAATGGGACGGAGGGAACGCAGGAGGGGAGGGGCGGCACACAAAGCCCGGGACTGGCCCGGCTCTACCCCCTCCCAACATTGCAGCGCTCCCGGAGTCGCGCCCGTTCGTACCGCGGGGGCGGAGAACGCTGCGCGGGGCCGCGCGGGGTCACCATGTCACCGCCCCTAGAGCGGCACAGCCCTACCGCCCCCCGCGAGAGGGCCCCGCGGCCGCCCCGCGCTCCGTACCTGTTTGCCGCGGTAGAAGAGGCGCTGCCGGTGCGGCTCGACGCCGAACACCTCATGGATCCGCAGGCGCAGCCCCTCCACCTTGGTGAGCTTGGAGAGCGAGTCCACGCGGTGGGTCTCCCTCCCGTCCATGGTGCGCACCTGGATCCACATGGCGCCGGCCCTTACGGGAGCAGCGCGGCGTCACAGGACGGCGCCGGAGCCCGGCGCGGCAGCCCCCCGACCACTGAGGCCGCGCTCAGCCCGCCGCCAGCCCGGCCCCGGCCGGCCCGCCCTCCCGCTGCCCCCGCGCCATTGGCCGCCGGCCCGGCCGGTTCCGGCTCGGATTGGCTGCCGGTGCCTTAGGCCCGCCTCCTCCCCCGCCGCGCCTAACGGCCCAGCTCGCACCCGGGCCTCACTACGCCTTGCGGGCGGGCGCCGCGCGCCAATTGTATCTCGCGCCACAATTGAAACACTCTCTCAGCTCTCGCGGAGGCCTCCCCTAGACATCGCGAGACTATGCAAATTAGAGCGGAGCACTGGTTGGGGCGCGAAGGATTAAGTTCTTAAAGTGGCTGCCGCGGCCCTACTGCCAAGAACGGCGGCGCTCCCCACGGGCAGCAGTGGAAACGTTCTTCCCACGACCACCCTCGGGGGGCGCCGCTGCCGTTCCTTTCCCGGAAAAAAAAAATAACGGAGCCCTCAGCGGCCCCCACCGCCTCAACCCGCGGCTGCTGGCAGCTCTGAGGGCCAACAGCGGTCCTCTGCCCGGCCCGCTGCCCGCGCTTCCCCCGCTGCACAGCCCCATGGCGAGGTCAGGGGCCGCAGCCCCAGAGCTCCGCGCTACGCACGGCGTCCGGGAGCAGAGTCGCTCCCCAGCACCCTGCCCCGCGGTGATGGGCGCTGCGAGTTCCCAGCAGCTGTCACCAACACGGAGCCGCTGCTCGCAACGGGCATAGCGCGAGGGTGAATTCCCGCCGCTGCCGTCCCCTCCCCATTGTGACCGCAACCCTATTGGCAGGCCTGGGTCAGCGGGACTCACCAGCGTAGCTCCGCGGTGCTGGAGGCCGCTACCGCGCTGCGCGCCGCGGCCGCCGCCCGCTCTCTCCCCGGGCTTTGGAGTTTGGCGCGGAAAAGCCCCGTGCGCGGCGGGCGCCCGCCCATTGGTCGCCGCTGGCGGGAACGAGCGGGAGGGGTGGGGCCGCCATTGCCTCCCGGGAGCGCGGAGCTGCAGGGAGGTCCGGGCGGGAAACCGGCACTGCCGGGGGGGCGAAGGGTCGGAGAGCGCGGGGTCGGGAGAGCCGCGCAGCAGACAGCCCCGCAGCATTCCATGGCACAGGCAGCACTGAGTGTCCCGTAATATAAAACTGGGAGCACGACTGTCCCGCCGACAGGTCCACAAAGCCAAAGTCTCACCTCTTCATTCCCCTCTAGTCGCCATAACTCCAGGCCACACTATCACCACCCAGTGCCCACCATGTAGCACACGTTTCAGGGCAGCTTGAGGGACCATCGTGGTGGGGAGAGGCTTCCAGGGACCTGCAGCTCCAAGCCCCTCAGCTGTGAGCAGCAGAGCCCCCGGGGGTGGGCAGCAGTGCTGCAGCATGGGGCCCCTCAGAAATGTGGCCTGGGTACCGAGAGTGGGGCTGCTCTGGGGAGTTATCCTCCAACAAGGAACAAAATAAAAAAGGATAAAGTTTGCTGAGCCTGGGTGTCAGGTGGAGCAAACCATAAGCTGGAGATTACCAAGAGGTTTCTGAGAAAACGAGGCGGCTTGGAAAGAAGTAGGAAAGAATGAAAACTGGATAAGGTGGGGAAGAGGTGCTCAGCTTGGAGTGTGGTCGCTGCAGGCGGGTGGCTCCAACAGAAGCAGCTTCAGCAGCTCCGCAATCTGCCTGGGCCTTGCAGAGCCACTATCTGGTCCTTCCAGACAAGGAGAGCACAAGGTGCTCTGGAGCTCACTGCAAAGCAGAACTTCCCTTGCTATGCCCCCTGCACCTGCAGGCACAGAGCCAATCTCTCATGTGCATGTTAAAAAACACAAAATCTGTGGGATGGAGCACCCAGCACACCCCCGATTTGCAGACTGCTGTAGTGAATGCATACTGCAATAGAGCAGTATGCATCCCTCCCTTATCCCCCTGCTCTCATCCTTAGGATCTGCTGGGGATCCCACAGCTAAGCCACAGATCACAGGTTGAAAGACATTGGCTTAGATTAGGTTAGTACCAAAGGTTAGGCATGTATCAGTGCATAAAAGCCTTGGATATGACCTACGACCTGCAGCAGTCAGGCTTCATTTCCTCACAGATCTAAAGGCTTTGCCTTACGAGAAAGTCATTTTCCCCCCTAGAGATGAACTGGAGTCTTAACCTTGACCCACTGCAGCAGCAAACTCCACGATCTGAAGGGGTTATTAGATATTTCAGAGCTGGCAGGGAGCAGGAAGAAAGGTTGTGCATTGGGAGAATAGTTTTCACTCTTATAAGGACAGGTTGCGCATCTAAAATATCTCATGTTTGGGCCTTCTGGGTTAAAGTCTCAAGTCGAGTTGCTTAATAGCTTAGCTGGATGCATGTGTAGTCATCCAAGTCCCATTTTTAGAAGAGTGGAGAACACACACCTCTCACAACTTCCAGTTTAACAACATACACTTAATACCCCCTTTCAGAGTTTTTTCAGCATTCCTTACACCTCTATAAAAGTGGAAGAAGCAGTTCAAAAAGAACACTTTAAGATCCAGACCTGACCCTTTCCTTGAATACTGTGTCACATTAACTTGATGCACAAGGAATATATATTTGAACAGGCATGCACATAAGGAATACCAGCTGATAAACATGATTTTTAAAGTGTTGGATAAAGAAGAATTGATAGCTGGTTATACCAGCTCCAAGATTTGCCCTTGTGTGGGCAGGACAATCTACCCATCATAGTTATTATGATCCATAATCTATGCCTTACAGTGCCTTTACAGCACTTTCTGTTCAGTATCTGAAGACATAAGGAATTTGGGGAGAAATAGCAGGGTGTCTCATCCTAGAAAACTACAAGAAACTCAAAAGAGATCTAAACACTCTAAGAGCTTAAAAGCTTCATGGTAACAGCATGTTTCATGGTTTGCAGAACACAGAACTGGCAGTAGGGAGCTGCAGCATGCCTTGGACAAGGAAAGTGCTTTGAAGGTTTAGGAAGAACAGGTTTGGGAGGTAAAAGTTAGGCTAAAGCTTTTGGTACTTCACCCATGGCACTCTGATGGCCGTTGCCTTTAGAGATCATCATGCAAAAACCAAGAGCTGGGTAGAACAAGACAAGATCCAACCAGGAGTCTCTTGCCACAGCCCTGCCTCCATCACTCTGCTCTAGATCCAAACAGCCAGAACTGCAGGACTAGCACAAGGATACCCAATGCTTGTTCACACCGTGGTCTTGGACAAGGCTGCTGTGAAGAGCAACAACTGCTGTTGCAGCAGACAGGAAGCTGCAGTATGAAGGGTTAAGTGCTTTGAGTTGTCATTACCAGTTGAAACTATTTTTGCACTGCTACCCAAAGGACCCACTCCCATCAAAGGGAAGTGGTGGAGAATATTCCTGAAGACAGGAATATGAGAGCAGAGGTTCCAGGCAGTGGAGATACATGGGGCACACCATCCTTTGGACCTTGCAAGGAAACAAATGGCAAAGACCACAGGCTGACTTGTCCCTTCAGTGGGCTCCAAACAACTCTGTGCTGCAGCTCTGAAAAGAGGGACACCTGAGCTAAACAGAGCAGAGCTTGTGAAGGAGTTTGATGGAAGCCTGAGGGCTTTACTTGACTTAAGCAAGGAACAGAAATCAAAGCAACACATGCCTCACCCATGAATCATCTCTTCTCATGCCTGAGTCTATCATGGGGAAGGTGACCGCAGCATCTTGGCATATTACTTATGGAATAAAGGGCATTAGTGAAGATGAACAAGACTGTTTCCACTGCAGCAGATGTGCACTGGCAGATGGGGTGTCATGCATGTCTTCTGGTCCCCAAAGAGATGATGCTGAGCACACCACAGAGAAGGGAGAGGAATGGGGACTAACACAGGGAAAGCATTATAATGGCCTGATCCTTCAAATCCTCCACACTTCCACTATGTCTTGACGTTGTAGCACATGCACAGGGGCTGCAGAATAACTCTGTCTGGTGCCACAGGGTTTGTTTGCTCCAGCCAGCATGACTCTTTTCCGCAAGCATGTTTCTCTGCTTCCTCCCACACCTTCCCACACCCATCAAACTTCTGAACTGATTTTATCTTTGCTTTAGTTATATGGTGTATATACATAACAAGAATCACAGAAATGAGCACGCAAACCTTTGCTTTTAAATTACAATCTCCAAAATTTCCGAGTTCTGACAGTACTGGCAGGCCTATCACTGAGCAGCAGCTCCAAGCATTAGTATTTTTGTCCTGGATCACCAAAGTGACACTTCAGATATCAAACACTGTCTAATTAATTATAATTTCTGGTGTTAACTCATGCAAATCACCTTCCACTTACAAAGGAACATGGGAATTCTCACTTCTACACACATTCCTCTGTGCTACCAGTCACATGAAGATGTGTTGTGCAGATTGCAAGCGCTGTTTTACCCATTTAAACAATGCAATTTAGTCTGCTTATGGGACTTTCACCATCATGACCAGACCTAAGTCTGCTCAGGCCCTGCACACCCCTGGACTAGCTTACTTGAACACAAAGCCCACCTCCATATATAGCCCAAACATTTACAAAAACACAGGACTAACTTCTTGATTCCTGGGTTCCTGAAAGAAAAACGTTTCCTCAGATCTTTGAGGACAGATAAGAACATCCATCCTTCCCCTGTGCAGATCACAACATATAAAAGCCACCATATTGAGATCTCCAAAATTCTTCAGGCAATAAGATGGTGATAAGTCTGACTCAGGTAAGGAGGGGGATTCCTTTTAACCTCAAAGCTGCAAAGTGATAATTGTCAGTGTTTTTGTTAGCTTAACAACACGCTTTCAAAACACACTGATGCGCCCCATCTCCTTCATGGCTTCCATAGGCAACACAGAAATGAGACCCAAGGTCTCCTGCTTGCATGGGCCAAAAACAAAGTGACTCAATCAGCTGAATATTAGAAGACTTCAGATAATTCTTACCTGTGCCTCAGTTTCCTCCCCTCAGATCTGGAAAACAGACAACAGCAAGTTTAATTAATAGCTTCAAACCATCTTTTGAGATCTGAACATGAAGCAACACAAACAGAAAAACAAAATACTAAAACATTCATTATTTATTGTATATTAAAGAGCCCATATCTCTTCTAGCCAGGCTCAGAGTCCTGTATTGCTGGGGACTCTGCAAGTATGAAAATGAAAGACAACTTCTACCTTGAAAATCACAGCTGGAGAAGCAGCACCTTTCCTCATTATGTATTTGCTGTGCCGAGGCGCAGGTTGGGGGCAAGAGTGCCTGCCATCTTCGGCAGTTCCAGCTCATGCTGCAGGGGAGATCTGCAAAGGAAACACCAATTGCTGAACCACAGACCGTCTGTCTTACTCCTTTGAGACTTCTGGGCAATGCCTAGTGCCAGCAAGGCATGCCATCCCAAGCACTTGCCAACCACCTTGCTGGCTGCTAACACAGCTTTGGCAAAAGCCAAGCATGAGCTGCCTGCTGGCAGGGGCTGAGCCGTGACCCGAGAAATGGGCTGAACTCCTGTTCCCAAACTGCAGCTGAATGTGAGCTGCGATGCATGATCCTACACTGTGGGTGGTGTGCAAGGCCCAGACGTGAATCCCCAACAGCACAGACAGCTCTGCAGCAGTTCTTTGTTGGAAGGATTGCAGAAATAGCTCTCAATCTCTGTCTGGACAGCATGCTTGGTGCAAGTACCTCAGCCATCTCTACCTGTGTAGTCTGCTGTAGGGGGCCAGCTTTGCTGGGGCATTGGACTTGACGATCTCTAGAGGTCCTGTCCAGCCCCTACAGTTCTGTGATTCTGTGATCCCCTGCTCCAGCAGGGGGATTGGACTAGATGATGTTTCATCTTGATTGGAAGACGATGCCTTATAATCCCAAACATTCTGTGATCTCCACCATGGAGCAGCACCAGCAGGCTGAGGGCCAAGCACTGGGTGGGCCCCATGGCAGCACCTCCAGCCCCTGGTCCTACTGCAACGCTCCTTACCGGGCAGGGAACACAGCAGGGACGGATTCCCTCCAACGCGGTCCCCTAAAAGGCCCCATCAGTTTTGTCTCTATTCCGGGGGGCGGCTCAGCTCTGACCCTTCAGAGGAGCCTCCTCACACCTCCCGCCTCTTTCTTCCCATTGGCCTGGGCAGCGCGTATCGTGCGTCCATTGGCTATCTGGTCTGCTCATCAGGCCCGCGGGTATTTAAGCGAGGCGAGGCTCCCTGTTTTTGTTGTTGAACCCGAGGACACAAGCGAGGTAAGTGAGGGAGGGCTGGTGGGGAGGATGTTGTGGGTTGGGCATCTGGCTTATTCCCATACCGTGAGGCTCCTGAGGCTGGCTCTTGCTTTGCAGCCCTCCCAGAGATGTAAGGCAGAGGCTGGGCTTCAAGCTGATTCTTGCTTCTGGGGAGCACTAAGGCTAAATTCCTAAAATCCTTTTCCTGCTTGGGTTGTGTTCCTCCCCTATCAGCTTCCCTAGGGGCAGCTGCAGTCCCAGTGTTGTTTGCTACTTTCCCCATTGCTAGGCACAAAAGATGCCTTGGGATGGGCTACTAGAGAGACAGAGTGGCATCTTGGTGACAGTGCTTTACCTGGTATGCCAGGAAAAAGATCTTAGGGCTAGGAAGAAGCTTCTGATAAGATCCCTGTGGATCTGAGCTGTGTTGGGGCAGCTGCAGGTCCAAAAGCTCTTCTTTCTCTAGAGGGAAGAGGCAGGGCAGGGGGTCTGCAGTACATGGCTGTGCGTGATGTGCCTGCTGCTGATCTGTGATTCAGGTGGGCATGCCCTTCCTGTTGACACTACTGCCTATAGCTATTTCCCTTGATGATCACTCGGTGAAGGCATGATAATAGAGTTAACGAAGGGGTTAGTGACAAGGTAACTTCTTGCTAATGGGCGGACAGAGGCTGCAGCTGTGCATGTAGCCTTGCCTGGCTGCTTGAAGGAGTACTTGGCAAACCCGTGTGGTGTTTCTCAAGACTGACAGGATTCTGCATATGGTTGTGGCTGCCTGAAATTGTGTCTGTGAAAGACTTCATTACCAAAGTTGGTTCTATTGAAACCGACAGATTGAAATTCCTGTTTAGTAGTCAGCAAAGCATGTTTCTTGCTCTGCAAGTTCCAGGTGCAGTCCAGAGCTCTGGAAGTTCTTGCATTATAATCAGTGAACAGAAAATACTGGGAAGCCCAGAAGCTATTTCTCTTTAGAATAGAAGAAATGGTTTTAATTATCTCCAAATTCTAGGAGCTTGTATGCTTCCTGTCCCAAGGAAGTACTTAGTAATGGCCACCAATGGTGTTCATTTTCCCATGGGATTCTGGGAGGGAGCAATCCTCGACTCCCACTGCAGAAGTGGTTTTAGCCTTTGAGGCATCCTAAAAGTGATAGCCTTTCCAGAAAGGTTGCAGATACGTACTTCTGCCAGCAACTCTGTATTTGCTGTTCCAAGGCCTAAATTCTCTAATCCCATTTCCAGATCTTGCTCTACCCTGAGTGTTTGCAAACACCATGATTGGTTGAGGGCACTGCCATTTCCCCTGCAGCAGAAATTCTCTTGACCACATTATGCCAACCACATTTATGGTAACTAAGGTATTAATGATAAATCTGAAAAAAAATGCAAATAAGTGCTTCAAACAAAGATTAATACCTCTGCCCTGGACAGTCCTCCCTGCTCATATCCAAATTGTTAAATTTAGCCTCATTTGTTAATGTCCATTAAAGAGCTGCCAGGTAAGCTACTGAACTAGGCATATTAGCTGTGGCTCAATCAGTGTTCCATAGATGAAACACTGAGGGGGGAAAAGATTCCTAATTGAGATCCTACCTCTCCATCCACAGGATGATGTAACAGCTTCCCCGGGGCAGAACTTGTTTCCAGAGAAAAAGAAAAGCCCTGTGCAAGCTTAAAATTGGGGATTGTTGGGTTTTTTGTTTGTTTGTTTGTTTGTTTGTTTTTTTTAATGTGTGTATGTTGATTGTTGTCAGAGACAGAAATGAGGGGAGCTGCCTACCCCAGCAAGAAAGCACTTTTGTGCCAGGCTACCCTATTGCAGAGTGGTGATAGACTGAGGTGAAGAAAACAGGCAGGCAGCAGCTCTGGGGTTTTGGTGCCTTAGCCCTTTGTTTTGCTGAATTCCAAGTTGTGTCAAATTTGGCAATAACCAATAGCTATGTGACTATGCCACACTAGAGAGACATACTGAGAAGTTTTGTTTTTTTTCTGGAACTATTCTGAGAATGTTCTCCAGCAGTGACCTCGTATCTCTGCTGTAGCAATATGAAGTAATCTGTAAGACAAAGCTGTCCTGCTAAGGGAGAATTGGTTTGCTTAGTGCAACTAGAGCAAGTAGTGATGCTGCTTCTGCTTTCTTCCTTGAGAGGCTGCCTGCTGATAGAGGAGACTGTGGGATTTCTGCTTGCAGCTACCCCAGTTTAGAGTCACGTCTCCCAACAGAGAGTATGAAACAACTCGTGGAGCTGCTGAGTACAGCGCTTCCCTGTGATCTAGCAGCACATAAGATCTGCTCCCCACCTCTGGAGGTGAGAGCACAGAAAGAGAAAACAAAACTACCCTGTCTGCATGACTCACGAAGACACATCCATGCTACAAGCACTGGAGTTGCAACACACCCTGATTCCTCCTCTGGAGGACAGCAAACTATGTTCTAACATGACTGTGCTGTGAGGGTTGTCACTAACTGCTGCCTCCATAATTTAGGAGAGCTCTTAGTACTTCAGAGGTTGATTCTAAATCCTTGTATTTTTTTTTAAATTTAATTACTCCTGACTTACACTTGCAGCTAGAGCACTACTTCTGGCTGTACTTTGTTCTGTGTGCTAACCCTGACACCAGCCACTGAGGCACTATAGTATGAGTGTTTCTCACTGTTGTGAAGTGATGCAACTCAGCAAAGGAGTTGTTTGTAATGGTGTTGAAATAGCTGTGCCTCTCAGCTTCAAAAAAACAAACTTGTTTGAGAGAGGAGTAACTACTCACTGCGCAAACCATGTGGACTTTGGGCATGAAACTTGCATTCAAGCCTTGCTTTTACTTGGAGCGATTTTTCTAGAAGCTTTCCCAGGCTGCTGAAGTTTAAACTGTACCTTTGATGTGGTGTTATGTCAGCTGGCCCTCCAGAGGAAAAGGAGAGTGTCCCAGTTTGTGACAACTCCTGATATAGGCATGTACTCTGCATCCCTGACTGCCTTGTTCTCACCACAGTGCCAATTAATTCCATACATAACTTGCCAGACTGTCAAACACAGTGGCACTGATTACTGAGAAGTCTCCCCAAGCTCTGTCCATCATCTGTTCTGAGCAAACGAATGACCATTTCACTGTTTCTGTCCCAACTTTCTGTTCCTGTTTCCACAGCAAAATGTAAGAATTAAGCAGATCAGTGTTGACAAGAAAGAGACAGCAGTCTCTGCTGCTTATCAGACGGCAGGCATTTTGGATAGTCTGCCAGGAAGTCTAGTTCTTGGCTTGGGAATCCTGTTTGTAATGAATTCTGGTTTGAGGGATTCCCACTGGAAAAAGGCTGTAGGATTTCTAAGAAGAGAGACACTAGCTGGCAAGACAGGGAAGCAGATACTGCAAGGAACAACAAGTATGCTGAAATCTCTGCTATGCCTGACTGAGGCAAGATGCAATCTTAGATCTGTCATTATTCTGGTGTGTCTGGATGTCAACCTTGATCCCAAGCTAGTGAGACAATACACATTCAAGCTGTTGTATCACTTTTATACTTGAACTTCTTAAATCCCATTACAAAGTAAGAATGCTTCTGAGAGTTAGTATCATAGGAGGTGAATTTTGCTCTCCAGCAGGACCAGAACAAGTTTTTAAGTAGATGATCAGAATGCTACAGCAGGAGCACAGCCTCCTCTGGAGCATCTTCATATTCTTCAGCATTGCTGAAGTTGGTAGCAATGCTACTGTGAAGTTCCTAGACTGCTCTGGATCCAAACTTTGTTGCCCTCTACTTCTCGCAAGTATTACTGTGACTATGGTTAACTGGCAGAATCTTAAATTGTATGTCTGTGCCCTTTTTTAACCTTTCAGCTGCAGTTGACTTCACTATGGCATCAAAGCAGATCCCAAAAAAAGATTGGGAGGCTGAGGAACAGCAACAAGAGGTAGGTACTTTATCATGTGGCAGTTAAACTACCTGTTGACATATAGTAGTTAGCAACTTCTGCCAGCATCTCAAAAACAGGCTGGGGGTAGCAGAAAGAATGACTAAATGAAGCTGTGCCTAAGTCCAAACTCATACAGAAGCCAGCTTGCCCCAGGAAATATTCCATGGCTGGCTCAGGTAATGCAAATAATTCTGAAACATTAGCTGTTATAGTTCCTACTTCTACATTTGAACTTGATGGTGCTGAAACAAAGTTTGAGTTAGTCATGACAAGCCTGGAGCTCCAGCTTCTATTCCTGGCTTGCTACTGACAAAGACTTGTATTTGGGCAAGTCTCTTCAACTCTGAGCCTAAAAAAAAAAAAAGATGAGATAGACTGAATTGCCTTAGAATCTTTAATAGCTTATATTCGCACACCAGGTTGAGGCTGGTTCTCTGACTTCACACATTTCTCTATGATTTTAGAGTGCTGTCAACCGGATAACCAACCTGCCTTTGCTTAATTCTGCATTCAACCTGGTCTCATCTGCCTACAGTTCTACTAAGGAAATGCATCCTTGCCTCAGTGGTGTCTGCAATGTGGCTGAGACTGTGGCTGCAGTTGCAGTAGGCAGTGTGGTTGGTGGCGCACAACCCATACTGAACCAACTGGATTCACAAAGTAAGCAAGGGGGCCCTTCCTATACAGAAGGAGTAGAGAGGGAGGGGAGTTTCATGGACTCATTCAGTGACTTTTTTTTTTTTTTTAAGAGTACATTCTAGTTAATGGTAGCACTCAGCCCCCTGCTTGTTTGTTTTCAGCAGCTCAATAATTTCATTGAATTTGCTGGACGTAATATTGTTACTAGAGTATGTGAAGTCTGGCCTCTTGACTCCCCTGTAATGTTATAATGGGGTGGAAAGTATAGCAGTAATAGCAGGGTGTTAAAGTCTTTGGCTGCAGTAAATGAGGACAAGCCCAAACACAGTAGCTGCGGACACAGAAATGAAGGAAGAAAGCTGGCTTACCTTTGGAAGGCCTTAGGTACACAGTAAATCTCCAACAAGATCCCTTTGCCTCTACTGTCAAGCCTTAAATGAGGTCTAGGCCGACGTGGATCCTGGCTCCACTCCTTCCAGTCACTTAGGGGTATTGCATGCATCTCATCCCAAAACAATATTTTTGTTTGCTTTTGTGAGCCCTCTTTGTTGGTCATTGTAGGGTCAAAACCTCTCTGAAAACTGAAGTCTAAACTGGTACTGTCTTTTTTTTTTTTTTTGTGTAGTTGCACTTGCAAATGAATATGCCTGTAAAAGACTGGATCAGCTGGAGGAGAATTTGCCTTTTCTTCAACAGCCAGCAGATAAGGTAAAAGGTTTTTCTGGGGGAGTCATGGCTTGATCTCTTGATGGAACTGTTATGGGCACAGAGGAACTTGGGGAAATAAAATTTGGCAACAGTGCTCTGTCAGGTCAGTCCCTGGTATAGGCTAAAGGACTCATAGCTAGCTGATGAAAGCTGGAGATATGCCTTCAGCATGTGGAAACAAACGTGAAACAGTGTGTTTCTCTGGTCTACTAGCAGAGTGCACACAGTTATCCACATGGAAAAGCGACTTTGGGGAGGGAAAACCCACTTCAGGAAAAAAATAATCTTTATTCCTTTCCTGTCATAGGTATTCTCAGACACCAAACAGCTGGTTTCCACCAAAGTGACATCTGCTATGGATGCTGCCTGTGAGGCAAAAGAAGCAGTGGCTGATAAAGTGACTGAAGCTATGGATCTCACTAAAAATGCTGTTGGGGATGGTGTTAAGCTGACCAGATCAATGGTCACTTACAGCGTTAACAACGCTGTGGAGGCTGCTCAAGGTGCAAAGGACCTTGTAACTAATAAAGTGACTGAAGCAGTAGGCCTCACTAAGCACATTGTGGATGACAGTATTGGGATGACCAAGTCTGCGGTTGCCAATACGATTGTCAGTGCTGTGGAGGCTGCTCAGGGTGCCAGGGAGCTTGTCACTAACAAGGTGTCTGAAGCAGTAGACCTCACTAAACACATTGTGGAGGACAGCGTGGGACTGACTAAGTCTGCGGTTACTTCCACTATTGTCAGTGCTGTGGAAGCTGCCCAGGGTACCAAAGACCTTGTGAGTAACAAGATGACAGAAGCTGTGGATCTCAGTAAGCATGTTGCGGAGGACAGCATGGAACTGACCAAGTCTGCAGTAGCAAATACTATTGTCAGTGCTGTGGAGGTTGCCCAGGGTGCCAAGAACCTTGTGGCTAACAAGGTGATAGAGGCAGTAGATCTAACAAAAGTGGCTGTTCAGGATGGTATGGAGAAGACCAAATCAGCGGTTGCTTCAACAGTCAGTACAGCTCTGGATGCTGTGTACAGCACCATAGCTACCAAAATAAATACAGCCCTTGAGCAGAGCAGAGAAGCCATCCAAGAGGGTGTGGAGATAACTAATTCGGTGGTGCTCAACAGTGCGAGCAAAGCCAAGGCAGTGGGACAAGCAGTGGCAGGTGGTGTTGAATCTGTCTTGGGTGTATCAGAAGATCTGGTGGATCATTACCTCCCCATGACTGAAGAGGAACTAGGTGAGAAAATGCTGAGCTGGCGGTTGTAAATGCAAAGCCTTTCTCACATGGCTAGGGAGCATCTGATGCTGAAAGAGTCATCTAAATAGACACGTAGCTCTGTATGTATCACCAGGATGGCTTTCTGTCAACGCTGCCTAGCTGCTTGCTGTGGGACAGACTTCAAGAATTTGCTAGCTACTCCTTGTCCTACAGCCTCAAGACAAACGTGGGTGCCTGCTTCAACCTGTCTGTCAAGCCTGTTTATCTGAAGAGAACACTCTGTTTGGGGACTAGCTCACCTTTAATACCTGAGCATCTGCAAACCTCTACTGCTTATACAGCAACTTCAGTCTTCTACTTTTCCAGTATGGGATTTTACTACTCCCTGCCATTCCTTACAGCTAGCACAGCTACACCTCTGTTCTTGTTTCCTTCAGGTCAACTTGCCACTGCTGTTGAGGGATTTGGTATGGCTTCTGTGGAGGAGCAGAAACAGCAGCAGAATTACTTTGTTCGACTGGGTTCCCTCTCTAGCAAAGTCCGTCACCGAGCCTATCAGCTCTCCCTGAACAAGTTGCAGCATGTTAAACAAAGCACTCAGAATGCACTCTCACAACTACAGCTGGCAATAAATCTGGTACAAACATGTTGGTTTTTTTTTTTTTTTTTCCTTCTGTAACCTTTCTGCTTTAGGAGTTGGTTGTAGGTGCTTTTCCATCCTGCACCTAGCTGTGTCCCTGCCTATCTGAAGTGCTGACAGAACCACTTTTGCTTAGCTGATTGTATGTACATTGAATGCAACTATGCCTCTCATTTTTCCTATCAGATTGAATCTGTGAAAAAGGAGGTTGGCCAGAAGCTTCTGGACGGGCAAGAGAAACTCCATCAGCTGTGGGTGAGCTGGTGTCTGACTCAACCCAAGGGACACCAAGTTAAAACAGCTTCCCGAATGGAGGTATATGTGGGTGTATGTAATTGGACCTCTTGTGAATGGTGTGCATCTCATCTGCTACAGCAGCTGAGCTGTATTTCTTTCCCAGCAGATGGAATCACGGACTCTAGCTATGCTGCATATCATCACTCAGCAGTTACAAGCTATTTATGAGAATCTGAAAGTCAGCATCCATGGCCTCCCCTGGAACATCCAAGAAGCTGTGCATCAGGCAACTCAAAATATCAGGAAGCTGCACACTTCTTTTGCCAGTGCTAATTCTTTTCAGGATCTCTCCAGCACAACTCTGACCAAGAGCCGGAACTGTGTGGCTGAAGCCCAAAGGTCTCTCGATGTCCTGTTTGAGTATGTAACCCAGAACACCCCTCTAAACTGGCTTGTGGGTCCCTTCAAGGCAACAGCTGAAGTGTCACGGGATAGCGGAAAGGGGAAAAAAGGTAAAAGTAATATAAAATCACTTGCTGTAGAAAAGGCTGCTTCATCAAAGGTGACTAAGAGGCCTGAAGAACCAAAAGGAGCAACAACAAATCTGGGGGAAGCATGTGGAATGCTAGAGAAGCTAGAAGGGAAGGTAGATGCAGAAGAGGTGTTGGCTGCAGAGGAGATAATAACTAATGCGCTGAAGGAAGATCCCTGAGAAGCTCAATTCATCTGGCTAAGGCCCGTAAGAATGTTCCTTAGTCTTTTAATCATGTACCCAAAGTCAGTCATGCTGCTGCTCTCACTGTCCCAGAATGAGCTTACAGTAAGATGTAGTTTGCAAGAAGGCTTGATGACCAAGATGGGGTGATTTCAGATCTTGATGTATTTTTTCTTCAAGCATGTTAATCCAAAAAAGGAAGGTAGAGGGTCTGTACTTTTTAATTAAGTCAGCACAGCTGACTGGTGGTTCTTGCTGAGACAAGCTGTGGATGAGAAGTCTTGAGTTATTTTTAATGTTGAATTATGTTAATAACTTCATCCAAGCTGCAGAGATCTTAAGGATTATTCACTTGACCTTTGATCGTGTTTTCCTCCTGGAGTTTTAAAACTGTGTTACAGACACTGCTTCCTTTCTGACTTCAGCTGGGGGCGAGAGGCTGTTTCTCAGAAGTAACTTCTTTTTATCAGCCAAAAACTTGCTCTTTTGTAGAGGGATTTTCTTGTAAGCATGTCAATCTGCAGTGGGACTGTCTTTCCTGACTGTAAAAAGAACTTCAGTGATTATCTGTGTGTGCTTAAATTAATTCTACAAGTGAAATATTTTGTGGCTGTAAACAAAACAGGGAGGTAGGTACTGTTCACTTCTACAAAGCAGTGTTTGCTTGGGAACTGTTCCTAGTGTCACTTATTTTGTATTGGTATGGCACCACTGCTAGGGTTGGAGTAATGGTAAAGACTTGAAAATAAAACTTTTCCTTTACCTAGAGCAGGTTGGAAGCTTGTGTTAGACAAATCACTTGCATAATAAATGCGTTCAGTGGAAGAGCTGCACCAGGAGCAACCCTCTCCCAGTGTTCCAGCCCCACTCTGCACACACGTCACTCTCCCATCGTACCTCTGGCCCCTGACTCTCGGAGGAGCGATGCCGAAAGCCTCTCGCTGTAAGAAAATGTAATTCTTATAGCGCATGTGCTCTTGGCAGCTTGCATTAAATACCTCCAGGAGCTATAACAGAGGGTGACAGCACAAGGCGTTACGGCTCATCCTCTGCCGGGGCGAGTGCAGCGGGAAGGGAGGCGGGGGGGGTGGGACGGAGGCGCTGCTTCGGGCTGGGCTTCCTGCCCCGGCTCCGCAAGCGCCGCTCCCGTCCTGCCTCCACGGGGCCGCTCCGCCCCAGCCCTGCGGCCGAGCTCTGCTCCGCCCCGGTGTTCCGAGTTTCTCCGCTTCCTCGTGTGCCAGGAGGCCCCGCCCGGGCAGCAGCGACGCCGGGCCCGGGGCAGCGCGGAGCGTCTCACTTCAGGCCTCATCCGCGACCCCAGGCCTGGCCCTGGAGGGTGCTGCTTGTGCGGGAAGGGGGTGCGTGGCGGTCTAGCGGCAGAGCCGAGGGCTCCGGGGCGGCGGGAGCAGCGCAGGTAGGACCGTACAGCCGGG
Organism: Tympanuchus pallidicinctus; assembly: GCF_026119805.1. Taxonomy (NCBI): domain Eukaryota; kingdom Metazoa; phylum Chordata; class Aves; order Galliformes; family Phasianidae; genus Tympanuchus; species Tympanuchus pallidicinctus. The sequence goes on from NW_026294756.1 coordinate 1,789,380, forward strand.
GGGTGTGACGGGGAAGCGGTGCTTGTGGTGCGGCTCCGCGGAAGCGCTGCGCGTCGGGGCGGAGAGCGGCGGCCGAAGAGGCACGGTGAGAACCACGAGAGGTTTGGGGGCGTTTGGGGCATTTCGCTGAGTCACAAGGCGGAAGGGTATCAACGAGTTACAAAGGTCCCGCTCTGCTCTTTCGATGCCCGGCCTTTCATTCCTTCCTTCCCCCCATCGACTGTTTCACTGAAACGGTTTTCGTTTAAAGTGCCACCAACTTCCTCAGGTTCAGCTTGAACTCATTCATTAGGCAATTAGAGAATTTTTCTGAATGAGAAAAACAAATTTAAATTTTAGACTTTCCCCAGTTGAGAGCTATTTGTAAACACCCCAGTTTCCTTTACATGCAGAAAGCTGTTCACCAGGCTCTTTGTGGAGCTGCAGGTCTGCTATTCAATCTAACCCCGCTCAGTCAGCATCGGTGAGTGCTGCGGTTTAGAAGAGACCAGGGATTAGATACAGAAGGAGATCGCACCAATGTCCACAGTGACATGAGGCAGCCCAAGAGCAGATGTGTGGGTATTCTTGGCCTTCCTGGGACTTGAAAGGGCTTTATTTCCTAGTTTGCCACTGCAAAGAGTGGCCCTGGAGGAGATGAGTGCGTGGCTTTACCCAAATACATGATTAATTTAGCAGTGACTTTAAAACTGTTGTCTGTAATGTGAAAAGAATGTGAAGAACTTACTCTTTGCTTAATAACAGAGTTGGAATTATGTGTGTAGCATGTCACATGTGCTGGCATATTTGTAAGCAGTAAATGTGGGGGGAAAAAAAACAGAGCTCTGAGAGCCTGGGAGCTTTCTGCCCCATCGTTTCTAAGTACGTTCTCCCATGTTCTTCTCATAGGTTCATTTGCTCTGCTCTTCAGGACAGAGATAGCTCACTTCTGAGTCGAATCACTGAGCTGCAAAAAGGCATTGCTTGCATGGTACAGGAAGTACAACCAGGGCAATGCAGAGCACTGCGGGGAAATAAACCCTGAATCCAAATGCTGTAATATGCTTTTTCCATCCACGCTGCTACAGTCCATCATCTTGGCCACCAGCTGATGAGATGGCACAGGGTGCTGACGTCGAGCCAAGCTTTGAGGACATTTTTAATATCAACAGGGATGCTCAGAGGGACGCACTCAATAGCATCCCGGTTGTAGATCAGGAAAGATGTGGCTCAGCTGTCAGCACTGTGGATTCAGATAGTGAGTTTCGGACACTGAGATCTGATGTGAGCACAGGATTTGTCCGTATGACCAGCCCAAACAGCATGGCAAAAAGCTCCCCAATGAAGATTAGAAACACTTCAGACTTTTCAGGCCCACAGACCTTGCAATCCTCAGGGATCTCCAATTCCTTCACCAATCTCCTGATCAGTCAATCGCCAACAGCTATTTTTCGCACGCCAACTCTTTCCTGTGAGTCCAGTCGGGTGTGTGAAGAGATCACCAGTGATACTGGACAGCCTGATGGAGAGAGACAGAGCCACAGCCTGCAGGAAACAGGCAGCCCCAGCAGTCATTCCACTCAGGACACAAATCCCCAAGTCCCCCATCTGGGGAAGACACTGCAGGTCAGTTCCTGTCATCCATCTCTCCCTATTGTTGAAACACAGCTGCCCACACTTGGTGCTGTGGGCCAACCTGTTGAGAGTGATGATATTTCCAGCACAGTGATAGCAGAACCTCAGGTACCAAAAAAAAACAGAGACCAAAAGCAAAAATTATCTACAAGTCTTCCCTATTCAAGAACGACAATAAATACTGGTCCTGCTTGCATACCCATAGAAGACTCTTACATTCCAGCAGGCACTTCCAACTCCGCAGCTGCTTCCACTTCAGTTTGTTCCTTTCCTCCTCAAACCAATTCCTCTACAACCATTCCCCCTCCTCTTCAGAGTGTTCCTTACAACGTACCATTTCCCACTCCCCTCCACACATCCGCCTCTCCAACTTGCCCTCCTCCTTTAAAAACTGTGAAAGCAGCATTAGCACCAGAGCCCAGTGGTGAAAAGAAAAAGTTCTTCACTTTTGTTGTTCTACACGCTTGGGAAGATGAGCATATTGCATGTCGCATCAAGGACCTGTTGGAGAACATGGGGGTGCCCAATGGTGCCACATTCTGTGAGGACTTCCTCATTGCAGGACACAACCACCTGACTTGCTTTCAGGATGCTATGGAAAACTCTGCTTTCCTCATCCTTCTGCTGACCAAGAACTTTCTGTGCCACCAGTGTATGTTTCAAACAAACTCAGCTCTAATGGAGTCCATCCAGCGACCTTCCAAGCACAACTCTGTCATTCCTTTTGTACCTAAGGAGAATCCATTGGAGCGGAGTCAGATTCCCAGCATGCTCAGTGTGCTGGTGGCCTTGGATGAGAACTCTCCTGTGTTTGCCAGGACAGTGCAGAACACCTTTACCCCCGAGAAAATCAATGAAAGGAAGGCAATGTGGTGCCAGATACAGCAAGTCCAAGAGCAGAAAAGGAAACAAGAGCTTTATCAGGATCACTGCCAAACACTGCAGAACTTAGGTGCTCTGACCCTTGGTTCCCTTCCCCAGATGTCTCCATCAGTAGTGCAGCTGAATCAGTCAAGCCTAGAGCAGCTGCTAGAACAGCTCCTGCCTCTCCAGTTATCCCAACAGTGCCATCCTCCAACGTCTGTCTCTGCTGCCACACACCCACTTCTCCAGGCTGGTCATCCCACATCTGCTCAGCTGGGTCCCTCTCCTTCCCAACCACTTAATCTCCCATCAGGCCAGCACTACAGGACTGCAGATCCAGGAGGTGCCCATCCCATCATCATTCAACATGCTCGAATGGTTCAGATTGGGAACCACAACACAATGCATGTGGAAACTGCTGCACCAGGTCCACAGGACAGTGGGGAAGAATCCAGGGAGAATGCTTAATTGGAGATGCAAAAAGTCAGCTAGAGTCACCCACTCTTCATTTCAAACTCTAGACTAGAGAGATTCTGCTGGAAAAGGGACTATTCTGATTTCAGTGGGGCCTAATAGCCTCTATTTCTTGGAGCACAGAAGAAAAGTGCCTTCTTTTACAAAGAGGTTGTCATTTCCTCAGATTACTATCCATTTGCTTATTTTCCTTTAACCGAGAAAACAATTTTCTTGATTTTCTGAGGATTAACTGAAAGGTTTGATAAATAAATTTTAATTAATTTATGTTTGCATTTCTCCAGTTGTTTCCTGTAAAATCAGAAAAGGGACAGCTGAGGATATCTCTGTACGTCTAGCTCTTAAGTGGAGGGGGCTGGGAGATAGCACATCTGGATTATGTTTCATAATCTGCTGCTGACCCTCAGTAATCTGAGGGAAAATCTTCTGAGAATTCTTTGGGGAGTCACTGTGGCCTCCTGTGAAGGTGCTCTGCACTGCAAGGTCACACTATTTTCTTCTGGCTGCCCTCTTTGCTTGTGGTTGCAGTGTGGCCTGTTCATATCGGTGCCTACTTTGTGCACATGGCACGCTCCCCTTGCTGCTGCTGTGCAGCACCATTTCCCCCAGCCTCACATCAGAGCTGGGAAAATTCATGAAACTTGCTTCAAAAAATTCTGAGAGGCTGTGGGCCTCTAGGCTGAGGCATCAGGAGATGACTATTCTCAGTTCTCCCCTGAAACTGCAAAGAGACAAGCTTTGTGTTTGTGAGATAGAATTCCCACATGCCCCTAGAGGCATGGTTTAAGAAAAATATTTTTAAGAAAACTCTGTTAAACTCAAAGGACCAAGATTATACACCAGGTATGAGCCTAAATAAGAACTTTACAGTAAAGCTGTACTTTGGGAAAAAAAAAACCAAAAAAACCCCAAAAACCAAAAAACCAAAGGTAGAATGCAAAGGGGGAAAATTTGGAGAAAGTCTGAGAAAGCAGAAGCTGTAGGTTCTCCTTTATCTGTTTTGAAAAGTTCACAGATGGGATTAGGCCCTGCTAGACTGGCTGTTATACACAGAAATATGCTCTACTGAGATTATTCCTTCCATTTATTTTACCACCTTTGAGGGAAAAGTTTGACTCAAAACCAGAAGTGTTGAGCAGAGCATTACAAGAGTGAAGAAAGGCCAGTGACAGGGAGATACTCTGCAGGATCTGGGCAATGGCTCTATGAGGCAGACCTCTACTAGGCTTTTAGCCCAAGGATGGCATCTGAAGCACAATGCCAACCTGCTTGCTCAGCCTGATGGGTGTTGCCATGGCCATTTGCCTGTTCTGTCAGCAGAGGTCAGACCAAAGCCACCAGGTGTCTAGAAACTGTTTCCTCTGCCAAGCAGACTCAAAGTGACAGCAGCAAACTCCAGAGCCTACTGGCACTGCTCCAGGGTCCGTGCAAGCTGTAGGGCAGCTCACCCTACCTACTCCTCACCCTTGGAAGAGCCAGAGAGCTACCAAGTGCTCATTAAAGACAGCCTTCAGGGCCAGTGCAACTGATACACAGCAGGTGACTCCCATTCCTGATATTACTGCTGATATTTGTGTGCTCATGTCACTCTGAATACTTGCCCTGATATGTTTCAAATCAAGAGAAGCCAGCCTTGTCTGGAAGCCAACAAGCAGGACTACTACAGGCCATCCTGGTCACGTACTATCCAAGCAGAGTGCCCAAAGGGTGATAGAAGAACTCATGAGTCTGTTCACAGAATGTCTCTCTATCTCCCTTCCTTGACCTCAAGGAAGGCTTAGCTCCTCCTGGGCCTCCTTGGCTAAGACTAGTGCAAGATAAAGGGACTTGGACAAACCAAAGCCCCCTCTGTCCTGCTTAAGAGCTGCCATCAGTTGCTGGCTTCCAGCTTTGAAACAGTTTGGCTTCTGTTTCTCACACTGACATAATAATAAAGGATTAACTCATTTATGCTTTACAGAGCCTGCTGAAATTCTTGTGGTGGTTGCATTCTTTCTAAAGATGATCCTATTTTCTCTACATCACCTTTGTTAGAATAGGCATTGTATTACTGCAACATTGTCACACTGCAGTTGTGCAGCATCCAAATCCTCTGAAGAAAGCATAGACATCAATTTTGCTCCATTTATTATGCTTTCTATAAATTTTATAAACCTTGCAAAGCTGGTCAGCTGGAAACTGCTCCAGTTTGTAAGCAGTCACAACAAGTTTGCTTGGAGTGGAGAAACAGAGAAAGACACGGCAGCAGGCAGTAAAATACTCTGCAGGGTGCTTTTTTTTAAGCTTATTGTACACTGATTTCCAAGTGACTCAAAAGGTGTGACTGCCACATAACAGGCAAAGCCCTATTTCAACTGCAGCAACAAGTTCACTCACTTCACATTTTCAGGGCTGTCTTTGTTCTTCCTCATCATGAAAAGGAAGCTTGTCACTCTTTGTTTTCACAAGAGAACACACACGTGTTTGTGTTTCTGATTTTTCTCCTGTGTTTCTCTGTGAAGCTGAGAAATGCTCAACAATGACCAAGCTATTGCAAATTATTTTTGAGGAATGATCAGTGAAGAGAAAAACTTTCAAATATTTTATACATCTTTTCCTTTCCTGCCCAGGGAAGGCTATTTTTGAAATCCAAATCATTGTTTTGAAACTAGCTCCAGAAACTTTAATTATTTTGTTTTGCTTTTCATCTGCCACTGATAGCTCTGGAGCTTAAAAACAAATTGATGACAGCCACATTGCATCCCTCTTCCTGCCTGTCCTGACTGTGTATAAGGCTGGTAATATCTGAGTCAAAAGATTATAATCCCTTCATACTTCATTTACATAAGACAAAGCAAAGTATATAAAGATATGTCATTCAAGTATCAGTGTTATCCCTTTTCAGGGGAAATGTTTGCATCTGCAGTGTAGATTAACTCTTCCCATGAGTAAATTCAGATGAAATGAAACAGAATTACCATATCCACAAACATACCATTGCTACGAAACAAGGAGTTGAAAATAGAGGCTTACCAGCAAGAAGTCCAAGGCACTTACATCCTAGCAGCCATTTTTTTTGTTTTATTATTTAAAGTTAAGAGCACTCATCAGCTCACAAATTAACAAATTCCATTCCTGCATTTTAGATAAAGTTTCAGCCAAAATGAGGGGGGGAAAAATGCAGCAAAACTACATATGAACTTTACATCTCAGTAAAAGTTAGAACTCCTTACTTTATAAATAGATCTTATAGTTAACACTGCAAAAATGTAATGGCAGATCTCTAGTATCTTTAAGGAGCAGAGAGTATTGGATTATTGAGGTTTATGAGTATGCTGGCTTATACATACACATAGAGAAGCTTCAGAAGCATATAGCACATGGCTGTTTACCAGGGTTCTGTACTCCCAATCTTGACATTTCTCAAAAGCTGGGGCAGCTGCTTCACCCTCAACTGTGCTTTCCATTCTGCCCAGACCAAAAAAGGAGCCAGAGGGCGCCAAAGTCCCTCCTCCTGCAAGAAGATAAACTGCTTGAACAGCATCGTGTTTACACCAAGAAGGGTTCTGCTAATGTAGGCAAATACCTACCCCAAGACTACAAATTTAAAGAGGAAAAAAAAGTTGCATGCAGATTCTAATTAGAGAAATGAGCTTGCCTAACAGTAGCCAGATGAGATTTCAAATTCTATTCCTGATGCAGCACCGCCACCCTCAGTAAATATACAGAAAGAATCAGAAGCCAAAAACAGATATTAACAATCTACTTCATGCGGGTCTTCAAAATGGGATACTAACAGAGCCTCCTGGGTTGATATCAATAAGCCCAGAAGGTGCCCTTAACTTACATTTCTTTCTTCTTTCATACGGACAATGCTACACTCACTGGCTCAATTAAAAAATCCTAAGCACTACCCACACTCACACTGTAAGTACTTCCCATCCTAAAGGGGTTTACCAGAATACATCCTCAGAGATGGTTAAAAGTGCATAGGCTGGGCTCTGAAACTTGGCTATATTCATTCTGTACAGCTCAGTGTGATCACCTGCTGAGCTCTGGAGCTGAAGGACCCCGTTTGGGAAAGGGAGTTAATGTGTGCAGAATGGGCAAGGCAAAATCTTGAATTCCAATTAGCATTTTGTTTCTGAGGTCACAGGTTTTCTTCCCCATTCATATCAATATCTTCTGATGAAACTGTAACCAGAACTGACCTTACTATATCTTACTTGGATTGAAGTAGTCTTGCAGCATAGATAGGGCCTGGCTCTAAAAGAGAAAAAATAACCCATATTTATGCACAATCATCGAAATCTTCAACATCACTTCCTACATGGCCAACCAAGGAAAAAAGAAAACAAACAAAAAAATAATCAGCATACCCAGCCCTACTGTCATGCAAAGCAACTACCTCAGCAGAGAATAAGCCACTTTGCGATCAGACCAGTACTGTATCAAGTCTGAGGAGGGGGCAGGGAAAGAACTAGATGGAAAATACTTTATTCCCCTCTTGCATTCCTAACTGTTCAATTTTTGGGATGGAAAGGGATAGAGTGCATATGTGACATGTAGCTGTTCCAAAGCTTAATGCTGTGTTAATTCTGCACTAATGGGAAAGGCAGCAGGTCCCAGGGATCTTCGTTTTCCTTCCTCCTCAGGATAAGATGGTTCGTATGGAAAAACGCAGGGGCTGCAGCCTTCTCTGGATACAGTGCTCTATGGAGATAACTAGTACCTGAAGGTGGCAATGAAGGATAGCCATGAGCTCTTGATCCTTCTCCTCCCCTACCCCCGCACTCGCCAGCTTGCCAGTGACAGGTAAGGACAAAGCTTGCAGCCCATCAACACAAAACGGCCTTTGACACCCAGACAAAGATAGCCTTAAGTTTCAGGCTGTGCTACTTCCGGGGGGCGAAGTTAGTGCCAAGAAAGGCTTGGGAGTTCAGCTCTCCCACTCTAGTGTAGTTCAATGAAGGCTTCCAGCTCCTCAGGGATGAAGCCCTTGTAGGGAATCTTGTGCTTGTCCAGGACACGAGCAGCAAGGCACTGGAGGGTGATGTAATTGAAGGGCTGCATCATGCTCTTGGAGAGCAGCTTCTCATCCAGCAGCTCGTAAGCAGTCTGCTTGAAGGCATTGGTGGCATCCATATGGGCTCCAGCCTCCATCAGTGCACTCATGATCAGTGGGCAGTTATTGCGAGCAGCAACATGCAGCGGGGTGTTGTTGTCATAGTCACGGCTGTCTGGGTCAGCCCCACACTCCAGAAGCAAGTTAACAACATGAAGTGATGGGAACTTGCCCACTGGGTAGCGTCCCACTGTCGTGGTATCTTTGTCCACAGCCATATGCAAAGGGGTGAAGCCATTCTTGGCTCGAGGGCTACACTTCAGCAGGCGGTAGATAGTTTGGCGCTTCTGGTGCTCCTGCTCTGGGGTGCATTCCACCTTCTCCAGCAGGAAAACCAGGTGGAGAATAATGGCCAGTGTCTTGGTGAACTGTGCCGAGTCAACTACAGGATCCTTGCCATGCATAAGTGCTCTCTCTACCTCCCGGACACCTTTGCTCAGTACTCCCATGAGATCAGAGAAGCCCAGCTGGGTAGCTAAAGTGCCTTTGGAGCGGTCCTGAAGCACATAAGAGAAAAGCTCAGCAAAGGAAAGGAAACTACTGGCTGTCATAGGGCTGAGAGGCTCCAGATTGCCTTGCTGCATGTCAAGAGCATACTTCCACAAGTTAATACAGCGCTCAAAATTGCCTGAGTCAGCATAGACAGCCCCTCGATAGCGGATATAATAGGAAGTGTCTGGGTGCGAAGGACCCAAGATGCGCTCTCTAATGAGCAGTGCCTGCATGCGCATCTCATCTGGATCAGTAATCAAGGCTTCTAGCTCCTCCAACGAACTTACTTCTCGTGAGTAATCGTATGCCAGCACAAGCTGCCTTGGTTCAGGTTTAGGCAGGTACTGCCCACCCTCGTATCGAAGCTCCATTGCCCTTCGCCAATACTTGTGGGCTCCCAGAAGGTCACGTTTCTTATCCACAAATGTGGCACCTAGCAACTCCAGTGCTTCCACAGCAGCCTCTCGAGTGCAGAACACGTTAGGAACCTGCTGGTCATCCTGACTGGAAGCTGATGCACAACATCTCTCATGCTGCTCTTTGTCGCAGCCCTCAGGAGTTTTCCGACCAGCGCTGCAGCACCTCTGATGGCTCCCACCCAAAGCACAGGTCTCGTTTTGGTTCCCTGCAACATCCTCTTCCTCCTGCTGCAGCCCTCCCTGGATGAGATATTCTACAATATTGGTATGCCCAGTAACACTGGCAGCCAGCAGAGGAGTCATGCCATAGCCATCTTTCTCCATGCGGGCTTTGGAGCGGAGCAGTAGCTGCAGGATCTCCAGGCTGCCTGACTCTGCACAGTCATGCAGGGCCGTGTTCCCCTTCACGCTCCTGCGGTTGACATCAGCCCCTTTCTCCAGCAAGTAACGTGCAATCTCCCGGTGCCCTTTGTAGCAAGAAATCATCAAACAAGTGTGTCCATGCCGGTTCGCTACCTCCAGGTCAGCCCCGCGCTCTCCAACCAAGTAGCGCACAATCTCCAGGTGCCCGTCGAAGCAGGCAGCCCTCAGTGGCGTGGAGTTGGTTAGCGTGGTCTGGTTCACTGAGGCACCATGATCCAAGAGACTGCGCACCACCCCCAGGTGCCCGGCAGCAGATGCGGCCCACAGCGGCGGGGCCCCCTCGATGGTTTCACCATCGAAGTTGACAGATCCACCCTCTTCCACGCGGGCCCCACAGTGATCCAGGAGGTACTCCACCACCTCTAGGTGTCCGTGGCGGGCAGCGATCAGCAGCGGAGTGCTCCCACCCCCGGAGCCATCACCTCCACCAGGCCCTGCTGTCAGCGCTTCCAGTTCCTCCCGGCTGCGGCTGCCCAGCAGCTTCTGTAGCAGCTTTAGCTTCCCATCGCGGGCCGCGTTGTACACGGCCGTGCGCAGGTCCATGGCGACGGGGGCCGCGATGAACGCGTCGGCAGCCTCCTGGCCATGGACCGGTTCCGCCTCTGCGGACCCAAATCGGCCCCGGGACGGGGAACAGGCGAGGGCGGCCCCCGGCGAGGAGGAGCCCTACGGGAGCGGAGACATTCGGCGAGACGGCCCTTACCCGACGGCGACAACCTTCACTCTCTTCGCCCAGCCGCCATCTTAGGTTGGAACGCGAAACAAAATGGCGCCCGGACGGCTCGGGGGACGGAGATGGAGGGAGATGATGGGAAATGTAGTCTCGCGCCCGGCAGGCAACGCGAGGGCTGCCCCGTAGGGACTCCGTCTCCCTGCACGCAAGGGGGAAGGGGCCACCACAGCCTGCGCCGAGACTCCGTGCAGGGTGCTGTGTGAAATGCAGTCCGAGCAAGGTACAGAACGCAGCCCTTCCCCGCGGATTCCAGGAGCGCCGAGGCCGCGTTACCCGGCGCACCCCGCGCCCGTCAGCGCAGGGGTTTCTGGGGGAGGAGGAGGGTGGGAAGTGGTGGTGATGGGGGTGGATGGTTGCGGGGCGGCTGCAGTGAGCGCCGCGGTTTCCCTTCCACAGTGTGGATTAGACGGGGTCTGGCGGTGAGGGCCGCAGCTCTCACAGGGAAAGCAGAGCGGCTGGGGAGAGGTGGGCCTGGCTCTGAGTTGGTCAAAAGGCGGGAAAAGAAAAAGAGTCGCTCTGTGCCGGAATACCCTGAGAGCCCCAGCGCGGCCTGAAGCCTCAGTTTCTGTGTAGAGCCGATAGGCTTTTGGCATCCAAAACCCTTCCGTAACCTTACGTGTACAAATTTCATTGGGGGTTTAATTTCTGTTTCGTTCCTTGAAGTGATTGAAAGGCTAGAGCTGCACGTCGTCAGGCTGTGCGTTATGAACTGCTTGGGGTTGGCAGTGCTGTGGACGGGCAAGGTCTGCCCGCGGCACGGCGCTGTCAGACCAGCGCTCTCAGAGCGCAGGACACAACGTGCAGCTTTATCTGTGCCCAAATGCTGATGCGGAGTGAAGCACAAATATTTAAGGCCATAAACACCCTGGTTGAGGTTAGTAAAGCTTGGGTTACTAGAGCCTATTTTTAGGGTGCAAGCCAAATTTAAGTTGCTCAAATCTTTATATGGGGAATTGGTACCAGGTTTCTCCTGTTGTGTTTTATTTATAGCGTTCCTCTCCTTTCCCAGTAAATAAGATTAGCTTCATTATTTCTATTACCATTACTTAGTCTATCATTGTTATTGTTCAGTCCATCCATTCTTCCACCCGTTTAGGTCTTGTCTGGAATTACCTAGGATTATGCTGCTAATGCATGTTGCCTTCACACAGAATATAATTTTTGTTGCTTAGAAACTGCTTTTGCATAACAGACAGCGTGGGCCTAATTTTCACTTCAGCAGCTGTTAAAGTCACTGGGAGCAGCAGGTGCTCAGTGCTCCTGACAGCCAAAGCCAGTGTCTGTGACAGAATTCCCACACAAAGTTGGGCTGCATGCGTGTGTCCTCTGCATGAGCAGTGTGCTTGGGGACAGAGCAGCTTCACACTGAAAAGAAAACAAGCCAAGTTTTCCAAGCACCTTGGATGTGCATGCTGTGCAAGTGCTGTGTGAGGACAGGAGAAGTGGCTATGTGCACTGGAATATTTGCTGTGTGACTATCCTAATGTTCCCTCTGCAAATCCACACTTGTGTTCACAAGCTAAAAATTGTGTTCGCCTATGTAAATAGTTGTCAGCAATGAGTTTGGACACAGGTGGTCCATTTTAATGGGGTTTCGTGTGTGTGTGCATGCACTAGCTGACTGTAGAATCATAGAACCATAGAATTGCTCAGGTTGGAAAAGACCTTAAAGATCAGCAAGTCCAACTGCAACCTAACCATACTACCCTAACTCTAACAACCCTCTGCCAAATCATGTCCTTGAGCATCACATCCAAATGGTTTTTAAACGCATTCAGGGATGGTGACTCAATCACCTCCCTGGACAGCCTATTCCAGTGCTTAACAACCCTTTCTGTAAAGAAGTTTTTCCTGGTATCCAACCTAAACCTCCCCTGGTGCAGCTTGAGGCCATTTCCCCTCATCTTGTCACCTGTCACCAGTTAGAAGAAACCAGCCTTGCTCTTGCTGTAATTACCTTTCAGGTAATGGAAGAGAGCAATAAGATCTCCTCTCAGCCTCTTCTTCCCCAGACTAAATAGCCCCAGGGCATATTCTCCAAGCCCTTCACAAGCTTTGTACCCTTCTTTGGACCTGCTCCAGCACCTCAATGTCATTTCTGGATTGATGTGCCCGAAACTGAACACTGTACTCACAGTGAGGCCTCACCAGTTCCGAGTACAGGGGCAGGATGACTTCCCTGGTCCTGCTCACCACACTATTCCTGATACAAGCTAGGATGCCATTGGCCTTATTGGCCACATGAGCACACTGCTGGCTCGTATTCAGCTGTCTGTCCATCAGTACACAAAGGTCCCTTTCCACCAGGCAGCTTTCAGTCACTCCTTCCCAAGCCTGTCGGGTTGCCTGGGGTTGTGGCCAAACTGCAGAACCCGACAGTTGGCCCTATTGAAACTCATACAATTTACCTTGGCCGTTGATCCAATCTATCCATGTCCCTCTGTAGATCCTTTCTCCACTCCAGCAGATCAACACTCCCTCCCCTTCAATTGCACTACGTGCAACTGAACAGCTGAAAATGTGAACAGAACATGTATGTGCTTGGCTGTGACGTATACACAGGTCTGTATCCCTCCCTGCTGGCGAGCATCTGTGTGTGAAAGCTGCTGTTTTTGTGGCAGGTCAAGGCACAGACACAGGCGGTGTGACACTTTCTCTCCCTGCAATCTCTTTGTGTTGCTATGGTGATCAGATGCACTCACACTTTTATCTGAGGTATCTATTAGCTGAAGCTCCCTATTCATTTCCCCTCCTCACAATGCATATGAAATTCACTGTAACAATAAGTAAGCTTGTTAGCTCCCAAATGTATATCAGAGCCTTCCTCCAGTTCCTGGGTGAGCTGTTAGAAACATCACAACACAGAACTACAGCTGATTAAAACGTGCTGTGGTTTTTGTTTTTGTTTTTTTGTTTGGTTTGGTTTGTTTTTTGTTTTTTGTTTGTTTGTTTGTTTGTTTCCCGTGAATAAAGAAAATGCTCAGTAAAGATCGGAAGCATAGGTATGAAATAGATGAGCCATGTACACCCTGACCCAGCTGTGAGTGGATTATCTGGTTTGAGAGGTCACAGAACATGTTGGTGACTGTGTTACATCAACTTGTCTTGCACTGATGTGCTGCACTGGGGCAGGATTGGGCTGGGAGAGAGGCAGAAACCAGAGGCATTCTGATCAATTTCCCTTGACATTGGTTCTCCTGTTTTGTTTGACTTCTTTTACAGTAGTCACCACCAAAACAATTAATCTCAAACCAGAGTCCTTCCCAGGATGCCTGGAAACATTACCCAGAGATGGATACTGTCTCCTGAATCAGACTGGCATCGTAAGTGCAGCTCCCACTGATACAACACTGAAGAATTGATCTGCATATAACGTCCCATCTAACACAGTGTGCATCTGGGTGAGCAGGATCTGGGCGAGCAGGATCTGGGTGAGCAGGTCTGTTGCATGGGCTGGTTCCTGCATCCTCATGAGTAACAGTCACTACTCCTCCTTGTCACAGAATCTGACAGGAAACCTTCACAGGCTCCTAATGCCATGTGGCTCTGAACACCTGGCATTGAAGTGAAGGACTGGAAGGTATCACATCCCTCATCTATAGAATATGTCCTCCACATGGCCCTGGAGACTCCATGATTTTGACTTTGTAGGGTAATGCAGATAAAGCCCCAGCCAGTGTTCTAAGACTACAGAGGGAACTTAAATACCAATCAGAGTAAAAGACGATAAAACATGAGACATTTTGACAAGGCTGCTAGACTGTATGGCAGGAGGGTTACTTTTTTTTTTTTTTTTTTTTTTTAAACTGCCATTTCATATTCCCTTTCAGACAAGTTGAATTATATAGTACTGGCTGCTGAAGGAGTTGCATAATTTTTTTTCACAGAAATAATGGCACAGTACTTAAAAAAACAAAACAAAACAAAAAACAAACAAACAAACAAATGAATGGATCACTAAAATGTTGGGCAGAGACTTTGGAAAAATAGGCTGAGACCCTACCTTTGCTAGAAACTTTTTCTGACCGTGGGCTAGTCATTTAACCTTCCTGTGTCCTATTTCCCTGTCTGTAACATGGGAATGAGAACTGTTCTCTATCTGTCTTGCTTTCTAAATCTTTAAACTCCGAGTTTAAAGGTTGCATTTTCTGTGCTTATAGGGCAACTAAAATCAGTTTCAATTCTTGATAAGATATCTGTGGCAACCATAATATACAAAGTAGATAATAATAAAAGAGCTTGGCTATATGACATGGAACACAGTTTTAGCATGAAAGGATGGAATGTTCCTCATCCAGTGTTTAACATCTCTTTCCTCAAAATGTTGAGAAATTTGGATCTGTGCTAACATATAAACAACTTGGGAATTAGGTTTGTGCTGATTTACTGAATCCCTGAGTTACTTTATAGGACTGTGAAGGGATAACTTGCATTCCTGCAGTTTTCTGTAAGGTCTTTGTACTTAGTCTGTCATTACGCCGAGAGCTAACAGCACTCTGGGTTGAGATCCTCATTTTTTCTAAGCTTAAATTTAGGTTTTACATTTAAGTTTTTTTAATCAATCTCTGCAGCTTTTAGGGGATTGTCTAATTTGCAGAAGTCAGAGGAAGATAATCTTTTGCTACTAAGTCCAGAGAAGGCAAGATCTGCTGTATTTTTAAGTAACTACAAGAGAAATTTGCTGTACAAAGAGAACAATTCTAAAAATAGTGAGAAATGGCACCATGACATTAGCTGGAACAATGACCCAATACTGAACTTGCTGCAGGGGCCTTTGTCCTGTAACTACCTTCATCATTAAGGCTTGTGATGACATTATTTTCTGTGCTTATACAGGGCATGAGGCCATTGCTACCTGGAAGGAAGGATTTTTATCAGACTGCATGAAGTGAGCAAGGAGGAGAGATATGTTGGGTAACACTAAATCATCAAAGTTCCATTTACATTAGACACCAGCCTAGCAATTTCAGCATTAGTGGTTGCAC
This sequence comes from Tympanuchus pallidicinctus, assembly GCF_026119805.1. Classification (NCBI taxonomy): domain Eukaryota; kingdom Metazoa; phylum Chordata; class Aves; order Galliformes; family Phasianidae; genus Tympanuchus; species Tympanuchus pallidicinctus. The sequence goes on from NW_026294756.1 coordinate 1,804,488, forward strand.
TACTGCCGTCTGATTTCTTGTACCTTTAATATATATCAGTAGAAGGGTAGAAGAAAGGGAGAGTAGGTCATTCATCTTATGAAACATGATCTTTTCTTTCATACATCACCAATTGGCAGCAATTTGTACAGTTGTTAAATTCCTTTAGCAGTAAATTTCCTGGGAAAATAATTGCTCTGCTACTTACAGATTATCTGAGATGATAATAATAATATCTTGGGATTTGGACCCTTTCTCTTCCAAATTTAAAGGAGAAAAAACTAGCTTTGAGGCAAGGTAGAAAAGCATCAGATTTGCACCTAAGAAGTAGGTTCAATTTGCTTTTAATGTACAATCAGTTTCCTTGGGAGTGGCTCAACAAGTTGTCCCCTCCTCAATCGCATGCTATCATTTTCCTTTGCAGCATGTGGCTCCCTGGTAGGACAAAAGCCATGAGGAACATGCAGTCTTCTAGACAGACAGAGCACTCTTAGCCATCTTCCTAAGAGATGAGAATTGCTATTTCCTTTTACAAGGTAACAAATAAGGCAGAAATAAATAGAATAAAAAGTTGCAGCAGATCAACAAATATATAGGAAAAAGAACCTAGGAGCTGTTCAGTATCAATTGGACACAAAGGATGAGGACCCACAAGGAATCTGGATACAAGGACTGTAAAATATGTTTGTAAACTACAAAACAGATTGTTTTGGAGGTCAGTGGCTGTCTTCATCTTGCAGTGGCTTTTGAGTATCTTCAGGAATTGAGGAGGGCTCTTCAACTTCTCTGGGCTGCCTGCTCTAGGGCTTGGTCACCCTCAAAGCAGAGAAGTGCTTCCTGATGCTTTCAGACAGAATCTCCTGCATGTCATTTTTTCCCCTCAGCCTCTTGTCTTGGGACCACTGAAAAGGGCATGGCTCAGTCCTCTCTCACCCTCCCTTCAGGTAATAACAACGACAAGTGTGCCATGCTGAGCAGACAAAGAAAATATAGCTCCACCAACCAAATTATTAGAGACATTTCAGTACTTACTTTCCCCTCTGGCCTCAGCAGGATTCTGGAATTCCATTTTCACACTTAAACATCTCTGAGAATAGAGCCTCTGGCTGGTAATGAAAGTTTACTTGTTTTGATTTTTGAAACCCTGTTGGAAGCACCAAGATGGAACTTCAAAACAAGCAGAAACTCTGAGTGCTCAGCAGACCTCAGCTGCTGAGGTTCAAACCCCAACTCTGCCACAGAAATATTGTGAATTCTATTAAATTAGACACTTAAGATTCCTCAATCCACAGTATGAAGATAATGTTAGTTGATCTTGATGTGAAATTGCTTTAAATCACCCGAAAGCAGGTGATTGCTGTACTTGGAGAGAAATACTCAATACTCAAGGCCCCACAGCATGGTTCTTCATGGACACTCCTCCTGTAGCTTCACTCAGAGTCTAAGCCTGTCCAGTCAACAATCTCTTCCTACCAGCAAGGATGAAGATCTGTGCTGTATGGCAGGCTATGATTTGTTGTCATTTTTATAAATCAGAACAACAAAATCACTAGTCTTCCACACAGAGCCAGACCACAGAGAGCAGCACCTCCTTGTCAGGGATATCCTCCTTCGTTTCTTCTTCTCTTATCCTTCTTCACTTGTTCTCATTCATTCAACACTTGTGTCTCATTTCAGAGATGGCTGCCAGACATATTAGGTGGTGCAAAAACAAACAAACAAAAAAACCATAGTGTTCTTTGTGAGATCATGTCAGACCTCACTATAATCTTCTATCCAGTTTGGTGACTGTATCTATGACTTTTTGCTCCATTTTCTCACCCAGCAGACTGTATATACGTATAAAAATTTGGGTCGTGTTTTTTTTTTTCAGGGATATCAGAACTCAGCAGGATCTCTTTCTTTCATACCTATGATAAACTTCTCCTGGAGTGCTCTGTCAGCCTGCCTATCTTTCTGTTGTAGTTTAGTCTGACTAAAATAAGTAAATTCAATATATACTTGGGAATGCTAGAGAAAATGAATCAAGCAGCAAGGAAAAAGGTAAGAAAATGATAGCACTGAGTTTCCTGGAATCCTACTGAGAGACTGATTTAAGCAAGAAAAATAAAATCTTTTTTCTGTTTCCTTTTCTCTGATTTTGTTGAAGAGCGATCTTCATTTCACCCCAGGTTTAGTTTTGCTCCCACTTCCCAGCTTTTGCTGTTAATACCTTCTATATTTCATGAATAATGCATGAAAGGACAAGGCTGGCTCACATCCAAGGAAAGGATCTTGCTTTATTCCTTTTGACCACCATTGTCTGATTGGGGCATACTTCTCTCAGCCAGTAGAATCGGACAAGGGATGGTATCCTTCCTGTTGCCAAACTAAGACTCTTAAACATACTTCTGTCAGCAGTTGTAAAAAGGAAAAACGAAGAACAGTATCCTCCAGCAGCCTCACCTCTGCAGAGCTGCTTTGGTGAAAGGCTTCTTGCATAGAAGGAGAAAGAATTTTCAGCAAATGAAGAATTTGCTGGTTCTGACAGAGATTGTGCCCTACTGAGCAAGGACCAACCCTTCCACTCTCTCCCTCTCTCTCCATTTTAAACATATGTGCTTTCTATGGACACCTTAATCAGATTCCAGATGGCTTGTTTCAATCTGGGGATTTGTGCTGCTCAGGAGATAACAATCCATTGTGCTAGCCTAGGTGGTAAGCATGTTTGTAATAGCTTGAGCTGGTACCAGGAGATGTCCAGGTGGTCTTATTTAACAGAGGGTATTAGTGATACTGCTATTGTCCAGGAAATCAGATAAATCTGAAGTCCAGGTGTTACCCTACACCACATTTGTGTAATGACTGCCAACTGCCAATTTCTACCTCTATTAAAACAGAGACTAAACACTGCAGAAGGGACACTCCTGGCTGATATTTTTTGGAACGAGATTGCCATTATCCACAGACTTCCTGGTGCACATCATTTAAAGTGCAAAATTTAATCTGAATATGAAGTAGAACATTGGTGAGCATGCACCCTTTGCTTATTCTGACTACAATTTTACTCTGCTATGTGCCTCTTTTGGCCTGTGCTTGAATTTCCTAAAGTAAAGCATTTTCTCTAAAGGGCAGCAAATCTTCTCTGCCATGCTACAGAGCATACCCCAAAACAAACAAACAAACAAACAAACAAACAAACAAACAAAAAACACTTCAGTGGGGCAAGACGATTTTTAGAAATAAATTGGCCAGGACAATTCAGTATTCTGCCAAGAGTAATTGGAAGAGAGAGTGAGAATCGTGAAGATCGCTTATGAACTTGTGTGAGAGAAAATGGTTCGGAAAGTGCTAACTTAGATTGCAATTAGAGTAGAGTAGAATAGGCTGGTCTGTAATAGTTTGGTTGGAAGGAACATTCAAAAGTCATTTAGTCCAACTACCCCATTTCAAGTGACAACTCTTTACAATTGTTCTGGAACTGCGCTCTGCCTAGCAGTGATATACCAGGTTGGCAAAGGGATTGGCCACAAGTTTTCACTAGACAATCACATAATAAGCAAGAGAAGTAATTGGCTTGAGCAAGGGAATGAGGTTCTCTGTTGATTTTACAGGTATGCATTCCCGCTTAGAAGCACAGTATTTAGTAGAACACATAAATTCTGTCCAGACTCAGAGGTGTGTGAGACTTTTGTCTAGACTTCTGATAGAGAAGCTATCTCTGCAGGGCCATATTTCTCAATGTGATATTTTTTCAGAATGGGACCTGCCACTTGTAGTTTGTCCCAGAGATTTCAACACTATGGAAACTTATGCCTCCTTGTAATTGTGGTAGGTAAAAGCCATAGTGCTGAGAAGCCTCTGTAGTTTCTTTGTAATTGTTTATATAGATCAGGTCTAAACTTAGCTACCAAACATGGTGAAAAAAAGCCTGATTAGAAAGAATAGGGAGTCAAGAGCTTAGCCTCCAGCTATCTGAGAAGAGCCTGGCTTATCACAGAGAGATCCCCAGCTGCACTTAGAGGCTGTAAATTAAACAAACAGTATTTTCTATATACCCAACCACAGGGATGGTAGAAAGAACAGCGTGGCCTTATTGCTGTTATTTCCTTTGGTTTCAGTCTCTCTCCTCCGCCCCTCACCTCTTTCTGAGACTTGTGTTTCCCACTTTACCCGATTTGTTATTTATTACAGTGGTTTAAAGAGAGGCAGGGGAAAAATGCTCAGTGCAAATTATATTTTGAGCTGTTGTGCTTTGCCTCTTTGGTGGCTAATAAATCCCTCTGGCAATGCTCCTCTGTATAGGATTTGTCATTAAATGCAATTAAACAAACCCTGCAGGTGTCCATGATCAGACCTGCAGCAGCCCATTCACAACTGCAATGTTATTATCATCCTGACAACAAAACACCAGATATTTCCTGAGCTCCTCTGATCGATGTGCTTGCCTGACTTGCAACTGGAGGGAGGAGAGAAGGGGGGAACAGAATCGTTCAAATGCTCTTTAGACTTATTGATGGAAAAGTCAAAAGGCTACTCAGCAGTGAGAGGGAAGGCAGAAAAAGAAAAAGGGTGAGGAACAGGAGGGCTGGAAGGAAGAAAAAAAGAGAGAGACGAGTATTCAGGAACAAAAATATGGAAATAACACAGTATATCACTTGATATTCACCTATCTGATGCTTTTGTAGACTAGAATTTAGGAGAGGGATTTGGCACATGATTCTTCTCACATAACTGTAATCAACTAGCAGTTAGCCATTCAGTGTTAAGTGAGTTATGTAAGTTTCCTTTGTAGCCGGCGCAAAAACTAATCCCACCCTAAGACTATGCTTGGTAGACTGCTTTCTTCTTCAGATGTATCTGTCTGTCTCTCTTAACTGTAGCTGAGCTTCAGTGAGTTGGTTCGATCATATTTCCACTTAATTATAAATCTCACCCTTAACAGCCAGAGGAGTTGGCTTTTGCTGAATACACATTTCTTTGTCTTCATTCACAAGGATGCAGTTCTTGGTACAGCCACCACGACAACATGCTACAGAGACATCACTAATAGGAAGCGGATGCAACAACTTCGCATCAGCATTGATGTGTATGTGCTCTGGCAATTGGGGGTCAGGAAGAAAGTCCTGTGGCTTATTTCAGCCATCCCAGCCAGCCTGAACAGAATGAAGTTTCTATTCACAAGGGACTATTTGCCATCAAGTTCAGCAAGAGAGAAAATTTTGCAAACACCAGTCAAATTATTCTGCCTGAATCATTTTTCTCAGCTCAACAGGTTGCTTTCACCCCAGAAATTCTAGTTTAGTGCAGTTATTGCTAGGGCACATATAGAATTGCAGTGAAAAGGGATAGTTTATATTAATGTAGCCCCTTGCAAATGCATAGTAACACAGAAAGACTTAGATTGGATAAAGGGATTACTTGAGTAAGCTTCAGTAGTGTGTGTGCATAGGTTGAGTGTAAGAAATAATTCTATTGTCAGAGTCTTTGATTAATTATACAGAGTAGATGTGCTATGTCTTTATAGCTGCATCTGAAATGGCCTGTAGGGGAAACAGGATGAAATCCTGTTTAATGGCATCAAATATGAAGTTCAGATTATGGCAAAGGAACTAGGATTTGTTATCAGTCCACAGGCTTCAGGATGGCAAATCTCTTGGACCATGCATCTATATCACTATGCAGCTCTAGTCTTTGGCTCCTTGATTGCTAGGGCAGTCCAGATTTCTCTACTAAAGAATGACCTCTTTTCCTTAGTCTTCTACTCAAACACTGGAGGATTTCTCTCTGCCACTTTTTGTGCTCATCTTTTTTCCGTTGTATTATTACCTGACCTGCTGATTTGTGCCATTAGCAAGCCAATATGCAGTTATTTGGTGACATAAGTCAGTGCTGCTCTGTGCTGACTTTCAATAAACTAGCAGAACTTCCACATTACATCACTACACATCACGGATTTTGGCCCTCAAGAGTGGTATGAACTGTGAAATCCCTGGACAAAACAGTGGTTCCACACCAGTGGTCCTTGGACCAGTAGTAGTCTGCAAGGTCATGTAAAAATCCACTATTACCAGCAGTATTCAGAATAAGTTCATTTTGCATGGCTTCACAGATAGTACCTAGGACCATCTGAGTGTGATAACAGATCAGAACATCTGGGAGCTACATGTGCAAAAATAGCAATCTTACCAATACACACAGAATGGCCTCCTGTAAGCACTGTCCTAATTTCCTCCATTTCAGTCAGTTTCTGCCTAGACTCTTGCTCTCAGACACATCTGCTGAATCTAGAAAGATCACTGATTTATTCATTGCAGATGCTATAGGATTTACACTTGGGTGGCAAAGCTTACACAAAGGGACATGCTCTATTCTAGAGAAAAAGACAATCCAGCAGACAAGAACTAGCATGTCCCAGCTGTCACCAGTCTGAAGAGCCCAGTGACTGTTAATGAGTGTCACTGGAACAGGTCTTCAGCTGGTGTAAATGAGCTGATTGTAAATCCACAAGGACTTCAGTGGAACTCTGTTGATTTACACTAGATGAGCAGCTGGTCCTGCACTCTGGCTAACTGGGGAAAGCCCCCTGGAGTTTCCATCAGTGGGTGTGAGAGTGGGGCAGTTCAGCTGCATGTGTGAAGGGGTGCAGGAGAGCAGGCATAAAGCTAATAAATGGAAGAATAGGCAATGCACATCTTATTGGATTGACTTCTCCAACAATTACATTTTCTCCTCTTTCCACTTCCCCTCTCCACTTCCAGCTGCTCCTCTCACACTCCATCTCTGCTGCTCATCTCCCTTTGTGCACCTCTTACCCACACTAGCCTTTCTAAACAGGTGCAGTTGCCACTCAATAGACTTTAATTACCACTTCAAGGGCTCTCACCAGAGTCTGCTGGGAGGGTGGAGTTGAATTTTCCTGAGGATTATGTGTATGGCCGAATTCTTTTTAGTTAGATACTAGTGTTACAGCATCCTTCAAGAGATTTCTTCATCTTCTTCTCTCTGCTCCTCTCTGCTTGTCTCTGCTTGTGTTAAATTACCAACCAACCAAACAAACAAACAAACAAAACCAACAAACAACAACAACAACAACAACAAAAAACACACAAACACACACCAAAGCAAACAAACAAGCAAACCTGCAGATAAGGGAGAAGAAAGCAGCGATTAACTACATTAATTATCAGGACAGCAAATTGGTCCAGAGAAAGACAGTTTTAAGTAACAGAAGTCCAAGCTGGACTTCTAAAACATTGCTTTTGTTTGCAAATAAAAGGCCTATTTTTCACAAGTACAGAGCTCGGCATCTCCAAAGGTTTCTGTGGGAGCCTGGGATCTAAAAATACAAGTTGTTTTTAACTGCCTTACCTTCTTTTTGCTCCGTGCTCTTCTCATCACTTCTACTTGGAGAAATACATTGTTAATTCATTCTACTGGTACCCTGGGAGATTCCTCTATACTGAATATACCCAATGATTTCTGTCTTCAGCACAGTTTGTCTATGACAGAGAATTATTACAAATATTTATCTAGGAAAAAAACCCACAAACATTATTTCTGCATTGAGATCTCCTTTAAAAGGCAATACTGGAGAATGCAGAGCAGACACTTATGTCTGTCAGATCTGCTTGAAATTGTTTGCACATCATGTCAACAGTTTATTCTCTGTCTGGTAATGTTTTGTTCCTCCTTCCTTATGCTTTGAGTGCAACTATGACCTAATAAAGTCATGACACGATGGACTAAGTCTGGGACAATGCTGCCCATTGATGGTTGGTGATGGTAAAAGGAAGAGGAATTAATGGTGATGTACTTACTGGGGAATTTTCCCTGTGCAAGTACATGTGAACACCATTTTGTATAGAATTCTTTCTCACCCGGGGGGATCCATTACCTTCTTCTCCATCAGGTATCCTGCAGTCCTTCTGACTCCTATTCCTGCACTTCTTGGCTCGTGGAGCTCTGCCAGACTTTCTGATGCCTGTTCCAATTCCCAGTTTGCTCTGATTATCTCAAGTTATGTCCTTTTGCTTCCCACTGTAGCTTGCTCTTTCAGCTTCGAGGATTTAAAATCCGTCTGTCTTCACCATCTCTATCCTCCCTACCTTCTTTCCTTGTTCATTTTGCTTTCCAGGACTATTTCCCACATGTTACCATGCCACTTAGGTGATGTTAGGATGAGTATTGATCACAGCCATCTCAAACCCATCTCTCCTTTTTCCCAAAGAGCCAGTGAAAATGTCACCCATGAGATAATTATCATGTTGCTCATGTCCTCAGTTGCTTTCAAAGTACACACTGAGGCTGCAGAGCCTCTTTGAAAGGCAGTTTCTGGCCGTTGGCACATTGTTTACAGGCTGCTGATAGGAGCCTTTGTTGAGGAGCAATTTGTCCCTTTTGCTGTACAATTTTTTGTTGTGTTTTTGTTGTTGTTGTTTTTCACTTCCAGAGTGAGTAGATCTTAAAACTGGAGCTGAGCTTTCAATGAACAGGCACCAGACTTATCCTTGAGTAACAGTGACATATATGTAAGGTGAGAGTTCCAGCATGTTTCATGCAAGACTCCATATAAGAAATCAAAGCTAAGATGACCAATAACCTCCCTAGTTGTTTTTTATTCCTTTCCTTCTTAGACCTGGTAATAAGGTGCTTACTTGCAGTGAATTGCTAAATCATCAACTGTTGTCTCATGTATTCCATGGTCTCTGGAAAATTTGCCAAGGTCTCTGGCAAATACGTAAGAGAAAGTTGAAGCTCAAGCTGCGTGGCAGTCCATTCGTATCTATTAATGGTCATTCCTTTGTTTATATAATACCTGCTGATTGAAATGGACTAAGATTTCCCACCACAGCAACCCCTCGCTGTCTTAAAAGCCATACAGCTCTGGAGCATTTGCTTATGTGCCTGCTGAAAAGGGATGTTGAGAGCAGAACAAAGCACACTTGCTCACTCATCACTGTTGTGGGTGGAGATCCTCCATTAGCAGTGCAGAGTCTATGACATATGGCCAGCTCTGGACTCCTATAGCATACACATGCTTTAAAGACACCTCTTTAAAATAAATTCATTTTAAGACACCCTGTTTAAACGGGAGTCTCACCATGGTAGATCACAGAATCACAGAATCACAGAATTGTAGGGGTTGGAAGGGACCTCCAGAGATCATCGAGTCCAACCCCCCTGCCAAAGCAGGTTCCCACATGCCAAATGTGCCACATGCACATTTGGAGTTAATCTTACCAAAGCCTGCAACATGGCTGTACAACCAAGGCCCAATCTCTAACTCCACTTTAAACACCATCCTTAGCAAAATCTCCAGGCTATATGCAACTATAAACCAATCCTGAAAAAAATGAAATTATTTCCACTCAGAGACAATGTCCTTTGGAATAATTTTGCTGTTAATGAACTCCAACTGAGCTGCTGTATTTTGGAGCCACTGGTGTGCATTTTAACTAGGAGCTGTCTGTGTGTAGATGTACATCAATATCACCAGCCCCATAATGAAAGTCTGTTCAGCATTGTAAGTCCTGCATTAGGCTGCATCCATAGGAACCCTGGAAGTTCTACTGAGACTGCCTGAAGGTAATAATCTCTCCCAGCCTCTGGCTGTCCCTAACCAAGTGCTCCACTCGTATCTGTTCCAGGAAACAGCTCTGGATATTATAAAGTTTATACCCTAATGCAATATTAGCAAGAAGGGGGGAGAAGTGCTGTTTGATGACAAGGGAAAATGAAAGGGCTTTGGTATTCAGAAGCATTTCCAGCATGCTGTGATTTGCTTGTTGAACCCTCTAAAGGACTGGAAGCCCCTGAACTCTATTGTTTTCTTTGAGTCAGTACAGCCAAATCATAAGCAATAATTGACAAACACAATCCACCTAGAATTTATCACAGAATCCTTCATGATTGAAATGATGCAGTACTTCCCATTATAGGAACTTATTTCATGCATTACATCCACTTATATATAACTTTTTTTTTTTTGTCAAATCCACATCACAGTAAATAAAACACACGTGTATTATTATATGCATCAATGTACTTTATGCAGAATGGAGTCCATTCTGTCAAAATGCAGGAAAGGGAGCTCTGTCAAACCCATTCCCAGACAAGCAGAAGAATATACCAATACCATCTATTTTCTTTTTTTTTTTTTCTTTTTTTTTTTTTTTTTAAAAAAAAAAAGCAAATACATAAGCAAATACATATTTTTAAGTATTCATTAATTGTTACCTACTGTTTTACCTACCTGTGTTCTGCTTTATCAGGTTTCATAAAAGCTGCAGATACCCCTCTTACCAAACACAGCTTCATCAGCAGTAGCAAGAGCTGTGCTAAAATTAAACATTGGCTGGATTAGATGGAGCAGATTAGAAAGGTGATAAAAGATAAAGTAGGAGAAAATAAGACAATAAGTAGGTCTGGCAAGACATATGGATAATGTTCCTCTCAGGCCAAGCCTGACAAGATAATAACCTTTTCCTTTCTTTCTTGTTCCATTTGCTCCTGGATCTCCAGAACTTTGTGGATGTCTCTTAATTTGGTCTTTAGGTACACCTGTGAAATGAATATCAGAATGTTCATTTTACAGATGAAGGAGGAAGTGTATTTTACTTTACAAATCAGTTTAAAATTAGCTTTGCAAAAATCAGCCAAACTTCTCTTTCATTGAATTAGTTCTTATTTCCAAGCAAATCTGAACAACCTGTATGAACAACTCTTAAGCTCTTTAGACGTTCAGCGTGCTGACAGCACACCCTGAATTCAGAGGTTTATCTGAATTGTCCTTTTCTTTTCTTGCTCAGGAGAAAATTGCACTGCCTCTGTTAGATTCTGTGCAATATCTGAGTGCAGCCTGCAGAGCATTAGGGTTTTTTTGGAACCCTTCGTTTTTCAGATAGTAATGTCTTAACTGAGTGGGAAGCACCTACGTAAAGTTTTCTATCACTTTGTGCCATTGATTTCTCCAGATACATTGTACCAGCAACACAGAGACATAGCAGATTTGATTGGACAGAATTGCAGACTACAACATTAATAATTTCATGAGTTTTACTGAAAAGATTTGCCATTGTTCTCCCTAGAACATGACTTGGGAAGCCTATACAGGCCTAAGTAACACAGAATAAAAAGATCTCTGCATACATAACAGGAGTATCTTTGAATACTTCGCTCAGCCAGGCACGTAACTTTAGGCATTTATTTGTTTCCTGCAGGAGTTATGTGTTGAAGTTTCTGCAAGTGCGTTTGAATTCTCCTGAAGTGGGGCCCAATACCATATAAGTTACTGTAGGTTTATTTTATGAGAATTCCTGAGTCAGTCTCCAAATCAAAACAAAAGACAAAATTCTCCCCTCTGTACTGAAGCTTGATGCTGCATGGAACACACAAAGTGTTGCTTGTTCTTACGTTCATATGCAGAGCCACAGACTGTACCACAAAATTCCCATTCTTTGCACTTTGTAAGCAACACAAAGCACAAATTAAAGACAATGTTATGTGCAGAAAAAGCATAGAACAAAATGTTCATATCCCAAAGAGATGACAGTCTCATGGAGCCATGCAGCTCACCATGGTGATGTATCTGTAAGGCTTGAATAAATGCAAAATTCCACGTGGCTGCAACTATGCAAACAATCACACAAACAAACCCCACACAGCCTCTCCCCTTGTTAATCAACAAGTTTAACAAACCTTGTATGGCAACACTTGTTTGAGCCTCCCCTCCAAGTTCAGAGGTGGCTGGAGCTAAAATCCTCTTATTGACCCTTCATTTCAGTGCTGCTACAGATAGCTGTGTATAAACAGGGTAAACTTAAAATCTCTGTACTCACTGTATACCAGGAAGGGGCCACATCTCACAGTCAAAAGTCAGGAACCATGTGGCCTCTGCAAATAAGGGCTACTGGAGTCAGTGTGTGTGTGATGATTGTAGAATGTGAATGGCCCTATTCATGAAAGTAGTATAACAAACTACCAGAGCACTTTAGGCTCTGCTGAGTCAATGGAAAGTGTGGTAGCGTTTTTTTTTTTTAATTTTGTTATGAATTTTTTCCGTTTGCAAGGTCAAACCTATAACTGAGCTTCTTTTAATCCATGGGCTGGATGCTCTCTGATCATACAGCAACCAAGATAATGTGTGCTCAGTCCTGATCTGTCAGCACTGAGTTGTGGCCAGGAGGTTCAAAGCTGCTCAGAGGGCACCTCCTTTTAATCTCAGTGAATGCTGAAGGCTCCAGATATCCAGAGAAGCCTTAGGGTATTCAAACACAAATATCAATATTGAACATCATATTAACTATTCTCCATTCTTATATTGTCTCCATGCTTAAAAAAAAAGCATGCTTAATTACATAAATAAAAATCCCAGCATCTGTTTTACTAAAGGACAAGATTTAGTAAATGATTTTAGTATCTATAGACAAATGAACTTCTTAGACTTCCCCAATGAATTTGGAATCCCACTCCTACTTATTTTCAAGTGAGGATTTTGCCAAACTTATTTTACAAATCCCAATGGGACTCAGTCAGCTGTAAATGCATTCAGTATTAAAGAGGAGCTAAACAATGGCACACTTAAAGGAGACACAACAATCACAAGTCTTCAAGGGAAGACTTGCCTGTAAAAACACATGCATCAATTCTATCACTTGCTTATCACCTCTTTTGGATTCTTATTATGATCTTAGAGTAGTGCCTTAGGTGGTGTATTTCATTTGCTGCCCTAGTAATGGATTGCTTTGGGAGGATCTGAATTTAATGTTTTAACAGATAAATCTCCCAGTTGATTTCAGTGTGCAGAAAAGCAAAATCCTGTGCTCAGAGTTCTGCCTTAAGCTCTCATTCAGTCTTGACTCCGTGGCATACCTCAGTCCTGCTGAAGTGTTTGCTGAACTGGGGTGGATGTGGGTGCTCGAGAGAAGTGTCTGCTTGAATGCTTGGTTGAGCCAAGCTCTTGTCTCGCACTGTTCAGTGGAGAGCACCAGCTTAATTAGAATCATACTTGTGTTGCAATGCAGTAGTGGACCATGATGCACGCTGACATACACACACCTAGTACACATGAATGCAGGTGGTTGAAAGAGAGTGAATGTAAAATTGCATGTAAGTGCAGGTGTCTGGAGCAGGCACAGTGCCCAGGTCTGCATGCCAAGTTCAAGTGTCTGCGGCTGAACAAATCTCTGACAAAGAGAGAAGCTCCTAGAAATGTTTATCCAAGCACAAAAGCTGTTGCAGATCTTGCATCTGAAACCCACTCTATTTTTCCTGCTGAGATTCCCAAGCGCCTCCCAGTCTCCCAGCTCCACACAGCTTGAAACCCTACCAGATGCTATGACTGCAGTGAAAAAGCAGCTCATTACTGGAGTGGCAGGCGACACACAGACAAATATTTGTGCAGTGCATATAGATCCCAGAGACTGGAACACATTGTCTTTTTTGATGGAAGGAGGAAAGGGGAAGGAGGACATTGCCTGTAGCAAAACTGAATTAAAAAGTATAATAATCTGAAAGCAACTGTACAGTGTTTATTTATAGCGAAACTTAGAGTTTCCTTTCTAGCAGACAGTGGTATAATGTCATTTCAGATTGATTTCTGCATTCCAAATTTTGCTAAATATTTTAACAAATTAAAATGAAGTTCAGATTTCACCCTGAATTCCTTGTTCTTCAATGACCACTGTGTGATAGGATCTCCCCAAAACACACAGGTTTTTATCCTTCTATGAAATGTACTTGTTTTGAGATCTACAGAAAATCGCTAGGAAAGAAAGGTTACAAAATGCAACCTAAACAAACTGAACTGTGACTTTGATTAAGCAAAACACTGCACAGTGTGAAATTTTGTAAACTTTGAGGATATTATACCATCTATCCTAACATTTTCATAATATCAGAACTAGTTAGGCAATTTTCTAGAATTTCAGAGATAAACTCAAAAAGCAAGAATTGTATTAGATGCAATATAATTTTCTGGCTTCTACTCAGGTTTTTTTTTTGTTTTGTTTTTTTTTTTTTTTTTTTTTTTTTTGCATGCCTCTGTTGAGGCAGGAGAGAAAGGAAATGATTTCTTGCCATTACTTTACAGCTGAACTGTAAAGGAAAAAGATGTTCTATGGACACCATAAGAGAAATAGGACATGACAAAAACCCAACTTCAGTATTATGTTGCATCAAAGAAAGATCATAAATTGAGTCACTTTGCAGATACAACACTGATAGAAGATGCTAAAAAGTTGACATAACAGAAAAATATATTTCTCCATTCTACTTTAATAGGCGTTTACACCATTGGTTTGCTCAAAACATACAATGCATATCTCTGAAGGCTATGCGTGTACTCAAGGCCTTAGCTGAATTATCAGCATTCTTTTCAGCTGTTTTTCCTTTTTTCCCAACTATTCATTTCAGAAAAAGTATATAGACATTTCCATAAAATAGAGAACAGCTTGTTTGCTTTTCCTCTCAGAAACTTATGAAAAATACAGGTGTAAAGAGTAGGAACAGTCTGAGCCTGGATTGTTTGTCTTACTGAGACCATTTAGCAAAATATTTACATTTCTTTATGAAAGCAGTGTCAGTATTTTGAGAAGGGACTCATTTAGTGAATAGCCTCCGTTTCCAAAAATGGAGATAAAATAAATGCTTTGTTTGACCATAATGATATGCAATGCTTTGTTTCCAAAGTGCTCACACACTTATTTCTAACATTTGTATCTTCTTTACCTTCTAAATGACACCAGTGGTTTTGTAAAACTAATCAAGAAAAAATGCTTTATTTCAGCTTTGTTCCAATTACTGCACCAAGCCAGAGTTACATATTTTAGCAGTTTAAAAGGTAATCTAAATTCTGTCAAAATTTAAAAACAAAAACTTTCCCTAATTCTACCTCAGTTGTTTTGTTTTGTTTTGTTTTGTTTTGCTTTGAGGGGAAGGTGAGCAGGTTAAACACTTTATGAAAAACATCTGCTGTAATGTAAAATGGAGATTACATTTATATCCTTAGGGTCATTCTCAGCTTCCTGAATTATTTCAGCCCCTTCCCAACCCCAAACCTGAAGCTGTTTATGTGTCTTACCTGGAAAGGCTACTCAGGAAAGCATGTCCTGACCCATTCCAATTTCCCATCCTTCTCATATAGCTCTCTGTTCTCATCCAGATCCCAACTTTGAAGACCGTAGCCTGCATCCCACGTGCCACTTCTCGGTGCACTTGGGTGGGCCTCGAGCATTGGTGTGCCCGGATGGCACCCAGTCCAGGAACAGGCACGGTCCTCAGCCTGGGGCATCGCGGGGGGAAAGTGCTGACGGGGACGCCCTCAGCCTGCATCGCTTGTCCCTCCCGAGCCCCTTTGCTATTGTCCCTGCGGGATTGCGCTCACCCCAGCCCCAGTGGCTCCGCACCCTGACCAGCTGAGCCGGGCAGCGCCCAGAGCCCGCAGCGCACAGCCCTCAGCACAGGCCCTGTCCGTGGTGCTGATGCGCGGCTCCGCCAGGCAGTCCAGCCCTGCTCCTCCCGCTAGTCTTCCCCAGCTGCCCCCAGGGCAAGGACCGGAGGAGCCCAATCCCACGACTGCCCTTCTCCTGAGCACTCATCCCACTGTAGTCCCCAGATCACTAGCCAAGATCCCTGTGCCGAGCCAGCCTCTGGCGGAGCTCTCCAGCTCGCTGACAGAGATTGGTCCGGCTCCACAGGTTGCCGGAGTGCCCCTCGTCTCCTCCCAGTGCCTGTAGCATCCCAGGTTTAGCTCAGCCCTCTCCGCCCTCGGCCCAGCCTTTTTGCGCGCCCTTGACAGAGCTCACCTGTCCCTGGGTCACCTTTGCGAGCTCGGGGACTGGGAAAGCTGCCCTGCCACTGCCTCGGGGATTTTATGAGCCACCGAAGAGGGGGGGTTGGGCAGCGGGAGGAGCGCCCAGGCGGGGACTCTTCGCTTTGGCCAACGGGAGGCTGCTTTTCCTTGCAAATGCACAGATTGCGCAGATTACATCATGGAGAGCTGCCTGCACTTCAGTGTAAAAGTCTCTTCCTTGTGTAAAGGGCGTGTAAAGAGGAGAGGTGGCATACAGCAACAGGTCTGCCCAGTAAGGTAGAGATGCCTGGTCACTTGGAAATAGGACAGTGGCAGGGAGGTATCTTAACAAGCTATCCCCGTGCAATAAATGCTTTGCATATGCACAGGCAGAACCTGCCAGGAGAGCCAACGAGTGTTCTCTCATGCTTCAATCTGACCTATACATTTTGTGCTGTGAACGTAAGTTGCTCAGTATTGTCCAGGACCAATCTCAAAACAGCTCTGTCCTTTCCATCTTACCATAGTGTCCCTCAGCTTGTGTTGCAAGTAGCCTCTGATTTTCCATCCCAATGGACTAGCCAGGTTTCATCCTTAGCCTGTCTGCCTTTACTATCCTGTTTTCAGAGCTTACACTAATAACCAGTCCTCCATTTCTTCCCTGAGATGCAGAGCTCAATTGCAAACTCAGATCTGAGTATCTAGAATCCATTTGATTCTTTTGTGTTCCTACTGCAAGGCAGTCAGACAGTCATTCCTTTGAGTGTGCCAAAGGACAAATCACTCAGCAGTGAGAAGAAATTTATTGCCTAGCCCTTATACCAAAAGCACACATTTCTGACTCTGACTGGAGAGTGTCAGCTGACATGGATTTGTGTTGTACTTCTTAGATTGCAAACACACAGGTTGCAGAGACTTCAAGGTTGCCCTGGATTGTCATAAATAGCCAGTACACTGAGGTAAAGCTTTGCTTCCTGGTATATCCTGTGCACAAGATACATTATCACAATGTGTTATGACAATGGAAAAAAAAATTGATTGTAACATCTATTAGCTAGAAATCAAAATGGTCCAAGTATAAAGGCTTGATTTGTATAACACTTGAGAGTCACGTTCAGATCTGATGTTGAGAAATTGCTGCCTGCTATGAAGTGATGGAAAAAATCTCCTGTGGGCAAATACTGTGGTCTTAAGTTCTGGATGTAAAAGCAGATGACAGAAAGGAAGTCATTTTTAAATGGCATTTGTTGCTACTCAAGTTACAGTATGACTAGAATGCAGCCAACTTCACAGTTTCCAACTTCTTTTTTTTCTTTTTTTTCTTTTTTTCTTTTTTTTTTCCCTTTTTTTCCTAGCCTTTAGTGAACTGTGGGCCAACTCCTTTGGCCGGCCCACAGCTGAGGACCTGGTCAGCCACTTTTGACATTTTTGTTATTGCCTAAGGTAAAAGGTGGCTTTGAGCAGAATATACCTGTGTTCAGAGTGAATCAGTAAATAATCTGGCAGACTGGAATGCAGACCCCTTGAAGTAACAGATGGAGACTGAGCAGTACCCAATGACCTTGCTATGCATTAGTCACAGAACGAAGAAATTAGAGTGGCATACGGGCAAAAGAAGATGTTACAGTGCTCAGTCTTGAACATGAATCTGTGAGAGACTATCACTCAAGAGCCAAATCTGGAGGTCTCTGCTCTGGCTTTAAATGGGCAAAGTAAGCAGAATTCTGGTGAAAAGTGAAAAGGATGGGAGCAGAAATTGGAAATGGCATTTTATGAACAGTGCTGAGGGGTGCCTAAATCATTCCAAAAGATATATCAAAAGGATACAGAGACATAGCTACTTTATTGCCCTATGAGATCCTACTGGGCAGGAAATCCATTGTAAGGGACTGAGACTGGTGCTTATGGCTGTTACTACCCTTGCTGTATCTCTTCAATCTTCCCTTATTTTTCCCAATTCCTCCTTTACTCACCAGGACTCATCAAGTCTCTCTGTTCAGTCTTAGTGTGCCAACTGCTGCTATCCCCTGGTCCCAAGCTGCGCCTGTAAAAACATCTTTCATTTTCCTCCAGCCTTTGCCTTTGAGTCTTCTGTTCCTGTGTAAAACGGAGAAAGACTCTATGGGGTAAAGAAATGGGCCACCAGGAATGATGAAGAACAAACCTGCCAGGTGCCCATCTGTGAACAGCAGCTTTTTTGCTGCTGTGGTGATTCCATAGGGGCCAAGAAGTGTCCGGACACTGCCTGTTTTCCTGAGAGCAACAGCCTCTTCCTTTAGACATATAGGACAGGACTGAAGTCCTTACTGTTCTGCCCCACTAGTAATTTTGGGCAGCAATTTCAGCCCAACTGTGATTTCAGAAACTTGATTTTCAAAGAGATCTGAGATGTGAACATGAGGTGTTACTGAATCAGGCTCAAGCTATCTCCAGTCCGAGATACTTCTCTTTCAAACAATGCGCTTGAAGTGTTGGCTTTATTTCAAAAGAGACCTGGTAGCTCACTGTGTCTGTGAGGTTCATTCTCTGTGGGCTTTTCCATCTTGTGAGACCCTGTAACTCCTTTATTTGCACGCTATGTTTATTTCAGATTTTTCTCACAAAGAAAGTCTGGGATGAACTTAGAAGCCACAGTGAGAAAGGTCACCATTTTATTTAATTATTTTGAGTTGTTTTCCACTCCCTACTCAGAGCAGCCCTCAGGGTTCTGTAATTAGCAATGAAGTGAAGGGGGAGCGATCTGGACTTTGGCCCCAGCTGACCTGCTTGGTACAACTCCTCTGATTAATGCACCTAGTCACATGGCAGCCACAGAGACTTGTTGCTGGGCATCCAGAGGTTTCCAAGGGAACCACTCCTGCTCCTGCCAGAGCTGCTTTGGGAGAGCCGCAGCCCAGAGGGCCCAACACCCAGCCAGCAGCACCGGGGAGTTGCAAGGTGCAAGAAGCAGCCCAAAGCAGGGAGCACCTGCCCTGAACGGAGGGATATTCAGCAGCACATCTAACACCCCTTTCCCAAATTGCGTTTAAGGACTCTTGTATGACAAAGACCTTTCTGGACAGAAATCCCATCCCCTAGCAAGCTGCACATGGAGCTGACCTGCCTGCACTGCAGAGCTCCCTTGCAGCCCCATATCCTCTCCCTCCCCAGGCTCTCTCTCTGCACACAGACGGAGTGTTGCCTACGCACAAGTCTATGTCTCTTAGATATTTTGGATGCTGTTTTTTCACAATACAAGAAGTTGGTGCCCTAAAGAAATTAGCAGGCAGGACGTTTAAAACAGACAAAAAGAAGTGCTTTTTTACACAGCACATAATTAAATTTTGAAGCTCATTTGTCACAGGATATTGTGTAGACTGAAAGGATAAATATGTCCAAAAGGTTTTAGGTGAGTTTATGGAGGTTCAATCTATCAATGGTGATTAAACTTAATCATCTGGATGCAACATCCAGGCAGTCCTCACAGATTGCTGGAAGCTACAAAACTGCAGCTTGGAGAAACCCCGTTCTTTAAATGCCCTTTCTTTGTGCACTGTCCTATGCATCTCCCTATAGTTACTGCCAGAACCAGTTCTCTGGCACAGGGCGACCTCTGCTGTGTATCAGTCAGCCCATGTTTATATTCCTAAGCATGTTGTGAGATGTTGTTTTAGGCTTTCAGAGGGATCTTAATAGTAAATCATTTTGGAAGCCTGGTCCTTCAGGAGTCTCCTCTTGTTTATTCGGCTTCAGGTTACATGCTATTCCCATATAGGCTCTAACAAAATTACACCTCTGTGAAACTCGCCTCGTATGGTAAATTCCAGACAGTTAATTCAGCATCATTTAATAACAGATTTGAACGTGGTGTCTCTTTTGAAGAGAAATTCCAGAAGGTAGAGAAAATTAGGCTTCAGTTGGCTCAAAAGTGTATATTACAATGTAGCAAGACAGTCTAAGTCAGATCCCACTATATTAACCGGAAGCAAATTCAGAAAACAATGTAGTCATTGTGCTTACAACAGATTTTTTTCAGGCAGGGCTGCTCTACATACTTTTTCCAGGAGAAGAGTAAACTCGTGTGAGGAAAGATGTAGAGACAAATTCTGCTTCTCACATGCTGTGGAGTCTCTGTGGAGTATCTACAAATATCCGAGGGCTTCTTAACTAGCACAGAATTTGCTGGCAATCAGTGAGAACTAGGATTTCATGGTGCTACAGAGGCTACCACAGAGGTTACAGAAGCTACCACAGAGGCTAAGTCCTAAGAAATCCACAAACGTACGTGGAATTATCGCAAATTTATACTAATCTTGAGCTGACTGCAAATACGAGAGGCAAATGGCAATCTCTGGCTATTGCATATCTAAGAGAGAACACTGAGTACTGGTTCATCAAGTCTCTATGTTTTGTAGTATTTCACTTCTTGCAGAGGACAATAATGCTTCCAGAGAAAGACCTGTCCCCTCCAATAGGCAAACTCAAATGTCTGAGCATTGTCTTTTTTGCGTGCATGTACAAAGTCCTCTTATGGTGCTTCCAAATCATAACATGCTTGCTGTGCATTTATTTTTCACGTTCCTTCTTCACTTCTTTCTCTTCTACTCTCATCCACATCTATCCTCTTCTTCTCTTTCCTTCCTCTCTGTCTCTATTCTACTGTCCCTCCACATCATTCCAACCCAAACACCGAAAGCTTTTTTTGGACAAAAATGATGGAAAATAAACCCCTTGTGACGAGCTGCAGTATGTGCTCTGTTAGAGAGCAGTCTTATTCATTAAGGTAATGATCTTGTATGCATTTGGGCATGTTATCAGTAACACTCCAAAGGGAAATGGACTGCTTAAATCTATTATACCACTGTTTTATTCACGATGTGCTGCCATTTACCTCCTACATGACACTGGGCTCTAATAGCACTTGTTCTGAGAAACCCTGCACATTACCCACAAGCAGTTCATTAATCTACTGTTTTCATTCTTGAAAACAAACAAACAAACAAACAAACAAACAAATAAGTAAGTAAATAAAAGGCATCGACCACACCAGAGCACAGATGCTGAGTGCTCAGCTAAAAATGAAACAAAATTGTTGTGCCAGCAGCTCCAGGGTAACCCTACACAGAATAGCACTTTCTGCCGATGGGAAAAGTAGGGGGACAGGGCTGTATGTTGGGGAACAAGCAAAGCTGCCAGCCAGCAGCTGCTGCAGGGAGACTTGAAATATCTGTTTCCTGGAGGATCCAAGCCAGTGTAACCTGCATCAGAATCAGTTCCCAGCTGGTGATATGAGTTGCAGCTTGGCTGCAGTTCCATCCCAAAACATCAATTTTCCCAGGCAGAAGAAAGGAAATGGAAGGCATCTCTGAACTCCAGCCTGTTAGGGGGACTGGCAGAATTTACTCCGATCAGATACAGTGAGATGTTTCTTGAGAGCCCTCAACGAAAAGTTTCCCAGCCCCACTCCTGAAACAAGATCTATGGACCTTTTCACTTCCTCCCAAACCCACGGTGGTCATTTTTTATTATTAAAAAAATAAAAAAAATAAAAAATCAACAACTGCTTCATAAAACAGAAAGAAGAACTTTTTCATAAAAAAGAGCTCCGCTAGCGGCCCAGGCTTTCTTTCCCTTCTCAGCACTGTGCTGAGGAGACAAGCTGCTCCACCTCCTGGCTGACTGAGCTCCCTGTCCAACTTCTCAGCTTCGAGCAGAGCTCACTGGAGAATGGTGAAGGTGTGGTCCAAACGTGATTATTTCTGCCAAATCTCTAACACTAGCAAACAAAGCCTCCTGCTTACAGGAAGATGCAAGGCTTGTGGATAGGAGCTTGCTTAAAAACAGTTGCTCATGCATGTGAAAACGACAGAATATCTGTGTCCACAAAACAGGCACAGACAGAAACAAGAGGTAACATTTTTTCAGGCAGGAGAATTCAGGAATCTGGGATCTGTTCCTCTGAGACTTCTTGGCTCACTCTGTACTGCTTTGTCTATGAAAAAAAAGCCACTCTTCTCTGGTTTCCTATAGAAAAAAAGAAAACATAGAGGTGAGATAGTCTGGCTGGTGAGAATTAGTGATGCAAATCTTGATGATCCATGGCATCTCATTAACATCTACACTCCTCTTCTTGTCAAAGAGATTCCTTTCCCAGCTAGAAAAAAGGATAAAGATGCTGGTAGCCACAGAGGAAAGGGAGCAAGATGAAGGATTCCACTCTGTAGATGTTGTAGGGCAGAAATAACTGCAAGAGGCAGTAATGAAATGATAGATCTTCTCTAATTCAAGACCGTAGCTGCTGGTTCTGGTCAGTGAGCAACCACAATCTGCCTACCAGATGTGCACAGCTGTCCCATATCCAAAGCACTCCCACAGGCCAGATCCTCTGCCCAGCCTGCTTCATTGTGTCTACACAGAATGGCTCACAATGAGTGCAGTAGTGAGAGGTACTTACAGAGGCATTTATTCTAATACAAAATGTTCTCTTAGGGCACAAGAGGGATGGAGTAAGGCTGAATGAACTCCTCTCCACTGAGCACTGCTTCATTGAAATCAATACATTATTATGGTAGTGACTCCAGCCCTTAATATTCTACCACTGAACAGCATCATGTCTGTGTTGAACAAGGGAGATTTAGTCTGAGAAAAATTCTTTTTTATGATGCAGATACTCAAGTACTGGGACAGAGCACTAGGAAAGGGATAACATTTCTAATTCACAAGGTTTTGGAAAGGGAATTAAAACAGTGCACTTCCAGAGTAGAGTAGATGTAGGGCAGGGAAGGAGAGCCTTAGGGCAGCAGGATGGAATGTCTACTCAGCCTGATTTCTGTTCTTGTGAAAAAAAACCAAACATTTAGATCAGGTTTTTCAGAACTGAATGATCTCCTGATAGCGTTTTGAATGTTACTAGTGAACGACTCCTAGATTCAGAGGCTGCCTCTGCCCCTCTTTCCTGCTTCTTTTCTCCAAATGTTTCCTGAGGCTTACCTGCTAACTGACACGTAAAACAGAGGGGCAAATCTCTCCCTCACCCTTTGCTTATATCTGCCTCTCACTGCCCCACTTGAGGCCTGTTTTCTTTTTTGATGCTTCTAATTAAACTAAGTGACTGCAACCAAAAAATTTCCACTTCCTGCCTCTGGGCTGATTACTGCTGAGCTGACAAAGGCAGCATCCTGCACTGGAGCCTCTAAGGATGGGAAACCTCAGGGGAAAGGGCAAAGTGGTGCCCGTGCCCTCTGCTCATCTAGCATGGTTAGAGTACTGACTGCCTAACCTGACTATCTAAGAGAGCAGGACCTGACCAGCCTGACTTCAGGGACCACGGTCTCTGGGAAACACGCACTAGTGCACGGATGCATGACATTCTTAGCATCCTTGATACTGGGCTTCAGTATCGGAATAAGCAAAGTCCCTTCACCAGCCATGCTACAACAATCTTGGTTGGTACTGCTGAAAGGGGAGCTGGTCTCGCTTACTATTTTTGTTATGCTTAATGCTGCCAAGAGACACAACTCAAAGCCTTGGTGGATGGATCCTGTTGTGCCCTAGGTTGGGGTGGACAAATGGTCCATCATTCCAAACTCTGGAGTCTAGTGCAAGTTCCAGCTGGGCTCAGTTTTTCTACATCTCACCTTGCTGTCTCAAGAGGAAAGTAAACAAGATTCTGCTCAGCATTGCAGAGAACAACTGCTCAAGTGTTGCCTGGCAGACGGGGCCCAAGAGGGAGACCACGTGTTACTGAGTGAGGGTTTTAATTCCTCCCTGAGAGATCCTGGGCTGAAGATACCCGAGCAAGTTCAATGGGATAAGAGGCACCAGAGTGCAGCCATGACCTTGATTCCTACTTCAGTCCTTGATGACTGGGCATCTTGCAGAAACAAGTCATGGCTAGGTCCTCAATTCTACAAGCCATTGGATATCTCCTATTCCCCAAACTGACTTCTTCTTTCTCTCTCCACATCTCCACCCTCTTTTCATATCGGCAATCCTCACATTTATGCAGTGTATTCCCTGTCATGAAGCTGGGCAGAGGCTGCATAACTTTCCTGCAGCTCTCACAGCTGCCACTAACTGCCCTTACACATCCTGCTCTTATTGTCCAAAAAAGTGCCACTACCCCGTACAAAGGCCATTTCCTTGATACCTCAGTTTTGACTGTTCATTTGGCTCCTGCAGCACATCCTGGCAACACTGGAGGGCATTATGAAGAGGAGTACTTGGAAGGTTTTGGTAATGCTGTTAGAGCTTGGAGAAGCTGCTGGCATCTCAGACAGAGAAGAGAATAACATCCAGGGGAGTCTGGAGAAGGAAAGAGCAATCTGCTGCTACTCAGTATGTCTGAGAAGCTGGGAACATACTGCATTAAACTGATAATAATACCTTGAACAACAAGATGGTAGTTTCCATCTGGCCTAGTGCTGAGCTTGGTCTCTCTCATCTCTTCCCTGCCATAGCCAGGGAATCTTAGTCATAGGGTTGGCCATAGGTCATCCAATCAGGCGAGCAAAGATGAAAAAAGCCATATAGCAAGAGCAGGATGCTGCTGCTGCTGCAACTCTTGACTCTTCTCTCACCCCAGCTAGACCCTCCTTAAGCTTGGGAGGTGAAAGATGCTAAGAGCTATTTGCTTAATTAGTAGCAATAGCTGAAGTACTTGAGAAACAAAAGCTCCCCTCTCTCTCTGTGCCCCACTTTTACTTGGGAATGAGGGTTGGGGAGCAAATTGCTTGGAAGCCAGAAAGCACCTTGGATCTCGTCACCATGGCTGCACAGACACAGACTCCTGTTATCTCCAGAAAAACAAAACCCTCCTCCCACCCTCTTCTGTCTCAGCTGGAGCTGATAAAAGGAGAAGAAATAAACAAAACACATTTTTGAAAAATACCTCAACCCAAAATAGCAAATAAATACTCAGGGAATAAACCAATCTTTGAGAAAACATATTTGTTGCTGCAGTGGCTTTTGGGTTTCTGGAGAGTTGAATGAGTCAGATGAGGATTTCAGGTTACAGAATCCATCTCAGTAATGCCATGAATTATAAAATCATTACTCACAAACATGATAGATCATGACAATTGCTTGAGAATAATGGTCTCTAGCTATACATATCTAAAAGTGTAGACCTGAGTTATTTTTATATAGGGATGTGTGTACTGTTACAGTGAGTATATAGAATTTTTACGGACTCTTGTTTGAAACCCACAGGATCACAACTGTAAATTTTCCATGAAACTCTTCTGTATCTGTATTTCACAATGCGCATGGAGAGATAGCAAGCAAAGAGGCAGGGTAAGATAGCAGAATTAGTCACCTAAAAGAGATTTTGATGCTACCAGTTAAACTGCTTTTGTTGTCTGGGCACCTTCACTCAGTGTGGATAGGATTTCTAAAGTAACACGGAATGAAAAACAAAGTGGGACTTCGATGTGTACTCATAACCAAAAGGGTAAAAATATGTCAAATTGCATAGCAGTAAGGAACTGAAAACTAGCACCCATATATTTATGTACTGAGAGCAATTAGTTGCTCCAGGCTGGCTTCCCACATAAACTGGATAGATAATTTCACTTGGTGCTTCACGCATCAAGCTCTGACCATCTGGCTGAATGTGAATGTACCTTTCAGCAACATGTCTCATTTTGGCTTGATGCCCCCAGGGCCACCTCCCTGCAACAGGCGCTATTTCAATGTTTAATTACACTTAAAGTTGAAAAAGGACAGCTTATTTTCAGTCTGTATCCTTCCAGTATCAGCTTCTGGATACGGAATCTTTTGCTGTCTGTGTATGCATGCAGGGAGCTGTATGCTTAAATCAACCTGTTAACTGCATAAGAGATTAAGGGTCAGAGGATGGCTCACACAACAACTCTGTTTTTTAAAAATAAGTCATTAATAGGTGAATAAACAATGGGAATAACTGCTAATTCAAAATTTAACCTAGAGTTCCCTATTTTGCACTGACTGGCAGACATAGTCTGTTCTTTGGCTCTTTTTCATTATCAGTAGTTGAAATTAAAATGCTTGCAATTCTATCAAGAAAATTATGACTTTGTTACACAATATACATTTTGCTTATGTAAATTTTGTCTTTGTTTACAACATTTTCTTCCAACTGCCAAGAAATACTTTCTTTTGACTGAGAAAGGCCAAAGAATGCCACATTAAACAGCTGATTATACTTTTCAATTTTTCCACACAAGTATTTTCTAATATCAGCATTTCCTTGGCCAAGCATAGCGAAGTGTTACCTGTGTTAGTCTAACCTGGGTCACAACAGAAAAATCAGCAAGTGAGGTTTCTGTCTTGGGAGACTCACAGGGCTTGATAGCTCTAAAACTTAGCTGATCTTCTTTTGCATATGGACCTACATGGTTAAACTCATCTAGATCATGACAACAGCTTCCTCAGACTGGCCTGAAAAGATCAGGCTTTTATTGATAGCTCTGAGGACACTGTTATCGCTACAGAGAGCATGCTGCCCTCATCTTCTCCCACTGCTGAATAAACATGAACATCTGCATAGCTATTGTAATAACAGCAATGTTAATATTAATGATACTGGAGTGAGATCTAGGTCTAGTCTCCAGTGCTCACACTCTCCTGGTCAACCATCTCTCTCAGATGTCTTTGAGAGCCTGGTTTAAAAAATCATCTCGAAGCAGCTGCTGATTTTTCCCCAAACCCAGCAACAGTTAAAAAACTGAGTGTAGGATTTCAAAGCATATCAGGTGTTCCAGTTGGGTGTGGACATTCAATGAACTTATAAGAGAAATAAATTGCTGTAGATGGCAGCCCAGGACTCTGAGGCTCCATTGTACCTATGCCTCTGTCTTACTGCATGCTCCAGAAAAAGTACCATCTCATTTCATTTTTGACAGAGGAAGAGCAGTATGTCTGGGCCTGAGGTATAAGAAGTATGCCTCTTAGAAAAAAAGGCCCTGGAGAAGACCAGTGTTCCCCTTACACTCTGTTTGATGGACAGGACTTACACTGGTGCTCAGGGAGGATGCTGTGGCTGAACATCACTGTCACCACTGTGCCCTATAACCAGTTACAACAAAAAACTGGTTTTCAAAGGACACATACGATTGTGCTCACATGCTCCTTGGTGTGGCAGAAATAGCTAATATTTTCTTTTTGCAGAGCCAGTATTTGACCTCTCTCTTGCCTGCTGACTACGTGTTCCCTTTATATATTAGCATGATGCGCTGGTTGTAGTGTCTCCCCCTTCGCTATCACTCACCTACATCCACCTCTCATCTCCTAGTATCCACCAACTCCCAGCATCTGTGCCACTTACTTGGCCTCTTTTCCTTTATGCTACTCCCCTCTACAGTCGTGTGACTACTATTGTGTGGTCCCTGCCACACAAAAGCTAGCCTGACCTAATTTAAATCAGTCCTATTGAAGCTGTTCTTGTTTTATCTCCCAGCACAAGGGCTGCACTCCCCATTTCAGAGGTAGCACAAATGAATGGCTAATTGGGGGAGTATTGTGCAGGCAGTGTTTTCTCCAAGCCCTGACTATCAGCTCTCCTGTTCGATGGTGCTCCAAGTTCCCCTCTCTTTTAGCAGCCACGCAGGCTGTTTTGAGAGCAGAGGGAGAAAAAGGGGAGAAAGAAACTCTGCAGTCATTGCAGCATGTCGGACAAACAAAGCACAGTACAGCCACGTTCAGCACACTGGTGAAAAGGTCAGCTGGGGGAGGGTTTCCTTCTTCAGAAAGGGCAGGTGCTGGTGATAATAGTAGAGAATATCCATCCTTCACCTCCAAGCCACCCCCTGCTTTCTTTTTTTTTTTTTTTTTTGTGTATTTATGTGACAGTCTTTCTTCAAACTCTAGAGATTGCCCTTGGGGAGGGGAGGTGAGGCATAGGTGGCTTTCATATGTGAGCTGTGCCACAGGGTTTGTAAATCTCGAGGAGAGAATGGGTCAGGGGCTGGAGGGCAGGCTGAAATGTTGCCAGTTCACTTCACCCTCCTGAGCAAACTTTGAGCAGTAATCACCGACTGACCTTTGTAAGCAAAGTGAGCAACATCCCTGGGAGCTATTCCAATCTAGGACCCATCTACACTGTGTTCCAGGGTCCACCACTGACTGACTGAGGGATGACTGCAGTATTTTTTGAGATGGTTTGGGAGTTAATACCAGACACGCAATATCTTTTTTTCTGCTTTCTGCCTCTCATAGGTACCTTCCAAAAACTTCCTCCCTGGGGCTGTTTGGTCTGTTCATCTCCTTTTGCCACTGATCATTTGATTGAAAGATAGACCTGCGGAAGAAAAAACTTGAAGCATTTGAGTCTTTTCATTGATGGTCTTGGTTCACTGCATATTCCATTTCTTCTGCACTAGGGAGAGGACTTTACCCTTACATCTTGATAAGATTTTCCCCCACCACACTTAGGTGATAACACCGTGCAAAGGTTGCTACCAGAGTCCCCTTCTGCAGGCTCCACCAGTTGCAGGCAAAAAGAGTGTAACACCATGATATTAAACAGTGGTGTGAAGCAAACAAGTCCCAAGGGTCAAGATTTGTTATAGACTTTAATGTAATATTCTAAACCTTACTGCCAGTCAAATTAGAGAAAACACCAGCAAGTCAGAATTTAAAGACATGTGACAACCTTCTCTCTATTCCTTTTGGCTCCAAATCAAGAGATTAGCCACTAGAACATAAAATTAAATATAACCATTAGGTTTTTCTTTTCTTTCTTATGGGTTTATGGTTCATTTATCTCATCTAATTTTTTCTCTGCAGCAAGCAGAGCATAAGACACACTTCAAATAACAAAATAAAATGAGAAAAATGAATTATCATATTACCACCTTATCCCAAGGGCTGAAGATTTATGAAAAAAAAAGACAAAGTAGTGCTATAGGAGCACATGCGTTGCTAACACTGCTCTAAGATAATAATAAGGATACGGTGTATTCCTAGAACCACACAAAATTGGGACCAGGGACTATACCCAAAATCTCAGTGACGAGAGACTCACTACATGGCAATTGCCAGTGTCATTATACAGACAGTACACACTGTCTTGGAGAGACACAGGCAGTGAGCATATTTTGCATTAGGGAAAGTTTACTTGCAGGGAAGGAAGGGAGAAGTAGCACAAAATGTTAGATAACCCACCGCCAGTCATCCACCAGCCTCTGTCCTGAGGCAAGATTCACTCTGAGCAGCACTGCAGGGAGCCCCACTCCCCGTTTGCCACTGTTATACCGACATCTGGTGGCAGCTGCCTCAGGGAGAGGAGCTGATACTTCTTCACATGTGGCCCAAGAGCACATCTTGTCCTCATGGCCTGCATACAGCCTGCACACCTGGCTTCGGTCTGAGCCACAGGGCTGAGGGGCGGGCATGGGCTGAGGGGTGCAGGCTGCCAGGAGGGCATGCAGCAGGCCTGAAGCCTCCAGCAGTGCCATGAGGAGCTGGGCACGAGGCCTCGTTGTGCTGTGGGCATTGTGCCCTGTGTGAGGAATGCACGTTCTGCTCCTTGCTGGGCTCTTCACCTTTCTGAAAGGAACACCAGCAGAATGCCCTCATACGCAGTGGTGTGGGACAAACCACCTCTTCCTCAGCCACCAGACCTCTAGAGACAATAATGAAGAGACAGTCGTCACTCATTATAGCTCAGAACTCCACGCAAAATTTGCTGGTTCTTGGCAAAGGGTTTCCTAAAGGAATACAGGAATGTCCCAACACCACCGACCCGCGTGCTGTGCAGAGCAGGCGCTGCTGAACAACTAATGTCACAGCGGGTTTCCGTAGTGTAGCGGTTATCACGTTCGCCTCACACGCGAAAGGTCCCCGGTTCGATCCCGGGCGGAAACATTTTTTTTTTCTCACTTCCTTTTTATTTCTTTATTCTTTTCCTTATCCCTCGTATGATTTTATTTACCTCCCCCCAACTCTTCGAGGCTCCGCAGCTCCTCTCGGTGAGAGTTGGGGCCGAAAGGACAGAACTGCGCTCTCAAAGCAGGGCAACGTACACATTCCACCGCCAGCGCCCAAATGGGGAAAACTGCGCTAGGTCACACGTTTTGGAGAGGCTTCAAAATCTATGCGAAGCGGAAAATCATTGGAATACTCTATGTAAGGTTAAGCAGAGGCTAAAGATACGCTAGGAAAATCAGAAACCTGCATTTCAGTAATCATAATGCCCCGTACACTACATGATGTTTTGACTGAAACCCACAAACGAAACAAACTTAGAACCGTGACAGAGAAAAAAAAACGGCGCTTGCGTTGGCCGGGAATCGAACCCGGGTCAACTGCTTGGAAGGCAGCTATGCTAACCACTATACCACCAACGCACCACAATTAATGCGCGCCCGCTTTGTCTACTAACCAGAATCACAAGGACCCAACCACTTTTCCCTGGAAGAGGTTGAAAACCGAGATGGAGTATGTAGCAACGCTGCCCCACGAGGGCGCTTAAAGATGCATTCGGGATTTATCTCGGGTGTTAAGAAGAGAAAGATATTCGTTTTGTGTGTTTTTAACACCAGTTCCCTCCGTACCCTCTCTAGCAAGTTCCCCCTCCCACGCTGCGGCTCCTTCCCCCACCCGCACTGCGCTCTTGGTACCGCCCCTCGCGCGCTCCCGCCAACCCACTTCGCACGCGCGCGCGCCTCACTTCCGGAGCCGGGTGAAAGGCCGCGCAGGGGAAGGCCGCTGCCCCCTCCTGTCTCCCTCCTTCCTCCTCCCTGCTCCCCACCCCGCTTCCGGGGCTGCCTGGTGTCCACGGCATGGAGTGGGAGTGACGGAGTTGCCGCGTTTTCCCCCCCTCCCCGCCCTGCAGAAGAGCCTCCACCATCCCCCTTGCCCGCCCGTTGAGGGGGGAGGTCGCCGTGTCCTGGGGTGAGTGAGGAGAGCGGGGGGGGGGGGGGGGACGGGGTGAGGGGCGACCCCGGGACGGGGGGCTGTGCCCAGGGCGCGCGGAGGGGCCTGGGAGCTGGGCGGGCCTCTATAGGTCTCCCGTGACTCGTCCACCCCCACAGATTCCGGAGGCCACCACGCCGAGGACAGGGCTCGCCCTTTCCCTCGCCGCCCCAGGCGAAGTGGGGAAGGTCTCTCTGAGGGGATGTGGGGGGGTGCAGCCCCCCAGGACTGGGCAGCTGGAGGAGGGGTGCGTTATCTGGTTGTTAGG
Source organism: Tympanuchus pallidicinctus (assembly GCF_026119805.1). Lineage (NCBI taxonomy): Eukaryota > Metazoa > Chordata > Aves > Galliformes > Phasianidae > Tympanuchus > Tympanuchus pallidicinctus. The sequence continues at coordinate 1,835,381 of NW_026294756.1, forward strand.
GCTCCCCCTGGAGCGTGTGCTGTGCCCGGGAGGGTTGAGGGTGGCTCGTGAGTTGGGAAAAGCAAGGATCTCCCAGGCTCTGGGGAACGCTGCAGCCTTCCCCTCCAATAAGGGCAGCAGTGTAGTGGGGCTGCCTGCCCTGGCCTGTCTCTGGTCACTTGCAGCCTTTAACAAAGCTGAATCTTCTGCATGGAAGTCCCCACTGCTTTATTCCACTCTCACTCGCTTTTGTTTTTGGAAAAGCTACTCAAGCTTATGTTCGTCTGTGATATGGACGCGTTTATAGTGCTTAAGGAGAGGCTGTGGTTCTTTAGCTCTTCCCAAAGACACCTGCAGGCCCCTCAGTTTTCTAAATCCTCATGTCTGTTTGGTTCCGTCTCTTTTCTTTGGGTTTTGCATTGGAGGATGTCATTGTTCCTGGGGGAGGGAGTGAGGATGAGCTATGTCTCTGAATCATAAAAATCACAGAATAATTGAGATTAAAAGGGACCTTAGGAAGTCCCTCGTCAAAGCCCTGCTCACAGCAAGGCCAGCTGTGAGATCAGACCAGGTTACTCAGCATTCCTGAGCACTGCTCATGTTGCCCTTTGTGCTCGCATTGAAGATTGCCCTGAAGTTACTGGATGCTGCTCTTTAGTCTCTCTTTGTTCTTTGCAGGAGGAACTTTCCTGCACAAGGCTTCTCTGTGACGCTTTGTTTCTCTGAATTCTCTGTGAGTGTGGTTGAGGTGCAGAGATGGCTGTCTGGGCAGACCAAGGGCCTCAGCAGGAGATAGTGACAGGTCTGGGGTGTGTCTGTGATTCAGAGCCAGAAGAGGACACAAACATCATTGTCCTTTAAGGTACCAGTGGAGAAATAGTGAATACTGTGCCTTTGAATGCTCCTGGAAAATGAGTTTGTGCGGCAAGTCAGGCTTGTTCTGTGGCATCAGGCTGATGCTGAGGCAAAGGGAAATGCACTGGCTTGGAAGGCAAATCTGGTTTTTTATGTCCTGTGTGGGGCCATGATGTGTTGTCAGCAGCAGAGCTGCTGACCCTCTGTCTGGATCCTTATGGTGTCCTTTGTTTGACTCTTGTGAGTATGTTGATCAGACTTGTGTTTTCTCTATTCTTAATGCTGAATTTTGGGGTTCAGAGAGGAGAGTGAAAGAAAGAACTTCTGTTGCGGGTTCTCAGATTTTAAGAATTTTTGTAAGAAGAGATAGGCCATATATTTCCACTGTTGAGAAAAAGAATTCTGTGTTTTGTCTGGGTTGTTAGTATCCAGCGCATGTTAGTAGAACAGATTTGGATTGCAAAGCACAAACCAAGAGTTTTGGTTGTGCCTCTGTGCTCAGTTGCATATGTGACCTGTGGAAGGTACCAGAGGAAACTGCAGCTATATGAAATTCGCTATTTTCATCTTCCTTCCTAGTTTCCTGTCCTGCCTAGCTTGCTGAGTAGTTAATGCAGAAGATAAAGAGGGTTCGTCTGGAAAACGAGACTGCAGGAAGTTGGAGAAGGTATGTTTCCCAAGTAATCCCAGGGTCTTTATTCACCCCATGCTCTGTGGAACATAGCAATAAACATGTTCTCAAGTGAATTAGGTTTCTGAAAAATCCCAAGCCTGTCTTTTTGCCTTGGGGAGCTCTGTGTCAGGATCTGTGGGTCAGGAAGTGACTCAGGAGGTTGATTTATTTCACTGGCTTCCAATTCCAAGCTTTACAATTTTTTCCCATACTGATGTCCCTTGCTGTCTTCCTATACTTGCTTGTTGTCTTCAGACTAATGTGTTTCATCTGAAAAAGAACTTGGTGGATATATGTCTGACGTGTCTAACCAGGCTGGGCAGAGTAAGCACACTGAGTGAGCTTGGAGGCACTCAAAGGATAGCTAAGTGCTTTGGGAAGTGAAGTCATCTAAGGACTGTGGAGGACTCGGAAGGAGAGTCTGTCTCTAGTGAGTTGTATAGCACATACAAGATTTATTGATGAGGAAGCTTTGTGAGTGTTTAATAATAAGGTTGTTAAAATTGATGTATTGGTCAAAATCCTCTTTGAACAATTTAATCCCCAAATTAACTTTCTGACTTCAATTAGTTAAGTCACTCCTTATACTAGTTCTACTGCATTTGTGGTACTACCAAGTTCTAGTTATATTTTATTCTAACTATAGTGATAGAGCAAATGGTTCTTCCTTTTACTGTGTATTGTGTCAGAACCTAAGTTACATGAGACTCCATAACATTTTAGCTGTCATTTTCCAACACTTTCATGTAATTTTGGCTACAGATCAAGGGTGAGGATGAATACTTCTCTTATCCCAGTACTCTACTCTGTTCTAGTGTCAAAGTCACCAAGGTTATAATACCAAGCTGAAAGTTGTGCCTTTCACTTATCTGGTGAATCCTAAATTCATGGAAATGTAGTTTGGAAGGGAGTCCTGTTCAGGTTGGGGCAGTTATCAGTATTACATTTGTGTAGTGAGTGAGTGGACTATTTTGAGCCCTTAAAAGTGCAACTTTACCTTGTGAGTAGTTAAGTGAGTGAGAAGGTGTTGCTGGCTAGGAGAAAGTAGCCTAGGGGTCAAGTATCTTGAGCCAAAGCCAGATTGTTTTGATCAACCGACTTGACCTGCAGTACAGTTGGGTTGAGAGAATTGTACTCAGCTAACAGTTCTGAATGGTGTTTCTGTTATGTTTTTTTTTATAGACAGTGCTTTCCCCTTAAGATGTGATTTTTAGTTGCTATAATGGAGACCCGGAATACAATCAATAGACTTGAGGCCATAAGACACTCTTGAAATCTTAGAACATCCCGTCACGTTTTCTCTTGCAGCTTTGGGCTTTATGCCTGGCTTTTATTGGAAAATACTCTTTATTCGTGTTCAAGCTGTGGATTTAGGTGTTAGTTGTTTGTTTGTAGGAGAACCTACAGATATGTTTCTGGAGCTTTTTCTTGGTGGTGGTTTAAGCTGATGGAGAATTCTCTAGGAACGCTCAAGGTTCTCCTGAAAAATACTCATGGTAAAAAATGGACAGGAGTAAATGTTTTCTTGTGCTGATATTAATAACTATTCTCCTTTCCCTTGGTTCTACTCACTGAGAAAGAAATTGCTGTGCATCTTGAGGCTGAGGCCTTCAAGATTATTTGTTTAATTCCTGCTTAATACACAGACATGACAGCTACATCTCAGAAGCAGTTTTCTGCTCAGAATGCAGGTGACTGTCCCCAGTGACAAGTGGTATTTGAGAAGAACCTGATTTGAAAATGTACGTCTTGGGGCTGCAGAGAACAAGGCCTTTTCTGGTTTAATCCCTAGTCATTGGTTTGCCATCTTGATGCCGAACCAAAGGTAGCAATTCTGTTTCCATGGAGTAGAATTCTCTAGCCCTAGTATTTTTATTTATTTTTTTTTTTTTCTGGTAAACCAAAGTTATTCTGAAATTTTCTGTAACATTCTTCCAGATGTAGGCTGGTCAGCCCAAAACTACTAAAATGTCCTTGTGCAGGGAAATCCAGCTTTTCTAATGAGGTGATGTAAACCGGTTTCCCTAGTCCTAAGCACATTCCTGCTTTGTAGTAGATTACATCGTTGACTGTGGGCAAGTCAGTTAGTTCACATCTCCTCAAATCAATGTTTGCTGTAGTTGCTCATCAAGGTGCTTTTTGTAGACTCTCATTCAATAACTGCGAGCTTGGAAATGCATGTACCACGTTTTGCAGGATATGACAAGGGTCTCTTACTGCTGTCTTCTTTCTGGTCAACAAAGTCAATTGCACTGTTTCTTCCTGTTTTGTCATCGTTCCTGGCTGCAGTAGCTATTCAGGTAAGTGAGCTGTTGCATTTAAACTTAGTTGGTCATAAAGTGTTGTGCCAGCTTTCCTTCAGGGCAGGAAGGGGACTTCCACTTGTGCAGTGTTCCAGGATTTAAGTTTATATGCCCATACGCCATAAATTTATATGCCAGTAGGTCATAGCTTTGATGACTTTTTGTCCAAATTCCTGGGGTTGTTTTCCTTTGAGTCATACTGATTTTTTTTTTTTTATGCCAGAATCCACCACATGGATTATGTTTAACAGCTTACTTCTAGAACTAGTACTGGTAATAAATCCTTTGGGCTTAATATCTTTGCTTACAGAACTTGATATGGAATGGGTGATGGGCTGCTTGATTTTAAGACTTAATTCTCCCCCTCAACTCTTCCCTCAGTTTTTTGTCTAGTTCTGAGGAAGAGACAATGACTGCAGTGGACACGCTATCAGACAGCTCTGAAGTGGTCGAGATGGAGGATGTGCCTTCCGAATTCCAGGTGCAAAAGCATTCTTGGGATGGGCTGCGTGACATTATTCACAGCAGCAGGAAGTATTCGGGCATGATAGTGAACAAAGCTCCCCATGATTTCCAGTTTGTCCGGAAAACTGAAGAGTCCAGCCCTCACTCTCATCGTCTTTATTACCTGGGTAAGCTGACATGCCAGACACTGGGTGTGAAAATATTATGGGAGAGCTTCCAATTTAAACAGACCAGGAAAAGGATGGAAAATATTTCTGTTTTAAGATAGGGGAACTGAGATTAGGTAACACTGCTCAAGAATAACACACACTCAAATCTACAGCAAAGTCTGGAACTGAGCAGAGACCTCTCCAGTCTCAGACAAGCACAGGCTAGTAAAAGAGGTATGACTGCAGTGTTCGCTTGGTAACTCAGGTCAGTACAGGGGATGGGTTAAGAGAAGGGATGCTTTTCAAACTCAGGGCTGTCCTGTGCTTCCGGAGCTAGAAGTGGGATTTAGCTGATAGATTAACTAGGCTGACTTTCTAAGTCACCATTAGTAATTAGTAACTATATGTTACAAGTTATACTATGTTTTGGAGGCGCGCACAACAGCAGCTTATTTTCTCCCTGATTTATTAAGCAGCACATAGGTAGGATGCTATGAAGAATAGGGAATGGAAAAAGATTTTGAGAGGAATTAATTGTTGTTAATATTTGTAGAGAAGTCTCCTTCTGTACAGTAGGATTGAAGGACAGCAGAATACTATGCTGAGTGGGACACTCATAGTTGGAACTATGATGTAATTAGTGGCAGAGTGGCTGGATTTTAGTAACTGGATAATCTTGTGATTACTAACATGGGAAGCTTTATAGACTATAAATGGTTTGTTACACTCTGGGGCATGAGCTGATCTTTACTGGACCAGTGAAGAAATTTCCCAGTGCGCAACTCCATATAGCTGGCTGCTTTCCTAAAGTGACTCTGCTATTTTTTTGTTGTTGTTGTTCCTTCTTTTTCTTGACTTGATTCTGGGTCAATGTAGAATGCGGGATTTGATTGAGCAGCTCCGGTATGTCAGTGATGATTTGCTACAGTCCTTTGTACGTTCTTATTACACAAGTGCTACTATAAATGGCAGTTTCCTGAATTAAGATGCTTTTCTTGTTGAGTTTGAATAGTGAGACTTAATTTAAAACTGAATGTTTTTCAAAGCCAAGTTGACTTTGATACAGTTTAGATGACTAAAGAATTAACATTATGTGTGGCTAATTTGCATTATTTTTTATTTTCTTCTGTTGTATGATATGGCAATGAGAGCAGCTACTGGCTGCAGGTTTTCTGCACAGTTGTAACTATTACAGGAGCCAGAACTAGTAATGAAGATGCACCAATGTCTTTTCGGTGTTTCGTGAAAATGGGCTGGGCATACTGCAGGTTGACTCATAACATAAGATTGTTACCTCTTCTTATGCGTTTCTTATGAAGTGGAAATGATTATTCTTTTTATTGCCATAATAAGCAATGCAATAAGCAATTGCATGCTGTGTACAGTGCGTTAAATACTTGGAACCCATTTTATGCGTTCACGCTTAACATTGTCCTACTATTACTGTCTCAATGCTGAGTAGCATTTCCAAAATTTTGTGTGGATACTGTTAGTGACTGTATGCCAAGGAGTTGGATGAAGACTTTTGAAGAGTTTTAATGTAGGGGTTGAATGCTGTTCTTCACTTGAGAGCACAGTATAATGTCTTCGGGGTTGAAGGCAGTATCTTCCTTGTAAATGCTGCTTTACTGTAGTCTTGAGGCTGTTGTATAAAGTACTAATGTAGTAAAGAGAAATGAAGTCCAGGTCACAGTCACATAATTGCCAGATATCTATATATAGTAATTAGTTCCTATCTGCACTTTGTTCTGTTTGGACATTTTAAATCAGTCCTGAGCTGTTCCCATATACTTCTATGTTCATTCACGGCAGATGCTGCTTATATTAAACACCACATACTCAGCCCTCTGGCGTTTCTGTATTTCTGAGGATTATATGCTCACATATTGCTTTACTTCCTAAGCACTTGGTGCTATTTCATTTTTTAAGTAACTGTCCTGTTAGGTTAACAGCTTAGAAATTTTATTCTCCCTGAACACGTACAGAGTAAACAGTATTGGGGCATGTTTTCTGCGTTAAATTCTGACCCAGGGCATCACTTAAGCAAATGTAGAGGGCAAGTTTATGGTCTGTGATTCTGCTGAAACTGCCAAAATCATTTTCACGGATATTCTACGTTTTCTTGGTTGGTTTGGAAATTGGATGAAAGCCAATAGCTTTATATGATTTGGCCATATCAAAAGCTTATGTAAGATGACAAGATGTCTTGGCTGAATAATGTTTTCCATTTGAACGGAAGCTCTCTAGAGCTTCCAGGTTTTTTCTTTCCCTCTTGTAGGCTAATGCATTGATCTGGACTAGGTCCTTTTTGGCTGAGAAATGTGGAGAATAATGTTGAGTCTCTCATTCAGGCCATGGCTCTTTTAGAGTGGATTTAGGCTGTGGGTTGAACAGTCCAGAGAGAGGAAAGTCTGAAGTAACCAACTCTGAAAAGGTTAGTTAGTGTTAAATGTTGCCTGGGGAAATATGTGTTTACAGCTGATGTAGTTAGATAGTATTCTGTATTTGAGCTGAGAGTTGCTTGGGAATGACAGCTGGTACAAGCCCTTGAACACACCTAACCTCTCTGTTGCAGAGTAATGGTCCCTTCCAGTTGAAACTATTCAATGGAAGATCTAGTCCATCCTCTCAGCCATGAGCAGGGACACCTTTGCTAGACCAGATTGCCCAAAGCAACCATCCAGCCTGAGCTTGAATACTTCCAGGGATGAGGCATCCACAGTTTCCTCTGGAAAATGTTTCTGTACGTCACCACCTTCAAAGAGAAGAATTTCTTCCTAGTATCTAATCTAAACATACTGTCTTTTAGTTTTAAATTACTACCCTTTGTCCTATCACTACAGTCTCTGATAAAGAGTCCCAACTGCTCTTTCCTGTAGGTCCCCTTTAGGTAATGGGAGGCTGCAGTAAAGTTATCTTACTAAAGGCTTTGTTTCAGTCTGATCTGAGTCATCTTTGTCCAGTAAATAATCTTAAACAGAATGATGCTTTTGTCGTCTTAATAGGAATGCCATATGGTAGCAGGGAAAATTCACTTCTTTACTCAGAGATTCCCAAAAAGGTACGGAAGGAGGCCTTATTACTCTTGTCATGGAAACAGATGCTGGATCACTTTCAGGTAAGCAGAAGTGTGAAGACCCTGAGTTGATAATTCTTGGGAAAATTGGTTGATGTTATGGGGTTGATATGGAGAGTGTTACCATGCTGTGCGGCATGGAACGGTAGTGGTAGGGACGTTGTATTGATGATTGCTTTATTTCATAATATGAGATAGGCACCTGTATGTGCTCTAGCTAGTGAGTATGAAACAGCAGGTGATGTGGCAAGCAAATGGGTGATCTAGTAAAGAAGTAAACTAGCATGTGATCCATTGCAAACTAAAAGCTATCAGGACAGCGCACCTTTCCTCTGTGCCTTGTCTGGGCTCTTCAGATACTTGTTAACAGACTTGTTGTAATACCTACTGTCTTTTCTGCTTTTAAGGAAGCTGGGAAAACTGTATTAAACAGCTTCTTCTGTCCTTTACTCTGTTGCCAGAGAACTGGAAAGGGAGATAAAATCTCCTTTTCCTCTATCTTTGTGTCTTTTGTCAGTAAGCATTAAGGAGCAAGGGGGTGCAGGGCATTGGTCTGTCTTCCTTTCTGGAAAGCTTCCCATTTGAAAAGAATTCAGCTGTCTTGACCCCATTTGGATTGCTAGTCCCCTTCAGGGTAATTCAAGATCCCTGGAAGAGGTTTTGTATGCAGTATCTGACATGGAAACTGTTTGTGAAAGGCTGTAGATAAGTGTCATTAAGTTAATTGGTTACATCTGATTTGCATAAGCAGCACAAGTGCAGCTGTCCTTAGTTAATACTGAAGTGCCAACTGTAGAAACTGTAGATTCATCTCTTATGTAAAGAGAACTTTGGGCTTGCAGTTAGATTAGTCCTACTGGGCCACACTTGTAGCTTGGAATACAGTAGTTGTGGAAGAACCTGTATGGTAAGAACTACTGACTGGGGCTGGTAAATTGTATTTTCAGCATTTAGAGACTACCTGGTGCCAGTTCAAAAGCATTTCTGCTCTGCGGAAGTTTCTCTCCTTGCAGATTTTCTTGGATTTTCTTTTATTTCAATACTAGGCAACCCCTCATCATGGGATGTATTCTAGAGAAGAAGAACTCTTAAGAGAGCGCAAGAGACTTGGTGTCTTTGGTATAACATCTTATGATTTCCACAGTGAAAGTGGCCTGTTCCTTTTCCAGGCCAGCAATAGCCTCTTTCATTGCCGAGATGGAGGCAAGAATGGTTTCATGGTGAGTTTGCTAATAGAGCTATGAATGACATCTGAAGTGGTTTTGGTTGGTAGCAGCTGCACATGTGCATGTGTTTGGTTATGATCGTTTCTTTTGTGTCCTCTCAGGACTGTGCCCTCATTTTGTGGGCTGTAGGTCTTTAAGCGTGAAGCTGGTTGTTGATTTGGTACACAAATGTTTGTATTTCTGTTGCTGTAGGTGTCTCCAATGAAGCCTCTGGAGATCAAGACTCAGTGTACAGGGCCACGAATGGATCCCAAGATTTGCCCTGCAGACCCTGCCTTCTTTTCATTCATTAATAACAATGATTTGTGGGTAGCAAATATAGAGACAGGAGAGGAGAAGCGAATGACATATTGCCATAAAGGTAACTGGTGCTTTTTCCCATATTTAGAAGAAGGTTTTGATTAAAAACTGTGGATGAAAGGGGTAATGTCTTTATGGCTTATTTCTCACAAAAGCACTTTTCTTCTGAATCAGTTGTTTTCAAGAAGATGCAAGTGTCCTCTTTCTTTTCTCCTTTCCAGGCTTATCCAATGTTCTTGATGACCCTAAGTCTGCTGGTGTAGCCACCTTTGTCATTCAGGAGGAATTTGATCGGTTCACAGGCTATTGGTGGTGTCCCACATCTTCCACAGAAGGTCAGTGTTCTGTGTATCAAATTCTGACACTATTACTACTGCTGGCCACTGCTGTGAATGATATTTTGAGCATGGTTTTCCTTTGGCCCGGGTTTGATCTTTTTCTGGGAAGGCCACCAGAAGGAACATAACACTGAGGGAGTATAATTGTGCTCAGAGGAGTATTTACTCATCGTTACTAGAAGATGCAATTATACAGGACACGTACAAAACTTTTGCACCAGTGTGGACTTCAGTGGTGCTCCAGGCAAGCTAGAAACACTTAGAAACACTGTAGCATGCATGCCTACTATCTTCTCCTAGGTTCAGAGAATTTAAAAACACTGCGAATCTTGTATGAGGAAGTGGATGAGTCAGAAGTGGAGATAATTCACGTTCCTTCACCTGCTCTGGAGGAGAGAAAAACAGATTCCTATCGGTACCCCAGGACAGGTAAGTGAAGTACCATGGGGCTGCTAATGCAACTTTTGACTCCTGCTAACTGAAGCAGTGGAATTTGTGCTATAAGCATCTCATTATTAATGTAGATTCTTACCAGGATGTAGAAGCTGGTTTTAAATGTTGAGGCCTAATTGAGTCTCTGAGCCCACTCCCCTTCTACAAAAGGGAACAGGATTTAAAGTTAACCTTAAATGAAAGGGTTGCTGAGAAAATGAAATATATCTGATGGCATGTTCTGGAATATATTTTGTGATCACTTCCTCCTGTGAATGTGTGCATCTATCTAGGCAAGGCAAAAGCAAACTTTCCCAATACCCAAAATGCCTCATTTGAACGCAGTATTGTTTGCATTCATAATTTCTTATTTGTGTATTGACTTCCAGCCATTTTAGCAGGACCAGAGTTGGTTCCTGTCCAGAAGCTCTAGCAAGTATAATCCTGGGGGGTGTCCAGGCTTGTCATCTTGATATTCTGTCACTCCTTTGCAGGCAGCAAAAACCCCAAGATTACATTAAAACTGGCAGAATTGAAAACAGACAGCAAGGGTAAGGTAAGTCAGAGTGTATTATTGCTCTGAAGAGTTGACTGCTTCTGAAGTTGCTTAGAATTAAGAGGCCATTTAAGAATCTGTGATAGCATTAGCTTTGCATTTCTTCCTCTTGTAGCACCTAATTCTTGAATGTAGGTAGCTAGAAAAAGAAAAACTTTTAAAAGGCTGAAGAGTATTATGCTGCTCAAAAAGCAGCTGGGAGAGGGGAGGCAGGTGAGAAGCAGAGTTAGCCTGACATACCACGACATCAGTGGGCAGAGCTTGCAGGGTTAAAACTGGATCTAATCCTGGACTTCATTGCACAGTTGTACCCTTTCTGTAGCTGGATGCCAAAACCATGGTGCTTTGAAACTTGCTTTTCCTTTCTATTCTTGCCATTTTGTAGAAAGGTTTGCTTCCCCTTGATGAGGTCAGTCAGTAGTTACAACTTGCTTATTCTCCCGTTTCTCTGAGCTTCCATAGGAGAAGGCCTGGTATTAGTCTGATTTGGTATTGGGCCTTCCTTTTGTTGCAGATCGTGTGTGCTCAAGACAAGGAGCTGGTGCAACCATTTGCTGCATTATTCCCGACTGTGGAGTACATTGCCCGTGCTGGATGGACTCGAGATGGCAAATAGTACGTAAGTTTTTTTTCTTTTTCTTCCAGACTAATGCTGGTAGGGGCTTCCCAGGCTAAACTCTCACAGACCTTCAAGACTGTGTGGTGTTGTAGCTATACAATAGATTGTGTTATATTGAAGCCAGGTTTATAATGTTGTCTTCACCAGTTCTTAAAGTTGTGAGTGTCACAGATGGCACAAGACTATTTGGTTTCTTCATTGTTTTAACATCCTACTGGTAGGAAATAATCAGATGTAGACTCAGATGACAAGCTATGGGTTTTAATGCAGAGCTACAACCACAAAGTTAAATGACAATCAAGTAGGCAATCCTAGGGAATTCTTTTGGGTTCAAGATGTACAGCACCCATACTACATTGTTCCTGTTGAAAATGAGGATGTACTGTAAGCAGTTTTATTGTCTGTTGGTCCTGTTTGTGATCAATGCAAATATGTCATGGGAATGTGGGCAATTTCCATGTTGTGCAGTGGGGAAGAGTTACTCTGTGACCACTGTAACTTGTAATTAATAACTGTCTGCTTTGGAAACTGAACTCATACAGTTTTACAGAAGGTAATCACGTTAGTGACTCCTATGTTCTGCACCAGAGCTTGTCAAAATGTACTAAATATATCAGTTCATGAAATCCGCAGACACTGTGCAGGGGGTAACTGGCTCTTTTGAAAGTCTATGTTAATGATGGAACATCCCTTGATGCACTTCCAGGCCTTGGGGTAGCCATACTGTGTAGCAGTGGCTTGACTTCTGTCATGTTGAGAGGCCTGCAGTGCAGCACCATTTCAAATGACTCTCCTTGGAGAGGAACAAGGCTGAGACTGAAGCAACCCCTGTGCTTGGCTGTTGTCTTAGGTCTGTGCCTTTCCTTGCTAGTGCAGTGTACAACAGAGAAGCTACAAATGAATCACTTTAGTTTCTCTTGATCTTAGAAGCTCACTAGAAAATAGTGCTTCTTGATGGAAGGGTTGACCAAGGAAATGTTGCATTCTGGAAACGTGTTACCTGGTCTCTTGGGATAGACACTCTACCCAGTGTGTCAGACATCTAGTCTGAATGATACCCCTATGGGACACCAGAGATGTCTGACAAAACATATTTGTTGGCAAAACTTCCAGGAGATTAGAAGAGAAGTAATTATGAGGAAAGCTTTGCATTCAGATGTTTAAATCCCTTCTGCCAGTGGGAGAAAATGGATCACGTGTTCTGAGTGTTATAAAATGACATCTATTTTGTGGTACTGACCTTTACCTCCAACTTCTTTCCCCAGTGCTTGGGCTATGTTTCTAGACAGACCTCAGCAGCGGCTGCAGCTTATCCTTTTGCCTCCAGCGCTCTTTATTCCAGTCCCAGAAAGTGAGGAGCAGCGTGCTGAATTTGCCAAAATTGTGCCAGAAAATGTTCAACCGTTTGTTATCTATGAAGAAATCACTGATGTGTGGATAAACGTAAGCAGCTCGGTGCTGGGAGGAGGGCACTGGCTTGTCCCTTCCTCCCCTGCACTTAACTATTTTTGTGTTGGCTGTGTGTCCAGCTTAGTCCATGTTTCAGCACACTGCTTTGCTGCTCAGTATTGCCAGGTTTCGTGTTAGTTCAGGAGGTCTGATAAAGTTCTGAGAAGGACTTCCATGCACTCAGCACTGAAATATAAGAGAATCCTACCTAATCCTTGCTACCATTCTCGGTGAAGGCAGGCACTTAGAACACCAACACTTTTGTATGTAACACTGCAGTTCTTTTAGGGGTGATTTATTAGAAGATTAAATGTCTTCTTGAGTTACAAGCAACTCTAATCTGTGAAATTTAAATATATTTAGGTAAGTGATGAACACGGGACAGGAAATAAATTTGAGCTTATAACATAAGCACCTTGTTGCTGAAGCAGCAAAGGGACCTGAAGTTCAAACTGTGGCATTCCCAAGGTGTCAGAATAGCAACTGCCATATGGAACACACAGCTGAGTTGTCTTGCTCAGAGGCATGACGGGTGGGTACTGCTTTGCTGATAGTCATGAAGAGCTCAGAGAACACGTTCTTCTGCACAGGCACAAATTTTCTGTGGTAATTGGAAAGTATAGAATTGCTTTTTATCACTAGCAGTTTGTCTGAGATATTTGTCCCTGCCCAGCTCCTTTCATTTGATAGCACAGTAATTTATCAGTGTATCTTTTGGCTGGCTGTGCATTGGTCTGTCAATAGAAATCACTCAGGGATCTCTTGTCTCATGTGACAGGTTCATGATATCTTCTATCCTTTCATACAACCAGAAGGGGAAGAGGAAGAACTGTGTTTTATCCGAGCCAATGAATGCAAAACAGGTTTCTGTCACCTGTACAGAGTCACAGTGGTCCTAAAGCAAGGCAGCTATGACTGGGTACAGCCGTATGTCCACAGCGAGGGTAAGATCTGTGCATTGACATTGCATCAGCTTTGTGGGCTCACTTTGCTTGTTTTATCTTTTGGGGAAGATTATTTATTTTCATGTCTTCTAGATGATTTCAAGTGTCCTATCAAAGAGGAGGTTGCCCTGACTGGTGGAGAGTGGGAGGTGCTGGCAAGGCATGGATCAAAGGTAGTGGTTATTTTCTCTTGCAGTGTTGCAGTTCTGCTTTATCTGCCCACAGTCCTGGCTTATGCCCTCTGTTACACCTGGAACCAACTAGAACTACTTCAGTTTAATTTTGTGTTTTTATTATTATTTTTAAAATTTATTGCTGCCTGTGCTTTCCCCAGAAGTGCTGAAGTCCAGTGTACATTAAATTGATTGTGTTTTTAACCAGACTCCAGATTGCTCTTTAAGTCAATCCCATGAGTGAGGGAAGCCATAGAAATGGACGTGAGTCTGATGTTCAACATTAACAAAGAATTTTTGTGGATAAGCTTGGGCTTACTGTCTTTGCTGAAGCATTTTAACCTCAATGAGTACTTATGGACTGGGAATATGTCCTGGTGCTTAGAATGAACTCTTGGTCTCTAGCTGATCCTTTCAGGAACAAGGCAGCTGGGGAATATAAAGCAATTCAGAATATGAAGGAACTGTGTATCTGTTTTATCTTGTAGAGCCTTGTTCCATTTTGCTTCAGGAATTAACTCTGAGTCTGATCTTTAATGCTCCCAGGTGATTTCTGTCACAATGAAGGCCTTGTTTGTTCATTCCCAATTAATCTAGATTTCCACTTCATACTTTAAAAAAAAAAAAAAAAAAAGCCTACAGCTTTGTGCATTTGGTTTCTGCTGCTTGTTTTTTTTCCAATCTGCAATTAACCCGCTGTCCCTCCCCATGTGGATTCTCACTGTACATGCTGTTGATTTTGCTCACAGCTCTTCCCTGCATGTGCTATGTCTAAAATTGTGTTAGTAGCAATTATTTTGATGCATTTGTTGCTCCGCAGGGCTCTCTCTACTTGTTTTCCTGGCCAATTGGGTTGGATATTGCTTCCCTGTCCTGTCTGCAGTTCTCTTCAAACTATGTTAGCTAGAAAGAGCACTTGAGTTTCAGCATTTGGAAACTGTAAGGTAGAAACAGTTCAGTTTCTGTTGCTGGATCAGTGCAGTATTTAAAAGCTGTTGCCTATATTCCTGGCTGATCCAGGTGGATTTTAGAAACTGATGTATGTGGACATTAAGAAGTTATGTTAGTGTGACTTGAAGTTTGGTATTGCTAAGGCTATTAAATTGTTCCTTCCACAGATGGGAATTCATTATCACAATTGATGGGGAAAGATGCATATACACCCTTAAAATGCCAGTCATAATGTGGGAGGGCACTCTAGTTAAGCATAGAATCTTTCAGTTTAAACAGCAAAGAGAGCTCAGTTTGTTGTTTTTTTTTTTTTTTTTAAGCTCCTTAATAAGCAAATGCTTCGAGTTTCTCAAAAAAAAAAAAAAAAAAAAAAAAAGCAAAAAACAGAACACACCACTTTGGTTTCTTTTTATTACTTTGTTGGATTAATACGATTCTCCGTAAGTGCTACGTGTGTGTATTCCAGTCTGTCATATAAATGGATACTGTGTATGTCCCTAATGCTGTAAGTAATCTCTCATAGTCTAGTAGTGTTTTTAAGCCTTGGGACAGACTGAATGAGAAAAGAAGCAGTAGATGTCATTCTTCTGTCAACAAGGCCTCTCTTCTTCATATAGATCTGGGTCAATGAGGCTACGAAGCTGGTGTATTTCCAAGGCACGAAGGACACCCCATTGGAGCACCATCTCTATGTAGTTAGCTATGAGTCTCCTGGAGAAATTGTGCGACTTACCATACCAGGCTTCTCCCACAGCTGTTCTATGAGCCAGGTTTGTTGTTCTTGTATGTTGTTTACAAGAAGTTATTTACAGAAGATACAAAGAAGTTTTTTACAGAGAGAGTGGTGAGGTGCTGGAACAGGTGCTGCCTAGGCAGGTTGTGGATGTCTCGTCCCTAGAGGTGTTCAAGGCCATATTGGATGGGGCCATGGGCAGCCTGGTCTAGTATTAAATGGGGAGGTTGGTAGCCTTGTATTTGGCAGGGGTGGTTGGAG
Source organism: Tympanuchus pallidicinctus (assembly GCF_026119805.1). Classification (NCBI taxonomy): domain Eukaryota; kingdom Metazoa; phylum Chordata; class Aves; order Galliformes; family Phasianidae; genus Tympanuchus; species Tympanuchus pallidicinctus. The sequence continues at coordinate 1,850,863 of NW_026294756.1, forward strand.
TTTCATGATCCTTGAGGTCCCTTCTAACCCTGGCCATTCTGTGATTCTGTTTAGACACAAGATGCACTTGTCTCCTGTCTAACAGGGAATGGTAGTGAGTCATGCAGTGATTACCGGGGACTTTTGTATTGGTTGCTTGAGATGTGGGAGCTCTAATCTAAGAACAGTGTGGAGGAGGCTGGTTGTGGGAAATGAGACCTCAATTCCCCTAACTCTTCCTCTTCCACCTGTAGAATTTTGACATGTTCATCAGCCACTACAGCAGTGTGAGCACTCCACCTTGCGTGCATGTCTACAAGCTCAGTGGCTCCGATGATGATCCGCTACATAAGCAACCCAAGTTTTGGGCTAGCATGATGGAGGCAGCCAGTAAGTCCTGCACAATGTGTAACTGCTAGGTTATTTGACCCATGTCTGTTCTCAACCTGTCAAGTCTTACACTTACAGCACAGCATGCCTTATTTGAAGATTTTTAGCTGAATATGTGTTCATGGGTGATCCATTCTCTGCATATATGGCCTACTGATCTATGTAGGCCGGTATCTGAGTGGGAGGTTTCTCTGAAAGGCAGTGATAAATCTTGTTATGCTTTGGGTATTTAAAGAGCCCTGGCTAAGAGGACGAGGTTTTTCAGACTGGGTAGAAGACAGAGTCTGCTTTTGTTATTGCATTGCTATTGTGTGAACTTGCTTCTGCAGGTTGTCCCCCAGATTACATCCCACCTGAGATCTTTCACTTCCGTACTCAATCAGATGTTGAGCTCTATGGAATGGTCTACAAACCTCATGATGTCCAGCCTGGGAAGAAGCATCCCACAGTGCTCTTTGTGTATGGAGGCCCTCAGGTAATAGTCCAGATAGTTGATTGCTGTGCAGTGCAGAGTTCTGTGTAGCTCAGTCATGTGTCAGGACTTAAACTGAACCTCTGTTCTGACCTCTGCCTCAAACCTGAGATGATGTTTTAAGCATTTAGACTGATACATCTGTCTCTGGTAGCTCATCTAGTGGCTGCTGTCCTGTTCACCATCCTGTGTGGTGAAACAGACGGAGCAGGATAGTGGAAGGCAGCTGCTTGGTTCTGAAACTTCTTTATCTTCTGCAGGTGCAGCTGGTGAATAATTCCTTTAAAGGAATCAAATACTTACGGCTAAACACGCTAGCATCCCTAGGTTATGCTGTGGTAGTGATTGATGGAAGGGGTTCATGCCAACGAGGACTCAGATTTGAAGGAGCCCTGAAAAACCAAATGGTAATGTACTTTTTTGATTAATCTCTGTTCCTTTTTCAAAGGCTACTTTTTCAATGGCTGAACGTATGCCTGCATGAGCATTACTTATGCCTTATTGGTTTCTTAAGTTTTCAGGCTTATAAAGCCACTAACTTCAGCTTTTTTTTATTTTATTGCTCTTTAGGGTCAGGTGGAGATAGAGGACCAAGTGGAAGGTTTACATTACGTAGCAGAAAAATACGGGTTTATTGACTTGAGTCGAGTAGCCATACATGGCTGGTCATATGGGGGTTTTCTCTCCCTCATGGGTCTCATCTGTAAACCCAATGTCTTCAAGGTAAGTCCAGACGTGGTGGAGCATTATCTTGGGACTCGTAGCTTTCTCAGCCTCTGTAGCTCTTGGTATCTGGAGTTGTCCATCAGAAACATCAGACAAAAAAGCCAGGTGAAAATGACCCTCAGTCCTTTCTGCCTGTAGCTCTAGCATACAGCCCTGCATTCTGCTTGCAGGTTGTACTTTCTGAGACATAAAGAGGATGGGGTCTCTGGGATAGAGTCACATCCCAGTGGCTGCTGATGGAGGACTTGGCATACTATCAAATAAGATGATTGATACACTATTCCTAAGCCCTTCCCAAGTCTTCAGCATGTTTCTGGTTCTATTTCACTTGTTTTCCTTGAAAAGGGAAGCCTTTAGGTACTGTTAGGATAGAGTCTGCCTGACTTTGGTTACAAGAGAAACAGCATGAGTTGGAATCCAGGTTTTATATAGGTTTTGTTGTGGAAGAATCGGTCTGAGTGATAGAATTGTCCAGAATTTTTTTTTTCCTTTCCCTCATCAAGGAAGCAGAGAATACTTGAACTCTTTAGCACTTGATAATGGAAGTTGTTTCCTGCCACCTATTTGTTTGACAGATTGCTATAGCAGGTGCTCCTGTCACAGTTTGGATGGCATATGACACCGGGTATACTGAGCGGTACATGGATATCCCAGAAAACAACCAGCAAGGTTATGAGGCTGGCTCTGTGGCATTACATGTAGAAAAGCTTCCCAATGAGTGAGTACTGCGGGGCTGTAATCTGCTAAAAACCAGCTTCCAGATGCTGTGTGGTGCCATCAGCTGCACCTCTGCTGAATACCAAAAGAATGGATGAATTCTGGGGTGGTTTTATTTTAACTCATGAGGCTGGTTGCTGCTTTTTGCAGCAGGCTGGGGCATCATATATCCAGCCTCCTTTGCCAGTGGTGAAGGGGCTGAAGATCATGTCTGTGGCCTTAAATTATTTTTGACTGCTGCCTGGTCATTCTGGTCATTGTTCAGTTTTTAGTTTGCTGAATGGCAGCTTTTTGCTCAGACTCACTTCAGAGCTTTTTGTTTGGATTCTCATATTCTCTCTCATCTCATCTTCAGGCCAAATCGTTTGCTGATCCTCCATGGTTTTTTGGATGAAAATGTGCACTTTTTTCACACAAACTTCCTGGTATCACAGTTAATCCGGGCTGGAAAACCGTACCAGCTTCAGGTAGGGGGAACAAGAGTGAAGTGGGAAAGTTAGTTAAATCTAGCAAGATAGTTTTATGCTTCCTGCCTCGAGTGCGGGAGAAGGTAGATGCGGATGCTTCCACGTGTTGCTCTTGTTGCAACACAGCTGATAGTAAATGCCTTGTTTGACTTCAACGAGTGACCGGGAGGTGGCACTGTAACTGCATTGCTAGCTGATGTGGCCTCTGTCTAAAAGCATTTGCAAATAGGGCTCCTGCCCTCAAGTCTGGAACTTTCCTTCTCCCCTGGAACTGTGGCTTCTCACATGGCTGTGGACAGCAGAAGTGGCTGCTTTGCTGAGCAGAGTGGCAGTGCACATCACTGCAGTGAAGTGAGAGGCAGGCTGGGTGCTCTACACATCTCCTGGCATTCCTTTGTCCTGATAGAGACTGGGCACAAAGTGAGGGAGGCTTGTCCATGCTGAATGAGCAACTCCTGATTAATTGTCTCATCTCTGCTTCTGCACAGATCTACCCCAATGAAAGACACAGTATTCGGTGCCCTGAGTCAGGAGAGCACTATGAAATCACGCTGCTGCACTTTCTACAAGAATACCTCTGAGAACACATGCCTCTGCAAACTGGATGCTGACAGCTCTCTTCACCCCTCCTGTGCCCAGCCACTACCACCTCCCTTGACAGCCATCTAACCCAGAGCACAAATGGCTGCGTGCCCATGTCGGGGTGTCTTGCCCTGAATAATAAGGGAGGAGGATGGAAGGTACTTTCCCTTTGGACAGTGCCACCTTCTTTCACTTTCCAAGCTGGAGGTCTGCCTCTGCTCAGCTGCTCATCCTATTTCTCTCTTCCAGCCTGGCTGTTAATGTGTTGGGTTGTTTTTTTTGTTTGTTTGTTTGTTTGGTTTTTTTTTTTTCCTTCTACTCCCACTATCCTGGGGATTGATGGACAGTGGTCTGTCTCCTAAGACTGAGGTTTGCATCCATCTCTCTCTGTCCCCCATCCTTTTCCCTTCCACTGCACATCTGCAGTTCATTCACTCTTACCTGCAAGAACTCGGTGCCTGTGTTGGAAATAGAAGAGCTGAATAAGCAAGCTGCCTTAAGCCAGGAATGGCAGCTGATTGCTGGTGCTGTGTCCTTGCCCTGCTGCAGCAGTGTGGAGCCCTGGGATGTGAAGAGCTCTACAGAAGCATGCAACACTAGTCATTTCTATTTCTCAGTTTTATTTCGCAGAGCAGATGGAGGAAGTGGCTGGGGTTGATAACGATGCCCTCTCATGCCTTTCTCTAATGGCCGCTCACAACCAGAGTTGTGCCAAAAGGTAGCACAGCAGCTGAAGCAGCTGGCTACAACCAGAGATCATCTCTCTGGAGATAAGTTTTTTTTGTTTGTTTGTTTTTTTGGTTTTTTTTGTTTTTTTTTTTGCAACACAAGATGGATAATATTTATGCAAGTCCTTCCTCCCTCCATTCTTTATGCTGCCTCCCGATCCTACCTTCTCCTTCCCTGAAACCTTGAGCTTTCAGATGTGCACTGAAATTGGCTGTGCTTCAGTTCTCTGCAGGTCAGTGACTGTTCCCCTTACCCATCTACTCAGCATATGCTTTCTTTTGGTTTTTATTTTCCTGGTCTACAGGAACTGTAATTCTGGGGAGGGGGGATTGAGTAATTGCACCTCAGGGGAGCGTGTACCCCCCCGCCCCTCAAGCCAAGGGTTCTGCCAGGGATGAAAAGAGAAGAAAAAAGCAACACCCAAATGAACCACATTGACTTGCCCTGGAGTATTTTAAGTGCGTATTATGAAAAGAAAATATTTTTATGGATTCTTATTCTTTTATAATTATGAGTGTAAGATGTAGCAACTCATTAAAATATTGGAAAGAGATGCACTGGTTGGCATTTGTATTTTTTTTGGAGTGTGGGAGAGGGCTTGGGAGGAAGCACCATCTGGCTTACAATGGGTAAAGCTGCTTTTATGGTAAAAGCAAAGTGCTTTGTTTGGTTTCTGTGTCAGACAGCGGACAGAATGTTAAAGCCTTGATGTTCCTCAAAGGAAGCACGATCCAGCAATTGAAGATGCTGCAGGGTGGAGAGCTGGGAATCCTGGACTGTTCTTGGCTCTGCCATTCAGGCAATCCTGGACTGTTCTTGGCTCTGCCATTCAGGCACTGCATGACCTGGAGGGAGGCTTCCCGTGCTTGCAAGTAGCCTCAGCCGTGGAGATAGGAACCTCACCCAGCATCCCAGCTTCCTCTGACTTCTTGGGGTTGCAGCTGCTCTGTGGCACAGGTAACAGCCTGGCGGCTCATCTTCAAGCACTGGCAGCTCCGATCCCACGCTGGGAGGACACGCGTGGGTGCTGGGCATAGAGCTGCTTTTTGCAAGTATCTGAATACTCGCCCGTGCTTGCTTTCTGTGGCACTTAAGGCCTACAAAACCTGGCTTTGCTGCTTTTCTTTCTGTATTAGAGTTGAGCATTAATTAAATTGCTATTAAATGCCCTGAGGATGTAAGCTAGAGACTTTCATTTTAAATGCAAAGCATCTCACAGCTGGAGGATTTTGTTTTCTCAATATGGCTGTGAGCATATTTCTTGCCCAGGAATTCACCTGGCTCTCTTGGTCATGCTTTAGCTTCGATCATGCACCCTGCTTAGTACCTTCTGGTGTTTCTTTGAGGTCTGAGGAGCAGCGGAAGGGGAGGTAATGGAGGAAGTTGCACATCTCTGAAGCTTCCTTAAGAGAAGGGTATGCTTTTCCTCATAGAGAGAAGAGTCACTCCCTTCACAGCTGGGTGGGTGCCGGTACGTGGTAAGAAGCTTTATTTTGCGGGGTTTGCTTATTTTATGTCTTAATCTCAAGTGTTTTCTTCCTGTGCCAAAAGAACAAGTATTCTTAAAATGTCTGCAATGTCTTAAACTTTTATAGATGAACAGTTTATCTGCCAGCTGCTTTGATCCTCCAAGCTTGCTTCTGAAGCTGCATAAAGTTTTCTTCTGTTGGGTATTGAGATCCTGAGAGGCATTAACTTGGAAAATCACTACAAACCCAAGTTTTTCTATATGTAACAAGATTGAAATACAGATGGTGTAGGAGGCTTCCACCTAGCTGTCCTGAGAGACAGGGAATTGGAGTATGAAGCAGCAAAGTAGCTCTTTTGGATAGAGGATTTGCAGCTGCAATAGAACAGAGTTTAACTTCCTGTGAGGGCAAGTGGTAACGGCTGCAGGAAGTGGAGGGCATTGTGATGGATGCTGGAGAGGCCGGATAGAAGGCGCTCTTCCTCAGTACTAAGCCTGAGTTTGTTGGGAGGCACTTCTCCCATGAAACTCCAATGTGTGGAGTTTTATTTTTAGGTGTAGGATGTGGAGAACAGATGTTTGGTTTCAAAAATAAGTCATTTTGAACTGCTTCTTGAGCTAATTCTGTAGCTCAGCTAGATGCTGTTACTCTGAAAGATGGTCGAGTGGAAAGCTTCTTAGCATCTCTGTTCCTAAAGTGTTGAGGAATAAAGGTGTGGTGATGGCTCTTTCTCTCAAAGCTGCAGTAGTGGAAGCTCAGGGCACAGTCCTGGGTGCTGTTCTCTCACTGTTGCTGCTCTGCAGAGCAGTGCCTGTGGGATGGCTGAGTTTGCTACAAAATACGTTTCATCAGATTCCATCAAAGGAGGCGTGGGCTGTGCAGCAGCAGTGTGAGGAAGACAAATGGCTGCAGTGGTGGGGGACTGGGGGAGTCAGACTGCAAAATGCAAAGTGTAAACTGATCATGGCGTGTCCTCACTGAGGACTTTTGGAGAAGCATTCACACATCTGCTTCCAGCACATTGCCTCTTAGCTGGGGCAGATGCAGTGCTTTGCTCCAAAGCCCATGGAATCCTCACTGCAGTGCTGCCCTCCTCCTTGTGTAGAAACAAACTTATTTTCTCTGGTTTTAGCTCAAGCTCCTTGCTCAGAGGCTGTTGCAGCTTCCCCTTGGCTTTCAAGTGAGAACAGCATTGTCCCAGCCCAGCAGCTGTGGCTCTTGCTGTGTTGGGCTCTGTGTTTTGCCTCGAGTCCCAAAGCTGCTCTGAACTGGGATGCAGAGGCTGAGCCATAGGCATTCCCCCTGGCCCCCAGCCTCATTCATGCCAGTCCTTTTTCTTCCCTTCTGACCTTCCCTCATGCATCTGTGCTTCAGCCAGGGTTGTGCAGAGCCAACAAAAGGCACAACCTGGGGAAAGGTCTGTGCATTTTTCCCCCCCCCTTTTTTTTTTTTTTTTTTTTTTTTCAGAAAGCATTGCAGATATCTTTATCCCTGTTCCTGGTGCTGCTCTCAGGGCTGGCTGCAGCTCTCAGGCCGCTAGGCAAACGTTGCTCTGGAGATGCCAACATGCAGTCTCAGTGTTAGTGGTGCAGTCAACAGGAAGGAATGCATGAGGTGGCTGCTGCTGTAGGAAGGGGGTGGGGAGCATGAGGCACTGTGACAGCAGAGAAATGCAGCAGCCCTGAGTAAGGGATTTTGAAAATAAAAATTGTGGAGAGACTGTAGGGAGCATAGAAAGACAGGAAGGGTGGACAAACTAGGGTGTTCCAGAGCCACCCAAGCTGACAGATAGGAGTGGGGATGGTGTGTCTGCAGCCAGCGGCTTCCACTATCTGCAGCCTGCAAGTCCCTCCATGGTGGGGGACGTGGTGCTTGAGCTGCTACCAGGCACAATTGGGGACAAACACTATAATGTGGTCAGGGGACAGGTTTGCAGGTGGGTAAAGGGGCTTTTGCTGCATGGTGGCAGATGGAACGTGTCCAGTGTGGCCCTGGAGCAGCACTGGGTGCGGCTGTACCTGCTTTTCTCACTGCCTTTTTGTCTGCATTTGCTTTGTTCTGCCACTCAGGGAACAGGATGGAGCTCCAGTTTCTTGTGAAGCCATTCATTCCTCTCCTAAAAAGGACAGTTAAATACCACGAAAAGGACAGACAGCTAAGACCCTCTAAAGCTCCTGTCAAAACAGCTGCATGTCCATACAAAAGTTGATCCAGCTGAAGGAACAAATGTATATCTTGCCTTTCTCTGCTTTCCCCTCATCTTTAATCCAGACTTGGAAGGATTTATCTTGCCCAATCCAGGGGCTGTAGAGTAACCATGGGGCTCTACCCAGGCCTACCTCATCCCTCCTTTTGCTTTTCCCTTCAGTTCAGAGCCATGACTGTGCCCTTGAGGCTGCTGCTGGCCCTGTTGGGCTACATCACGGCACTGGACCCTGCACTGGAGGAGGCCTGGGAAGGGTGGAAGAGCCTATATGCCAAGGAGTACCCTGGGGTATGTCTGCACCAGCTGCAGAAGGACCTGGCCGTGCTCAGCTCCCCTTGAGCCTGACAGCCTGGGGTCAGCTTCAGAAGGGTCCATACCTGGGAAGGCCCCTCTGCTCCTGGGGGCTGTTCCTGACCCCAGGCTGCTCTGCCCCTTGACAGGAGGCTGAGGTCATCCGCAGGGAGGTCTGGGAGAAGAACCTACGGCGCATAGAGCAGCACAACTGGGAAGAGTCACAGGGGCAGCATACGTTCCGCCTGGGCATGAACCATTACGGGGACCTGGTACTTGCACCTACTCCAAGGACTTGATCTGAGGGCTAGGTGCCCCCAGCCTACTCTGCTTGGAGTGATGGTGCTCCCTGGGGTGCAACCTGCCCATGGGGAGCAGCAGTGCAGGTGGCCCTGCACACACACATATGCACCTACAGATGGACGAGGAGTTCAACCAACTCCTGAATGGCTTCACCCCAGTGCAGCATGAGGAGCCAGCACTGACTTTCCAGGCATCGGCAGCTCAGAAGACCCCAGCAGAAGTGGACTGGAGGGTGAGAGGCTACGTGACACCCGTAAAGAACCAGGTAGGCACGTGGGGGGCTCTGTCCAGGGCCACAGGATGGGTGCCAGCAGCAGAAGCTAGAGACTGCATCCTCCAAAGGGCTGGAATTCTGTGAAACCCAGCAGTCCTATAGTTTTGGCTGTTGCAGTTTCTTGTAGTTTTGCAGATGAGGAGCTGGAAAGCAACACTATGGGGTCACCCTCCATCACGTTTTGGAGTGATGTTGTGATCCCCCCCTCACTTCCCTCTCACCCAGGGGCACTGTGGATCATGCTGGGCATTCAGTGCCACAGGGGCCCTGGAGGGACTTGTCTTTAATTGGACGGGGAAGCCGGCAGTGCTCAGTGAGCAGAACCTCATCGACTGCTCCTGGAAGCTGGGCAACAACGGTTGCCATGGTGGCTACATGACCCGTGCCTTCCAGTATGTGCGTGACAATGGTGGCATGAACTCCGAACACGTCTACCCCTATGAGGCCACAGTAAGGGGCAGCAGGAAGGGGGCAAGCAGGGATAGAGCTGTGCTTATGGGTCCCAGCCCTGGCACTGCTTTCTCCCTGCTCTCAGGACACCTCTAGCTGCCGATACAACCCTGGGGACAGGGCGGCCAACTGCTCCACAGTCTGGCTGGTGGCCCAGGGCAGTGAGACAGCGCTGGAGCAGGCAGTGGCAACTGTGGGCCCTGTGTCTGTGGCAGTGGATGCCAGCAGCTTCTTCTTTCACTTCTACAAATCAGGTATCAACTCCTGCACCTGGAGAGGTGTGGTTAGGTAGACTAAGGCAGGTGTGCCTTGCTATGGGGCTGGGCAGCCAAGCCCTAGCAGAGCCCACAGGGCACCCAGCCCAGGGGAATAAGATCAGCCACCTTCCTTTTTCCAGGAGATGAATTGACCGGGGTCAGAGCCTGGACAACTCAGTTCTGTTCTTTCCAGGCATCTTCAGCAGTATGTTTTGCAGCCAGAAGGTGAACCATGGGATGTTGGCTGTGGGCTATGGTACCAGCCAGGAGGGCAAGAAGAATGTGAGCTACTGGATCTTAAAGAATAGGTAGAGGTAGCTTAGATCTGCCATCACTTTCAGCCTGTCCACTGCTCCTCTACGAGGTCAAAGATGCAGCAGGAGTATCCCCATCCCATGACATGTGACACGTTTCCCTGTGCCATGGGAGTGCAGATGCGCTCATTCTCCATCTCCTCCTGCAGCTGGTCAGAGGTGTGGGGTGAGCAGGGCTACATCCGCCTGCTGAAGGGAGCCAACAACCACTGTGGGGTGGCCAACCAAGCCAGCTTTCCTCTGCCGTGAGATCCTGGACTGGAAGGAAGATGGCACTCACTGGGGTTGCTCCCCTGCCTTGCTGTGAGGATAGGGATGCTTCCTTCAGGAAGGGGCTTTTGTCTGTGTGAGAAACAATTAAAAATGGCATAGCTAATCACTCTGTGCCTGCAAAGGGGGGCTAAGGCATGGCTAATGTAGCAGGTTCTTTTTTTTTTTTCTTTTCTTGGTTGGTGAAAGGAGCTTTCTCTGCCCCTTTCATAGAACCACAGAATGTTTTGTGTTGAAAGGGACCTCTAAAGACCATCTTGTCCCGCTCTGCAAAGAACAGGGATGCCTACAGCCCATTCAGGTGCTTTTCCTTCCATCTGAATCTCAAATGCCAGAGCTCTGAGATTTTTGGCCACAACTGCAGCTCTCTAACTCAAACATTATCCCTCCTAGCCCAGCTCTTTATAAAGTAACTCCTTATCAAAGCAAACCTGCAGCACACATGAAAAAAAAACCCTTAACTTCCTTCACCTTCTGCTGCTTATTTCTGTGTCTATCAAATACTGTGGGGATTCGCTCTCTCTGAGAGCAAACACAAGGCCATAAAAAGGGGAACACGCAGCCCTGAAATGGCCAGCCCGCGGGATGGCTCCAGGGGCGCTGTCCACGTAGACGCCGTCACTTTGTCCCATATCCTAATGGCTCTTTGTCCCAGTCGTGAAGAGCCCCTGCCCTCACTCCGCTACGTCCCGGCCCAGGCTCCCTGCCCACACACAAGATGGCCGCCACGGCGCCCCCTAACCGCTCGCCGCCCGCACTGACCCCTTCCGCCCGCCGTAGCGCGGGCTTCCTTTTCAAGATGGCGGCGCCCTGCGGTCGGAGCAGTCGGTGGCTGTGGGCCACGGTGGTGCCGGCCGCCGTGCTATGCTTAGCGGTCCGGGCCGCGGAGGAGGCAAGCACAGCTGATTTCGACGTGAGGCCCGGCGGAGAGGCTCACTCCTTCTCCCGGAGCCTGGTAAGGGGAGAGGAGGGACGGGGAGAGGAGAGTGTACGCGTCTCTCGCTGATTGGTGGGAACGCATGTCGTTCCTTGCTGCTGGCACGGGGATTGGCTGACAGCAGGGAAGGGCGGGTCGAGTGGTAGATGACAGGGGTGGGAGGTGGGGGATCTGGGCCGGTTGCTGTGGGAGCGATGCCTGGGAAAGGGGCTTTCAGGTGGGGGTGGACTACAAAGGAATGAGATCTCTAGGAAGGAAGGAACTGGGATCGGGTCTCCAAAGAGAAAGGGGTCTGGGGCGCCAAAGAATGGCCACTAGCTGAAGGAAACGTGTCGCCACTAGGATGGGATGATCCCTGTGACCAAGAACTCCCTAGGCCGGGTCGAGAGGGGAGTTCAGTGGAAGGAGATGCTTCAAGGGAAAGTGAGGGGCTCCAAGGGAAGGAGGAGTCTCTAGGGAAAGGTGTGCTGAGGGGATCTGGTGAGATGGGAACTACAGTTTTCTGCCCACTCCCTAGCCCAGATCCTCAGGGTTCTGTTGAGACCCCCAGAGCACCTCCTGGATGAGGGCTTTGCAGCCCCCACCAATATTGGGGCTCTTCCTAGGGTCAGACCAGTGGGGGATCCTCTGTGCCCACACCCCTTATGGCCTTCTCAGGTGTTCCCATGTTTCATGTTGGTGAAGTACTGATGTTGAACAGGTAGATTCACACAGTTTGTCACTCCATGGCCAGGCTGCTGATCTTCTCTTTCTCTAGGGAGATTACACCTGCACTTTCACGTACTCTGCTCAGGGAGGAACGAATGAGGTGAGTTGGCAATTTGGATTCTTCCTTTGCGCTCAGTCTGGCTGCACAGAACAGGATTCTGTTGTTATCAGTGCTGACAGCAGTAGTAACTGAGAAGGACTGATGTGCCTCAGAGATAAAAGGCTGCTGTTCTGCCAGAAGCCTCAGTTGGTCAGTCATCATTTTGTCCCCTAGGTTTAGTTGTGGCCAGGACAAGAAACTTCTTTTTCTACAAGAAGGAAGTGGTTTCCTTTGTGATCAGCTGATTCCAGGGCCCAGGAGCTGAGGGAGGGTGGTGGCACCGTTTCCGACACCATATGTTAGCAAAAATAGCGTTGTTGGGTTTGCTTCTTTAATGGAAGCGTCCTCTGTGTGTTGCAACAATGCTGTGGCACACAAGGCCATGACATTTGTAAGTTTTAATGAATCTTGGGGCCAAATGCTTTCAATGGAGAACAGAGTTATCATTTCGTGCCCCTGTAGGTAGGAAGGGCCTTGGAGGAGTAACTCCTTAGTTTTTAGGAAACTCTGCATAGAACCAGGTCCTTTTATTTTATTGTAAAATGGTATGAGACTTGTACTCTTTTCTATAACTGCACTGATGAAATTGTGGGGAAGAGAGAAAGAGTGACCAGGGCTCCTGCTTTGTGCAAACAAAATAGAAGGGGCCATCAACAGCTGTTCTGTAATTATGTTTTGCAATTTCACAGTGGTGCTCCTGCACCTAGGAGGCGGGGATGAGTTGGAAAATGGGAGATGTTTCTCAAGATTAACTGTTGGGGCTTTTCCCCTCTGCAGCAATGGCAGATGAACATTGGAGTCAGTGAAGACAACCTGCTCTTCTCCTGCTCTGTCTGGAGGTGTGTGGTTTAACCTGAAAAGCAACAAGCCAGGTGGTGGCTTGGCCAGGGTTCTTCCCTGTGGCAGCAGGGATGGTGCTTCCTGGCTTTCCTCTCCTGGGAGTTGCTGTGACTCTGGGAGGTCTCACAAGCCAGGTGATGTTTCTTCCCCGATTTCTTCACTATACTAGTTGAAGCTGCAAAAGAGCTAGAGATGGCTGTGGAGGGAGGGAGCTGTGTATCCTGCCACTCCTCTACACTTCCACCCTCTCTACCAACAGCAGGGATTAGAAGAAGCTGCCTGATTTGCCCCTTCACTGGAAAGTCAGAGCAGGATGGTCTCTAATGCTTGTGGCCTAGAGAGAGCCAAGAATCAGAGTGCTACTGTGCCTGACCCTTCCCTATGATCTCACCTCCCATTATAACCTTTCCCTGCTTTAGATGCCAAAGGCTGTGTTCTTATTTTAGGCCCCAAGGGAAGTCTTACCTCTTCTTCACCCAGTTTAAATCAGAAGTGAAAGGAGCCAAGATAGAATACGCCATGGCTTATGTAAGTCCAAGCTGATGACTCTGATATAGGCATGTGGGAAGCTGCTGTAAAACATGGGTTGAACATTGAAAACTTTCATGAGACATCTGTCCAGTAAAATATACTCCAACATGCCCTTAATTAGAGAGTGGTGGCAGTCAGGACCGAGTGTCTGCAGAAAGACCCTCCAGCACTATTTAATTTCTGCTCCTTGTATGCTGTGGGTTATCTGCTGGTTTTGCCAATGTCATTGGCTCCAAAAGACACCATCCTGCCAGGATGCACAGGACAAGGAGCACCTTGATTTGTCTCAGCAAATTCATTCTTCCATCTCTTCGACTTTCAGTCATCTGAAGGTTGCTAGTTTGTGGTTTAAAAGGAAATGGAAACCTAGCCAGGAATTTTCCTTCAGGTTTCCTTTGCAGGTGTAGTTCTTTCACTCCACATTATTAAAATACAAGTTTGTTCGTTTTCAAAATGTGCTGTTGTTTATTTGCTTTAGATGCACTAGCTTCTTAGATGACCTCAATTGCATAAGCTTTTTTTCCTTCCTGTTTCAGTCTCAAGCTGCAGTGGGTGCACAGAGTGACATCCCCTTAAAACAGGAAGAATTCGAAATCACTGAAACGACAGGTCTGTGACTGCGAAAACTACACGAAAAAGGGCCTGGTGTGGGAGACAAGCCTGGTTGTCTACCAGGAGATGAGCAGTTAAGCTTAAAGCCAATAGATGACAGCATGGAGGCAGACACTGCACATTATGGAGTCAGCAGTGTAGTGTTCATGATCCATAGTTGGCAGCAAGATTTTGCAGGTCCCCTTCCTGTTTAAGTGTTAATTGGCATAGGGAAGAATGGGTTTATCACAGTGTGCTTGTACTGTGCATGTAAAGAACGTCAGTGTCCAACTTGCTGGCTTTTTATCATCCTGGAAGGGAACCAGCAGAGCTGTTTTATTTATACCTTACCATTTGTTTATCCTGTACTTGTTTTTTCTCTTTGTAGTGTCTCACAGGGAAGGCAAGTTCCGTTTTGAACTGTCGAAACTCGTGATTGTAGCAAAAACTCCCCATGATGAGCTGTGACTCTGAAGATGCTGTTGGGCGGTGTTTCGGCCAGGAGACCATGGCAGACAATGGAGTTTACTTATTATTGGCAGTTATTTCAGTTGGCCAAACCTTTCATGTTTTCCATATTGAGGTGCGCTAGGGTCCAAGACAAGTGGGGTGTTGAGGTGTTGAGAAAAATGCGTTCTGTCTTGTGTCAGAGTAACAGTGTGCTTTGCAGCTGGAAACATCCTCTGAAAATCCTGATCTAGAGCCAGCCATTCTGCTGCCTGCTTTCTACTTCAGTGATCTGCTGAATATGGTAAAGCAGCCCTCTAAAACAGCACTTTATCTTCCTTGCTAGGAGGAGCAATGCAGCAGCTGGATTTAAGCAAGAACTCCTAAATGAAAGTTGTTAACCCTGGAGTCTCTGGAAGGTAGTAACAGGGTTTCTTTCTCTGGAAGCTTTACAGAAGAAACAAATTAAATTGGGTAGAAGGGGGAAGGAAGGGGTAGGGTTGGTCAAAGCCAATTGACTTCTTATGTGCTACTGTGGAAAACCATCACTGGCTTAATTGGAGAGGATGTTCTGTTCCTGTCCTAGTGCAGATTGCAGATTGGGATAACTTGGCATGGGGAAGGCAGTTTCTTATTCTGGCACAACCCAGGAATCAATCCAAGCAACACTTTCACGTCTCAGTAACAGTGCAGGACTATTTTCTATGTACAGAAGCATTTTTTTTCTTATCTAAAATATTAACAGCGAGGGAATGTGGAATTCCTATCCTGCGTAAATATACAAATAAAGCATCATCTTCTCACCTGGGTTTGCTTTGGTCTATGATTCCTGTTCTCCAACTGGATGCCTAGCAATCCAGTTCAGCGCTTACTTAGCCAGCAGTTGCTGAGATGTCGTGCAGGAGGTGGCTGCAGGTTTATGGGGGTTCTGCACATCCAAGAGGTATCCCAGCAGCCCACAGGAATCTGTAACCCAGTGCTGTCATGATAGGTGCTTTGCCCAGAGCTGGTGCCTGGTGTCAACTGTGGTCATTGTTAGCTTTTCTGTTTTGTTGGAGTTTCCTCAACTTTGAGAGTACTTTGCACTGGGAATTTTACAGGCTTTGTTTTCCAGAGTGTTCCTGGACGTTTCTTTCTCCATTGGGTGGCTCCTGGAGTTGCAGATAACCTGCAGGTCTGAGGAGTGATCTCTTTCCCTTAAACCAGCTGCTTGGAGGGAGTCAGCAAAACAGAATCAAAGGGACTCATTTCCCAGACTCAGATGGCCAGTGTTGGGATAGAAATCTAGGTTGTGAGGTGGCTCTGCTAGCAGAGGGTGAGCTCTCCATGGCTTCACCAGGATGGGAAAGTGGGTTTGAGGATGAGGTGTGTGTTTGCTGTGGGGTGCAGGGAAGAACATTCAGATTAGGGATTTGAAAGTGAGGGAAAGCTGGTGCCAGGCACTTTGTGAGTTGAGCTTGGTCCTCTCTCTCGCACAGGAGAGTAAGAACCCTTGGGGACAAAGAAAACAGCTGTGATTCAGTAGGGACTACTCTGAGCAGAGATGCTTCATACAGTTAAGGAACATGATGCAGCTGGTGCTGATGTGCGCATCAAGAACGGAACAGTGAAGCATTTTTGGCTGCCAGCGCAGCAGCATCCATCAGCTCCATTCCACTTTGTGTTCTCTGCATCTACCGATACTCCACCAAGCGGTGCAGAGCTGTTAGCAGCCCCAGCTATACTCTTAGGCATATACCTGACAGTTGCAGAAAGCGCAATGGAGATAGGAACATCTGTTCTCAAACGTTGCACACCAAAGCCTACCCTTCTCTGCCTTCTCAAAAGGGCCAACAACTCTGTGACTCTTGGCTGCATTCTCCTATGCTCATGCATGTATATGCGCCTTACTCCACATCCTGAGCTTGCTTTGCACAATTAAATTAGCCGCGATACTTAGAGCCATGCCTATGAAATGACGGAGGTAGAGGCTTTCTGTTACTATTAAAGGCTGAAATTTAGCACTGCCTTGAGCTGGCAGCAGGAAGGGAGCAGTGGATGCGAGTGGCTGGGTTGTACCTGTGAGCACTGGAGACATCCCACAGAGCACAAGGAACAAGAAAGTCACCAAGATAAGGCCAGCTGATATTGCGCAGTGACTTGTCTATTTTCAAAGCAAAGATCAATGTTTGAAATGGGCCAAGGCTGGTGCATCTATGCTGAGAGCACAATGCACTGTAAGGCTGCCCCTTCCCTTTTGTCACTGGGGTTGTGCTTTTTTTATTCCTGCTGTGCAGCACAGGGACTGATGCAGGAAAGCATGTGGGTGCATGTGCAGGACCCCATACCTTTGGTGCTGATTTTGCACCATGGTTTTTCCTACCACCTCAGCGTTGGCTGTGCAGCACTGCTGTGCCAGGGAGCAGCGGTTTGAGGAGGAGGATCTTTGTTGTCAAGCCAGGGAAAGGGAAAGCAGAAGCGTCAGGCACAGTGAGCAGTCTTCATGCAAAGGATAAACCTAGCAAGCTAGTGCCCATCGCATTTGTTTGGTGACCATCACCGCTTTGTACGAACCACACAGAGCACCAAGCCAAACCGGTTGAGTTTATTTAAATAACTCATAAGGGCTACAGAGTTTTGTAAAAAACAATTAGAACTCACTCAAGGACATGTAAAATGTGTGAAATACTTGGGACAATGACAATGGAAGGCATCTGAGTGATCACAGTGATACCATCCACAGGAGGCTGTTTGGGGATCCCAGCTGAGCCCAGGATGAAGGAGAACACAGGGCCACCAGTGTGCTTCCAGCCCTGAGGGACCACTGCTCACCCGTGCAATTGGGGATCTTTCTGGTTGCCAGGACTTGCCCTTGGGAGGCCAAAACCCCTTCCAGCCTGCAAGGCACAGAAGTACCCTCCTAAGCTGGGCAGTGTAAACCTAGAGCATGGCTTGCTCCCACTGTGTCATGGAGGTGCTGAGACCTTGCCAAAATAGAGCCATGATAATGGTATCACACCTCCTCGCCAAGCAGCTGCCCATCTGCTTGGATTGGTGTTGCACACTGCCAGTCTTTGGTTTGTTTTCTATAGAAGGATTACAGTCAAGTTCAAAGTGGAGAATCCAGTTGTGGCCAGTTCCTTGGACTCAGAGCTAAGAGCACTTCATGGGCAAAGGAAAACCAAGAATATAGCAGGAGCCCAGGGAGCCAGAAGCCCTGGAGCACTGCAAAGAACTCAGCCAGGAGCAAGGTTTGCAGATCCTGGGCAAGGAACGGACAAAGTCAGGAGGTTCGGTCTTTTATATAAAGAGTAGAAAATGAGAGAGTTAGCATCACAGAGAAGAAGACAAAGCCCTGTCATCACCAAAATGTCTGTATGTCCTGTCTTCAGGCTCATAGGTAAAGGGATGCTGAGTCATGTTGCCACCAATGGCTTCAAATGTTGTCCTCCTCCAGCATCTTATTGACACCTTCACAGATCCTCTTCAGGTGGGTGCGGTAGGGCTCAGCTGGCCCGTAGAGGGCTGAGAGGAACTCGTAGTCTGCAAAGTGGTTGAAGACATGGTTGATGCGGGAGTGTGACTTGGCCGTCAGGTGGCTGCTGACAGCCTGGTGCAGGAGGTCTCGGCACTCTGTCAGCACACTTGACATGACCCTGCGGTCAAAGGTGAAGTCTATCTGGTGGAAGCTGACCGCTGTCATGGCCAAGGTGTGCACCTTCTTGCGGAAGCGCTCTATCACCAGCAGCTCCTCAGGGCTGAACTGCCCATTGCGGTACAGCACGCCCAGCTTCATCACAATCTTGATGAGGTTTTTGATGATCTTCTGGGCCTCTTTGCGATTGTGGGTGTACTCCTTCGTGGCTCGATAAAGCTCGTCCAAGATCTCGCTACTTGTGTCGTCAATGAAGACATTGGCCATGGTCTTGGAAGCCATTTTGCTCAAGAGCTTCTTCTGGGCCTGTAAGGCCAAGCTCTTGGTGCTGAAGGTGTCCATCTCTGCGGGGAAAAAGAGGCACACATGGTTCAGCCCACATCCTGGAACTGCCCCTACATCCTCTCCTCCCCGCACACCTCGCACTAAAGGTAAGACAAGGAGCAGCTCTTCCTCAGGAGGCTCTGGCTGCCAGAGGAGAGGAGCTCACACCCCAGCTTTGGTTTAGGGATGACTTATGGGGTGTTCCTGACTCTCTTCCCTAGTTGCTGGGGTAAAACTGCAGTACAATTCCCATGAGACCTTCACTCTTCTACTTCCCAAGATTGCCACTGCACTGCACTGCAGGAAAGGGCTCCTGTCCCATCACTTTACTGCTTCCTTACAACCTGACTCATTTCCTGTAGGTTGAGACAGGTGGGGCTGAGTCACCCATTGTAGCCACGTGCAGCTCTGTGTGGTGACAGCTGTTCCAGTGCGAGGATGAGTGAGAGATGCAGGTTGCTTATGCAATTATCTGCATGCAGCACAGTCAGAATGGTAAAAGGAGAGCAGGGAAGGGATTGCTCTATAAATACATCACCATTGGTTCTCTTGATCGTGGAGGGAAAAGAAATATTGAAGCTAAAGGACACTGCCAGAGTGAGAATAAATTAGATACAGAGAGGAGAACTGCCAACTGCCCCATACACACGGTGCTGCCAGAGCTGAGCCCATGTCTTGGGCTCACAAATGGCCCCAGCCGCAATCCCAGGCCATGAGCCCCCCCATTGGCAATGGGCTTTGTGCCCTGAATGCTCCCAGTGCTACAGGATGCTGAGCAGGAGCAGTGCCTGTATAAATAGAGATTCCCACGCCTGAGCTCTTTGTTGGGCAACCACAGGCAATGAGCAAAAGCAAACTCCACCCATGGAATCATGAAAAAATAGGAAGCTCCCACTCCTCCAAAACACTCAACTGCAATCATGGACTTTGCTTCTGCATTGATCCCGGGGGAAGCTTCCACACCCCAAAGATTCAATCAGCTCCCAATGGGAGATTTTATGGGCTTTTTCCTGCTGGGAAGGGTCCCACTGACCCCTGGTCCCATTGTTGGTGGAGGGGCTGTCACCACTATCAGTGTGCGGAAAAGTCTGCTTTGCCCTACTGAGCAGTCTGCAGACTGAAATAAACCACCAAATTTCCTTCCTGTCACTCAAGTCTGCAGCCCTATGCTGGGCTCGTTTTTTTTTCCTTCTTCTTCTTAATGAAAACGCCCTTGAAACCCAGGGTCTGCTACTGAAAGAGCAGCACTACTGTACACTGAGCCCTGCTCTGGAAGAGCACAGTGTAGCGTCGCCCTGGCAATGAATGGTGGCTTTGCACACAGCCACTGTCATTTCTTTGGACTTTTTTCCAGGAATCTGAACCCAACTGAGAAAAGTCGAGCTTCCTGGGAGCTTTGCAGACTCCAGCAGGACTTGAAGGCATGGCCACGCCATGGGGCTCTGCTGAAGGCTGCAACATCTGCACTGGGTTCTATATCCAGATATCCTGTGGGACCTGTGAAGGTGATGCTCCAACACACCCCAAAGCACTGCAATGAGTTCCTGCCAGGCTGGGCAAATGCAAGGTCCTTGTTTCAGCTCAGGGCTTTGGTTAAGCACTGAAAGCAGCTCAGCTGCAGGAGCAGAAAGAGACCTGGAGATACAGGAACAGGAGGTGCAGAGGTGGGGTGGAGAAGGAGGAGACCCTCTGGTCTGGGGGATGAAATTCTCATCCACAGAGGGAACAAAAACCCCATTACTGGGGTCAGGGGAGTCCCAGTCTCACACCCCACACTCACCCCACACTGGTGTCGATCCAGGTGCCAATCACCAGGTGCCCACAGCACTTCACCATACAACCCCACTGCACTCCTGGCAACCCCACAGCAGCTCCCATGGCAGCGGGATGAATATTTGATGCAGAAATGCAAACACACTTCAATAATGCATGGGGCAATGTGGAGCAAGTGTGCAGAAAGGAGGGCTTGAGCTCGGAGCGCCTCCACCTCCCAGCTATGTTCCTGCCCACCCCACCACACTTCCATTCCCTCCAACACAGTCCTGAGGGCAGCACCACTGTCTCCTATTAGGGCCAATGCTAAAAGTCAACATTTCAGGGTTGCCATCTCCTTGGTTCTCTATGCTGTGTGTGCTACACCCCCCCACTGCCACTCAGGGAGATGCATGCATTGTGCCGCATTGCTGCTCTGCTCCCCAGTGCCGCCCCTATCACTTTCCTCTGCCAACCACCAAGTGCCCAACCAACATTAATTAATTAAACCTCACTGCTGTGCCAGATCACAGGAGAAGGGCCAGAGCTGCTGGGGTGTAACCAGAGCCTGACCCCACAGTGCTCAGCCCTCCCAGCCACATGCTGGGTGACATAGAAGGAAGCCAGTACCTTCGGTTGTCACTGCTCTGTGTGTGTGTTGTCATGGGTGCACACAGCCCTGCAGGAACATGCGTGCAGAGCAGAATGAGGCCAGAGGGGAAGCACCCTGCAGCACAGGGGAAACCTTATGACCCAACAGAGTGAACAGGAGCACAGTGAGGGCAGGGGACAAAGAACACTGTGGGGACGAACCCTGAGCCCTACGCAGTGCCTCACTTGGTTGCTGTGTGGCCCTGCTCTGCTGTTCTGGGACTCATTGTTGAATTCTGGGCCATGACTCCCTTTCCCTCGGCCGTGCAGCAGCAACACAGCAGTGCTCAGAGCTGCTCCAGTACTGCTCACAGCCCCATGCCATCCTGCTGGTGGCTGTGCTGGGGTCAGGAGCACAAGCCCAGATCTTCAGCAGAAGCAAAAAAAGGGGAAGAGTCTACCCAAGATGGCAAAATGCCTTTGGGGGTTTTTGAGCTTTTATAACCTGAAATCCCTGCAGGAAAAAGTGTCTTGCCCATTCCTGCAGCACAGCAGAGTGGTGCACACAGGGCACAATCACCTTGGTGACAAGGGGCCAAAGGCAGCACAGAAGGCCTGAGAGAAGGGGAGAGCCAGACCACAGGAAGAGTCATTGCAGCACCCTGCATGCACCCATCACTGTTCATCCTGGTGCCCCCTGCCACCCAATGGGACAGAAGCCAAGAACATTGCAACAAGCTCCTTTGCAACGAGCCCAGCATCCCCGAGCAGCCTGCAGGGCTGGGAAACACCTGACTTGGTCCCAGATCTGAATGGGCACCTGGGAACTTCAGTGTGCCCAGCAGCTCCAACATGGCCACGCATGGAGCTGGGTGAGGAGCTCCCACTACCAGCCCCAGTCTCAGGCATGGGAAGGAAGAGGGCTCCCACAGTGCTCCCTTCCCTGGGGACATGGCCATGGACGCTGCGTGGGAACAGCTGCTGGCACCTGGAGGGGGCCCCTGGGGAAAGCACCTCTATGCCATGCTTGGAGATCTGGTGGTGTCATCATACCCAGGGGCTCAGCAGCTGCAACACGAGGAGGAGGAAGGGAGCATTTTGGAGCATCCATCTCGCCTTCTATTTCCTCCTTCCCTTATCAGGCAGACAACGACCACTCTCTCTTGTGAGAGAGAAACTTCCTTTCTCCCTCACCAGGAGGAGACAGAGGCTCAGGAGAGCGATGGGGAAGTGCAAAACAGAGGGGGAAGCAGCAGTGCCGAGGCTGCACAGCACAGTGCACACTTCCTGCCCCTGTAAGGCTGCAGCAAGGGCAAAGCTAAGCAAAGTTTTGCAGATAGACTTTATCCTGATGGAGACAGTCCTGTAATGGGACCACTGCTGCAGCCTTCCTCCAGCGATGGAGGGTCTTCGGGTCACAACACAATGTTTGCAGCACCCTAAAAACTTCTTGGTGTGCTCTGCAGCAGTCAGGACAGTTTCATGTCACACCGGGCGGAATCCTCCCAGCCTCAGGGGTCCATCTGTGGTGCTGGGGGGGAGGGGGGAGGGCTCTAGGCCCCTGGGAGCTGTGGTGCCCCGCAAGTCCCCCACACGTGCAGGTTGGGGCTGCCATGGAGTGAGAGCCATGTTGGGCACCATGGCCCTGTTTGTGCACGGAACAGCATATCACATCCTTCCCGGAGCTGCTTCTCCGCTTCCCTTTTCAGACCCTGGTTCAGCTCCCCCAAGCTGCACAAACCCAAACACCCCCCACTATGCAGGAAGATGGAGACCAAAGTATGCTTCTTCAACCGCTGCAGTGAACCCCTCTTCTCTTTGCCGCTGTCCCATATTTTATCCAGAGGGAAAGCCGAGGCAGAGCCCCACACAAGACCCAGCTGCCCCATCAACACGTCCCACAAAACTGTGCCTCACCGTGGCCCTCAGACCCACACTCGTGCCCTGGGACACCTCCGGGACCCCCTTCTTCCCGCACTATGCAGCACATAGCCCCGGGGCAGCCCGGAGCCGCTCAGTTCTCTCGGCGCATAGTTCCATCCCCCTCCCACGCCCCCCCTCCCCGGCTTTTCAGAGCCACCCGGACAGGGGAAGCTGCCTCCGTTGCCGCCGCCGGTGAACCCCAGAACCTCCCAGCGATCCCCAGTGCACAGAGCCGCGGTTCGGGTAGAATCTCGGGCATGCAGCCCCCCGCGAAACGATAACAGGGACAGCGAGCCCCGCGCCTACAGCCCTTACCTGCACCAGAGCCACAGGGGCTCCTCCTGTGGGACGGGGTGTTTATTTTCCCGGGGCCTCTTCGTGCTCGGTCACAGCTGTACCGGTACCCCGTACGCCGCCGTGCCCGGTGTCCCCGGGCTGCTCCGGACCAAGCGGGGCCGAGCGCGGATGCAGCGGGGGCGGTGCCCATCGGCGGTGCTGGCCAATGGTGACGCGGGGCTTGCTACGAAGCTGCCAATAGGAGGGGGGACAGGGGAGTACCGAGGGGGCGGACTTCCCTCTCGCCCCGGGGTCATCGGCACCGGTGCTGGCCCCAGGTCCGGGACGGGTGACCCTTCCCTGGTGCGCTGTGGGACTGACCCGCCCCGGCTGGAGCCCGGCAGTCGGGTACCCGAGGGCAGCTCCAGCCACTGTTGTCGTTCCGGTGCTGCTGAGCTCCTGTCCGGGAAAAGCCGTTCCCGGACGGCGGGGAAATCCCACACGCAGTGGCCGTGCTCCGACCAAGTCGGGTTGGGGAGGGGTCCTCTGCCGGCGCTCAGCGTGGTACCGCCCGCTCTGAGGGGCCCTGGAGGGCTCTAAGGGGCACTGTTGGGTACCTGGGGGCTCTGAGAGGCACTCGGTGACTCTGGGAGGATACTGGGGAGCAATAGGAAGCTCTGAATTGCACTGGGGGGGCTGTCATGGGCTCTGAGGGGCATGGGGGCACTGGGGGACTTTGGGGTGTATTGTGGGCTCTGAGGGGACACTGGGGTGCCTTGGGGGGCTCTTAGGGGTACTGGTGGGCATTGGGGGACACTGGAGAGCACTTGGGGGGTTCTGAGGGGCACTGGGGGTCCCTGGGGAGCTCTGATGTGCACTGGTGGACTCTGAGAAGCACTGGGGGGTTCTGAGAGGCTCTGAAAGAAGTGGGGGGACTTGGGGAGAACTGGAGAGAACTGGGAGGCTCTGGGGGGCACTGCATTGCTCTGAGGGGCACTGGGGGGCTCATTGGGGCACCGTGGAACACTGGAGGCACTGAGGGGCTCTAGGGGGTGCTGGGGGGCACTGAGATGTTCTGAGGGGCCTTGGGGACTCCAAGGGGCCACTTTACTCCCCAAAATAGGACAGTTTCTCCCCAAAATATAAAATTTATCGTGGTCCGCGGTCTCTGCTGCCACCGTGTGGCAAATGTGCGGAACTGCACGCATGGTGGTGTGCCGAAAACACCGCATGCGTAATGCTGTGAAGAGAAAAGCGCATGCGTACAGGTGTGCCAAGAAAGGCGCATGCGTAGCGTTGTGTCGATGCAAATGCATGCGTAGGGCTGTGTTCCGACTGGCGGCCGGTGTGGAGGCGTGCCAGGAATGGTGCACGCTGTGTCGGACTTGGCACGTGCGTAGTGTTTGCCGGATCTGATGGATGCGTACTGCTTTGTCAACAACAGTACTTGCTTTGTATTTTGGGTGCGGGCTTTTGTGCTGTTTTGGGGCAGTCTGGGGGTCCACGCAGCTTACATCGAGGCACGGTGCAATGAGTCATACTGCTCAGGGTCTGAATTTGGGGCGTTTGGGCTTTTTGTTGTCATAGCAGGGATCCATCTGGGCCCTAGATTTGGAGACAGGTTTGGGGCCAGGTGATGAGGATGGTCAAGCATGACCTACCTTTCATGAACCCGTGCTGACTAGGCCTGATCTCCTGGACACTGCGCACATGCCGTGCAATCTCATCCAAGATGATGTGCTCCATAACCTTCCCTGGTACCAAGGTCAGGCTAACAGGCATATAGTTCCCCGGATCCTCCTTACGGCCCTTCTTGAAGATGGGAGTCACATCAGCAAGCCTCCAATCCTCTGGGACATCACCAGTTAACCAGGAGCACTGATAGATCGCCGAGAGGGGCTCAGCAATCACCCCCGCCAGCTCCCTCAGCACCTGATGGTGCAGCCCATCCAGTCCCATGGACTTGTGACAGTCCAGACGGAGGAGAAGCTCTCTGACTATCTCCACCAGAATCGCTGGGGACATATTCTGAACAGCGTCCCAAACTTCCAGATCGGGGCATAAAAAACCCAGAGGATAACTAGCCTGGCTATTAAAGGCAGATGTAAAGAAGGCATTGAGGCCCTCAGCCCTCTCCTTGTCCTCAGTGACCACATTCCCTGCTGCATCAAGTATAGGATGATAATTATCTTTGGTTCTTCTTCTGCCGTTGATATATTTATAAAAGGATTTTCTTATTGTCTTTTACTGCAGAGGCCAATCTGAGTTCAAGTTGGGCTTTCGCCTTCTTAACTTCCTCCCTGCATACCTTAACTACTTCTTTATAATCTCCCCAAGTAGCCTGCCCCTTCTTCCAGAGGATGTAGGCTCTCTTTTTCTCCTTGAGTCTCAACAGTAATTCCCAGCTCATCCACACCAGTCATCTACTCCTACGGCATTCAGAGACAGCCTGTTCCTGTGCCTTTAAGATTTCTGTCTTGAGGAGCGTCCAGGCTTCCTGGGCCCTTTTTACCCTTGAGAAGCGACTCCCAAAGGACCCGTGCTACAAGCACACTGAACAGATCAAAGTCTGCCCTCTAGAAGTTCAAGAAGATGGTTTTGCTGGTCACTCATTCGACATCCTCAAGAATGGATAATTCTACAGTTCCGTGGTCACTCTGCCCAAGATGGTCTTTAATCTTCACTTCTCCCACCAGTATTTCTCTGTTAGCAAAGACCAGGTCCAGCAGGGCACCGCCTACCAGTTGCGTAAGGAAGCTATCTTCCACAAGTCTATAAACCTCCTGGACTGCTTCCTCGGTGCTATATTACATTTCCAACATATATCGTCAACATACATCATTCCTTGATGTTTAACCTCATTGATACACACCAACATCACCTCACAGCGTCACCCCACCACATCACTGCAGTATCATCCCAATCTCACCACAGTATCAACCCTGAGCATCACTCCAGCATTACTCCTTGATGTGTATCACCTCAGTGATACCCCCGGCATCACCCATCATCTCAATAACGTCACCCCAGCAACAGCCCCCGCTGTCAATCCCAGTGATACTCCAGCACTACATCCCAACGTAACAGTACATAGAGGCAAGTACCAGGTTCACCCACTGAGGACACGCATATAATCAAAGAATATTAGGATGTTATAATCACAAAATAAAAAAGAGAGATAGACAAAGTAAACTATTATAACAAAAGAGAATAATTGGAAGGCTTACCCTTATGCTGAGTCCACCTGCAAATCACCAGTAGGGGCAATCTCCAGAACAAACCCTTCCCTACTCGTAGCCAGCTCTTAAATAGGTCTAGGAGAGGTGCAGCCTGGCTCCACCCCTTCCGGCAACACAGGTGAATTGAATTGCCTTCACCTGTGCTCCTCTGGCTGACTCACGGCTCGCCTCAGGTGATCAATCAGAGGTTCAGGCCATGACTCAGCAGTTCCCATACAACACCAAATCCTGAAATATTTTCACGATGGTCTTTAATTGCAAAGTGAGCAGGTGACACACATTTCTCACTGGGAAGCCATAAGCTGACCCTGGCAGTTTGGTCAACAGCACTTGCTCCATTCACACCGGTAATCTCAACCCTTTGCTGTCCAGGCTGCACACACAGCTTCTCTACATCTTACTGTGTTTTGAAATCTGTGCTCCCCTACCTATTAGAAACATCACCAATTGTCTCTGAGGACAGATTGGGATCAAAATACGTGGGCTGTCATAGCTCATCCACTGATAAACCTCCCATTGCTAGACAGGCAGACCCAATTACCAAAAAAGTCATTACTTTTTATTTATTTATTTTTCTTTCTTCATACCTTTATGGGAACTGTGAGGTCACAGCCTGAAGCAGTGATTAAGCACCTGTTGAGGGGTGTAGCCCTGCGAGCACAGGTGGAAGCAATTCTCCTATGGGACCAGATAGGGCTGAGCCTGGCTCCACCCCTCCCTGATCGTATTTAAGGGCTGGCAGCCACAGAGGCAGCATCTCTTCGTGGAGACTGCCTTCTTGGGAGCCTTGGGTGAGCCCTTGGAGTGTGGTGAGTGATTCCTTCTGTGTTTCAAGGCTGTGGGCTTCTCTTTTTGTTAGATCCTGCCCATATAGCCGTCAGCCCTTCAATGTGGTCAGGATCTGTATCTGGAGGTTGTCTACTTTGGTGTGTGGGATGTGTTTCCTTCTCTACTGTAGGGCCATTATCTCCCCTTTTTGGGGTATTCTGATCACTTTTAAGGGTTGGCAGCTGTAAGGGTAGTAGCTCTACCTGGGGACTGCTTCCTCTGGAGTGTGGGGTGAGCCCTTGGAGTGGGATGAGTGGTTCCTTTTTTATTTCAGGGCTGTGATCCCTCCTTTCTTGGGGGATCCTGACAGCATTTAAAGGTTTGTAGCTGTAAGGATGTTTTCTCTTCCTGGAGGCTGCCTCTTTGGGTATGTGGGGTGAATATTTCCTTTGTTATTTTGAGGTTGTGAGCTCTGTGTTTTTTGGGGGATCCTGACCATGTTTAAGGGCTGGTAGCTGTAAGGGCAGGGTCTCTGTCTAGAGATTGCTTCCTTTAGAGTGTGGGGTGAGTGTTTATCTTTGGAATGGGGCAATTGATTTCCTCTCTGTTGTAGGGTTATGAACTCCCCATTTTTTAGAGGATCCTGACCACGTTTAAGAGCTGGCAGCTGTAAGGGCATCATCTGTGCTTGGAGACTGCTTCCTTTGGGATGTGGAGCAAGCACTTGGAGTGGGGTGAGCAATTCCTTCTTTATTGCGGGGCTGTGAACTCCACCTTCTCAGGGGATTCTGAAATGGCATAAAGCAGCTGTATCTGCTGTGCGTGTCCTTACAATGCCCTTCAGTTCTTATCTAAGGGAGAGAAAGAGTTTCTTTCCCTTTCTGAGTTGCTGATGGAGGGATTGGTATACACTTCTTTCTTTCAATGCTTTCTCATTTCTGGAATGCTTCAATCATCCCCAATAATGCTGGTTGGCTGACAGAGCACTTCCATAAAGGGGTTCTGCATTTTGTAGATTGCGTTTGCAAGTCTCTTTAAGCCCACTACCTTCTGGTGGAGCCTGTTCCCTCGTCATGATTTTCACCACATAATCTCCAACCTGGGGCTCCAGACATAGTTTGTTTGCTGCCACATCATCCCAGCCTGTTTCATGGCTGTAGCGAACAGTGCCATGTATTAATTCCACCTATGCAGAGTTGTTTAAGGGTGTTCTGTACATAATTATCATGTATTAAATTATGCTTTGTGTTTCTTCTGATCTTATTTTGTAGCTCGATGGGGTTTAAGGATTGCCAGGGCTCCTCTAATCAGTGGTGTGAGAACTGCAGAGCAGGTAATGGAACATCCCAAGCCCCGTGTTGGCGCATCGCTTGTATACAGGCAGGTTTGTGATGACTGTGGGGAGACTCACTTGGGGATGGAATAGGCTTAAAATGGACTCGCTCCACTGGTTCTGTGCTCCCATCCCTGTAAGCTCCATGGCTGCTCATAGAGTGAGGTGCATCATCTGGGACCTGAACCCCAGTGGCCATTTGCTTCATCCTCGCTCAGTATAATACAGTCTGCACTGCTCGAGCATACTGACCACAGGTGTTCCGTTCCTGTCTTACGGTTCTCTCCAATATCTCCCTTATGGATTTGTCAGTGATAATGGATCCCAGGGCATCGTTGTCAGAGCACCTTGTGGCTGACCACCCCAGGGTCCTACAGCTCTTTCTGTTTTAATGGCAGATCTGGCTTTGTGTTAATAAGAAAGAAAGGATTGTCCTCTTCTGGATGACTACAGTCAGGGTTTCCCCAGATATCTCATCCCATTTGTCAGGGATGCTATTAATTTCCCAAACTCCCACCCCTCTTCCTCCCATTCCCTGACCCACATTAAGCAGCTCTGCAGCTCTGGGACCCAGCGGTGTGGCAAAATGTGGCCCCTGGTCTGCTGAATGCTGGATCTGGCACAGAGAGGCTCTGTGACTGATGTGGAGCATCCCGACTGGAGTACTTGGTGCCATTTATGGTGATCTGGTGTGACTCCCCCACAACAAACAAGGACATCCACAACTGGATCAGGTTGCTCAGAGCCTGACCTAGCCTCGCCTTGGAAGGGACAGGGTGACAATCATGTGTCTGGGTAACCTGTTCCACTGTGTCACCACCCTCACTGCACAAGATTTTCTTTATATCTAAGCTAAATTTTTTTCTTGTTCTTTCCTTTAGGTATTGAAAGGCTGTTCCCAGATCACCTCGGAACCTTCACTTCTCCAGGCTGAACAGCTCCAGCTCTCTCTCTCTTTATAGGAAAGGCGTTCCATCCCTCGGTTCATATCTGTGGCCATTCTCTGGACGTGCTCTAACAGCTCCACGTCTGTCCTGCACTGCAGGCATCCACATCCACACACAGCACCTCCAGGTGAGGCCTCCCAGCACAGAGCAGAGGGGCAGGACCACCTCCCTTCGCCTGCTGACCGCACATCTTTGGATGGAGCCCAGCATACGGTTGGCTTTCTGGGCTGGAAGGCGCGTTGCTGAGTGCCACTACTCAGCCTGTTGAGGTCCCTCTGGATGGCATCCCGTCCCTCTGGCATGTCACTGCACCCCACAGCTCGGTGTCATTAGGGTGCACTCCACCCTACTGTCAATGTCACTGATGAAGGGGCAATCCCAGATGTTTGTGCAAACTCAGCAAAGAACACCTTGAGAGCAGCCCCACAGAGAAGGATTTGCGGATCCCGGTGGATGAGAAGCTGGACGTCAGCCAGCAGAGCGGGCTTGCAGCCTGGAAGGCCAGCTGTGTTCTGGGCTGCATTAAAAGAGGAGCGGCCAGCAGGGAGAGTGAGGTGATCGTCCCCATCTGCTCTGCTCTTGTGAGGCCCCATCTGCAGCGCTGCATCCAGGCCTGGGGCCCCCAGCACAGGAAGGACGTGGAGCTCACGGAGCGGGTCCAGAGAAAGGCACTGAGATGATCAGATGGTTGGAGCAGCTCTCCTACAAGGAAAGGTTGAGGGAAGTGGGCTTGTTCAGCCTGGAGAAGAGAAGGCTTGGGGGGGACCTCATTGCAGCCTCACAGTACTTGAAGGGAATGTATAAGCAGGAAGGGGAATGGCTGTTTACAAGGGTGGATCGTGATAGGACAAGGGGAATGGTTTTAATGTGAGACAGGGGAGGTTTAGGTTGGTTATTAGGAGGAAGCTTTTCACACAGAGGGTGGTGACGCACTGGAACGTGCTTCAGAGTCCCTTCCAGGAGGATCTGCTCCATGACTTTTTGCAGCACAGAGGTGAGACTGACATGTTGGCAGTTCCCAGGGTCACACTTTATATCTGCAGTAACAGCTGTGCTGTCACCTTTTTTCTGCTCACCAGGGACTTCACCTGACTGCCTCGACTTCTCAAATACCACTGAGAGTGGCTCGGTGACTGCAGCACTGAATTCCCTCAGAGCTCTGGGACTCGTCTCATCAGGACCCAAAGACTCCTGGATGCTCGGGTCCTCAGGTGCTCCAGAACCTGATCTCCCATCACAGTGTAGGATAGGGAGGGGTCTGTGGGACCGGCATTGCTTCCTCAATCCCCACCTACCAAACCAAAGGTGAGGGCTGTGTATAATGAGCAGTTATCAGAGAAGATGGAAGATGGATGTTGTTGGGTACCTCAGCCTTCTCCTTGTCTGTTGTTCCCAGCTCAGTGCTTGCCGGTAAGCAGAATCGTGCGCAGAGCGCAGCCACGTTGATCAGAGAAAGGAGTGCAGGTTTGTGAAAGAGGCACATCTGCAGGGCAGTGCCTTCATTACTGCTTTGTGTCCCACAGGTGGCAGCAGGCTGCGGCGCTCCTGAGTGCCATAAGGACTGCATGGAGATGCGTGGCTCTTATGGGAGCAGCAAGGAACCGGAATCTGCATTTCCTGGAATGCCTGGAACCCTGCTTTGCTGGCTGGTAATTGTCTGCCCAGCAGGTAAGGGCAATGCACACCCACCAGTGTTTACCCATTCCCTAGCATGGCACAGCACGGTGCTCCCACAGCTCTTCATTGCACTTCGTGGTGCCCTGGATGCTGCCTGTCCTTTTCTTTCTGTGTTCTCCTTGTCTCCGGCCTTTCACTGCAGCGTTTTCATTCCCTTTGCCCTTGCTGTTCCCTACTCCATTCTCTTGCCCTTCTGTTTTTGTGTTCCATGCCACGTTCTCTTGGCCGCTGCCCTTGCCTTTCTTTGCCGCATTCACTTCAGCATTCAGTTTTGGCGTTCCGTGCCGCGTTCTCTCGCCCTCCTGTTCTGGCATTTCCTTCCATGTTCTCTTAGCCGTTGCCATTGGTTGGGCATCCTCTTGTCCTCCTGTTTTTGTGTTCCATGCTGGTTTCTCTTGGCTGTTGCCCTTGGCTTTCTTTGCCATATTCACTTCAGCATTCAGTTTTGGCGTTCCCTGCTGCGTTCTCCTGCCCTCCTGTTTTGGCGTTTCTTGCCGTGTTCTCTTGGCCATCATCCTTGGCATTTCCTTCCACGTTCTCTTGGCCCTTGCCCTTGTCTGGGCATTCCCTTGCCCCCCTGTTATTGTGTCCCATGCTATGTTCTCTTGGCCATTGCCCTTGGCTTTCTGTAGCCACATTCTCTTCACCATTTGATTTTGGCGTTCCCGGCAGCGTTCTCTTGCCCTCCTGTTCTGGCACTTCCTGCCATGTTTTCTTAGCCCTTGCCTGGGCATTCCATGCCGTGCTCCCTCGGCCTTCTGTTTTGGCATTTTGTGCTGCGTTCTTTTGGCCGTTGCCCTTGGCCTTTCCTGCTGCGGTCTCTTTGCCCTCCCCTTGGCTTTCCATCGGTGCTCTCTTTGCTTTTGCCCTTGCCTTAGCTTGGCTGTTTGCTTTGCATTTACCTTGGCTTTCCACGGGAGTTCTGCTTTCCTTTGCCTGCCCTGGGTGTCCTGCTTCCCTTTGCCTTTAGCACTCTAGCGTGAGCTGGGAGGCAGCATTAATGTTACCCTCGACCTAAACCCACAGCTGAATGGGAGTTCTAACGATAACTTTGTTAACCTGCAGCGTATCTGTAGACCAAACCCTTAACCCAGTGTTGAAAATGTCTCTTACCCTGAATGCTGCCGTAAAAATAATGCCCCATGTTTTGTCAAATAACCCTAATTGTAGTGCAGAATACTGATGTTAGACCATCTGTAACTTCAACCCTATCAATACCATTAATTCTATCCCTAACGTTAATTATAATTAATTACAACCCTTGTGTCATCATTACAGCATTGTGCTCAGGGTGCAGCCCCACACATGCGGGGCAGCGCCTTCATTACTGCGTTGTGTCCCACAGGTGGCAGCAGAGTTGCATTGCTCCTGAGCGCTGTAAGGACAGCACGGAGATGCGCGGCTCTTCAGGCAGCAGCAAGGAACCGGAATCTGCATTTCCTGGGATGCCCGGAACCCCGCTTTGCTGGCCGGTAATTGTCTGCCCAGCAGGTAAGGGCGATGCTCACCCACCGGTGTTTACTCATTACTTAGCGAGGCACAAGGTAGGGTTCACAGAGCTCATTTCTGCACTTCACGGTGCCCTGGATGCTGCCTGTCCTTTTCTTTCTGTGTTCTCCTCGCCTCCAGCCTTTCACTGCAGCGTTCTCCTTGCCCTTGGCTTTCCCTGCTGCGTTCTCTTGCCCTCCTGTTTTGGCGTTCCCTGTGGCATTCTCTTGGCTGTTTGCCCTTGGCCACCTTCACTGTGTTTTCTTTGGCCTTCGGCTTTGGCCATCTGTGCCACATTCCCTTGGCCTTTGTCCTTGGCCTTCTTTGCCACGTTCACTTTGCCTCCCGTTCTGGCGTTCCCTACAGCATTATTTTGGCCTTCAGTTCTGGCGTTCCTGGCTGCGTTCTCTTTGGCCGTTGCCCTCGGCCTTCTTTGCCCCATTTCCTTTGGCCTCCTGTTCTGGCGTTCCCTGCGGCGTTCTCTTTGGCTTCTATTTTGGCGTTCCCTTCCATGTTCTTTTTGGCCATTGCTCCTGGCCTTCTTTGCCCATTCCCTTTGGCCTCTTGTTTTGTCTTCTCCTACAGCATTCTCTTTGCCTTTGGTTTTGGCCTTTTGTGCCACATTGTCTTTGGCCATTGCCCTTGACCTTCTGCATCGGCCTTCCCTGCAGCGTTCTCACAGACCTCGCCCTCCATTTTGGCCTTCTGCGTCGATCTCTTTGGTCTCCATTCTGGCGTTCTCTGCGGCCTTCTTCTTGGGCCTGACCTCTGACGCGACCTTTGGCGTTCTCCATGTCTTTCCCATCCCTTTGCCCTCTGTTTTGGCGTTCCCTCAGCTGTTCTCCTTGCCTTTTGCTCCTGCCTTTGCCTTGGCCTTCCCTAACGGTCACTCTAACCCTAATCCTGATGTACCTAACCCTAACACCTTTCCTGTTAAATACTCCTAACCTTACTCTGAAGCCTTTTCTTAGAGCGGTGTTTGGCTTCCACATTTTGTGGGGGTGGGCTGACGGTGAGCACCGTTTGGGTCTCGGCGTTCCTCCTTCTAAAGCGTGTCTCTGTATTACAGGTGAAGATGCCTTCGACGCTTCCAGTCGATGACTTCCCCCCTGCGACGCCATCGGCTTTCCAGGCCTCCCACACTCACTGCCAGCTCGGTTCGGTCAACCGTTACCCGAATCCCCGCTCCGTTCCCTTTCCATGATCTTCCCGTCACTCTGCCACAAGCCCCTACCAAGGTCATCGCAGGCAGCGTGCGGGATGCGGCGCTCGGTCTCATTGCAGTTCATCCCATCGGCCTCAGCCCAGCGATCCAACCCACCCGCACCCTTCCTGAGGGCCCTTCTGCTCCCAGGCCAATCAACGCTTCCTTCTGATGCCATCTGCGTTCCTTCCAGGCCATTTTCAGACTCCTGCCCCTTTGTGGCCATTTTGAGAGTTGTGCTGATTTCAGCATGTGCATTCAATTGACTTCAACCAAATTGGCTTTAGCTTGACATTCAATTAATGTAAACCAAATTGGCTTTAGCTTTACATTCGATTGACTTCAACCAAATTGGCTTTAGTTTTACATTCAATTAATGTAAGCCATATTGGCTTTAGCTTTGCCTTGGTTACGGGGTTGGGTTAGCCTTGCTTTGTTTGTTCCTAGGCAGGGCTACCCCAACCCCGTAACCAAGGGCCATTGGAGGCGATTTTGTTCCTTCCTGGCCAGTCTGAGACTCGCGCCCCATTGCGGCCATTTTGAGAGTTGTGCTGATTTCAGCATCTGCGTTCAATTTATCTCAACCAAATTGGCTTTAGCCTTGCAATCATTTTGCATCAACCAAATTGGCTTTAGCTTTGCATTCAATTGACTTCAACCAAATTGGCTTTAGCCTTGCATTCAATTGACTTCAACCAAATTGGCTTTAGCTTTACATTCGATTGACTTCATCCAAATTGGCTTTAGCTTTACATTCAATTAATGTAAGCCAAATTGGCTTTAGCTTTGCCTTGGTTACGGGGTTGGGCTAGCCTTGCTTTGTTTGTTCCTAGGCAGGGCTACCCCAACCCCGTAACCAAGGGCCGTCGGAGGCGATTTTGTTCCTTCCCGGCCAGTCTGAGACTCGCGCCCCATTGCGGCCATTTTGAGAGTTGTGCTGATTTCAGCATCTGCGTTCAATTTATCTCAACCAAATTGGCTTTAGCCTTGCAATCATTTTGCATCAACCAAATTGGCTTTAGCTTTACATGCAATTGACTTCAATCAAATTGGCTTTGGCTTTGCATTCAATTGACTTCAACCAAATTGACTTTAGCTTTGCATTCAATTGACTTCAACCAAATTGGCTTTAGCCTTGCATTCAATTGGCTTCAACCAAATTGGCTTTAGCTTTACATTCGATTGACTTCATCCAAATTGGCTTTAGCTTTACATTCAATTAATGTAAGCCAAATTGGCTTTAGCTTTGCCTTGGTTACGGGGTTGGGCTAGCCTTGCTTTGTTTGTTCCTAGGCAGGGCTACCCCAACCCCGTAACCAAGGGCCGTTGGAGGCGATTTTGTTCCTCCCGGCCAGTCTGAGACTCGCGCCCCATTGCGGCCATTTTGAGAGTTGCTCTGATTTCAGCATCTGCGTTCAATTTATCTCAACCAAATTGGCTTTAGCCTTGCAATCATTTTGCATCAACCAAATTGGCTTTGGCCTTGCATTCAATTGACTTCAACCAAATTGGCTTTAGCCTTGCATTCAATTGGCTTCAACCAAATGGCTTTAGCTTTACATTCAATTAATGTAAACCAAATTGGCTTTAGCTTTGCCTTGGTTACGGGGTTGGGCTAGCCTTGCTTTGTTTGCTCCTAGGCAGGGCTAACCCAACCCCGTAACCAAGGGCCGTCGGAGGCGATTTTGTTCCTTCCCGGCCAGTCTGAGACTCGCGCCCCATTGCGGCTATTTTGAGAGTTGCTCTGATTTCAGCATGTGCGTTCAATTTATCTCAACCGAATTGGCTTTAGCATGTGCATTCAATTGGCTTCAACCAAATTGGCTTTAGCTTTACATTCAATTGACTTGAACCAAATTGGCTTTGGTTTTGCATTCAATTGGCTTCAACCAAATTGGGTTTAGCCTTGCATTCAATTGACTTCATCCAAATTGGCTTTAGCTTCACATTCAATTAATGTAAGCCATATTGGCTTTAGCTTTGCCTTGGTTACGGGGTTGGGCTAGCCTTGCTTTGTTTGTTCCTAGGCAGGGCTACCCCAACCCCGTAACCAAGGGCCGTTGGAGGCGATTTTGTTCCTTCCCGGCCAGTCTGAGACTCGCGCCCCATTGCGGCTATTTTGAGAGTTGCTCTGATTTCAGCATGTGCGTTCAATTTATCTCAACCGAATTGGCTTTAGCATGTGCATTCAATTGGCTTCAACCAAATTGGCTTTAGCTTTACATTCAATTGACTTGAACCAAATTGGCTTTGGTTTTGCATTCAATTGGCTTCAACCAAATTGGGTTTAGCCTTGCATTCAATTGACTTCATCCAAATTGGCTTTAGCTTCACATTCAATTAATGTAAGCCATATTGGCTTTAGCTTTGCCTTGGTTACGGGGTTGGGCTAGCCTTGCTTTGTTTGCTCCTAGGCAGGGCTAACCCAACCCCGTAACCAAGGGCCGTTGGAGGCGATTTTGTTCCTTCCCGGCCAGTCTGAGACTCGCGCCCCTTTGTGGCCGTTCTGAGAATTGCAATGTGTTTGGGTGGGCTGAGATCTGCACTGCTTTTGAGGTGGGTTGCAGTATGCAACATTCTCACAAGTGTGGTGTCACTAATGGGGTGTGGAGGCTTTGTACCCTTTCTCTGGTTGGTCTGACATCTATGTGAACCATGTCTTAAAGTGTACTGCGTATGCGTGTGCTGCGCCTGTAAATTGCGTCGTGCCATGTATGCAATATGTGTTAAGTTGCGCCTGTAAACTGTGTTGTGCCATGTACAGAATGTGTGGATGCTGCGCCTATAAACTAAGTCTTGGAATCAGAGATCCATGTTCATTACATGTTTTGCTTCTCAATGTGTAGTTGCTGGTATAGCGCGTATGTATATGATTGTATGAGTCATGCCTTGTGG
The DNA here is from genome assembly GCF_026119805.1 of Tympanuchus pallidicinctus. Taxonomy (NCBI): domain Eukaryota; kingdom Metazoa; phylum Chordata; class Aves; order Galliformes; family Phasianidae; genus Tympanuchus; species Tympanuchus pallidicinctus. The sequence goes on from NW_026294756.1 coordinate 1,886,964, forward strand.
AAACAGTGCTGTAATAAACAAACAGTTAAACAATGCATGTATGTTGTGTGTCTTGCTTTGTCACGGCAACGACTGGAAGGACACTGGAAGGTAGGTGACAAAGGTAGGTGTGGAGGGTGGTAGACTTAGATGGGGGTTAGACTTAGACATAGACACTGGGGGTTAGACTTAGACTTAGACACTGGGCATTAGACTTAGACTTAGAAACTGGGGGTTAGACTTAGACACTGGGCGTTAGACTTAGACACTAAGGGTTAGACTTAGACACTGGGGGTTAGGCTTAGACTTAGACACTAAGGGTTAGACTTAGACACTGGGGGTTAGGCTTAGACTTAGACACTGGGGGTTAGGCTTAGACTTAGACACTAAGGGTTAGACTTAGACACTGGGGGTTAGGCTTAGACTTAGACACTAAGGGTTAGACTTAGACACTGGGGGTTAGGCTTAGACTTAGACACTAAGGGTTAGACTTAGACACTGGGGGTTAGGCTTAGACTTAGACACTAAGGGTTAGACTTAGACACTGGGGGTTAGGCTTAGACTTAGACACTAAGGGTTAGACTTAGACACTGGGGGTTAGGCTTAGACTTAGACACTAAGGGTTAGACTTAGACACTGGGGGTTAGGCTTAGACTTAGACACTAAGGGTTAGACTTAGACACTGGGGGTTAGGCTTAGACTTAGACACTAAGGGTTAGACTTAGACACTGGGGGTTAGGCTTAGACTTAGACACTAAGGGTTAGACTTAGACACTGGGGGTTAGGCTTAGACTTAGACACTGGGGGTTAGACTTAGACACTGGGGGTTAGGCTTAGACTTAGACACTAAGGGTTAGACTTAGACACTGGGGGTTAGGCTTAGACTTAGACACTAAGGGTTAGACTTAGACACTGGGGGTTAGGCTTAGACTTAGACACTAAGGGTTAGACTTAGACACTGGGGGTTAGGCTTAGACTTAGACACTGGGGGTTAGGCTTAGACACTGGGGGTTAGGCTTAGACTTAGACACTAAGGGTTAGACTTAGACACTGGGGGTTAGGCTTAGACTTAGACACTGGGGGTTAGACTTAGACTTAGACACTAAGGGTTAGACTTAGACACTGGGGGTTAGGCTTAGACTTAGACACTGGGGGTTAGGCTTAGACACTGGGGGTTAGGCTTAGACTTAGACACTAAGGGTTAGACTTAGACACTGGGGGTTAGGCTTAGACTTAGACACTAAGGGTTAGACTTAGACACTGGGGGTTAGGCTTAGACTTAGACACTAAGGGTTAGACTTAGACACTGGGGGTTAGGCTTAGACTTAGACACTAAGGGTTAGACTTAGACACTGGGGGTTAGGCTTAGACTTAGACACTAAGGGTTAGACTTAGACACTGGGGGTTAGGCTTAGACTTAGACACTAAGGGTTAGACTTAGACACTGGGGGTTAGGCTTAGACTTAGACACTAAGGGTTAGACTTAGACACTGGGGGTTAGGCTTAGACTTAGACACTAAGGGTTAGACTTAGACACTGGGGGTTAGGCTTAGACTTAGACACTAAGGGTTAGACTTAGACACTGGGGGTTAGGCTTAGACTTAGACACTAAGGGTTAGACTTAGACACTGGGGGTTAGGCTTAGACTTAGACACTAAGGGTTAGACTTAGACACTGGGGGTTAGGCTTAGACTTAGACACTAAGGGTTAGACTTAGACACTGGGGGTTAGGCTTAGACTTAGACACTAAGGGTTAGACTTAGACACTGGGGGTTAGGCTTAGACTTAGACACTAAGGGTTAGACTTAGACACTGGGGGTTAGGCTTAGACTTAGACACTAAGGGTTAGACTTAGACACTGGGGGTTAGGCTTAGACTTAGACACTAAGGGTTAGACTTAGACACTGGGGGTTAGGCTTAGACTTAGACACTAAGGGTTAGACTTAGACACTGGGGGTTAGGCTTAGACTTAGACACTAAGGGTTAGACTTAGACACTGGGGGTTAGGCTTAGACTTAGACACTAAGGGTTAGACTTAGACACTGGGGGTTAGGCTTAGACTTAGACACTAAGGGTTAGACTTAGACACTGGGGGGGTTAGGCTTAGACTTAGACACTAAGGGTTAGACTTAGACACTGGGGGTTAGGCTTAGACTTAGACACTAAGGGTTAGACTTAGACACTGGGGGTTAGGCTTAGACTTAGACACTAAGGGTTAGACTTAGACACTGGGGGTTAGGCTTAGACTTAGACACTAAGGGTTAGACTTAGACACTGGGGGGTTAGGCTTAGACTTAGACACTAAGGGTTAGACTTAGACACTGGGGGTTAGGCTTAGACTTAGACACTAAGGGTTAGACTTAGACACTGGGGGTTAGGCTTAGACTTAGACACTAAGGGTTAGACTTAGACACTGGGGGTTAGGCTTAGACTTAGACACTAAGGGTTAGACTTAGACACTGGGGGTTAGGCTTAGACTTAGACACTAAGGGTTAGACTTAGACACTGGGGGTTAGGCTTAGACTTAGACACTAAGGGTTAGACTTAGACACTGGGGGTTAGGCTTAGACTTAGACACTAAGGGTTAGACTTAGACACTGGGGGTTAGGCTTAGACTTAGACACTAAGGGTTAGACTTAGACACTGGGGGTTAGGCTTAGACTTAGACACTAAGGGTTAGACTTAGACACTGGGGGTTAGGCTTAGACTTAGACACTAAGGGTTAGACTTAGACACTGGGGGTTAGGCTTAGACTTAGACACTAAGGGTTAGACTTAGACACTGGGGGTTAGGCTTAGACTTAGACACTAAGGGTTAGACTTAGACACTGGGGGTTAGGCTTAGACTTAGACACTAAGGGTTAGACTTAGACACTGGGGGTTAGGCTTAGACTTAGACACTAAGGGTTAGACTTAGACACTGGGGGTTAGGCTTAGACTTAGACACTAAGGGTTAGACTTAGACACTGGGGTTAGGCTTAGACTTAGACACTAAGGGTTAGACTTAGACACTGGGGGTTAGGCTTAGACTTAGACACTAAGGGTTAGACTTAGACACTGGGGGTTAGGCTTAGACTTAGACACTAAGGGTTAGCCTTTAGCCTTTAGCCTTTAGCCTTTAGCCTTTAGCCTTTAGCCTTTAGCCTTTAGCCTTTAGCCTTTAGCCTTTAGCCTTTAGCCGTTAGCCTTTAGCCTTTAGCCTTTAGCCTTTAGCCGTTAGCCGTTAGCCGTTAGCCGTTAGCCGTTAGGGTTAGGGTTAGGGTTAGGGTTAGGGTTAGGGTTAGGGTTAGGGTTAGGGTTAGGGTTAGGGTTAGGGTTAGGGTTAGGGTTAGGGTTAGGGTTAGGGTTAGGGTTAGGGTTAGGGTTAGGGTTAGGGTTAGGGTTAGGGTTAGGGTTAGGGTTAGGGTTAGGGTTAGGGTTAGGGTTAGGGTTAGGGTTAGGGTTAGGGTTAGGGTTAGGGTTAGGGTTAGGGTTAGGGTTAGGGTTAGGGTTAGGGTTAGGGTTAGGGTTAGGGTTAGGGTTAGGGTTAGGGTTAGGGTTAGGGTTAGGGTTAGGGTTAGGGTTAGGGTTAGGGTTAGGGTTAGGGTTAGGGTTAGGGTTAGGGTTAGGGTTAGGGTTAGGGTTAGGGTTAGGGTTAGGGTTAGGGTTAGGGTTAGGGTTAGGGTTAGGGTTAGGGTTAGGGTTAGGGTTAGGGTTAGGGTTAGGGTTAGGGTTAGGGTTAGGGTTAGGGTTAGGGTTAGGGTTAGGGTTAGGGTTAGGGTTAGGGTTAGGGTTAGGGTTAGGGTTAGGGTTAGGGTTAGGGTTAGGGTTAGGGTTAGGGTTAGGGTTAGGGTTAGGGTTAGGGTTAGGGTTAGGGTTAGGGTTAGGGTTAGGGTTAGGGTTAGGGTTAGGGTTAGGGTTAGGGTTAGGGTTAGGGTTAGGGTTAGGGTTAGGGTTAGGGTTAGGGTTAGGGTTAGGGTTAGGGTTAGGGTTAGGGTTAGGGTTAGGGTTAGGGTTAGGGTTAGGGTTAGGGTTAGGGTTAGGGTTAGGGTTAGGGTTAGGGTTAGGGTTAGGGTTAGGGTTAGGGTTAGGGTTAGGGTTAGGGTTAGGGTTAGGGTTAGGGTTAGGGTTAGGGTTAGGGTTAGGGTTAGGGTTAGGGTTAGGGTTAGGGTTAGGGTTAGGGTTAGGGTTAGGGTTAGGGTTAGGGTTAGGGTTAGGGTTAGGGTTAGGGTTAGGGTTAGGGTTAGGGTTAGGGTTAGGGTTAGGGTTAGGGTTAGGGTTAGGGTTAGGGTTAGGGTTAGGGTTAGGGTTAGGGTTAGGGTTAGGGTTAGGGTTAGGGTTAGGGTTAGGGTTAGGGTTAGGGTTAGGGTTAGGGTTAGGGTTAGGGTTAGGGTTAGGGTTAGGGTTAGGGTTAGGGTTAGGGTTAGGGTTAGGGTTAGGGTTAGGGTTAGGGTTAGGGTTAGGGTTAGGGTTAGGGTTAGGGTTAGGGTTAGGGTTAGGGTTAGGGTTAGGGTTAGGGTTAGGGTTAGGGTTAGGGTTAGGGTTAGGGTTAGGGTTAGGGTTAGGGTTAGGGTTAGGGTTAGGGTTAGGGTTAGGGTTAGGGTTAGGGTTAGGGTTAGGGTTAGGGTTAGGGTTAGGGTTAGGGTTAGGGTTAGGGTTAGGGTTAGGGTTAGGGTTAGGGTTAGGGTTAGGGTTAGGGTTAGGGTTAGGGTTAGGGTTAGGGTTAGGGTTAGGGTTAGGGTTAGGGTTAGGGTTAGGGTTAGGGTTAGGGTTAGGGTTAGGGTTAGGGTTAGGGTTAGGGTTAGGGTTAGGGTTAGGGTTAGGGTTAGGGTTAGGGTTAGGGTTAGGGTTAGGGTTAGGGTTAGGGTTAGGGTTAGGGTTAGGGTTAGGGTTAGGGTTAGGGTTAGGGTTAGGGTTAGGGTTAGGGTTAGGGTTAGGGTTAGGGTTAGGGTTAGGGTTAGGGTTAGGGTTAGGGTTAGGGTTAGGGTTAGGGTTAGGGTTAGGGTTAGGGTTAGGGTTAGGGTTAGGGTTAGGGTTAGGGTTAGGGTTAGGGTTAGGGTTAGGGTTAGGGTTAGGGTTAGGGTTAGGGTTAGGGTTAGGGTTAGGGTTAGGGTTAGGGTTAGGGTTAGGGTTAGGGTTAGGGTTAGGGTTAGGGTTAGGGTTAGGGTTAGGGTTAGGGTTAGGGTTAGGGTTAGGGTTAGGGTTAGGGTTAGGGTTAGGGTTAGGGTTAGGGTTAGGGTTAGGGTTAGGGTTAGGGTTAGGGTTAGGGTTAGGGTTAGGGTTAGGGTTAGGGTTAGGGTTAGGGTTAGGGTTAGGGTTAGGGTTAGGGTTAGGGTTAGGGTTAGGGTTAGGGTTAGGGTTAGGGTTAGGGTTAGGGTTAGGGTTAGGGTTAGGGTTAGGGTTAGGGTTAGGGTTAGGGTTAGGGTTAGGGTTAGGGTTAGGGTTAGGGTTAGGGTTAGGGTTAGGGTTAGGGTTAGGGTTAGGGTTAGGGTTAGGGTTAGGGTTAGGGTTAGGGTTAGGGTTAGGGTTAGGGTTAGGGTTAGGGTTAGGGTTAGGGTTAGGGTTAGGGTTAGGGTTAGGGTTAGGGTTAGGGTTAGGGTTAGGGTTAGGGTTAGGGTTAGGGTTAGGGTTAGGGTTAGGGTTAGGGTTAGGGTTAGGGTTAGGGTTAGGGTTAGGGTTAGGGTTAGGGTTAGGGTTAGGGTTAGGGTTAGGGTTAGGGTTAGGGTTAGGGTTAGGGTTAGGGTTAGGGTTAGGGTTAGGGTTAGGGTTAGGGTTAGGGTTAGGGTTAGGGTTAGGGTTAGGGTTAGGGTTAGGGTTAGGGTTAGGGTTAGGGTTAGGGTTAGGGTTAGGGTTAGGGTTAGGGTTAGGGTTAGGGTTAGGGTTAGGGTTAGGGTTAGGGTTAGGGTTAGGGTTAGGGTTAGGGTTAGGGTTAGGGTTAGGGTTAGGGTTAGGGTTAGGGTTAGGGTTAGGGTTAGGGTTAGGGTTAGGGTTAGGGTTAGGGTTAGGGTTAGGGTTAGGGTTAGGGTTAGGGTTAGGGTTAGGGTTAGGGTTAGGGTTAGGGTTAGGGTTAGGGTTAGGGTTAGGGTTAGGGTTAGGGTTAGGGTTAGGGTTAGGGTTAGGGTTAGGGTTAGGGTTAGGGTTAGGGTTAGGGTTAGGGTTAGGGTTAGGGTTAGGGTTAGGGTTAGGGTTAGGGTTAGGGTTAGGGTTAGGGTTAGGGTTAGGGTTAGGGTTAGGGTTAGGGTTAGGGTTAGGGTTAGGGTTAGGGTTAGGGTTAGGGTTAGGGTTAGGGTTAGGGTTAGGGTTAGGGTTAGGGTTAGGGTTAGGGTTAGGGTTAGGGTTAGGGTTAGGGTTAGGGTTAGGGTTAGGGTTAGGGTTAGGGTTAGGGTTAGGGTTAGGGTTAGGGTTAGGGTTAGGGTTAGGGTTAGGGTTAGGGTTAGGGTTAGGGTTAGGGTTAGGGTTAGGGTTAGGGTTAGGGTTAGGGTTAGGGTTAGGGTTAGGGTTAGGGTTAGGGTTAGGGTTAGGGTTAGGGTTAGGGTTAGGGTTAGGGTTAGGGTTAGGGTTAGGGTTAGGGTTAGGGTTAGGGTTAGGGTTAGGGTTAGGGTTAGGGTTAGGGTTAGGGTTAGGGTTAGGGTTAGGGTTAGGGTTAGGGTTAGGGTTAGGGTTAGGGTTAGGGTTAGGGTTAGGGTTAGGGTTAGGGTTAGGGTTAGGGTTAGGGTTAGGGTTAGGGTTAGGGTTAGGGTTAGGGTTAGGGTTAGGGTTAGGGTTAGGGTTAGGGTTAGGGTTAGGGTTAGGGTTAGGGTTAGGGTTAGGGTTAGGGTTAGGGTTAGGGTTAGGGTTAGGGTTAGGGTTAGGGTTAGGGTTAGGGTTAGGGTTAGGGTTAGGGTTAGGGTTAGGGTTAGGGTTAGGGTTAGGGTTAGGGTTAGGGTTAGGGTTAGGGTTAGGGTTAGGGTTAGGGTTAGGGTTAGGGTTAGGGTTAGGGTTAGGGTTAGGGTTAGGGTTAGGGTTAGGGTTAGGGTTAGGGTTAGGGTTAGGGTTAGGGTTAGGGTTAGGGTTAGGGTTAGGGTTAGGGTTAGGGTTAGGGTTAGGGTTAGGGTTAGGGTTAGGGTTAGGGTTAGGGTTAGGGTTAGGGTTAGGGTTAGGGTTAGGGTTAGGGTTAGGGTTAGGGTTAGGGTTAGGGTTAGGGTTAGGGTTAGGGTTAGGGTTAGGGTTAGGGTTAGGGTTAGGGTTAGGGTTAGGGTTAGGGTTAGGGTTAGGGTTAGGGTTAGGGTTAGGGTTAGGGTTAGGGTTAGGGTTAGGGTTAGGGTTAGGGTTAGGGTTAGGGTTAGGGTTAGGGTTAGGGTTAGGGTTAGGGTTAGGGTTAGGGTTAGGGTTAGGGTTAGGGTTAGGGTTAGGGTTAGGGTTAGGGTTAGGGTTAGGGTTAGGGTTAGGGTTAGGGTTAGGGTTAGGGTTAGGGTTAGGGTTAGGGTTAGGGTTAGGGTTAGGGTTAGGGTTAGGGTTAGGGTTAGGGTTAGGGTTAGGGTTAGGGTTAGGGTTAGGGTTAGGGTTAGGGTTAGGGTTAGGGTTAGGGTTAGGGTTAGGGTTAGGGTTAGGGTTAGGGTTAGGGTTAGGGTTAGGGTTAGGGTTAGGGTTAGGGTTAGGGTTAGGGTTAGGGTTAGGGTTAGGGTTAGGGTTAGGGTTAGGGTTAGGGTTAGGGTTAGGGTTAGGGTTAGGGTTAGGGTTAGGGTTAGGGTTAGGGTTAGGGTTAGGGTTAGGGTTAGGGTTAGGGTTAGGGTTAGGGTTAGGGTTAGGGTTAGGGTTAGGGTTAGGGTTAGGGTTAGGGTTAGGGTTAGGGTTAGGGTTAGGGTTAGGGTTAGGGTTAGGGTTAGGGTTAGGGTTAGGGTTAGGGTTAGGGTTAGGGTTAGGGTTAGGGTTAGGGTTAGGGTTAGGGTTAGGGTTAGGGTTAGGGTTAGGGTTAGGGTTAGGGTTAGGGTTAGGGTTAGGGTTAGGGTTAGGGTTAGGGTTAGGGTTAGGGTTAGGGTTAGGGTTAGGGTTAGGGTTAGGGTTAGGGTTAGGGTTAGGGTTAGGGTTAGGGTTAGGGTTAGGGTTAGGGTTAGGGTTAGGGTTAGGGTTAGGGTTAGGGTTAGGGTTAGGGTTAGGGTTAGGTTAGGGTTAGGGTTAGGGTTAGGGTTAGGGTTAGGGTTAGGGTTAGGGTTAGGGTTAGGGTTAGGGTTAGGGTTAGGGTTAGGGTTAGGGTTAGGGTTAGGGTTAGGGTTAGGGTTAGGGTTAGGGTTAGGGTTAGGGTTAGGGTTAGGGTTAGGGTTAGGGTTAGGGTTAGGGTTAGGGTTAGGGTTAGGGTTAGGGTTAGGGTTAGGGTTAGGGTTAGGGTTAGGGTTAGGGTTAGGGTTAGGGTTAGGGTTAGGGTTAGGTTAGGTTAGGGTTAGGGTTAGGGTTAGGGTTAGGGTTAGGGTTAGGGTTAGGGTTAGGGTTAGGGTTAGGGTTAGGGTTAGGGTTAGGGTTAGGGTTAGGGTTAGGGTTAGGGTTAGGGTTAGGGTTAGGGTTAGGGTTAGGGTTAGGGTTAGGGTTAGGGTTAGGGTTAGGGTTAGGGTTAGGGTTAGGGTTAGGGTTAGGGTTAGGGTTAGGGTTAGGGTTAGGGTTAGGGTTAGGGTTAGGGTTAGGGTTAGGGTTAGGGTTAGGGTTAGGGTTAGGGTTAGGGTTAGGGTTAGGGTTAGGGTTAGGGTTAGGGTTAGGGTTAGGGTTAGGGTTAGGGTTAGGGTTAGGGTTAGGGTTAGGGTTAGGGTTAGGGTTAGGGTTAGGGTTAGGGTTAGGGTTAGGGTTAGGGTTAGGGTTAGGGTTAGGGTTAGGGTTAGGGTTAGGGTTAGGGTTAGGGTTAGGGTTAGGGTTAGGGTTAGGGTTAGGGTTAGGGTTAGGGTTAGGGTTAGGGTTAGGGTTAGGGTTAGGGTTAGGGTTAGGGTTAGGGTTAGGGTTAGGGTTAGGGTTAGGGTTAGGGTTAGGGTTAGGGTTAGGGTTAGGGTTAGGGTTAGGGTTAGGGTTAGGGTTAGGGTTAGGGTTAGGGTTAGGGTTAGGGTTAGGGTTAGGGTTAGGGTTAGGGTTAGGGTTAGGGTTAGGGTTAGGGTTAGGGTTAGGGTTAGGGTTAGGGTTAGGGTTAGGGTTAGGGTTAGGGTTAGGGTTAGGGTTAGGGTTAGGGTTAGGGTTAGGGTTAGGGTTAGGGTTAGGGTTAGGGTTAGGGTTAGGGTTAGGGTTAGGGTTAGGGTTAGGGTTAGGGTTAGGGTTAGGGTTAGGGTTAGGTTAGGGTTAGGGTTAGGGTTAGGGTTAGGGTTAGGGTTAGGGTTAGGGTTAGGGTTAGGGTTAGGGTTAGGGTTAGGGTTAGGGTTAGGGTTAGGGTTAGGGTTAGGGTTAGGGTTAGGGTTAGGGTTAGGGTTAGGGTTAGGGTTAGGGTTAGGGTTAGGGTTAGGGTTAGGGTTAGGGTTAGGGTTAGGGTTAGGGTTAGGGTTAGGGTTAGGGTTAGGGTTAGGGTTAGGGTTAGGGTTAGGGTTAGGGTTAGGGTTAGGGTTAGGGTTAGGGTTAGGGTTAGGGTTAGGGTTAGGGTTAGGGTTAGGGTTAGGGTTAGGGTTAGGGTTAGGGTTAGGGTTAGGGTTAGGGTTAGGGTTAGGGTTAGGGTTAGGGTTAGGGTTAGGGTTAGGGTTAGGGTTAGGGTTAGGGTTAGGGTTAGGGTTAGGGTTAGGGTTAGGGTTAGGGTTAGGGTTAGGGTTAGGGTTAGGGTTAGGGTTAGGGTTAGGGTTAGGGTTAGGGTTAGGGTTAGGGTTAGGGTTAGGGTTAGGGTTAGGGTTAGGGTTAGGGTTAGGGTTAGGGTTAGGGTTAGGGTTAGGGTTAGGGTTAGGGTTAGGGTTAGGGTTAGGGTTAGGGTTAGGGTTAGGGTTAGGGTTAGGGTTAGGGTTAGGGTTAGGGTTAGGGTTAGGGTTAGGGTTAGGGTTAGGGTTAGGGTTAGGGTTAGGGTTAGGGTTAGGGTTAGGGTTAGGGTTAGGGTTAGGGTTAGGGTTAGGGTTAGGGTTAGGGTTAGGGTTAGGGTTAGGGTTAGGGTTAGGGTTAGGGTTAGGTTAGGGTTAGGGTTAGGGTTAGGGTTAGGGTTAGGGTTAGGGTTAGGGTTAGGGTTAGGGTTAGGGTTAGGGTTAGGGTTAGGGTTAGGGTTAGGGTTAGGGTTAGGGTTAGGGTTAGGGTTAGGGTTAGGGTTAGGGTTAGGGTTAGGGTTAGGGTTAGGGTTAGGGTTAGGGTTAGGGTTAGGGTTAGGGTTAGGGTTAGGGTTAGGGTTAGGGTTAGGGTTAGGGTTAGGGTTAGGGTTAGGGTTAGGGTTAGGGTTAGGGTTAGGGTTAGGGTTAGGGTTAGGGTTAGGGTTAGGGTTAGGGTTAGGGTTAGGGTTAGGGTTAGGGTTAGGGTTAGGGTTAGGGTTAGGGTTAGGGTTAGGGTTAGGGTTAGGGTTAGGGTTAGGGTTAGGGTTAGGGTTAGGGTTAGGGTTAGGGTTAGGGTTAGGGTTAGGGTTAGGGTTAGGGTTAGGGTTAGGGTTAGGGTTAGGGTTAGGGTTAGGGTTAGGGTTAGGGTTAGGGTTAGGGTTAGGGTTAGGGTTAGGGTTAGGGTTAGGGTTAGGGTTAGGGTTAGGGTTAGGGTTAGGGTTAGGGTTAGGGTTAGGGTTAGGGTTAGGGTTAGGGTTAGGGTTAGGGTTAGGGTTAGGGTTAGGGTTAGGGTTAGGGTTAGGGTTAGGGTTAGGGTTAGGGTTAGGGTTAGGGTTAGGGTTAGGGTTAGGGTTAGGGTTAGGGTTAGGGTTAGGGTTAGGGTTAGGGTTAGGGTTAGGGTTAGGGTTAGGGTTAGGGTTAGGGTTAGGGTTAGGGTTAGGGTTAGGGTTAGGGTTAGGGTTAGGGTTAGGGTTAGGGTTAGGGTTAGGGTTAGGGTTAGGGTTAGGGTTAGGGTTAGGGTTAGGGTTAGGGTTAGGGTTAGGGTTAGGGTTAGGGTTAGGGTTAGGGTTAGGGTTAGGGTTAGGGTTAGGGTTAGGGTTAGGGTTAGGGTTAGGGTTAGGGTTAGGGTTAGGGTTAGGGTTAGGGTTAGGGTTAGGGTTAGGGTTAGGGTTAGGGTTAGGGTTAGGGTTAGGGTTAGGGTTAGGGTTAGGGTTAGGGTTAGGGTTAGGGTTAGGGTTAGGGTTAGGGTTAGGGTTAGGGTTAGGGTTAGGGTTAGGGTTAGGGTTAGGGTTAGGGTTAGGGTTAGGGTTAGGGTTAGGGTTAGGTTAGGGTTAGGGTTAGGGTTAGGGTTAGGGTTAGGGTTAGGGTTAGGGTTAGGGTTAGGGTTAGGGTTAGGGTTAGGGTTAGGGTTAGGGTTAGGGTTAGGGTTAGGGTTAGGGTTAGGGTTAGGGTTAGGGTTAGGGTTAGGGTTAGGGTTAGGGTTAGGGTTAGGGTTAGGGTTAGGGTTAGGGTTAGGGTTAGGGTTAGGGTTAGGGTTAGGGTTAGGGAGTTAGGGTT